>NC_067244.2:180303717-180928717 GCF_019359855.2 Lolium perenne
CATCAGACGCACTACGCGTGAGGTTCTTCGCACAGTCCCTCACAGGATCGGCTTTCGGGTGGTACACCTCGCTGCCACCAGATTCAATCCGGACTTGGAAGCAGATGGAAGAGCAGTTCCACATGCAGTATCACTCAGAGGCTTCCGAGGCTGGTATTGCCGATCTAGCACAAGTACGACAGAAGCGCGGAGAAACAGTGTCAGAATACATCCAGCGCTTCAGGACCATCAAGAACCGATGCTATTCGGCTCGTTTGACTGAAAAAGAAGCAGTCGAGTTGGCGGTGGTGGGTCTCGCATCGCCGATCAAGGATATGGCTTCCCAAGCAGAGTACGCTTCATTGGCGCATATGGTTCAGAAACTTTCATTATATGAACAGCGCCACCCAGAGTTGTACCAGGACAAGTTCAAGCGTGCAGTAGTCCTGGTAGAGACAGAGGAAGATGAAGGCTCTGCAGGAGATCAAGAGGTAGCAGTGGCTAAATGGGCTCGGGGGGCAAGCCCCGTGTCCTGCAAGTGGGTTAAGCCACAAGGTCCTCCAAGAGGGTTTGACTTCGACGTGACCAAAGCTGAGCAAATTTTCGACCTCTTACTCAAGGAGAAGCAGCTAAAGTTACCCGAAGGCCATAAAATCCCTACGGCGCAAGAGCTGAACGGAAAGCCATATTGCAAGTGGCACAACACGTTCACCCATACCACCAACGACTGCAGGGTGTGGCGTCAGCAGATCCAAATGGCGATAGAACAAGGGCGTCTAATTTTCAGCCAGTACGCCATGAAAGTCGACACGCACCCCTTTCTCGCCGTTAACATGGTGGAGTACACTTACCCCGGGAGGTGCCAGCCAGGTTTCTCGTTCAGCATTAACATGGTCGGGCCTGTGCACCACCCTGGTAAGGACAGAGACGAGGGCACCCGCTCTCGTAGCAAGGACAAGGAGGAGGCCGTTCCACGCGACCGGCCCCGACACGATGGCAAGCGCTACATCACAGAGGGAGAAGTGAAGAATGTGCGATATCAGCGACCTCTCTCTGATCATCTCCTCAGCAAATATGAGCGTCAGTACGACCAACGCTGGCGATACAACGACGACGACGAAAGAGATCGTCGGGCTAACAGGGACGCCAGGAAATATCGTCAGCATGATCGGGATCGTGAAAGATATGAGCGCCATGCCAAGGAAAAGTCAAGAGAGCAGGACGACGTGGACAGGCACTGGGACTGTCCCTTCTTCAAACACTGCTGGGATTCAGGAATGAGCCGATTGCCCACAATCGGCAAGCGCCGTAATGTAGATAGAAGAAGAAGGGCACGGGAGACGTGTCAGTATTCAAGCGTCTAGGGCCTCTCCCATCTCGGAACAAGCAAGCTGAGTCCTCTCGGGTGGAAGATCTTGAGGAGTTAGAAGACGAAGAAGAAGAAGAAGAAGATAAATACCACCGTCCAAGGTGGTGCCCTGATGGACTCAGCCACTCCCAAAAACGTAGGGTTCAGCGACTACGTTGCTTGGAGGAAGCCGAAAGGTTATACCTGCATACGTTGAGGAAAGCGCGGCCTGATCTGGCCGCGAAAATTCAGCGAACTCTGGACGAGGAGGGTCGACCACAGAAGAAAGAGTGGCGCCCCAAACAGAAGAAAGCCGATGATGAGACATCGGCTGGCACCAACATGGTGTTCATTCTTCCGGCGGAGTTTTGTGCTCCTGGAACCGAAGAGGCACCTGTGGCACAACTTGACTGCGGCGCAAGGCCGGTTATCTTTGAGAAGCCACGAGAAAGAAGTTACAGACACCTGAAGGCCCTGTACTTACGAGGTTATATCAATGGGCAGCCGGTCAACAAGATGCTGGTCGACACCGGAGCGGCAGTCAACATCATGCCATGCTCCATGCTACGTCGTCTGGGACGCTCTAGCTCGGATCTGATCAAGACCAACGTCACATTGAGCGATTTCAACGGCCAAGCATCAGAAGCACAAGGTGTTCTGAACGTGGATCTGACCGTAGGAAGGAAGACCATCCCTACGACGTTCTTCATCGTCGATAGCAAGAGCACCTACGCTGTCCTGCTAGGGAGAGATTGGATCCACGCCAACTGCTGCATTTCATCCACGATGCATCAATGCTTAATACAGTGGGATGGAGATGAAGTAGAGATCGTCCACGCAGATGACTCAGCCGAGATTTCAACGACTGGCATGAATGTTTGGGAGACGGCAGGCCAAGAGCCACTCTCCGGAATCACTTTGGACGACTGTGAGCGCATCGACGTGACAAAAAACGGGGTGAGGCTGGTCTTATCCACCGGCCTGACTGTGTAACAAGAGCAAAGGCTATGGACGTACGTGGCAAGGCCGGTCCCTGCGATCGGCCCCAAAAAATAAAAAGTGATGATCTTGTCTCAAGCATGTCACGTGGTCATAGTAAAGCACGAACAAGATGTGAACCTTCATTGAGCAATGCGATCAAAGTGGGGGCCGATTCCAGCAATCGGCCCATATTATCCTCGCCATACGTTTGCCTGTGTTGAGCATTGATCTAACAGGAGACGGAAAGCTAGTGTACGGGTTTACATCGGCTGATGAGCTAGAAGAAATCGACATTGATCATGATAGAGCCGATGTTCAGGTATAGTTCTTTGGATGACTGCAGAGCCGATATCTGCAGTAACCTGAGAGATTCGGCTCGGGGGGCACCTAATCAGATGAACATGTGCGATACATGGACAATGAAATATGGGGGGCCGATAGAAAAATCGGCCAGTAAAAAAAATGTACATGCAAGTCACAGCCGATGCACAAACATCGACTTGAGAAAATACGCAAAGACAACAGTCTACAAGTACAGCCGATGCAAAGACATCGACTTCAGAATAAAAAGCCGATGCACAGCCATCGACTCTAGAGGTACAAGTTCAACAAAGCATTTACCAGTTTACACAAAGAGGCTCTACTGAAGAAACGCGTCGAGGGCATGAAGGGCGTCAGCACAGATACGATCCACCTCGGCGATCTCAGCCTCGTCATCCTCGTCTTTGCCCGTCACCAGCTTACTGCTCAAGGCACGAATTTCAGCCAGATCGGTCTTCAGATCAGCTGTGAGGCCTTTTGCTTCCTCTTGAGAACGGGCAATGAGAGCTTCCTTGTCTTGGATAAGCTGCTTGGTCACCCTGACCCTCTCTTCAAGGTTCTCCAGTTCCTTACGCAGGGTTTCGAGTTCGGCACTGTTGGCAGAGGTGTCAGTTTTGGCGTCCAAGGCAGCCTTTTTCTCGTTGAGCCGTTGACACTTGTCTGCAATATCGGCTCTCAATGATAGCTGGGCGTGGTGAAGGTTAATTCTTTGACGAGCCGACCGCACCCTTGACCTGAAGACCGACAGAGTCACAGCTGGCCAAAGTTTCACCTGCAGTGTCACTGGGAGATGGGGCAGGATGTCTTCGAGAATGCCCTTTACTTCCTCGGGGTTTTCAACCAGGGTCTCAACTGAGGAGGAGAGCAAAGCCTTGAGACGCTGGAGCGGACCATGGGCCGTGCTAGGACTTGGCTCTTCACCTGCCTTGGAAGTAGCTGGTTCGATGGATTCAGGGTCGAACGTCAGCAAGCTTGAGAGATCACAACCCTGACAGACGAACAAGAACAGCATCAGTATACAGCAAAAGGAAAGGGTAGAGCCAAGGGGATGGAGTGTACCTCTCCCAAGATGGGAGGGACAGCCGATGTTGTGGTGATCGGCTTTTCCGTGGGCTTGGTCAGGTTGGCCACCTTGTCAGCCGCGCTCTTTGAAGTTGCTAGGTCTAGCGTGGCAGATGGCATCAGTATCTCTTCAACGTCCCCGCTAGAGGTCTCATTAGTCTATAAAAGGAAGTGATTAGCCGATCTGAGTGGCAACGGGACAGCATGAAATATAAACTAGGGGAGTAATTACATTTGAAACCTCCTGGCTTGGTGAAGAAGCTCGTGGGTCTTTGCGAGCCCTCTTGACGCATCGACGCTTCACGCGTGATCCTGTTCTGATCGGAGTTTGAAAGGCAGCAGGTTCGGGAGCTGACCTTTTCTTAGAAGCCGACGCTGGCGAGTCCGTCTGGCTCTGTGTGGTGGTTCTCCCAGAATTGCCTGGGTTCGAGTCCCTTCGACTGGACTGTGTCTCCTCGCTGGGGTTCTCCTCGGTGGAGGTCTGTAAAAGAAATACAAGCATGTTGCAAAAGCCTGGAAGGACAGACGAAGTTAATCAAGGCATGGATCAGCTTACGTGCAGGCTTTCTTGGGCAGAAGTAGGGGTTTGACGCTTCAAGGTCTTCCTGGCAGCTACTTTCCTCACTGCTTTCCTCGCCTGGATTGAGGCTCGGGGGGCAGCTGTCCCAGAGGATGCTTTACTCTTAGGAGCCGATTTGGGTGAAATCGGCTGGCCCTGCATCATAACCTTCTTCAGGGGTGGTGAGCTCTGGCAGAAGAGAACCACTGGAGCTGGTGGAAGGAACTTGAAGGGGGAGCCATCAGTTTGCACGGGTTCTGGGCCATCTTGCTGCTGCAAGGAAATAGAACCAGATTACAGACAATCATCGTGAGGCATTGCAAGGAATTTATAAGTAGTGGTACCTGGTCTGCAGGAACATCATATTCAGCGTCGAGTTGCTTCAGCAACGGTCCTAGGGCTCTTCTAAAGGCGTGGGTCTTCCACATGGACCACCAAGTCTCAAAACCATCGGTAGTGGTGGTGAAACGAAGGTTGTGAGGGATTGGAATGGCCAGAGCGTCAAAGAAGGAATAGCACCTCTGACCAGTAAGGATGTCAGGCAGTTCAGCTCTGCTTTCTGTCAAGTGGTGAAGAAAGAAGTGTGGAGACACTTGCCCGAGGCCAAACTGTCGGGCTACTACCACCGGCTGGTAAGACTCATAACCAGGCTTGATGATCTTGTTTGAGGTACTCATGCCAACTGGAAGAAAGCAAGGACGGATCATGATAGAGTACAAGTGCCGAGTGCTGGGGTCATCGGCAAAGCTGTCCAACCTGAAGGAAACTGGGTTCTCAAAATTTTCAGATTCATTGTAAGGAAAGAACAGAGGATTGTCCAAGCCTTGGAAGAAAGTGCTGAACCACTCGGATGCTTCCTTAGGGATCAGCCTGCTGCCTGGGAGGCTATACAGGGCTTGGCCGTAGCTAGTGCATCGGATCTGCTTCCCACTAGCATTTGGGAAGGTGCAGGTGGCCAAAGGTGGAAAGTTTGGGATATGGTTTTGGAAGTACAGCTGAGCCCATAGCTGAATAAACCACCAGGGGCCTCCTGTTTTAACTGTCTTTTAGGAGAAGAGTTTGACGGACATCAGTTGGAGAGAGCGATAGACCTCTCCAAGGAACAGTTTGCCGATGCCAAGCTGAGTGCCTTTGGCGAGTTCATAGGCCAGAGAAAGGTAATTCTTGGTTGGGGCGAGTGAAGGGCCACAGAATACGAAGTGCTCCAACCAGAAATTCAGGAAGGCCGTGTGTTCTTTCTCTGTCACAGGGCCTTTGGTTTTCATGTAACGTCTGAGGTAGACACCCCAGCTTGTACACTCTGTTTTGGAGGAGAGGGTGAAAGGAACCTTTGGCAGCATAAAGGCAGAAGGGCATGGGGATGTGATACGTCTCCGACGTATCGATAATTTCTTATGTTCCATGCCACATTATTGATGTTATCTACATGTTTTATGCACACTTTATGTCATATTCGTGCATTTTCTGGAACTAACCTATTAACAAGATGCCGAAGTGCCAGTTCCTGTTTTCTGCTGTTTTTGGTTTCAGAAATCCTAGTAACGAAATATTCTCGGAATCGGACGAAATCAACGCCCAAGTTCCTATTTTCACCGGAAGCATCCAGAACACCCGGGAAGGACCAGAGGGGGGGCACTGGGCCCCCAGACCATAGGCCGGCGCGGCCCAGGCCCTGGCCGCGCCGCCCTATGGTGTCGTCGCCCCTTCGACCCTCCTGCGCCGCCTCTTCGCCTATATAATGCCCCTGGATCGAAAACCCTGATACGTTCGACGAAAACCACAGAAACCTTCCAGAGCCGCCGCCATCGCGAGGCCAAGATCTGGGGGACAGGAGTCTCTGTTCCAGCACGCTGCCGGAGCGGGGAAGTGCCCCCGGAAGGCTTCTCCATCGACACCGCTGCCATCTCCACCGCCATCTTCATCACCGCTGCTGCTCCCATGAGGAGGGAGTAGTTCTCTATCGAGGCTCGGGGCTGTACCGGTAGCTATGTGGTTCATCTCTCTCCTATGTGCTTCAATACAATAATCTCATGAGCTGCCTTACATGATTGAGATTCATATGATGATGCTTGTAATCTAGATGTCATTATGATAGTCAAGTGAGTTTTACTTATGTGATCTCCGGAGACTCCTTGTCTCACGTGTGTAAAGGTGACAGTGTGTGCACCGTGTGGGTCTCTTAGGCTATATTTCACAGAATACTTATTCACTGATGAATGGCATAGTGAGGTGCTTATTTATCTTTACTATTAAATTGCAATAGGTGACTGCCTGGTGTCACAAACGGGCCAAAGTTGCCTGGTGTCACAAAAGGCCCAACGTTTTTTCCTCTAGGCCCAAAGTCTCTAAATATGGATCTATTCCGTCGGGCTTGTACGAGATGTGAGGCCGACACCATATGTAACTCGACCGAGTAAAATACTAAGATTCAGATCTACACGATCGTTGTTCCGTCAAATACTGGGCTCGTACGAGACGTGAGGCCGATAAGTTTGGATAAGTGCGAAGCGTACCTTAGCAGCAGAGTCCAATCCAAACTAAACACGAATCGTGCTTCTATATCAGCTGGCCGGTCAGATCGTATGTATAGAGAGGATCGATTAATTAGGTTAAGCTCTCGGCGACGATTAATTAGGTCAAGCTCTCGGCGAGTAGGCGCGGGCAAGACGAGAAATCAGATCAAATCGAATGCCGTTGAAAAAAATCTGCCCCGCACGAAAGTACAAGGCCAACGAGAGAACAATCCGTCCCAAGCAGAGGAAGGACCTGAACATCTGCGGCAGGCTTGACAGCAGGAATCATTCCCGGTTCCCGCGAGGTGGCTTCTGCGTCGACCAAGGCCACTTTCTACGAGCTCCTCTCCGCCGCGCCGGGACGCGACTTGACACAGGGCTGAATTCATAAGAGCAGGCCACCTTCTGTCTTCTAAAGATCAGTGCAGACGGTGCCTTCGGTATTCAAACTGATCACGGAGGTTGGGGCTTCTACATCGAAGAAATAGACGGTTTAGTTCATCGACTCATGGAACAAAAACCGAATCTTGCTGGTGTACTGGAGATAGGCAAAGGCTGCTACGGGAGATCCTCCATCCAGCAATGTTGATTCTGCCGCCGATCCGGTTGCCTGACCATGCCGTAGCTAGCGGCAGCCTCGCGATCTGTCGGCTCTCATATGCATCGGAGGGACTGGAACCGGCTGCTGGCGTGGGCTACTCCATGCATGTGCGTGGGCGTGTCCCTGATCTCCTGTTCTCTTGGGTGTGACAACACAATATTAATGGTGTTGACTGATATATGTGCGTTACTCACATAAAATTCCAGTGCGTGCTTCATCTCTGCATGTTATTCAGACATGGGGGCACTAGAAGTAGTATTTCAAACCATCGTGGTCTTTATTTCTTGCATCTGTGGCCCATGACATTAAATTTTAAAGCAGCCTTCATTGAAGATGAACGCGGAGACAATAGAAGCTATCGCTGGACTGAAAGCGGTTGTAATGCATGTTTATTATGGCTTTATCCATCTGAAAAATGAATGTGCAGCTCTGCTGCTTGAACTCAGTACAGTACAGCTGAAACCTCTAAATCAGCTATATCTGGGACTGGGCTCTGCTAAGATTGATGCCTAGCTTTTCTATTGCAAATGTGAATCAATTTGGAAATATAGTGGTTCGCGAGCTACCGAAGTTTGTGTTATATTGTGATCCAAATTCATTCTAAAGGGAGGCTAATTTCTTGGGCCGATACGTCGTCGGTACGGATCGATGACACCGCCTATATATACCTCTTGTAGGCCGTCGGCTATAAGATAACCACCGGCGTTTGTAAACACTCCCTGATATAGTGAAGTATTTACTGGCTGGCGCCCGTGGTTTTTCCCTCTCTGTGTTGAAGGGGTTTTCCACGTTAAATCATGTGTCTCCATTGCGATTTTTTTATCGTTCTTCGTTATTTGCTTGTCGTTTTTACAACAGTTTGGGCGTAGTATGATGTGTGTGATAATATGTTCATTGGTACGGCTCCTCCATGTGGTGAAGAAATCAAACACTTTGGCATATGGTGAGAAATCTTTTCTTTAGTGCAAAATCATACTTTTCTCAGCCAACAAATTAGAATATATTTACTTTCATGGTCTAACGATCTTTTACTTTCTATGTATAATATGATCAAATTCATAATTGTTGTCACATTTTATAGTTTTTATATTAAACAACTAAGTTTGATGTTCTTTGTGACTTCATATTATATAACTTCAGTGGACCAACTAATATTTTGCGTACGTTAGTTTAAATTAGTTCGCCGTAGCAACGCACGGGTATTTTGCTAGTATCTCTTTATGATTGCAATGTGTTTGTATCACAATTTATCTATGTGCTACTCTAGCAATGTTATTAAAGTAGTTCTATTCCTCCTGCACGATGTAATGGTGACAGTGTGTGCATCCGTGTTAGTACTTGGTTTATGCTATGATCATGATCTCTTGTAGATTATGAAGTTAATTATTGCTATGATGGTATTGATGTGATCTATTCCTCCTACATATGCATGAAGGTGACAGTGTGCATGCTATGTTAGTACTTGGTTTAGTTGTATTGATCTATCTTACACTATAAGGTTACTAAAATATGAACATAATTGTGGAGCTTGTTAACTCCGGCATTGAGGGTTCGTGTAATCCTACGCAATGGTGTTCATCATCCAACAAAAGAGTGTAGAGTATGCATTTATCTATTCTGTTATGTGATCAATATTGAGAGTGTCCACTAGTGAAAGTCTAATCCCTAGGCCTTGTTCCTAAATACTGCTGCGTTACTACTGCTTGTTTACTGTTTTACTGTGTTACTACTGCTGCAATACTACCACCATCAACTACACGCCAGCAAGCTATTTTCTGGCACCGTTGCTACTGCTCATATATATTCATACCACCTGTATTTCACTATCTCTTCGCCGAACTAGTGCACCTATTAGGTGTGTTGGGGACACAAGAGACTTCTTGCTTTGTGGTTGCAGGGTTGCATGAGAGGGATATCTTTGACCTCTTCCTCCCTGAGTTCGATAAACCTTGGGTGATCCACTTAAGGGAAAACTTGCTGCTGTTCTACAAACCTCTGCTCTTGGTTGCATGAGAGGGATATCTTTGTTTCTTGTTTACACTAGTAAGGCATAATGGACAACAATGAGCTTTTTACTCTATTTCCTAATTTAAGACATGGATGGTTTGATCCGAAAATTAAAAAACCCATGGAACATGTTAGTATGAACACTTTGAATACCATTGTTGCTAATGATATGGAAAATTCTAAGCTTGGGGAAGCTGGTTTTGATGAGCATGATCTTTTTAGTCCCCCAAGCATTGAGGAGAAAATTTTCTTTGATAATACTTTGCCTCCTATTTATGATGATTATAATGATAGTAGTCTTTTGGTACCACCTGTTATGGAGGATGAATTTGATTATGAATACAATATGCCTCCTATATTTGTTGATGAGAATAATAATGATAGCTACTTTGTTGAATTTGCTCCCACTACAACTAATAAAATTGAGTATGCTTATGTGGAGAGTAATAATTTTATGCATGAGACTCATGATAAGAATGCTTTATGTGATAGTTATATTGTTGAGTTTGCTCATGATGCTACTGAAAGTTATTATGAGAGAGGAAAATATGGTTGTAAAAATTTTCATGTTACTAAAATGCCTCTCTATGTGCTGAAATTTTTGAAGCTACACTTGTTTTATCTTCCTATGCTTGTTACTTTGCTCTTCATGAACTTGTTTATTTACAAGATTCCTATGCATAGGAAGCATGTTAGACTTAAATGTGTTTTGAATTTGCCTCTTGATGCTCTCTTTTGCTTCAAATACTATTTCTTGCGAGTGCATCGTTAAAACTGCTGAGCCCATCTTAATGGCTATAAAGAAAGAACTTCTTGGGAGATAACCCATGTGTTATTTTGCTACAGTACTTTGTTTTATATTTGTGTCTTGGAAGTTGTTTACTACTGTAGCAACCTCTCCTTATCTTAGTTTTGTGTTTTGTTGTGCCAAGTGAAGCCTCTAATCGAAGGTTGATACTAGATTTGGATTTCTGCGCAGAAACAGATTTCTATCTGTCACGAATCTGGGCTGTTTTCTTTCTAGAAAATCAGAAAAATATGCCAATTTACGTGTGAGTTCCTCAGATATGTACGCAACTTTCATTAGTTTTGAGTTTTCTGATTTGAGCAACGGAAGTATTTATTAGAAATTCGTCTTTACGGACTGTTCTGTTTTGACAGATTCTGCCTTTTATTTCGCATTGCTTCTTTCGCTGTGTTGGGTGGATTTCTTTGTTCCATTACCTTCCAGTAGCTTTGAGCAATGTCCAGAAGTGTTAAGAATGATTGTGTCACCTCTGAACATGGGAGTTTTTGATTATGTACTAACCCCTCTAATGAAGTTTATGAGAAGTTTGGTGTGAAGGAAGTTTTCAAGGGTCAAGAGAGGAGGATGATATACTATGATCAAGAAGAGTGAAAGCTCTAAGCTTGGGGATGCCCCGGTGGTTCACCCCTGCATATATCAAGAAGACTCAAGCGTCTAAGCTTGGGGATGCCCAAGGCATCCCCTTCTTCATCGACAATTTATCAGGTTCCTCCCCTGAAACTATATTTTTATTCCGTCACATCTTATGTGCTTTGCTTGGAGCGTCTGTGTGCTTTTGTTTTTGTTTTTGTTTGAATAAATGCTTTTGTGGGAGAGAGACACGCTCCGCTGGTTCATATGAACACATGTGTTCTTAGCTTTTAATTTTCATGGCGAAGTTTCTTCTTCGTTATATTGTTATATGGTTGGAATTGGAAAATGATACATGTAGTAATTGCTATAAATGTCTTGGGTAATGTGATACTTGGCAATTGTTGTGCTCATGTTTAAGCTCTTGCATCATATGCTTTGCACCCATTAATGAAGAAATACATAGAGCATGCTAAAATTTGGTTTGCATATTTGGTTTCTCTAAGGTCTAGATAATTTCTAGTATTGAGTTTGAACAACAAGGAAGACGGTGTAGAGTCTTATAATGTTTACAATATGTCTTTTATGTGAGTTTTGCTGCACCGGTTCATCCTTGTGTTTGTTTCAAATAACCTTGCTAGCCTAAACCTTGTATCGAGAGGGAATACTTCTCATGCATCCAAAATACTTGAGCCAACCACTATGCCATTTGTGTCCACCATATCTACCTACTACATGGTATTTCTCCGCCATTCCAAAGTAAATTGCTTGAGTGCTACCTTTAAACAATTCAAAATTTATCACCTCTGATTTGTGTCAATGTTTTATAGCTCATGAGGAAGTATGTGGTGTTTATCTTTCAATCTTGTTGGGCAACTTTCACCAATGGACTAGTGGCTTCATCCGCTTATCCAATAATTTTGCAAAAAGAGCTGGCAATGGGATTCCCAGTCCCAAATTAATTAACAAAAATAGACACTCCTCCATGGTATGTGATTGTTGGACGGCACCCGAAGGATTCGGTTAGCCATGGCTTGTGTAAGCAAAGGTTGGGAGGAGTGTCATCATAATAAAACTAAAATAAAAAGGCACTCCTTCATGGTATGAGATTGTTGGCAGGCACCCGAGGATTCGGTTAGCCATGGTTTGTGAAAGAAAGGTTGGAAGGAGTGCCATCCAAAAATAAAATAAAATGGGAGCCGCTCTTTGAAGGTTTGTCTGGCAAGGGGGTTAGAGTACCCGCTACCATTCGTTGACAACAACATACACCTCTCAAAACTTTATTTTTATGCTCTCTTTATGTTTTCAAAATCAAAGCTCTAGCACAAATATAGCAATCGATGCTTTTCCTCGATGGAGGACAATTCTTTTACTTTCAATGTTGAGTCAGTTCACCTATTCCTCTCCACCTCAAGAAGCAAACACTTGTGTGAACTGTGCATTGATTCCTACATACTTGCATAATGCACTTGTTATATTACTCTATGTTGACAATATCCATGAGATATACATGTTACAAGTTGAAAGCAACCGCTGAAACTTAATCTTCCATTGTGTTGCTTCAATGCCTTTACTTTGAATTATTGCTTTATGAGTTAACTCTTATGCAAGACTTATTGATGCTTGTCTTGAAGTGCTATTCATGAAAAGTCTTTGCTATATGATTCACTTGTTTACTCATGTCATATACATTGTTTTGATCGCTGCATTCACTACATATGCTTTACAAATAGTATGATCAAGATTATGATGGCATGTCACTCCAGAAATTATCTTTGTTATCGTTTTACCTGCTCGGGACGAGCAGAACTAAGCTTGGGGATGCTGATACGTCTCCGACGTATCGATAATTTCTTATGTTCCATGCCACATTATTGATGTTATCTACATGTTTTATGCACACTTTATGTCATATTCGTTCATTTTCTGGAACTAACCTATTAACAAGATGCCGAAGTGCCAGTTCTTGTTTTCTGCTGTTTTTGGTTTCAGAAATCCTAGTAACGAAATATTCTCGGAATCGGACGAAATCAACGCCCAAGTTCCTATTTTCACCGGAAGCATCCAGAACACCCGGGAAGGACCAGAGGGGGGGGCACTGGGCCCCCAGACCATAGGCCGGCGCGGCCCAGGCCCTGGCCGCGCCGCCCTATGGTGTCGTCGCCCCTTCGACCCTCCTGCGCCGCCTCTTCGCCTATATAATGCCCCTGGATCGAAAACCCTGATACGTTCGACGAAAACCACAGAAACCTTCCAGAGCCGCCGCCATCGCGAGGCCAAGATCTGGGGGACAGGAGTCTCTGTTCCGGCACGCTGCCGGAGCGGGGAAGTGCCCCCGGAAGGCTTCTCCATCGACACCGCTGCCATCTCCACCGCCATCTTCATCACCGCTGCTGCTCCCATGAGGAGGGAGTAGTTCTCCATCGAGGCTCGGGGCTGTACCGGTAGCTATGTGGTTCATCTCTCTCCTATGTGCTTCAATACAATAATCTCATGAGCTGCCTTACATGATTGAGATTCATATGATGATGCTTGTAATCTAGATGTCATTATGCTAGTCAAGTGAGTTTTACTTATGTGATCTCCGGAGACTCCTTGTCCCACGTGTGTAAAGGTGACAGTGTGTGCACCGTGTGGGTCTCTTAGGCTATATTTCACAGAATACTTATTCACTGATGAATGGCATAGTGAGGTGCTTATTTATATCTCTTTATGATTGCAATGTGTTTGTATCATAATTTATCTATGTGCTACTCTAGCAATGTTATTAAAGTAGTTCTATTCCTCCTGCACGATGTAATGGTGACAGTGTGTGCATCCGTGTTAGTACTTGGTTTATGCTATGATCATGATCTCTTGTAGATTATGAAGTTAATTATTGCTATGATGGTATTGATGTGATCTATTCCTCCTACATATGCATGAAGGTGACAGTGTGCATGCTATGTTAGTACTTGGTTTAGTTGTATTAATCTATCTTACACTATAAGGTTACTAAAATATGAACATAATTGTGGAGCTTGTTAACTCCGGCATTGAGGGTTCGTGTAATCCTACGCAATGGTGTTCATCATCCAACAAAAGAGTGTAGAGTATGCATTTATCTATTCTGTTATGTGATCAATATTGAGAGTGTCCACTAGTGAAAGTCTAATCCCTAGGCCTTGTTCCTAAATACTGCTGCGTTACTACTGCTTGTTTACTGTTTTACTGTGTTACTACTGCTGCAATACTACCACCATCAACTACACGCCAGCAAGCTATTTTCTGGCACCGTTGCTACAGCTCATATATATTCATACCACATGTATTTCACTATCTCTTCGCCGAACTAGTGCACCTATTAGGTGTGTTGGGGACACAAGAGACTTCTTGCTTTGTGGTTGCAGGGTTGCATGAGAGGGATATCTTTGACCTCTTCCTCCCTGAGTTCGATAAACCTTGGGTGATCCACTTAAGGGAAAACTTGCTGCTGTTCTACAAACCTCTGCTCTTGGAGGCCCAACACTGTCTACAGGAAAAGGAGGGGGAAGTAGACATCAGGATGCAATGTCTAGGCCTGTGATAATGGCCACGTCTAACAGAGTTGGTGTCATGGGGCCGTGGCCAAACATGAAGCAATTCAGTGCATCAGACCAGAAGTAGCCGATGGTTTTCAGAATATTCTCATTCTTCTCAAGAGGGGACAATGATAATGACAAGGCATCGGCTATCCCTATAGTTTCCCAGGTAGCATAATGAGTTTTAGACACTCGACTGTACCATGCTACCCAACCCTCAGGAGGATTAGGCCAGGCTCGCAGGCAGTCGGCCCAGGAAGTCAGATCTAAATTCTGGTTCACGAAGGGGATTCTGTTGGCCTCGCATGAGATTAAGTGAGCGGGACTCTCAGAAGAACGGGGGCCAAGACACATAGAATTTGGGAGAGAAGGATGCGGCAGCAGGATGTCTGAAACCTAAATTAATAACGAAATAGGACATTAATTCAGGTGACTGCTGTTAATCCTAACATTTACTCGGATGGCGAAGGACGGTTAAAGATTACCTTCAGACCGGAGACCATGGCGTTGGCGTTGGATGATTCCGCCATTGGATGCGCTGTGGAGTTGGAATGGCACGGTCGAGATCTGAGATTCGTGTGGCCGTGAGTTGGATCTGCTCGGGCGGCGATTTGGGGATCTGAGTTTGCTTTCTCAGATGGAGGTCACAGGTTACCGTTTGAAGGGGCAGCCGGGTTGGCCTTACTCGCGTTTATGGTGAAGGCCGATGTGATGCCATCGGCTCTTTTGGGGATTGTCTGACTTTGACTATCGGCAAAATTAATTGGAAGCACTTCTTCATTAATAAAAGGGGCTTTTTACAATGAAGAGCCGATTGCTCAGAGAAGGAAGAACAAAAGAAGGGCCGATTGCTCAAGAACTACTAATCCTACACTACTAATCCTCGCTGGCCTCGTCGTCGGCGTCGTAACTGCCGTCGGCGCTGCTTCCGGAGAACTCCTCGTCGTTGCTGCCCCAGCCCTCAGCCGGGGCTTCTTCCTCCTTGTCATCATCATCGTCGTCGCTCTCCGACCAAGCTCGGAAGCGTTTGGCCGGTGGGTATCCGGCGGAGGAGGAGTCATCCTCCTCCTCTTCCTCCTCTTCCTCCTCTTCCTCCTCGTCCTCCTCCTCGTCGGAGGAGGTGAAGCTTGCCCAGGAGTGGAGGTCGTCCTCGCTCTCGCTCTCCAGTTCCCTGTCGATAAGGAACCGGAGGTCCGCCTCCCCGTCGGTCATGGACAGGTCATCATCTGAACTGACGGCGGCTGGGGGAAAGTCGTCGCTGGAGAAGGAGGACTGAAAGGAGAGGCCCGATGAGACGGAGGAAGAGGAAGACATTGCTACAGGGAAAGAGGGTTTTTTGGGTGCCGATGGCTAGAACAGAGCAAGGGGATGAAGAAGTGAACTGTTCGGCGCGGTTAAATAAAGGGGATATAGTGGAAATTTAATGCCATAGCAGTTTTCGAGGAGGTGATGCCAAAACACTATCAAATCTTGCAGAGAAGTCGAGAAGGCAAGGCATCATGATGAAGGATACTGCGACGGTTCTGCTCTGCCACGACATGACCCGACGAAGAAAAAGTAGAGTGGTTTTGGAATTATCATTTTCAAAACCAGGGGGGCATGTGTTATCACCAGAATTTGACCGGATCAGAGGTGGGCCGTGATTAAGATGGACTTGAAGAATCTACACGGAAAATATACATGAATCGGCCTTGTACAAGAAGTTTGGGCTAGTTTGCCCGTGTATCTGTAAATATAGTAGGATACGTGTCGGTTAGGTAGAATTTGGCTCGTACACGGTTGGGATTATTCCCACGTTAGAAAGTCCACGGACTATAAATATGTATCTAGGGATATTGAGAAACAACAACCACGTTCACAACAAAACCAATCTAGGCGCATCGCCACCCCTTGTTTTGAGGGTTTCTTCCGGGTAAGCATCATGCTGCCTAGATCGCATCTTGCGATCTAGGCAGTATACGTTTATTCATTGTTCATGCGTTGCTCGTGCTGAAGCCTTGTTGATGGCGAGCAACGTAGTTATCGTAGATGTGTTAGGGTTAGCATTGTTTTATCGTGATATATGCTTTTATCCATGCTGCCCTTAGACATCTAGCTGCCTTTACATCTATCTTAGGTGTAAGGGCAACACCTTGCTTGATCCTTGTTTAGTAGATCCGATCTGTTATGATTGCTCCTTGTTCTTCAAGGATTAGTTTAATATCTACATAGTTAGGCCTTGCAAATGGGTTGAAGGATCCAGTAACACGTAGGGTGTAGTTTGCTAGCCCTAGATAAGATGTTCCGGGAATCAACTCCACGTTGGTTTTTAGGCCTTATCTAGGGCTGGTTTATTATCATCTTGCGTGGCTGCCAGGCTCAATCACGTGTAGGATGTTCCGATTATGTGGTGAAAATCCTAAATCGTCGTAGGTCGTTTTAGCTTAATATTGATCAAGCAGGACCACCATGTTATCGTAGACCTCATATGAATCATGGGTGGATCGGCTCCTTGAGCCGATTCGCAGGACAACCTGAGAGCCGATCGAGGCTCGTATTTAATGTTTACGTGTATGCCATGCAGGAAACTAAGCGAAGCAATCCATCACCTTCCTGACCAGGTATAGGTCAGGTGGCACGCCCTTGCACCAGCATCGGACGTGCGTGCCGGAGCTTTGCGGGCCATCGCTCGAGGGACCAGGGCCAGTCGCAGCTCTGGGAGCCTCCCGGCTCTACGTGTTGCCCGTCGCTACTCGCCGGTGGGTTTCGGACGCCAACACCGGGGGAATTGCATCTCCTTTCTCACAAGAAGCACTTCGCTCCTCCAAAGATCTATCATCTTCATCGAATGTCACATCACAAGATTCTACAACACGTCCACTTGACTTGTTGAAGACTCTATAGGCGTGAGAATCCGTAGCATAGCCAACGAAAATTCCTTCTTGAGCTCTTGAATCAAACTTGGATAGGCGTGTGTCGTTGACAAGTATGTAGCATTTGCATCCGAAGACCTTGAAGTATGACACATTTGGCTTGTTGCCGGTGAGGATCTCATATGGTGTCTTCTCAAGACCTTTGCGAAAGTAGAGGCGATTAGTAGCATGGCATGCGGTAGAGATAGCTTCCGCCCAAAAATTGTAGTTAGACTTGTATTCCATCATCATGGTTCGAGCGGCTTCGATCAAGGTTCGATTCTTCCTTTCGGCGACCCCGTTTTGTTGGGGAGTATATGGCGTGGAGTATTGGTGTTGGATTCCTTCTTCGCCGAGGAAGTCATCCAAGGTGTAGTTCGGTGTAGTTCTTGAACTCCGTTCCATTGTCGCTCCTTATTGCGAGGATCTTGTTGTCGTACTTGCGTTGAACTTGGTTGGAAAACTCCATCATGGTCCGTTGAGTCTCACTCTTGTACTTGAAGAAGAATACCCAACAATAGCGTGAATAGTCATCAACGATGACGAGGCAATACTTCTTTCCTCCAAGACTTTCATGAGATGGTGGACCAAAGAGATCAACATGTAGGAGCTCCAAGTATCTTGTGGTAGAGATGCTAGTCTTGGCCTTGTGAGGAGCTCCATGCATTTTTCCTTGTACACAAGCCCTACAAACACGATCCTTGCAAAAAGAGACATCTTCTTTTAGTCCGAGAATGTGGCCACCCTTGTGGAGACTTTGCAAAGTCCTCATGTTGACATGGGCTAGTCGGCGATGCCATAACCAACCCTTGTCACCTTTGGCGAATAGGCAAAGAGCGGAAGACGTTGTCTTTCCGGAGAAATCGACAACATACAAACCATTCTCTACATATCCAACAAAAGCTACATTGAGTGTCTTGCTCCACAAGAGGACCACCATATGTTCATCAAAGAATGTACATAGACCCATACGAGCAATTTGATGAACGGAGAGTAAGTTGTAACCAAGGGTCTCGACAAGGAGGACATTCACAAGTGAGATGTCGGGTGTTACCACCATCTTGCCAAGACCCAATACCTTAGAGCACGTGTTGTCTCCATATGATACGGTAGAGAGAGAAGGCTCGAGGTCGACAACAATATCCTTGCTTTCGGTCATATGACTTGTGGCTCCACTATCAACCACCCATTTAGCGCCACTGGAAGCATAGTCCTACAAGGAATCAAGTCTTGGATTTAGGTACCCATTTTGCAATGGGTCCTAGCATGTTAGTAACAAGGGGTTTGGGAACCCAAATAGTCCAATCAACATTGTCCTTTTGAGGACCAATAAAGCGAGCACGAATATGTCCATAGTAATCAACAAAAAGAACATGAGAAGGGTTGTTAGAGCCGGCAAAACCCGTCGAGGCGGAGTTGGGTACTCCATCCCTTCTTGAGCTAGCATTGCTCTCTTCAAGGTTGGTCTCCATGTTCTCCTTGTTCTTCTTCTTCTTGGTCCTCTTCTTCCTCTTCCTCTTTGGCTTGGTAGCCACTCCTCCTTCATTGCTCGAGCCCTCTTTGGCTCCATCTTTAGCTTCAATGATTCCTTCCAAGTACTTGGCTTGAACTTGGAGTCTATCAACTTTGGTCTTCAAGCGATTGACTTCATCTTCATGCTCCGGGTGAGGATGGAAAATATCAAACACTTGGACTTCCTTTGCCTTGTTCACCCAGAAGTGTTCCATCAAAGCTTCTTCTTGGAGAGCGTTGATCTTCATGAGCATGCGCTTGTCATTCTCCATCTTGGCAATGTCACTTTCATGAGTGCAACATGCACGGTCCTTGCTCAAAGGAAAGTACTCCTTAAATGTTTCTTCTTGCATGGAGTTGACCTCCATGAGCTTGGCTTCCCTTCTCTTCAAGGCGGCTATTTCCTCCTCATGATCACAACACGTGTCCTTCTCCTTGCTCATGCGAAGACATTCCACCAAAGACTCTTCTTGCTTGCTACTCAAACTCAATAGCTTGGCCTTGGTGATCTCAAGAGCGGCAATTTCTTCTTCATGGTTGCAACATGAGGTCTTCTCTTTGAACAAGCGGTAATATTCATCCAAGGCTTCTTCTTGAAGAGCATTGACTTCCAAGAGAAGAGAATTGTGCCTCCTCAAGGAAGTAACTTGATCCACAAGCTCATCATGACAAGGATTGGGGTCTTCATCATCTTTCCCTTTGTTGGCTTCCTCACGAGAGAGCATCTTCTTTTTGAGCTCGCCAATCAACTCAAGAGCGTGGTCTCGATCCTTGGTGAGTTGAGAAACAATAGCTTCTTTGGTGTCTTCAAGGACGATGACGCTAGCTTCAAGAGACATGCGAAGATTTCGTTCATCATCAAGCTCCTCTTTGAGATTGGCAATCTCATTCGCCGCTTCCCTTTCCAACTTCTCCCTCTCCTCAATAAGATCTTGTGCCGCACCAAGTTGGGCTAAGAGAGCCCCAACATGAGTCTTGGTGTCCCCTTTCATGTTAGTGAGAAAAGAATCCAAAGAATCCAAACCCATAATCTCACGTTTGACGGTGAGACTAGTGGCATCATCAATATATATAGCATTAGTCGAAGATGATGGTTTGGAAGGGGATTTTATCTCCGTAGATACCTTTGCCATAAGGCAACGAGCATTGTTGGTGACGAGGTTCTCATTAGGAGAGTCGAAGAGGGAGATAGAGGGAGTGGAAATGGCGATGGCGGCCACTCCCTCTCCTTCCTTGTTGGAGCGCTTGTCCTCATGTTCTTCATCCTCGTCGGAGGAGTACTCTTCACGAATGATGAAGGCTCTAGGCTTCTTGTTGGAGGAGACCTTGTCTTCATCGGACCTTGGGGAGAACTTGGAGAATCCTTTGGAGAATGACTTGAACTTATCCTTGCGGATAAGCCTTCCACCATGATCTTCTCTTCTCTCAAACATACAATCCGTGACAAAATGATTCTTGTCGCCGCAATTGTAGCATGTTCTTCCCCTTGGCCCCTCCTTTGGGCTCTTGGAGAAACTTCTTGGAGAGTCACGTGATCTTCTTGGTCTTGTGCTTCGGGACATGTTTCCATCCCGAAATTTCTTGGCGGCGAGAGCCATGTGTTCATTATAGTTGACCTTGAGATCATCCGGTCCCCACTCAACGGGATCCTCATCACATTCACTAGCTTCATGTACCTTCATCTTCAATGCAAGGTTGGGCTTGCAGGAGTTGTGGGTGCGAGCAACAAGATCCTCCGCATTCTTCTTGGAAATGTCCAAGGCGATGACTTCGCTAAGGACTTCATCGGATATCATAGCACGGAAGGAGGCGTTTTGGCGGATGGCCGTCAACTTCACTTCCTCATAAGGGAGGAGAGCGTTGTAGAACTTGCGCTTGATCCAATGGTCATCCACGAACGTTGCTCCAAGATCTTTCATTTGCACGGCAAGAGGATGAGGCGCCGATACATTTCTTCGGGGGACTCTCCTTCAATCATAACGAAGTTTTCGGCCATGTTGTTCACTTCATCAAACCGAGAGCTTTGGATGCTTGCATTTCCGAGGAAGAGCTTCTCAAGTTTGTCCCATGCTTCCTTGGCGGTCTTGAGCGAGCGGATATGAGCACGGTCCTTGGGCGTGATGGCCATGTGAATCATGTTGATGGCGGTCACGTTGAGTTGGTCATCCACCACATCTCTTCTTGTCAAGTTCTTTGGATCTCGTGGTGAATAGCCCTCCTCAATGATACGCCAAAGCTCGGTAGAAGCGCTGCGCACATGGGAACGCATTAAGAATTGCCAATTCTCAAAGTTGTTTGACTCAAGTAACGGTGGTGAACCATGCGACAAGATATGCGGCATAGTTATTGGAACGTTTATGGTGTAATCATTTGGTGGTGGCACCGCATGATAACCCCCTAGACGTTCTGCAACCGGTCTCTCATCATCCTTACCTTTTGTTGAAGTGCCGGTCTCCCCAAGCCCTTCCTTTTGTGGATCTTTTGTCGCTTGCGCGAAAAAATCAACAAGAGGAAGGGTGTTAGCTTTTGGTGGGGGATCCTCGGCACTTGCTTTTGGTGGAGGGTTTGGTTTTTGTACAACCAACTCCATCATCATCGCTTTCATTTGGGCAACGATGGATGACTCCAATTTCTTGAGGTCATCCAACGTAGCGGTCGTGGAATCGATGGGCGATGATGGAGCAGGTGGCACAAGGGAAGGTGACCCATTCTTATCCGCCTCTTGTTCGGCCATTTCTTAGGCGGTAAAGCCCGAGCAAGAAAACCTTGCTCTGATACCACTTGAATGGATCGTAGCGAACAAGAGGGGGGGTGAATGGAGCTACGGCAAGTTTTAGTCTTTTCCAATTTTTATGCAACAGAAGGTAAAGGTGAGAACTTTAGCAATAGGGGTGATCCTACAATGATTATCGGACAAGTGCAACAAGTAAAGGAAACAACAAGATAACGAGAGTAAGGAGCGAGACAACCGGGGGTGCGAGGCGAGTCGAGGTTTGTTTCCCGCAGTTCCTTCCACAATAGGAAGTATGTCTGCGTTGAGGAGGTGCTAGTCTCACACAAGAGACTAGGTGGCCACACCACAAAGGAAGGCCTCACCTTCTTCCTCGAGAGAGCTCCACGAAGGTGCTCTCCCTTTTCCACTAAGGCACCGGTCGAGGCGGTGATTCCTTCACAAGGTTGGGGCGAGCTCCACAACAAGGATGCTCCCAACACCCTATGAAGCTAGTACATCACCAAGCTAGACTCCACAGCTGCACATCTCCAATGCTCCACCATAGGAACCCTTCTCCAATGCTCCACCATAGGAACCCTTCCAATGCTCCACCAAAGGAACCCTTCCAATGCTCCACCAAAGGAACCCTTCCAATGCTCCACCAAGGAACCCTTCCAATGCTCCACCAAGGAACTCTTCTCCAATGCTCCACCAAAGGAACCCTACCACCAAGATCCACTAAGGAATAGCTAGTATTGGTGAAATCTCTCTTGGTAGAACTATAGATCGGGGTCCCCTCCACCAATCCTCAAAGTTTGGGCAAGATTGGTTAGTTGGTGAAGGAGATCCTCAAGGATTAAGCTCAGCAACAATGGAGGAGAGAGAGGGGGAGGAGATAAAATCGTGTTGGGGAAGAAGGAGCCCTTAAATAGGCTCCTCCAAATCCAACCGTTATGTCCAGTTTTTGCCTAAGCGGTACTACCGCTTCTGGGAAGCGGTACTACCGCTCTGAGTTCGAATTTCCCCCAGATCTGGTCAAAGGACGCAGAGCGGTACTACCGCTCGAGGTACCGCTCGAGGTACCGCAACAGGGTCCAGAGCTTACTGGACTCGAAGCGGTACCGAAGCGGTACCAGGGCGGTACAGCCGTAACTAGTTACGGTACCTGGGCGGTACCGTGAGCGGTACTACCGCTCGTGAGCGGTACTACCGCTCCAGGTACTGTAGAGGTACCGCAACTCGTACTGTGGGTCAATTTCAGCTCAGAACTCAGAGCGGTACCATGGGCGGTACCTATAGGGGTAGCGGTACTACCGCTACAGGTACCGGTAGTACCGGCCTGGCTAAAACTGGTTTTCTTCCCCTTTTATCTCCAACCATGTCACCTCGCCAAACACACACAAAACCAGAAAACCTATCAACTATGCTTCAGTCTTCCGATCTTGACGTGTCCGGCGAGGTCACCGTGCTCTTGCAAATCTAACAATGATACTCAAGGCACACGGTGAGATTACTCAAGTGTTGTCATCAAACACACAAAACTTGGGGTTTAAAGTTTGCTCTTACACAGGTATGGATGTCCTCGAGTTGAGATCTATCAATAACGAGAAATCAAACGCGATCTATCTCCTTGGACCTTTGTACAGGCGGCATAGAGGTACCCCTTTGTGACACTTGGTTGAAACATATTAATGCAATGATAATCCATGGAAATCCGAGCTAATTAGGACAAGGTGCGAGCACTATTGGTATTCGATGCATGAGGCTTGCAACTTATAGGATGTTTTATGCATAACACATATGAATTATTACTACCGTTGACAAAATTGTTTCCATGTTTTCAAAATAAAAAGCTCTAGTACATAAGTAATCCCTGCTTCCCTCTGCGAAGGGCTTTTCTTTTACTTTATGTTGAGTCAGTTTACCTACTTCTTTCTATCTTAGAAGCAAACACTTGTGTCAACTGTGTGCATTGATTCCTACATACTTGCTTATTTGCACTCATCATATTACTTTGTGTTGACAATTATCCATGAGATATACATGTTGAAGTTGAAAGCAACTGCTGAAACTTATATTTTCCTTTGTGTTGCTTCAAAACCTTCTATTAAGAATTTATTGCTTTATGAGTTAACTCTTATGCAAGACTTATTGATGCTTGTCTTGAAAGTACTATTCATGAAAAGTCTTTGCTATATGATTCAGCTGTTTAGTCATTGTCTTTACCATTGCTTTGAATCACTTCATTCATCTCATATGCTTTACAATAGTATTGATCAAGATTATGATAGTAGCATGTCACTTCAGAAATTATCCTTGTTATCATTTACCTACTCGAGGGCGAGTAGGAACTAAGCTTGGGGATGCTTGATACGTATCAAACGTATCTATAATTTCTTATGTTCCATGCTAGTTTTATGACAATACCTACATGTTTTATATACACTTTATATCATTTTTATGCATTTTCCGGCACTAACCTATTAACAAGATGCCGAAGCGCCAGTTCCTGTTTTCTGTTGTTTTTGGTTTCAGAAATCCTACACAGGAAATATTCTCGGAATTGGACGAAACAAAAGCCCAGGGTCTTATTTTCCACGGAGCCTTCTAGAAGTTCGAAGAGGAAACGAAGAGGAGCCGAGGGGGCCCCACACCACCTGGCGGTGCGGCAGGGAGGGGTGGCGCGCTGCCCTATGGGGTGGGCCCCTCGAGCATCCCCCGACTCTGCCCCTTCGCCTATATATTCTCTCCGTCGCGAAAACCCTATTACCGAGAGCCACAATACGAGAAAAGTTCCAGAGACACCGCCGCCAATCCCATCTCGGGGGATTCAGCAGATCGCCTCCGGCACCCTGCCGGAGAGGGGAATCATCACCCGGAGGACTCTACATCACCATGATCGCCTCCGGACTGATGCGTGAGTAGCTCATCCTTGGACTATGGGTCCATAGCAGTAGCTAGATGGTTGTCTTCTCCTCTTGTGCTATCATGTTTAGATCTTGTGAGCTGCCTATCATGATCAAGATCATCTATTTGTAATGCTACATGTTGTGTTTGTTGGGATCCAATGAATATGGAATACTATGTCAAGTTGATTATCGATCTATCATATATGTGTTGTTTATGATCTTGCATGCTCTCCGTTGCTAGTAGTGGCTCTGGCCAAGTTGATACTTGTAACTCCAAGAGGGAGTATTTATGTTCGATAGTGGGTTCATGCCTCCATTGAATCTGGGACAGTGACAGAAAGTTCTAAGGTTATGGATGTGCTGTTGCCACTAGGGATAAAACAACAATGCTTTGTCTAAGGATATTTGTATTGTTCACATTACGCACAGTACTTAATGTGATTGTCTGTTGTTTGCACCTTAATACTGGAAGGGGTGCGGATGCTAACCCGAAGGTGGACTTTTTAGGCATAGATGCATGCTGGATAGAGGTCTATGTTTTTTGTCGTAATGCCCTAAGTAAATCTCATACTAGTCATCATGATATGTATGTACATTGTTATGCCCTCTCTATTTGTCAATTGCCCAACTGTAATTTGTTCACCCAACATGCTATTTATCTTATTGGAGATACACCACTAGTGAACTGTGGACCCCGGTCCATTCTTTTACATGTGAAATACAATCTACTGCAATCATTGTTCTCTATTGTTTTTTGCAAACAAACATCATTCTCCACACCATACGTTTAATGCTTTGTTTACAGCAAGCCGGTGAGATTGACAACCTCACTGTTAAGTTGGGGCAAAGTATTTTGATTGTGTTGTGCAGGTTCCACGTTGGCGCCGGAATCCCTGGTGTTGCGCCGCACTACACTCCTCCACCAACAACCTTCACGTGGCCTTCATCTCCTACTGGTTCGATAACCTTGGTTTCTTTCTGAGGGAAAACTTGCTGCTGTGTGCATCACACCTTCCTCTTGGGGTTCCCAACGGGCGTGTGCTTTACGCGTCAACACCCTACTTGACCTAGCTAACACATGATGGTAAGTAAGAGCCTATTCCTCTAGTAATTCATTAGGAGGCCAATGTTAGGATCATTACACATTGGTAATGATCATAACCCCTAGAGGAACCCTACCTATTCCAGAGAGCTCAAGCTAAAGTGGTATACCCAAGTATATTGACCAATACGTGATCTTGGAGAGGAGAACCATGATTCATTAATAAACCATTATGAGACCAATGCTTTGATCATTACAAATTGAGTAATGATCATAAACCCTAAGAATCTAAGTGAGTGTGTTGAGAGGAATAGTAAAAAAGTGATTAGTAAGGAATAAGTGGATCATGTCTAATGCATGATCATACCTTGTAGATTTAGATGATAAGTTAAACCTTTATGATTAATAGATCTCAACTACCACATGAAATAATAGGTATATCACTAGTAGTTAACCCCAGACCAATCCTCGTGCCTTGAGTGTAAGAATAATGGCATGTTATTTAAACCTTGCTTATCCAAATAATATGGACAACCCTAGCATTGCCTTGATACAATAATTCTAACTAAGTGAGGAGGAGTAACTTTAGCCAATTAAACATAACTCTAGCTTATGCTTATACCCAGTTCTAGCTTGTGTACCACATGAGTGATCCCAACTAAAACCCTAGGCCACATTTGAATTCCAATTCCAGTACACTTGGAGGGGAAAGTAGAACCTTGCCATGCCTCATGCCTATTTTGTACTTCAATTAGTGAAGCATCATCAAATCCCTAAAACCTTTCACATGGGATTCACTCCACATAAAATATTATGCCCTAACTTGTGTATCATGGATCACAAGTATAAACCAAGCCATATATACCTAAAGACTAAATGCTATTTGGTGAGTAGAGTGAAACCAATATCCAATTCCACTTTGCTTCCTAAATACCTTGTCTAGTGGACCAAATGAAATATTATTTTATAAAATAGAATCACCATATAAACAAGTGGATTAACTATGATGAACATAGGATTTACCCTAAGTAATCCAAGCTATTGGCTAAATGAGTTTAGTCATCATAAAGTTTATTCAACCATCTTCTTAAACCCTTAGAAACAATTCTCCACATAAAATCATGAACCAATCCCATTCTCAATATCATTTATTTTAAACCTTAGCCATAATTAAACTATATGGGAACAAGCAATATGGTTAAGTTATAGAAAAATCCAATATTATGTTCACCATTCCCATGTTATCAATTTTAAAATCACTTAAATAAATTTGGTCCTTAAAATAAAAATAATTGAGATAAGCACTTAAACCCTATCTATTTTAAATATAGAATGACCTCACAAAATATCAATCTGATCAATTATTAAATGTTTGTTTAAAAACAAAAACAATGCAGTAAGCATTATTATCAAGATATATAAATATTCAAATGTTTTAGAACCTGCAAAACAACATAGAATTCAAATCAAATTCAAATAACAAATTTAGAACAGGAAATAAAAATAGAAAAGAAAAAAACAAGCTTACCTGTTGGGCCATCTCAGCCCAGAACCAGCCCAGCCCACAAACGAAGCCATCCAGTCCACCGTACCCTTTCGGCGAGGAAGAAAAGAAGCTTCTTCTTCTTCCCCGCAGACGACACGGCAATGGCGAGCTCCGCCACGTTCTCGTGGAGGATAAGGACACCCGGCCGTTGCAGACGAACTCGGAGCCTCGCCAAATCTTCTCTACGTTTCGTCTGATCCTATTTGCGTCAAGATTCATGCCCAACTCACACTCGCCGATACCACTGCATCTCTGCCGGACATCGCCGCCATGTCGTCGTTGTCGTCCATCCCTTGTCCTATAAAATGGAGAGGAGGATTGCCAGGAAACCCTAATGCCTCGCCGCTAACCTTCCTGCTCTCTCAATCTCTCTATTCCTCACCATCTTCCACTCATGGCCGCCGGATTCGAGCACGAAGTTGACGATGGAGAGCACCCCAGAGCTAAAGAAGTGGTCGAGGAGATGCACCTCGACGTCGCTGTTCTACTGATCGAGTAGAGCATCAAGGGGAGGTCTGAGTGCGGCCAATTTCAAGATTTTCTTCCGTGGTACATCGCCGGAATCGGCAAAGTTGAGGTCGATTCCGTCTCCAATCGACACCGGCGACTAGCTGGGGAGCACCAGGGTGAGTAGACGCGTTCTTAGACTTCTTATTTGCATCGATTCATCAACAGTTAGCTCGAGATAGCCGTTTCGCCGGAGTTCGTCGCCGCGGTAGTGCTCGCCGGAGCTAGCTCCGGTGATCCCCTCGCAAAGCCATCACCACCACCAGCCTCAGCGTGTCGAGGAGATTCGAAAAGGGAGGCCGTAAAACGGCGGCGCCGTCGTGCGCTGACTGTCGGTGGTCATTGGCCGACGAGGTCAACGTGTCCGTAGGACCCCCTTGGCCCTTGACCAGTCTTCGTCGCGTGGCTGCTGAGGTGGACACAGGTCCCACCTGGCTAAGGCTAGCTCCAGACGGGTACGTTTAGATTTTAGTTTTATTTCAAAAACCAGAAAATCACTGAAACTTTGCAGAAATAAATAAAACTCAATTTTGCTCAGAAAATATGAATAATATATCAAAATGCTCACAAAAATAAACTCTATTCAATAAAAATATAAAATAAAAATGTGTGTCAAAATGAAAATTTAATTATTTTAACCTTACCTTTTCATTTGTTTTAGATACAATTTGAATTTAATAATTAGTTTAGTTTCAAAAATAAATCATAACCAACCAGTAAGTAAATAAAAATATTAAGATTAGTTTTCTTTATCATATTTTTATCAGTTAAAATATTAGTGGTATTTCATAAATCCTAATTTGCAATTTATCATTTACTATTTCTTTTGATTAATAATAAAGCATGAAAATGTTAAAAGCTAATATTATTTTGTTAGTTTCAAAAATAAAGCATAACATCGCTCTGGAGTTGTCCCCCTCCATGGCTGTAGATACGGGGTCGGTGGACGAGCTTTGCCAGTGGTTGGTAGGTATCTGTGGTAGGGGTTTATCTGTCTCGGTGTTGTGTTGTGGCAAGACATGTGCTATGCTCTCCTGGAGGTGCTTCTCTCACAGTTGGGTCGACGCCCTCGAGCTTGGGTGAGAGAGTAAGTGATCCACTCTCCGGCAACAACTAATTCTTGGTATTCAAGACCACAAGCCATGGTTGAGATGGGTGGCTCAACACTTTTCTTTCCCCACATCTTCGTTAATGTCTTTATTTGACAGTTTGGGTCTTGAACGTTGTGGTTCTGGGGACGACGGCGATGGGGAGGCGGCCGTGCTCGAGTTCTTCCCCTTGGCACCATGTTCGTCATTGTCCATCCGTGCTCAGGGTGAGTTGTTCCACCTCGTACGGCGTTCTTCGATCCGGGGCGAAAAAGCAGAGTGCTTTTTTCAGGGGTGGACGGATGGCATGGCAACTGGCTGGCTGGAGGGCGACGATGGTGTGAGTTCCTATGTGACATGCTTCGTCGACATTGCTTCTTCTGCAGTAGTGCAGCAGGGCAGGATAAGAGCTTCAAGGATCAAGATGCTAAGCTGTTGCAGCATTTGTAAACTATTTGTAAATTCGGTCGTAAAAGGCGGCTTGTTGAGCCTTAATCTAAAAAACTGTTTTTTTCCTTTTATCAAATTGCTAAACTATCGATTGAGATAGATGTAGCTATACAATTGAAGATGCTGTTACAGATGCTCTACCTGAACCTCGTCTCGCTACCGGCGGGGAGCGAGGAGACTGAGGAAGGGGTTCGGCCGTCAGCCGCCCCAAATATTCAGAAAAGAAGCGCAGGGAATCAAACGAGAAGAAATCATGGCCGAGTGGCCGACTACCTGCTCCGACACCAAAAGTCAACTCTTTGGTTGGTTCTTCTTATGGATCAGTCCACCGGAGACCCGGAGCCCAACCCCACTACTGCATCCATTCCAAGAAACGCCAAGCAATGGGCACCCTCGCCGCCGTCCTCCTCCTGGCCGGCCTGCTCGCCGCGCTCGCGTACGTGCTGCGCGTGGCCCACTCCCTCCTCTGGGTCCCGTACCGCCTGGAGCGCCGCTTCCGCCGGCAGGGCATCCGGGGGCCCCCGCGCAGGCTGGTCGTCGGGAACGGGTCCGACTGGGTAGCCCTCCTCGCCGCCGCCAAGTCCACGCCGCTCGCTTCTTTCCACCACGCCGTCATCGACCGCGTCGCGCCGCACTACCGCGTCTGGCCGGCGCAGTACGGCTGGCCGTTCGTGTTCTGGCTAGGGCCCCGGCCGCGGCTGGTGATCTCCGGCCCGGAGGTCGCCAAGACCGTGCTGACCGACTCCACGGGGGCCTTCAACAAGGCTACTACCGGCGGCACCAACCCGCAAGCTCGGCAACTCATCGGCGAGGGGCTCGTGGGGCTCACCGGGGAGACGTGGGCGCACCACCGCCGTGTCATCGCGCCCGCCTTCAACATGGAGAGGGTCAAGGTGAGGAAGCGTTTCTTGAGTTCGAAATGAAACATAAAATTGGGTTGTAAATAAATCATAATACTTAACCATCTCACCTTGTTGTCCATGTTTCTTCATTCTACTAAATCTGTTGACTGAACCTCCAGCTGAACCAATTAATTAACTAGTATGAAGTACTATGAGAGTATAGTTTGTGACATGTGTGTCCATGTTATGAGAGTACTAAAATGGTAGCAACCTACCTAACGATTTCAGCAATTTAACTATGAAGTGTTTCTTGCTAATATGTTGGTTGATGCAGCGATCTATAAAGCTATATCGTGAATCATCAGTGAAATCAGGGCAGCTTTTGACTGTTTACAGAATTGTTACTCCCTCCGATCCGGCGATCCGTATTAGTTGCAACTAATATAGATGTATCTAGATATATTTTAGTTCTAGATACATCCACACTAGTGGCGAGTAATATGAGTCAGAGGGAGTATTGCGATTGGTTGGAGTTTAGTCTTTAATTTTGTTACTGAAGAGGACCGTATGAACTTATTTCAACCAATTCCTTTCTGAAAATAATTTCTTTCTGCTAACTTTGATTTAAACTCCTATCAATGCGTGTATGAATAGTTGGAATGGAATTTATCTGTGTTGTTTAAAAAATATCAACTGGTTCTATATTGATTGGTAACATTTGTTATTAACCTTTTGTATGACTAGTAAATTCATTCACAATTTGTAGATGCACACTTATTTCAAGAGGTTCCTTTTCTGAAAAAATTCTTTTTCTGCTAACTTTGATTTAAACTCCTATCAATGCGTGTATGAATAGTTGGAATGGGATTTATCTGAATTCTTTAGCAAATATGAAATGGTTGTATATTGATTGGTAACATTGGTTATTAACTTTTTGTATGACTAGTAAATTCATTCACAATTTTGTAACTGACAAAATGCTATGAGAGTAGTTTGTGACTTGTGGTGTCCATGTTTCTTCTTTCTATGAAACCTGTTGACTGATCAACAATGGTGCTCTAGATAATGCACTTAAATATCATTTAACACTACCCATTCTGGATATCTTTTTGTAGGGCTGGATACCAGAAATGTCATCTATCATCTCATCCATGCTGGATAAATGGGAAGTCCAAGGAAAAACCCGCACTGAGTTTGAGATCGATGTGCATCAAGAATTCCACACTTTGGGTGGGGATGTACTTTCCTGCGTAGCATTCGGAAGTAGCTATGAGGAAGGAAAACGAGTTTTTCAATTGCAAGAAGAGCAGATAGAACTTGTTATCCTTGCAATGAGAACCTTTTACTTTCCTGGCTTTAGGTGAGATTGACTCATAAACTCAAATTTGGGTCGCCATTTCTTCTCTGTTAATAGACATGTAGTTCCTCCTACACGCTCCTTCAATGTTTCATTAGAGAAAAAAAAAGTTTTCCTCTCTCTGTTTCTACTCATGCTCTTCAATCAAACTTTGTAGCTGAGGAAAAATAATATGACCTCTTTCTCTTCTAGGTTTATACCGACAAAGAAGAACCGAAGACGTAATTACCTAAACCAGGAAATCCGGAGTTCTCTGCGCAAATTGATTGAGATCAATGGAACGAAGTGTGAAGATTCCAAAAATTTGCTTGGCTTGATGCTATCAGCCAGCAAAACTGACAACGGGTTTAAAATGGGAGTCGAAGAGATCATTGATGAGTGCAAGACGTTTTACTTTGCCGGTAAAGAAACAACCGCAAATTTGTTGACATGGGCAATGCTTTTGCTGGCATTGCATAAAGAATGGCAAGACAAGGCCCGAGATGAAGTCCATCAAGTATGTGGCAAGTACGAGCACCCAAGCGCAGAAAACCTGAGCGGTCTCAAAATTGTGAGCCTATTTATTATAATGATTACTGCAACTTTTTAATATTCTTGATGCTAAACTGAAACATAGTGAATGACACTCTGGTAATGTGGGCATGCTATCAGGTAAATATGGTGTTGAAGGAGACCCTCAGGCTATATCCTCCAGCTTCATTTGTGAACAGGACAACCACTAAGGATGTCAAGCTGGGCAAACTCGACATCCCTGCCGGCACGCAACTCAATCTGCCTATTATTGACATTCACCATGATGTTGACATATGGGGCGCTAACGCAGAGGAGTTCGATCCATCGAGGTTTGCAGATGGCAAGAGCTATCACCTTGGTGCGTACTTTCCCTTTGGGATTGGTCCTGCCATCTGCGTTGGTCAGAATCTCGCGATGGTTGAGGCAAAGCTGGCGCTTGCAATGGTCCTCCAGAGGTTTGCATTTGATGTCTCGCCATCCTATGTTCATGCTCCGATGACTGTGATGACCCTCCAACCCCAGTACGGCGCTCAAGTTCTTGTCCGCAAGGTCTGAACCTTGTGTGGCGCTGTATATGGAACTGTGAGGTTTGACGACAAGGTATATTTATCGCCATGTCTCCTGTATATGCGTAGATATTGTGAGCAACTTGGAAGAGGAGGCTCTCAACCTGTCTGAATTTTATCTTGAAACTGTGTATCGAAAAGGAGGTATATGTTTTGCGCCAATAATGTATCTGTACTGTGGGAAATTTGGAAGGAGGATGTGTTGAAACTGTGTAGAGAAAAAAAAGAATCTTAGCGACAGTAATTTATATGCGTATTGTGAATAATTTGGAAAGAGGCTCTGAACTTGTCTGAATTTCGTCTTGACATTGTGTGTGTATAAGTGTATATACATACATGATTTGCAACCGTAATCTTCATAGTTCTCTGCACTGTTGTGTCATCCAGACATCTAGCTATCTAACTTTTTTTATTTTCAAAATGGGGGATGCCCCTGGCCTCAGCATCAGTTGACGCATATGTTTAATAAGTTCTTCGATTCAAAACCTATGTTTAATTGCAGCTTGTCATTTGCCTAGATGTCGATCATAAGGATTATAAGGTCTTGTTGGCTCTCTTTTTTACATACTTCATTTTAGGTTTAATTTATTAAATTAAAGAGGTAGCAATTGTTCTTTTTTTTTTTTGCATTGGTAGTTCTTTTTCATTTGCCAAAGTTTGTGTATAAGCGTAGGGTAGAAGAGCAGTGAAGACGAGCGGAGAACAAAATCTGAAAACACCAGAGATTCAATTAACCACATCTAAATCAAATCCAATCTTCCCGCCATATCATTATCTCTCCTTTCTAGTTCGGCCCCCTCTCCGGCGAGCTGACGGGTTCCAGACAATGGGAGCTAGCGCACCGTCGCTCCCTCCGTCCTTGACAAAAAAAACACAGGACGATTGAGGGAGGTGCGTCGATCGGAGCGGACATTGCCCGGGAACGCGCCGTCGCCGGAGAGACGGAGCCGGAGATTAACCGAAAAGAATCGACGGAGGAGACCCACACGTACGTACATCTTGACACCCTTTTCTTGGTTTGCTGAATCCGTGGCCTGCTGCTTGTTGGATCGATCGATCGCTCGCGCGCGCGCGGTCAATTCGTCTCGGGCCGCTCGAGGCCCAGCAGCCGCCGGAGCTCCCGCGTGGCCGAGTCGTCCACGGTGGCCGCCGCGGCGGCCGGCTTGGAGAAGCTGAAGCGCGGCAGCGGCAGCGCCCGCGGGGACGGCGACATGGCGCCGAACGCCGGCCCGGCGTACGCTGCCTCCGCGGCTGCCTTGACCCGGACCTCGCGCGGCACGGGCGACGCCGCCGCCGCCGCCTGTCCGTGGCGAGCGGCGCCGTGGCGCGTCGTCCTCGCAGCCGGGCGCGGCGACCGCCTGGAGCCGCGCGCGTGGTGGCGGACGCGGGAGAGGCAGTCGTGCGAGCGGAGGACCTCCGTTCCCATGGCAGGCAGGCGAGACGAGAGACGAAACCACCGGCGGCCGAGGAGCTAGGCGCGCGCGCGAGTTCTGTCGTCCCTCTCGCCGGCGTACGTGCGTGCTACCTGTTGTAGAGAGCTATGAACGGCGTGGGCGTGGTGGGGAGGAGGAGGAGGGGGGATGTGGGCGAAGCGCGCGCGGCAGCTTCCACCGGCCCCCTCTCTCTCCGGCGTCCCGCTAGCTTATTGGGTTGCTCCGGCCCTTCTCTTCTCTGGTTGGCTTTAAAGGTGCCCGGAGGTGGTGGCGATCGGCCAGGCCAGAGCGTGGAATTAACGGACGAAGGCGCGGGGAGGAAGGGCGGAGCCAGGGAGCGCGCGAGCGCCGCTCGTTTTTTCCCCTCGTTGCGGATGGCAAGGACGAACGAAATTGCGAACGCGGCGCGGGCTGTGGCGAACGTGGCACGGTCGTGGACCAATATTCCTAGCCTTACGGATTTTTTTAGGGTTGCCACATTGTATATTTGTATGCCAAATAATGGTTTAGTTTTTAGCATTGGTTCTCTCCATTGTAGATTGTAGAGGGCATTGTCATAGCCAAAAAAAAAAGGGTGTGGGAGAAGTAGTTGCTTCTATAGACAAATTTTCTGTCTAGTGTCTTTTTGTTGTTGTGGGCCATGAAAATCTAAGGAGAGAACAAAGGGTTTTTAGCAATCTACCCACTGTGGGAAACTTAGCAATTTAACACCATAGCCATTTTTCTTTGCCTGGCATATTTAGCTTTTTTTAGAACACAGTACAACGCGCGCCGGTTAAATCCTGGAATAAATTCAGATAAATGCAAACATCCATGCAAAATCTAGGACTTGAACCTGGATGGACTGGTTCGACCACAAGGGACCTAACCATCAGAGCCAAGCTCTATTTTAGCAACACTGTGGTGCTCTTAGTTACAAAACTCCCTACGAACTGATGTGGAGTAAACTGGTTGGTTCCGTTTTAATTCCTCGAGTAAAAATTGGAAACCTCCTTCCTAGGATGTGCACGATATGAGTCTGTAGATGATTTTCGTAAGTGATTTCCATAGATGTAGCATTACTCGTTGTGGACTGAGCGAGCCAGTAGAGAGGGCAAAATGGATTTTCTATCATCTACATATACTCCCCCGTTCCATAAAAAAATAATATACTCTCATCTAGCCCTATATGTCATGAGAATCTAGACATATTTAAGCTTATATTTTACATATATGCGACCATACATATTTAGGGTGGTGAGGTGGGGGTAATTTTAAGAATGACACAAATTGAGTGGAACGATTCAACGATTATGCTAAGTAGAATCTAAGATTTTACGATTCTAAAAGTTAAGATCCTACGGTTTGTGATTATCCTACTATAAAGGTTCCTATCCGATTCAAAATCATGATTCTGACAACATGATTTGCATTTTGCAACGGAAGATTACTCTCTTGCAACAAGAAAATGGAGATCTACAGAACAATGAGATGACAAAGGAGATATGAAGACGATTATACAAGGTGACAAGATGACATCGTGCAAGGTGGAGTCGTTCGTAGCCGTACTAAATGAAGAACACCAGGATGACAATCATAAACAAGTAAGTGTAGAGGAAGGATCCATAAGGAGACACTATCACGACTTTCAAGAGAGACCAGGGGAGAAATATGGTTAGGGTTCAAAATGGTTAATCAATTGAGCTACCAAGTCGAACAGATTGTCCAACATGGAAGCAACACCTCCCTCACTTTCTCTTCTCCTAGACTTGCAGTTGGAGCATCACCTTGTGTCGTTGCTCTGCTTACAGGCCCGGCCCAAGGGGGGGCGGGAGGGGCGGCCGCCCTGGGCCCAAGAAAAATTGTGGCCCTCCAGATGTACAATTATACTAGTAGGCCCATTGATTGTTGGTTCTTAGTCTCCCAGGCTCCAGCGTTGGAAAGCTCAGCTGGGCTTTTCCTTTTCACGAACGGGGAGGCGAGCGATCAAGGCATCGAGCGTCCGGCCGGGGGGCTGCTTTACACCGACCTGATCGGTGCCGAGCGTGGAGCCGCACACCCCCGGCCATTGTTGGGCCTGGCCCACTATCCCCGACCGACTGTTTTATTTCGCTACCCCTGCGTGGCTGCGGTGGCTAGCTGGGCCGCGGCCCACTAGAAGATAATTATCATTTCGTTTCTTTTTTTCAGCTGTTTCTTTTTTATTTTCCATAATCCGGGTTTTTTGGGAAAAAAATCTATTTTTCACAAAAATGAATTTTTTTTAAAAAGAATATTCTTAAAAATATAATTTTAAAAAAATTAGAACAGTTCTCAAATTTTAAAGATTTTTAAGGTTGAACGATTTTCAAGTTTGAACGATTTTTAAGTTTGAACGGTTTTCAAATTTAAACAATTTTTTATTTTGAACTATTTTTATGTTTGAACGATTTTTTGAATATTAGTAGTTCGTTTAGTTCTTGAGGACATGGGTGAAGTCTAAATATTAGTAGTGAATTATGGTTGAGTAATATTCAATGTTATGATATTTAAGTTGTGGTGTTATTCTTCTAGTGGTGTCATGTGAACATCGACTACATGATACTTCACCTTTATGAGCCTAGGGGAATACATCTTGTATTCGTTTGCCAATTGCGGGGTTGCCGGAGTGGCAGAAACCTGAACCCCCGTTGGTATATCGATGCAGGAGGGATAGCAGGATCTCAGAGTTTAAGGCTGTGGTTAGATTTATCTTAATTACTTTCTTGTAGTTGCGGATGCTTGCAAGGGGTATAATCACAAGTATGTATTAGTCCTAGGAAGGGCGGTGCGTTAGCATAGATTCACCCACACAACACTTATCAAAACAATGAAGATTAATCGGCTATATGAAGCGAAAGCACTAGAGTAAATTTCCGTGTGTCCTCAAGAACGTTTGGTCATTGTAAGTAAACTAACCGGCTCTAAAAAGGATTGGGCCACTCGCTGCAATTATTTCTCTCGCACTTTACTTACTCGTACTTTATTCATCTGCTACATCAAAACCCCCTGAATACTTGTCTGTGAGCATTTACAGTGAATCCTTCATCGAAACTGCTTATCAACACCTTCTGCTCCTCGTTGGGATCGACATTCTTACTTATCGAAAATACTACGATACACCCCTTATACTTGTGGGTCATCAAGACTATTTTCTGGCGCCGTTGCCGGGGAGTGAAGCGCTATTGGTAAGTGGAATTGGTAAGGGAAACTTTTACTGTTAGTGCTGATTTTATTTCTGCCTGCTGCTATAATTCATTATGGAGAGATCTTCTCTTGAATTTTTATTTGGAAAATCTACTACTACTGCAAAGGTAGTGGATGAGGCGCCAAGTGAGGAAGAAGTTCCATACAAAATACCTATGAAAATTATTGAACGTGTTGTGGATAACCGTTATACAGGGGATGGAACTGTCCATCCTGGAGATCATTTGTTGTTCTTACATGAATTATGCGGTTTATTCAAGTGTGCAGGTATTGCTATGGATGAAGTGAGGAAGAAGCTATTCTCTATATCGCTGTCTGGTAAAGCAGCGCATTGGTATAAATTACTGAATAATGGGGATTCTCTTGAATGGAATGTGAAAGGACACGGATGTCGCCTAGAGGGGGGGTGAATAGGCGATTTAAAACTTTTACGAGATGGGCTTAACAAATGCGGAATAAAACTAGCGTTTACTTTGTCAAGCCCAAAGCCTATATACTATGGTTCACCTATGTGCACCAAAACAACTTATTCTAAGCAATGCAAGCTACTTATGTGATAGCAAGATATATATATAACTTCAAGCACGATGGCTATCACAAGGTAAAGTGCATAAGTAAAGAGCTCGGGTATAGAGATAACCGAGGCACGCGGGAGACGAAGATTTATCCCGAAGTTCACACTCTTGCGAGTGCTAATCTCCGTTGGAGAGGTGCGGTGGCTTAGTGCTCCCGAACGCCACAAGAGGCTCACCTTGAGGTGTGGTTGCTCGATGCACACCAACGCCACAAAGGCCTCACCCCAAGATGCGGTACTCACACCACACACCGAACGCCACGAAGGCGCCTCACCTAAATCTCCGGTGACCCTCGCCACAAAGGCCTAGGTCAAGGTTCCACTAAGGGATTTCCTTCGAGGCGGAAATCGGGCCTTACACAAAGCTTGGGGCACACATCCACAACTTAATTGGAGGCTCCCAAGAAATCACCACAAAGGCCTCAAAGCCGTCTAGGGTCCAAAGACCCAAGAGTAACAACCTTCTTGCTTTCACTTCCACAAATCACTGTGGAGAATTCAAACCTATGCACCAAATGCAATGGCAAGAACACCACAAAGATGATACAATTCTTCACTCTCAAATTCCAACAAAGCTACTAAATCTATTGGGGGAATAAGAGAGGAAGAACAAAAGAAGAGGAACACCAAATTTCTCTCCAAGATCTAGATCTAGTGATTCCCTCACAAAGAGGGGAATTTGTTTGGTGCAAATGTAGATCTAGATCTCCTCTCTCTTTTCCTCAAAAGTGAGCAAGAATCATAGAGGGATTGAGTGAGGCGAAGCTCTCATATATTCAACAATGGAGGAGAGCTAGAGGTAGAAGAGGAAGTGCCAAGAGGGAGAGAAAGAGAAGCTTAAAAAGGGGGCACATTTTTCTGCCCGTTGGGGCTGCCTCGACTTGGGGCCGGTAGTACCGGCCAGCTAGGGGCGGTACTACCGCCCGTGGGTGCTGCGCGTGGAAGAGAGAGCGAGGCGAGCGGGGCATGGAGGCGCGGGCCGGGAGAGGGAGGCCGGAGGCTCCGGCCGTGGTACCGGCCCTGGTACCGCCGAGCCTCCCAAACCCCCTGGAACATTACTGAGAGGAAAGGGCAATAAGCGGTACCACGAGCGGTACCTCGCCTGGAGGCTCCAGCCGTGGGCTGGGTGGAGGCTCCGGCCAGGGCAGGGTGGAGGCTCCGGCCAGGGCCCCTCCTCACCAAACGTTTTTACCTAAACACCCCATACGAAAACCTTAAGAACTTTTGCATCCGGACTCCGATTTCGATGATCTTGGGCTCGTTGAAATCACAACAACGAGCTCTACAACAATATGCATAGAAACATCATAGTCTAGCAGAGTAGGATAGCAACAAATGAATAAAGGTTTTACCTATCTATAAAAGGCAAACCGGTAAAACCTCCAATATGGAAAATGCAACAACTTGAGTTAGGAAACTCGGATTTAGGTGAAACCAATTTTGTTGTAAAGAAGATGAATAGAGCTACCCCACAAAGAGTGAAAAGCTTAAGAACAAGTGGGGTAGGTTTTTCTATGTATTTTAGAGTGAAACCTCTCAATACGAGAAACCAAGAAAAACTCCAATATCGAAAACGCAACAAGTGATTCATGCGGAATCCGTTTTCGATGAACTAAAGCTTGCTATGGAAATAACCACAAGCTCTAAATCACCTCATGGATAAGATCCAAATAACAACCAAGAAAGATGATGCAAGGATGCAAAGGTTTGAGCTCTCCGAAGGATACGATCGAGTTACTCACTCGAGAGCCCTCTTGATAGTACGGCAACTAAACTATAAACCGGTCTCCAACTACACTATGAGACCGGTGAGAAAGAAACCCTATCAAGAGCAAACCTTAACATTGCGCATTCCACTTGAGCTTGATGACGACGGTCTTGACCGCAACAAGATGGAACGCCTTTCTTGATTGTGCTTGCATGATGAAGTCATGCGAAATGCTCCCCCATACTCCATTATGGGAGAGCTTCTTTTTTGGCGCATCTTCACATATCCATGATCACCATATGGATGGCAAGCTTCAAGCATATGATCTCTTTGAGTTGGCTCATCTTGAACTTGCACTTCATTTCTTCATTCTTCATCATGTTGATGTCTTGAAGTAACTTGAGGGCTCACTTCATCTTCATCTTCAAGACATACTTGACACTTGATATCCTTCATTAATTTCTTCTTATTGCAACCTTGAAGCCAACATATGGTTCAAGCATTGCCTATGGACAACTCCTACAAATATAACTCAATGCAAACATTAGTCCATAGGGATTGTCATTAATTACCAAAACTACACATGGGGGCTCCATGCACTTTCAATCTCCCCCATTTTGGTAATTGATGACAATCTCTTTGAGAGGGTTTATATAAGGAATTGAAGTAGCAAGCAAGTTGAATATATAGAGCAAACTCCCCCATAATATATGTGTGTGTGAATGATCTTGACTTTCATTGCATATATTGGCATTCAAAGCCTAGTGGAGTTTCCTCTAACTATTCAACTATGCAAAGCAACAAGATGCAATGCAATAAAGGCACATGCTTAAGCACAAAGCAAAGACATAACCAAATTCCCTTAAACCCTCCAAACTTCTCCCCCATTGGCACCAATTGCCGAAATGGGTGAAAAATTTAGAAGGTCAATATAGTGAGAGTTCCTCCATAGCGTGTGCATTTCTCATAATTTGAGTGGAATCAAATGCATGTATCCAATGACGAATATTCGGAAGGAATCACACTATAGAAGGTCAAAGATTGCAAAAAGATAACAAAGTCTAGAAGCTTCAACAAATGAAGCAAGCAACCAAATGAACCACAAAGAAGATACCAAAAGAAAGATAGATATTATGATAAGATCAAGAAGATTGCTCTAAATAATATGAGGAAGCTCCCCAAGGTTTGTGCACAAAACTAGACAATTTGCATTGGAGTATAAAGTGCACAAACATGGAATCATCACTCCCATAATATCATTCAAAAACAAAAGATACCAAGTGAATCAAACTCTAATGATCACCACAAGATAGTGTTCTAAATCAAATGAGGAAGCTCCCCAAGGTACATGCATAAAATAAAATGTTGCATTTGAATACAATATGCATAACATGGAATCCTCACTCCCTCATTTAAAACACAAACATTTGTAATAGATCACAGATAGAAAAATAAGCTTAACACTTGCAACAAACAAATAGTTGAGCAACAAGTAAGAGGCACCATAATAAAAAGGCTCAACCAAGAGGATATGTGAAAGGCATGATAAAGCATATTATAAGACTATTACAAGGATGAGCAAAAAACATCATCATAGTCTTCAATGAATTATCTTGCTTAGCATGACCAATAAACACGCAATAAATAAATAAGATATCAAAAGGAGATGTATCATCTCTTATGTGTATAAGTTTCTCTAAGTGGGCAATATCACAAAGATATTTATCCACAAAGAAACATGCACACACAAAATAGATACGCAACAAATATAGCATGATATCCAAGACGAAGTCATGCAATATACCAATAAGAATTCTTGCTTAATAGCATGGCCAAAGGCTCAATTTTATCTTATTGTACATTCATGAACTTCAACCACAAACATCTAAAATACATCACAAATATCAACAAGGGAAAGAAGATAGTTGGGATGCATTGAGAAAGTCAACAAGTATCACAAACAAGGATACCAAAATAAATAAATAAATTTGCACTTTCATCTATATTGCACATGTGAGAGCCTTGAGGAATTGATATGCAATAAAATTGCTAGATAGGCATAGTTGGGATGGATGAATCATGAGCATTATTTAATATACTTCCCAACAAATGCACTCATCTCAAATTACTCACATTCACAATAAAGAGGTTTCATTAAGACTTTTGCAAGAAGCACACTATTTGCAAATCAAGAGATTCATACCAAGATGCAACCATAAGGTTGGATACAAGAAAAGTATGCATGAGAAGATACTTGTTACCAAGATAGCATTGGTGTGGATGTAGTAGATATGTGTTCGTTGGCCATCCTAGCTTGCCTCAAGTTACCATTGAGTCACCACTTCTTTCCAAGAGTGAGACAAGCATCCAATGCATATCCATTGTACCTAACACAAAGGTAAGTACAAAATGGTCCCCAAACTAATTGGGTCCGAAGTAGTTAGACACACTACAACATATAGGACAAACTCCACAATTCTATGTGCATATAGATATGAAATTGAATTTCATTCACATCTTAGCCAAATTAGGATTTGATGGAGTTTACCCTATATATTGGATCAAAGAAAGTAACTCATGCCATAAGATATACATATATTAAATATGCATGCACAATACTTTCAAGAACCAAAGGAAGATACAATTTGGACAAAACACCAAATAAATCAAGAGACAATGGTTGCCCAAATTATATCAAAGAATCAAATCAACACAAGATTGACTCCAAAGAATTATCTCATTATAAGAAGCTAATTAAACTTAAATACAAAGGAATGAGATAACCAACTCCCAAGAGAGCAAGGTTCCAACAAATAAACCAAACCCTCGAAACTTTTTATGATGGCACAAAGTACCAAAAAGAAAATTTATGTCTCCCAAAACTAAATTTTTGATAACGATCAAGAGAAGTTAAGCATTCTAACAAATATATAAGAGCTCCCCCAAGATTAGTGCATTATTTAGGATCATCACGCTACCTATATCTACTTAAATGCTAAGAAAGTTTGAGTAGTCAAATTAGATCCATAAGATGCAAGGAAGACACATGGGAGTCAAAGCAAAACAAATTCATGGCAATAAATAAGGCAATTTGAACACAAGAGCCAATGTAGATATGATCAATAAATATCTACCTCATCATTGATTACCACTTGTCCTAGGACAACAGGTATTAGGAAATATTTCCCGGTGGTAGTTTGTAAGTATACATAAGATCATATTTACAACGAATAAAGCATATGGTAAAAGATAAGAGTTAACCATCATGCAAAGATAGTTTCTTGATTGCTTCATTTAGTCATACCAACATGCAAAGCAATTAATAGTATTCATACCAACATGCAAAGCAATTAATAGTATTCATACCAACATGCAAAGAAATTAATAGTATGACTTGAAGCACATGGTTTTCCAAAAATGTATTGAGGGACAGTTGTGAAAAACCATGCCAAGAAAAACTTTCACAAATAAGATCCACAAAGATATTAGCAATGAAGCCATTTAAGCAAATTGGAGCTTGTTTGAGCAAACATGCCACATAGGAGAGAGATAATTTACGGTATCAATTCTATGTGACACAACCTCAAATGTTCACATTTTCTAGGCTTGTAATATGCACAAAGCTTATTACTCCCCCATAATGTGATAAGGAATTTATTTTCACAAGAGGCAAATAATATCCAACTAGAGATATTAATGGACATTAGAATTTGAATTTCTCATGAAGATGACATACCACATAGCGACTAGATAATCTCGCAATATCAATTCTAAGTGATATTCCTCATGTACACACATTGTTTAGGATCATGAAATTCCCAAAGGAATATCACTCCCCCAAAATGGGATAGTCCATTAATCGCTCATAAGAGCCATATAAGATTCAACAAGATGCAAAGTGGCTCCAACACAAACACAAATACATGGTGTGCAACCCAACATGCATAGACTTGATTTCTCAAGAAAAACAAGTAGGAAGCACGACATATACAAACACATGTTATGAACAAAAACTAACACATGCAAAGGGCGAGTAACTTTCAATATAAATGAGTTGAGCACATGTTACCGCAAGGAGGAACATTGATCATATGATAGAAGCAAGATAACCAAGACTTGGCTTGAGATAATATAAATGATGAAGATCCCTTAATTCTTCATGATGTAGCCAAGTCTCCAATGCCCTCCAACAAGCACCTATTGATCAAGTTTTGGATTGTTGGTCCCCAACTAAGTTGGGTCCTAAGAGGTTAGTCACAATAGGCTTGGCAACCCAAATGGTTCTTTTCTTGACACCACTTTGGGCACCAACAAATTTGGCAAACACATTGCCACCCTCATCCTTACGAAGAGAATAAACCTCATCAATGGTGATAGAGTTGGATGAGGTACCAATAGTGCAAAAGGAGGAGATGTGGCCCTTCTCACGGCATATGTAGCAAGTTCTTTTCTTCTCCTTCTTCTCACTAGGTTTCTCCACAATGGGAGCATTGGCTTGATTCTTCTTGGGAAGTGGCATTTCTTCAACTTGAGGTTGAATATGAGTTTGAGCTTGAGGCCGCTTACCTTTTGGCTTCTTCTTCAAAGGGCAAGATCTAACATGATGCCCTTCAATTTTGCACTTGAAGCAAACAATCTTGGCCGGGTCTTTGACTTGTAATTGGCCCTTCTTAATCTTGTTGTTCTTGGACTTGTTCTTGTTGTTGGAGTTGAATCCAAGTCCACTCTTGTCATTGGGGGATTGTTGCACACTTAACATCTTGTCAAGTTTGCATTTCCCTTCATGACCCTTTACCAAGTCGTTCTTCAAAGAAAAGACTTGGGCCTTGAGCTCTTTGATTTCCTCTACATGGTTAGTAACAACACAAGTACTAGAGGAAGTAGAGCATTCATTGTTAGAGCAACAAGGCAAGGAAGATAATTCATCACAAGATTTAGCAATATTATGAGTGGATGAATTACTAGGACTAGCACATGGCAATATAACATTTTGAGTAGTAGTGCTAGTACCCACATGAGGCCCACATGAGCTAACTTTAGCCTATCATGGGAGGCTAGAAGATCCTCATGGGAGCTATAAAGCTTTCCATGATTTTCTTCCAATTTACCATAATTGCTAGTTAGCAATTCAAGTTGAGCCCTTAGCTCAACATTCTCCTTCAAGATAGATGCTTCACAAGAAGTAGAGTTAGTAGCACAAGCATCATTATTAATAGTAATGGGAGAAGGCAAGTTGTCATGCTCTTTTAGATAAGAAGCTTTAAGTTGTTCATGCGACTCGGTGAGTTTGGTGAGCGCACTCTCAATAACCCTTGAGCCCTTTTTGAGTTGCTCAAAATCCTCAAGGAGTTTAGCATTAACAAACACAAGCTTATCATTTTTTAGCTTTAGTTCATTTGCCACCTCAAGAGCTTTATCATGGTTTTCCTTTTCTCTAGACAATTCTAGAGCAAAGGTTTCCTCAAGAGCTTCCTTGGTGGTTTGTTCTTCTTCAAGTTCATCCTTTAGAGATGCCACATCATTGGCGTACTCACGTTCAAGAGCACCCATTTTATCAATGGTGTTCTCATGCATCCAAATAAGTTTTTGGCTCTCAATAGCGGTAGTCAAGATTTCAAAGAAGTGAGTGCTAGCAATTTTATCTTTGCAAAGAACCTTGAATACACTCTTACCCTTATCGCGTAGAGAGACAACCCAATCCTCTTCTTCATATTCATCCTCATCCTTATCACCACGAGACATATTAGGTTCCATGGTAGGAGGTACCGTGGAACCCTTGGCCATAAGGCATACATGAGGACCGTGTGATAAATATGAGGAGTTACTTGAGGCTCCTTTCAAGATCTTGTCTTGACCAATAGAATCTTTGGTTTCCTCTACATTGTTAGACACACAACAACTAGAGGAAATAGAAGCATTTTTATCATGGCCACAAGACAATGCAAGCATATCATCGTTAAATTTATTCAAGCAACTTACACATGATATGCAAGGACTATCAACACAAGCATGTAAATCATTTCTAGTGCTAGATGTGTTTGAGTCCGTAGATGAAGCATTGCAATGAGATAGAGATGAAGAATCATCAATAGTAAGCTCAATATCAACATTGCAATTTTCATCACCACTCACCATATCATTACCTTGTGTCTTGACACACTTTGGTGAAGTGGATGAAGATGAGAACTCATCACGGCAGGAAGTGGAAGCAATACAATCATCCTCAATAATATTGGACACATCATATTTATCTTGAAGCTTTGTCCATAATTCATGAGAGCTCCCAAAAGGCATGATTGACGAAGTAACTACATTGCTCACAACAATGGAAAACACATGAGAAGCAAGAGCATCGAGGCAAGAGTTTTTCTCCTCCTCAAGAGATAAATTTTGAGGATCCTTAGGAGAAGAAAAACCCATGCCAAGATATCGCTCCATGTCCGGGGACATTCCCCGTAAGATTTTAAGCACATAAATTTTCCATAGATCATAATTTGTGCCATCAAATATAAACAAGTTATTGTACGCTAATCCCCTAACCGACATCTTTACTCTCAAGGCGGTGAAGCCTAAGAATGAGTGACCTTGCTCTGATACCAATTGAAAGGACACGGATGTCGCCTAGAGGGGGGGTGAATAGGCGATTTAAAACTTTTACGAGATGGGCTTAACAAATGCGGAATAAAACTAGCGTTTACTTTGTCAAGCCCAAAGCCTATATACTATGGTTCACCTATGTGCACCAACAACTTATTCTAAGCAATGCAAGCAACTTATGTGATAGCAAGATATATATATAACTTCAAGCACGATGGCTATCACAAGGTAAAGTGCATAAGTAAAGAGCTCGGGTATAGAGATAACCGAGGCACGCGGGAGACGAAGATTTATCCCGAAGTTCACACTCTTGCGAGTGCTAATCTCCGTTGGAGAGGTGCGGTGACTTAGTGCTCCCGAACGCCACAAGAGGCTCACCTTGAGGTGTGGTTGCTCGATGCACACCAACGCCACAAAGGCCTCACCCCAAGATGCGGTACTCACACCACACACCGAACGCCACGAAGGCGCCTCACCTAAATCTCCGGTGACCCTCGCCACAAAGGCCTAGGTCACGGTTCCACTAAGGGATTCCTTCGAGGCGGAAACCGGGCCTTATACAAAGCTTGGGGCACACATCCACAACTTAATTGGAGGCTCCCAAGAAATCACCACAAAGGCCTCAAAGCCGTCTAGGGTCCAAAGACCCAAGAGTAACAACCTTCTTGCTTTCACTTCCACAAATCACCGTGGAGAACTCAAACCTATGCACCAAATGCAATGGCAAGAACACCACAAAGATGATACAATTCTTCACTCTCAAATTCCAACAAAGCTACTAAAGCTATTGGGGGAATAAGAGAGGAAGAACAAAAGAAGAGGAACACCAAATTTCTCTCCAAGATCTAGATCTAGTGATTCCCTCACAAAGAGGGGAATTTGTTTGGTGCAAATGTAGATCTAGATCTCCTCTCTCTTCTCCTCAAAAGTGAGCAAGAATCATAGAGGGATTGAGTGAGGCGAAGCTCTCATATATTCAACAATGGAGGAGAGCTAGAGGTAGAAGAAGAAGTGCCAAGAGGGAGAGAAAGAGAAGCTTAAAAAGGGGGCACATTTTTCTGCCCGTTGGGGCTGCCTCGACTTGGGGCCGGTAGTACCGGCCAGCTAGGGGCGGTACTACCGCCCCTGGGTGCTGCGCGTGGAAGAGAGAGCGAGGCGAGCGGGGCATGGAGGCGCGGGCCGGGAGAGGGAGGCCGGAGGCTCCGGCCGTGGTACCGGCCCTGGTACCGCCGAGCCTCCCAAACCCACTAGAACATTACTGAGAGGAAAGGGCAATAAGCGGTACCACGAGCGGTACCTCGCCTGGAGGCTCCAGCCGTGGGCTGGGTACCGCGAGCGGTACCTTGCCTGGAGGCTCCAGCCGTGGGCTGGGTGGAGGCTCCGGCCAGGGCAGGGTGGAGGCTCTGGCCAGGGCCCCTCCTCACCAAACGTTTTTACCTAAACACCCCATACGAAAACCTTAAGAACTTTTGCATCCGGACTCCGATTTCGATGATCTTGGGCTCGTTGAAATCACAACAACGAGCTCTACAACAATATGCATAGAAACATCATAGTCCAGCAGAGTAGGATAGCAACAAATGAATAAAGGTTTTACCTATCTATAAAAGGCAAACCGGTAAAACCTCCAATATGGAAAATGCAACAACTTGAGTTAGGAAACTCGGATTTAGGTGAAACCAATTTTGTTGTAAAGAAGATGAATAGAGCTACCCCACAAATAGTGAAAAGCTTAAGAACAAGTGGGGTAGGTTTTTCTATGTATTTTAGAGTGAAACCTCTCAATACGAGAAACCAAGAAAAACTCCAATATCGAAAACGCAACAAGTGATTCATGCGGAATCCGTTTTCGATGAACTAAAGCTTGCTATGGAAATAACCACAAGCTCTAAATCACCTCATGGATAAGATCCAAATAACAACCAAGAAAGATGATGCAAGGATGCAAAGGTTTGAGCTCTCCGAAGGATACGATCGAGTTACTCACTCGAGAGCCCTCTTGATAGTACGGCAACTAAACTATAAACCGGTCTCCAACTACACTATGAGACCGGTGAGAAAGAAACCCTATCAAGAGCAAACCTTAACCTTGCGCATTCCACTTGAGCTTGATGACGACGGTCTTGACCGCAACAAGATGGAACGCCTTTCTTGATTGTGCTTGCATGATGAAGTCATGCGAAATGCTCCCCCATACTCCATTATGGGAGAGCTTCTTTTTCGGCGCATCTTCACATATCCATGATCACCATATGGATGGCAAGCTTCAAGCATATGATCTCTTTGAGTTGGCTCATCTTGAACTTGCACTTCATTTCTTCATTCTTCATCATGTTGATGTCTTGAAGTAACTTGAGGGCTCACTTCATCTTCATCTTCAAGACATACTTGACACTTGATATCCTTCATTAATTTCTTCTTATTGCAACCTTGAAGCCAACATATGGTTCAAGCATTGCCTATGGACAACTCCTACGAATATAACTCAATGCAAACATTAGTCCATAGGGATTGTCATTAATTACCAAAACCACACATGGGGGCTCCATGCACTTTCAGAATGATATTGTGCCCCGATTTTATTCTAAATTCTATCCTCCAAGTGAAATTCACAAAGACCGGAACCGCATATATAATTTCTGGCCTCATGATGGAGAGAGTATTGCCCAAGCGTGGGGGAGATTGAAGTCTTTAATGCTCAAATGCCCCATTCATGAGCTTCCTGGTAATATTATCATTGATAATTTCTATGCAAGACTTTCTTTTCAAGACAAGACCTTGCTGGATACTTCTTGTTCTGGATCATTTACACGCAACAAAGAAGAGTTTAAAAGGGACCTTCTTGATCGGATCTAGGAGAATACCGAAGGATGGGAGAATGACAAAGATAGAGAGTCAGGTATAAACTATGATTATAAATGCATTGAAGCTTTTATGGATACTGATAAATTTCTTAATATTAGTGCTACTTATGGTCTTGATTCTCAAGTCGTTGCAAATCTTTATAAAGCTTTTGCCTCTCATTATGAATTGCCTAAGAAGAATTTTGATAAGTATCATGAACCATATAAAGATAAAATTGATTCATCTATAAATAAATGTGTTGTAGTTGAAACTGTTGATCATGTTATTCCTGAAGCTTATATTGAAAAAACTCCTTTCCCTGCTAAAATGAAGGAGTATTCTGTTATAAATAGTGCGGTTAATAAAAGTGAAAAGAAACCTATAGAACCTGAAGAGCAAATAAAAGTTGAACCTGCTATTGCAATAGTTAAAGATCTTGTGACTGAAAATGTGGAAGATGGTCATATTATTTTCTGTGAAGATGCTTCTAATATTGTTTCGCATCCTAATAAGTCTAGAAAAACTAGTGTTCCTATGCTATCTGTTAGAATTGGTGATCATTGCTATTATGGTTTATGCAATATTGGTGCAAGTATTAGTGCTATTCCTTATGAGCTTTACACGGAGATCATGCACGAAATTGGTTCTTGTGAACTTGAAGATATTGATGTGGTTATCCGGCTAGCTAATAGAGAAACTATCTCTCCAATTGGTATTGTTCGAGATGTGGAAGTTCTATGTGGTAAGATTAAATACCCTGCTAACTTTTTGGTACTTGGTTCTGCTGCTAGTAAGTATTGTCCTATCATTTTTGGTAGACCTTTTCTAAATACTTGTGGAGCTATTATAGATTGCAAGAAAGAGAAAATTTTGACTAAATTTGCTGGTGAATCTTATGAGTTTAATTTCTCTAAATTTTCCAAAACTCCTTATAAAGCTGATTCGCCTAATAATGATTTTAGAGTTGAACAGTGTGCATCTATTGCTCTTGCTCCTAATAATCCTTTGCAACAACATTTGGAGAATAGTGAGAGTGAAGTTTTTAGGGAAGAAAGAAGTGAGCTTGATGAAATTTTCCTTCGTCAACCTATTCTTAAACATGATTTACCGGTAGAAGATCTAGGTACAACACCACCACCAAAGGAAGATCCTGTTTTTGATTTAAAACCATTGCCTGATAATCTTAAATATGCTCATATTGATGATAAGAAAATATATCCTGTTATTATTAGTTCTAAGCTTTCAGAGATTGAAGAAGAAAGGTTATTGGAAATATTGAAGAAACACCGAGGAGCTATTGGCTACACTCTTGATGACTTGAAGGGGATTTCTCCCTCTATTTGCCAACATGCCATTAATATGGAAGATGATGCAAAGCCTGTTGTTGAACATCAGCGTCGTCTAATTCCTAAGATGAAGGATGTGGTAAGGAATGAGGTATTAAAACTTCTTGAAGCTGGTATTATATATCCTATTGCTGATAGTAGATGGGTTAGTCCTGTGCATTGCGTTCCTAAGAAAGGAGGAATGACTGTTGTACCTAATGATAATGATGAGCTTATCCCTCAAAGAGTAGTTGTAGGGTATAGAATGTGCATTGATTACCGAAAAGTTAATAAGGTTACTAAGAAAGATCATTACCCTTTACCTTTTATTGATCAAATGTTAGAAAGGTTATCTAAAAATACTCATTTTTGCTTTCTTGATGGTTATTCTGGGTTTTCAAAAATTGCTGTTAAAACTAAGGATCAAGAGAAAACCACTTTCACTTGTCCCTATGGAACTTATGCTTATAGACGCATGCCTTTTGGTTTATGTAATGCTCCTGCTACTTTTCAAAGATGCATGTCTGCTATTTTTCATGGCTTTTGCGAGAATATTGTGGAGGTATTCATGGATGATTTTTCTGTCTATGGGAATTCTTTTGATAATTGCTTGCGGAACCTTGATAAAGTTTTGCAGAGGTGTGAAGAAACTAACCTTGTTCTTAATTGGGAGAAATGCCACTTTATGGTTAATGAAGGAATTGTATTGGGACATAAAATTTCCGAGAGAGGTATTGAAGTTGATAGAGCTAAGGTTGAAGCAATTGAGAAGATGCCCTATCCTAGGGATGTTAAAGGTATTCGTAGTGTTCTTGGTCATGCTGGGTTTTATAGGAGATTCATTAAAGATTTCTCCAAGATATCAAACCTCTTACTAATCTTCTTCAAAAAGATGTACCTTTTGTTTTTGATGATGATTGTAAGGAAGCTTTTGAAACTCTAAAGAAAGCCTTAACAACTGCTCCTATAGTTGAACCTCCTGATTGGAACTTACCTTTTGAAATTATGTGTGATGCTAGTGATTTTCTTTGTAGGCATTTGTTCTTGGACAGCGAGTAGATAAAAAATTGAATGTTATTCATTATGCTAGTAAAACTCTTGATGCTACTCAAAGAAATTATGCTACAACTGAAAAGGAATTGTTAGCTCTAGTCTTTGCTTGTGACAAGTTTAGATCCTATATTGTTGATTCAAAAGTTACAATTCATACTGATCATGCTGCAATTAGATACCTAATGCAAAAGAAAGATGCTAAGCCAAGGCTTATTAGATGGGTGCTTATGTTGCAAGAATTTGATTTGCATATTGTGGATAGGAAAGGTGCTGATAATCCTGTTGCTGATAACTTGTCTAGATTGGAAAATATTGCTTATGATCTTGTTCCTATTAATGATAGTTTTCCAAATGAACAATTGGCTGTAATAAAGGTGAGCTCGCGAGATAGCCCTTGGTATGCTGATTATGCTAACTTTATTGTTTCCAAGTACTTGCCTCCAACCTTTTCAGCTCAGCAAAGGAGGAAATTCTTTTATGACTTGAGGCATTATTTTTGGGATGACCCACACCTATATAAAGAAGGAGTGGATGGTATTCTGCGAAGATGTGTTCCCGAATATGAACAACAAGAGATATTGAGTAAGTATCATGGTAGTGCTTATGGAGGACATCACGCTGGAGATAGAACCGCGCAAAAGGTTCTACAATCAGGTTTTTATTGGCCAACTCTCTTCAAAGATGCAAGGAAGTTTATTTTATCTTGTGATGAATGTCAAAGGGTTGGTAATATCTCCAGACGCAATGAAATGCCTATGAATTATACTCTTGTTATTGAACCATTTGATTGTTGGGGATTTGACTTCATGGGACCTTTTCCCTCTTCAGAAGGTAACACTCACATACTTGTTGCTGTTGATTATGTTACTAAATGGGTGGAAGCCATACCCACAAAAAGTGCTGATGGTGAGACCTCTTTAAGAATGCTTTTAGACATTATTTTTCCTAGATTTGGAGTTCTTAGATATATTATGACTGATGGAGGTTCTCATTTTATTCATGGTGGTTTTAGAAAAACTCTTGCTAAATATGGTATTAATCATAGAATTGCTTCCGCTTATCATCCTCAAACTAGTGGGCAAGTAGAACTATCAAATAGAGAGATCAAATCTATCTTGCAAAAGACTGTTAATAAATCTAGAAAGAACTGGGCTAGTAAATTGAAGGAAGCACCATGGGCTTATAGAATTGCTTATAAAAATCCCATGGGTATGTCACCTTATAAAATGGTTTATGGAAAAGCTTGTCATTTACCTTTAGAACTAGAGCACAAAGCTTATTGGGCTGTAAGAGAACTAAATAAAGATCCTAAACTTGCCGGTAAGAAGAGATTGCTACAATTGAGTTCTCTAGATGAATGAAGAAGTGAAGCTTATGAGAATGCTAAACTCTTTAAAGAGAAAGTTAAGAAATGGCATGATAAAAGAATTATCAAAAGAGAATTTAATATTGGGGATAAAGTCCAATTGTATCGGTCTCGTCTCAGATTCTTTGCAGGGAAATTACTCTCAAAATGGGAAGGACCATATGTCGTTGAGGAGGTATATCGTTCAGGAGCAATTAAAATTAGTTCTCTCCAAGGTGATGCCACACAAGTGGTGAATGGACAAAGACTCAAGCATTATATCTCAGGTGATTCTTATAATGAAGATGTTGATGTTATTCGAGTGGAAACTCCGGAAGCTTTCATCAAAGGACAAATTGTGATCGGCAAAAATTCGACTTTGAATAGGTAACAGTACTGGTAATAAAAAGTTTGCGTTTTACTTTCCGAACAATTTTTTTGCTGTTTTTGGAAAATATGAAAAATTACGAGATCGAAACGGAGTGGAGGAGACGCATGAGGGCGTGCCCCCATAGGCCGGCGCGGGCCCCAGCCTGGCCGCGCCGCCCTATGAGGTGGGTCCCTCGTGGCCCCTCTCCGACTCTGGTTCGACCTGGTACTTTCCTTGTGTCGTAAAAATTCCTGCTATATAATCCCCCGGACCCCTGGAGGTCCGTATATCGTTTTCTCGACGTGTTTTGTTTCGAGCTGTTTCTGCCAGGATCTGTTTTCAATCTAGAAGCACCATGGTCTCCAACAACAAGGGCAAGGGGCTTTCGGATGAAGATATTCAAGATCCCGAGTGGAAAGAGGTGGACGAGAGCATCAAGGAAGAAGATGAAGAAGAAGTGGAGGAAGACTCGCGTGCGTACCCGCGTGCTGCCATCGCAAGCATCGAGGTGGTGGAAAACCCTTTCAGTGCCAAGAGGAGCGCAAGAATTCGCACCGGAGGAAGGGTTCCACGTCACTACCTAGCTCCAAAGACATCTTCTCTAGGCACTTACCATCCCTTCCACAATCTAATTTACAATAGTCAAATTGAAAGGACTCCCAAGGCAGCATTGCCTAGCAATTGGGATATAGATCGTTCTAACACTACAGGAAGGATGAAGCCTGAAGCTGAAGAGTGGGGGAATAACTCCAAGAGTTGGGACTCGCCGTCGGACATACTTCTTAGCCGCGTCGAGCACAATTCGGAGATGATCCGCAACCTCATGTACAAGATTGATGAGCTTCAGGAGCTTGTTGAGAAGCTTGTCAAGAATACATCACCACCACCACCGAAGGAGTAATTCATCATCGGTATTGGCATCCCCTTGGTTTGTTCCAAGCTTGGGGGAGTGCCGCGGTATCACATCATCACTATCTTTTACTTTTTACTATCAAGTAGTGTCATATCATGAGTAGGGAAGTTATCATATAAGATGGGTTGAAGTGTGGAAGTATCTCTACTTAGTTGGTTGTCTATGTATCCCTTGGTGTGAGTTATCGTTATGGAATATTAATGAGAAGTCTTATCATTTACATATTGCACATCTTATTTTAGTTTGCAATCTCTATTATATGATTGATCTTGTTATTAGTATTGGTATCACTTTGGGAGCATTGAATAAATCTATTTGGTTTTGGCAAACTTAGCATTGGTCAATAGCAACAACACTTTGAGGTTTAAGTAGAAAAGAGAAATACATGTAGATATGTTGTTTCATTGTGTTTCTTTCTTGTTAGCTCTTAGGCTTATTATTCTGAAGTTAAAATTGTTTGTGCTTACAAGGAAGATGCATGATTGTTTCTATCACATGTATATTTGTTTGTTTCCCTCAACTCTTATGCTTGCTAATCAACCTTCCTAGCCAAAAACCTGTACTGAGAGGGAATACTTCTCGTGCATCCAAACTTTAACCCAAACTTATGCCATTTGTGTCCACCATATCTACCTACTACATGGTATTTTCTGCCATTCCAAGTAAATACTTCGTGTGCTACCTTTAAACAATTCAAAATTTACTATCTCTTATTTGTGTCAATGTTTTATAGCTCATGAGGAAGTATGTGGTGTTTTATCTTTCAATCTTGTTGGGCAACTTTCACCAATGGACTAGTGGCTTCACCCGCTTATCCAATAATTTTGCAAAAAGAGCTGGCAATGGGGTTCCCAGCCCCGATTAATTAACCTTCATAATTTTACAAATAGACACTCCTCCATGGTATGTGATTGTTGGAAGGCACCCGAGGATTCGGTTAGCCATGGCTTGAGAAAGCAAAGGTGGGGAGGAGTGTTATCTAAATAAAACTAAAATAAAAAGGCACTCCTTCATGGTATGAGATTGTTGGCAGGCACCAGAGGATTCGGTTAGCCGTGGTTTGTGAAAGCAAAGGTTGGAAGGAGTGTCAACCAAAAATAAAACTTTATGGGAGCCGCTCTTCGAGAGTTTGTCTGGCAAGGGGGTTAGAGAACCCGCTACCAGTCGTTGACAACAACAAACACCTCTCAAAAGATTACTTTTATTCTCTTTATATGATTTCAAAACTGAAAAGGCTCTAGCACATGATTTAATCCCTGCTTCCCTCTGCGAAGGGCCTGTCTTTTACTTTATGTTGAGTCAGTAAACCTATTTCCCACCATCTTAAGCAAGTATTTGAGTTGTTGTGATCAAACCATTTATATTGTGATCTATTTCATCATGCCTTCTACTCTTCCTTGTTTAGTACAAGTTTTATCTGAATGAATATAGCTTTGAAAGTTATCAATGATTACAAGAGATTATTATGATTGAGTATGCAAGTTGTGCCATATAAGCTTTAACATAATCTATTAATTGTTCTCTGACCAAGGACGAAGTTTGCCATCACCAATTATGATTTCTTATGCACCTTTATTTGTGATTACCTTATACTTGTTTCAAGTTGAATTATATGAGGAAGTTGTTCACTATAATGTCTTGTGTGAATGAATATGATGCTTCTTGTCCGTATTTTATTTATCGACTCTTCACTCCATAAACATGTGGTCCTGTTTACCGAGTTCAGTTTCGCTTGGGGACAAGCGAAGTCTAAGCTTGGGGGAGTTGATACGTCCATTTTGCATCACTATTTTATATCATAATTTGCTGTTATTCATTGATATATTTCATATTTAGAGGTGATACTTATGTTATTTCATCTATTTTGCATGTTTCATGATTATTGGAGGATCGCGCACCGGAGTCAGGATTCTGCTGAAAAAAGCGCCGTCAGAATGCAATATTTCGGAAGATCAACAATTGACGGAAATTATATGAAAAATCCTATTTTTCCAGAAGACGAAGGGAGCCAAAAGGAGGAGCCGAGGAGGGCCGCCATGGGCCCCCCTCATAGGCCGGCGCGGGCCCTGCCCTGTCCGCGCCGCCATGTGGGGAGGGGGCCCACAGCCCCCTCTGGCCTCCTCTCCTTCGCGTACATCTTCGTCCCGAAAACCTAAGCTCCAGGGGATAGTCGCGAAGAGTCACAGCCGCCTCTGCGGGGCGGAAAAACACCAGAGAGAAAAGAGCTCTCCGGCAGGCTGAAATCTGCCGGGGAAATTCCCTCCCGGAGGGGGAAATCGACGCCATCGTCACCGACATCGAGCTGGACATCATCTCCATCACCATCACCATCATCTCCATCATCATCACCGCCGTCTCCACCGCTGCACCTCGTCACCGCTGTAACAATTTGGGTTGGATCTTGATTGTTTGATAGGGGAAACTCTCCCGGTATTGATTTCTACTTGTTATTGATGCTATTGAGTGAAACCATTGAACCAAGGTTTATGTTCAGATTGTTATTCATCATCATATCACCTCTGATCATGTTCCATATGATGTCTCGTGAGTAGTTCGTTTAGTTCTTGAGGACATGGGTGAAGTCTAAATGTTAGTAGTGAATTATGGTTGAGTAATATTCAATGTTATGATATTTAAGTTGTGGTGTTATTCTTCTAGTGGTGTCATGTGAACGTCGACTACATGATACTTCACCTTTATGGGCCTAGGGGAATACATCTTGTATTCGTTTGCCAATTGCGGGGTTGCCGGAGTGACGAAACACAGAACCCCGTTGGTATATCGATGCAGGAGGGATAGCAGGATCTCAGAGTTTAAGGCTGTGGTTAGATTTATCTTAATTACTTTCTTGTAGTTGCGGATGCTTGCAAGGGGTATAATCACAAGTATGTATTAGTCCTAGGAAGGGCGGTGCATTAGCATAGGTTCACCCACACAACACTTATCAAAACAGTGAAGATTAATCGGCTATATGAAGCGAAAGCACTAGACTAAATTCCCGTGTGTCCTCAAGAACATTTGGTCATTATAAGTAAACAAACCGGCTTGTCCTTTGTGCTAAAAAGGATTGGGCCACTCGCTGCAATTATTTCTCTCGCACTTTACTTACTCGTACTTTATTCATCTGCTACATCAAAACCCCATGAATACTTGTCTGTGAGCATTTACAGTGAATCCTTCATCGAAACTGCTTGTCAACACCTTCTGCTCCTCGTTGGGATCGACATTCTTACTTATCCAAAATACTATGATACACCCCTATACTTGTGGGTCATCATACAGCAGCAAGTTTTCCCTCAGTAAGAAACCAAGGTTATCGAACCAGTAGGAGTCAAGGATCACGTGAAGGTCGTTGGTGGCGGAGTGTAGTGCGGCGCAACACCAGGGATTCCGTCGCCAACGTGGAACCTGCACAACACAATCAAAATACTTTGCCCCAACTTAACAGTGAGGTTGTCAATCTCACCGGCTTGCTGTAAACAAAGGATTAAATGTATAGTGTGGAAGATGATGTTTGTTTGCGAAGAATAGTAAAGAACAATGTTTGCAGTAGATTGTATTCAGATGTAAAAGAATGGATCGGGGTCCACAGTTGTCTCTCCAATAAGATAAATAGCATGTTGGGTGAACAAATTACAGTTGGGCAATTGACAAATAGAGAGGGCATAACAATGCACATACATATCATGATGACCACTATGAGATTTAATCAGGGCATTACGACAAAGTATATAGACCGCTATCCAACATGCATCTATGCCTAAAAATTCCACCTTTGGGTTAGCATCCGCACCCCTTCCAGTATTAAGTTGCAAACAACAGACAATTGCATTAAGTATGGTGCGTAATGTAATCAACACAAATATCCTTAGACAAAGCATCGATGTTTTATCCCTAGTGGCAACAGCACATCCACAACCTTAGAACTTTCTGTCACTGTCCCAGATTCAATGGAGGCATGAACCCACTATCGAGCATAAATACTCCCTCTTGGAGTTACAAGTATCAACTTGGCCAGAGCCTCTACTAGCAACGGAGAGCATGCAAGAACATAAACAACACATATATGATAGATTCATAATCAACTTGACATAGTATTCCATATTCATCGGATCCCAACAAACACAACATGTAGCATTACAAATAGATGATCTTAATCATGATAGGCAGCTCACAAGATCTAACATGATAGCACAATTAGGAGAAGACAACCATCTAGCTACTGCAATGGACCCATAGTCCAAGGATGAACTACTCACACATCAATCCGGAGGCGATCATGGTGATGAAGAGTCCTCCGGGAGATGATTCCCCTCTCCGGTAGGGTGCCGAAGGCGATCTCCTAAATCCCCCGAGATGGGATTGGCGGCGGCTGCGTCTCTGGAAGCATTTCCGTATCGTGGCTCTCGGTAATAGGGTTTTCGCGACGGAGGGAATAAATAGGCGGAAGGGCAGCGTCGGTGGAGGCACGAGGGCCCCACACCATAGGGCGGCGCGGGCCCCACCCAGGCCGCGCGGCCCTGTGGTCTGGGCGCCTCGTCGCCCCACTTCGTATCCCCTTCGGTCTTCTGGAAGCTCCGTGCAAAAATAAGACCCTGGGCGTTGATTTCGTCCAATTCCGAGAATATTTCCTTTGTAGGATTTCTGAAACCAAAAACAGTGATTCGAAGCAATGGTAAAGATAATGATTAAACAACTGAATCATATAGCAAAGACTTTTCATGAATAGTACTTTCAAGACAAGCATCAATAAGACTTGCATAGGAGTTAACTCATAAAGAAATAGATTCATAGTAGAAAGCTTTGAAACAACACAAAGGAAGATATAAGTTTCAGCGGTTGCTTTCAACTTCAACATGTATATCTCATGGATAATTGTCAACACAAAGTAATATGATGAATGCAAATAAGCAAGTATGTAGGAATCAATGCACGCAGTTGACACAAGTGTTTGCTTCTAAGATAGAAAGAAGTAGGTAAACTGACTCAACATAAAGGTAGAAGAAAGGCCCTTCGCAGAGGGAAGCATGGATTACTATTTTTGTGCTAGAGCTTTTATTTTGAAAACGTAGAAACAATTTTGTCAACGGTAGTAATAATTCATATGTGTTATGCATAAGACATCCTATAAGTTGCAAGCCTCATGCATAGAATACCAATAGTGCTCGCACCTTGTCCTAATTATCTTGGATTTACATGGATTATCATTGCATAACATATGTTTCAACCAAGTGTCACAAAGGGGTACCTCTATGCCTCCTGTACAAAGGTCTAAGGAGAAAGTTCGCACTGGATTTCTCGCTTTTGATTATTCTCAACTTAGACATCCATACCGGGACAACATAGAAAACAGATAATGGACTCCTCTTTAATGCATAAGCATTCAACAACAGATAATATTCTCATAAGAGATTGGGGATTAGTGTCCAAACTGAAACTTCCACCATGATTCATGGCTTTAGTTAGCGGCCCAATGTTCTTCTCTAACAATATGCATACTCAAACCATTTGATCATGATAAATCACCCTTACTTCAGACAAGACGAACATGCATAGCAACTCACATGATATTCAACAAAGGTGTAATAGTTGATGGCGTCCCCAGAAACATGGTTACCGCTCAACAAGCAACTTATAAGAAATAAGATACATAAGCTACATATTCAATACCACGATAGTTTTTAAGCTATTTTCCCATGAGCTATATATTGCAAAGACAAAGAATGGAATTTTAAAGGCAGCACTCAAGTAATTTACTTTGGAATGGCAGAGAAATACCATGTAGTATGTAGGTATGGTGGACACAAATGGCATAGTTTTTGGCTCAAGGATTTGGATGCACGAGAAGTATTCCCTCTCAATAGAAGGCTTAGGCTAGCAAGGTTGTTTGAAGCAAACACAAGTATGAACCGGTACAGCAAAACTTACATAAGAACATATTGCAAGCATTATAAGACTCTACACTGTCTTCCTTGTTGTTCAAACACCTCACCAGAAAATATCTAGACTCTAGAGAGACCAATCATGCACACCAAATTTCAACAAGCTCTATGATAGTTCTTCAATAATAGGTGCAAAGTACATGATGCAAGAGCTTAAACATGATCTATATGAGCACAACAATTGCCAAGTATCAAATTATTCAAGACATTATACCAATTACCACATGAAGCATTTTCTGTTTCCAACCATATAACAATGATGAACGAAGCAGTTTCAACCTTCGCCATGAACATTAAGAGTAAAGCTAAGAACACATGTGTTCATATGCAATAGCGGAGCGTGTCTCTCTCCCAAACAAAGAATGCTAGGATCCAATTTTATTCAAACAAAAACAAAAACAAAAACATACAGACGCTCCAAGTAAAGCACATAAGATGTGACGGAATAAAAATATAGTTTCACTAGAGGTGACCTGATAAGTTGTCGATGAAGAAGGGATGCCTTGGGCATCCCCAAGCTTAGATGCTTGAGTCTTCTTAAAATATGCAGGGATGAACCACGGTGGCATCCCCAAGCTTAGACTTTTCACTCTTCTTGATCATATTGTATCATCCTCCTCTCTTGACCCTTGAAAACTTCCTCCACACCAAACTCAAAACATACTCATTAGAGGGTTAGTGCATGATACGCGTACAGCACGCGACCGTTGGGAACCCCAAGAGGAAGGTGTGATTCGTACAGCGGCAAGTTTTCCCGAGTATGAAACCAAGGTTTAATCGAACCAGTAGGAGCCAAGAAGCACGTTGAAGGTTGATGGCGGCGAGATGTAGTGCGGCGCAACACCAGGGATTCCGGCGCCAACGTGGAACCTGCACAACACAAACCAAGTACTTTGCCCCAACGAAACAGCAAGGTTGTCAATCTCACCGGCTTGCTGTAACAAAGGATTAGATGTATAGTGTGGAAGATGATTGTTTGCAGAAAACAAGAGAACAAGATTAAGAGATTGTATTTCAGTAAAGAGAATTGGACCGGGGTCCACAGTTCACTAGAGGTGTCTCTCCCATAAGATAAACAACATGTTGGGTGAACAAATTACAGTTGGGCAATTGACAAATAAAGAGGGAATGACCATGCACATACATATTATGATGAGTATAGTGATATTTAATTGGGCATTACGACAAAGTACATAGACCGCTATCCAGCATGCATCTATGCCTAAAAAGTCCACCTTCAGGTTATCATCCGAACCCCTCCAGTATTAAGTTGCTAACAACAGACAATTGCATTAAGTATTGCGCGTAATGTAATCAATAACTACATCCTCGGACATAGCATCAATGTTTTATCCCTAGTGGCAACAGCACATCCATAATCTTTGAGATTTCTGTCACTTCCCCAGATTCACGGAGACATGAACCCACTATCGAGCATAAATACTCCCTCTTGGAGTTAATAGCAAAAACTTGGCCAGAGCCTCTACTAATAACGGAGAGCATGCAAGATCATAAACAACACATAGATATAATTTGATAATCAACATAACATGGTATTCTCTATTCATCGGATCCCAACAAACACAACATATAGAATTACAGATAGAGGATCTTGATCATGTTCGGCAGCTCACAAGATCCGACAATGAAGCATAATGAGGAGAAGACAACCATCTAGCTACTGCTATGGACCCATAGTCCAGGGGTGAACTACTCACACATCACTCTGGAGGCGACCATGGTGGCGTAGAGTCCTCCGGGAGATGATTCCCCTCTCCGGCAGGGTGCCGGAGGCGATCTCCTGAATCCCCCGAGATGGGATTGGCGGCGGCGGCGTCTCTGGAAGGTTTTCCGTATCGTGGCTCTCGGTACTGGGGGTTTCGCGACGAAGGCTATTTGTAGGCGGAAGGGTGATACGTCTCCGACGTATCGATAATTTCTTATGTTCCATGCCACATTATTGATGATATCTACATGTTTTATGCACACTTTATGTCATATTTATGCATTTTCCGGAACTAACCTATTGACGAGATGCCGAAGGGCCAGTTGCTGTTTTCTGCTGTTTTTGGTTTCAGAAATCCTAGTAAGGAAATATTCTCGGAATCGGACGAAATCAACGCCCAGCATCTTAGAATCCCCGGAAGCATCCAGAACACCCGAGAGCCGCCAGAGAAGGGCCACATGGGCCCCAGATGATAGGCCGGCGCGGCCCAGGCCCTGGCCGCGCCGCCCTATGGTGTCGTCGCCTCGTTGACCTTCTGACGCCGCCTCTTCGCCTATAAGAAGCCCCTCGACCTAAAACCTCGAGACGAAAAAAGCCACGGTACGAGAAACCTTCCAGAGCCGCCGCCATCGCGAAGCCAAGATCTGGGGGACAGGAGTCTCTGTTCCGGCACGCCGTCGGGACGGGGAAGTGCCCCCGGAAGGCTCCTCCATCGACACCACCGCCATCTTCATCAACGCTGCTATCTCCCATGAGGAGGGAGTAGTTCTCCATCGAGGCTCGGGGCTGTACCGGTAGCTATGTGGTTAAATCTCTCTCCTATGTACTTCAATACAATGATCTCATGAGCTGCCTTACATGATTGAGATTCATATGAGTTTTGTATCACAATTCATCTATGTGCTACTCTAGTGATGTTATTAAAGTAGTCTATTCCTCCTCCATGATGTAATGTTGGCAGTGTGTGCATCATGAAGTACTTGGTTTATGCTATGATTGTGATCTCTTGTAGATTATGAAGTTAACTATTACTATGATGGTATTGATGTGATCTATTCCTCCTTTCATAGTGTGATGGTAGAAGTGTGCATGCTATGTTAGTACTTGGTTTGGTTGTGTTGATCTATCTTGCACTCTAAGGTTATTTAAATATGAACATTGAATATTGTGGAGCTTGTTAACTCCGGCATTGAGGGTTCGTGTAATCCTACACAGTTAGTGGTGTTCATCATCCAACAAGAGGGTGTAGAGTCTAGCATCTATCTATTTATTTATGTGATCAATGTTGAGAGTGTCCACTAGTGAAAGTATAATCCCTAGGCCTTGTTCCTAAATATCGCTTATCGCTGCTTGTTTCTTGTTTCTTGTGTTTCTACTGCCTGCAATATCACCACCATCAACCACACGCCAGTCCTGGATAGCAAAGCACTTTTCTGGCGCTGTTGCTACTGCTCATATATATTTATACCACCTGTATTTCACTATCTCTTCGCCGAACTAGTGCACCTATTAGGTGTGTTGGGGACACAAGAGACTTCTTGCTTTGTGGTTGCAGGGTTGCATGAGAGGGATATCTTTGACCTCTTCCTCCCTGAGTTCGATAAACCTTGGGTGATCCACTTAAGGGAAACTTGCTGCTGTTCTACAAACCTCTGCTCTTGGAGGCCCAACACTGTCTACAAGAATAGAAGCTCCCGTAGACATCAAGCACTTTTCTGGCGCCGTTGCCGGGGAGGAAAGGTAAAAGGCACTCATACTCCGGTTCAGTGTAAGATTTTTTCGGGGCGCCATTGTGTTTGTGCTCGAAGCTATTTTCTTTAGATCCTGCAATTGCATCTTTTTGTTTCTTGTTTACACTAGTTAGGCATAATGGAAAACAACAAAAATATGAGAGATCTTTATGAACTTTATCTTGAATTAGGACATGATGTGTTTGAAGAGAGAATTAAAACTTTATATGCATGCTAATGGGAATGTTATTAATATGAATGCTTTGAACACTATTGTTGCTAATGCTATGGAAAATTCTAAGCTTGGGGAAGCTGGTTTTGATGAGCATGATCTCTTTAGTCCCCCAAGCATTGAGGAGAAAATTTTCTTTGATGATACTTTACCTCCTATTTATGATGATTATAATGATAGTAGCCTTTTGGTACTGATAACCCACAAGTATAGGGGATCGCGGCAGTCTTCGAGGGTAGTATAACCCAAATTTATTGATTCGACACAAGGGGAGGTAAAGAATACTTATAAGCCTTAACAACTGAGTTGTCAATTCAGCTGCACCTGGAAAAGCACTAGCAACAGGGGTGATGTGAAAGTAGCAGTAATATGAGAGCAATAGTAACAAGAATAACAGCAGTAATAGCAATATGAGAGCGATGGCACCAGAAGATAGTTGATACTACTTCCAATGACATGTAGAACGAGTATATAATGATGAGAGATGGACCGGGGTTCCCAGCGATCTACACTAGTGGTAACTCTCCAATAACAAGTGACAAGTGTTGGGTGAACAAATTATAGTTGGGCAATTGATATGATTCAAAGCATTAAGTTAGAACATCCAGATTATTAATTATGTAGGCATGTTTTCCATATATAGTCGTACGTGCTCGCAATGAGAAACTTGCACAACATCTTTTGTCCTACCAGCCGGTGGCAGCCGGGCCTCAAGGGAAACTACTGGATATTAAGGTACTCCTTTTAATAGAGTACCGGAGCAAAGCATTAACACTCCGTGAAAACATGTGATCCTCACATCACTACCATCCCCTCCGGTTGTCCCGATTTCTGTCACTTCGGGGCCTTTGGTTCCGGACAGTGACATGTGCATACAACTTGTAGATACAATCTAAGCACTTCATATAGAGCTTAAATCTAAGATCATGCCACTCGGGCCCTAGTGACAAGCATTAAGCATAACAAGATTGCAGCAACAATAACTTCACAAACTTTATAGATAGACTAATCATAATGTATCATCCATCGGATCCCAACAAACACAACACCGATTACATCAGATGGATCTCAATCATGTAAGGCAGCTCATGAGATCATTGTATTGAAGTACATGGGGGAGAGTATACCGACATAGCTACTGCTAGAACCCGTAGTCCATGGGGGAACTACTCACGGAGCATGATGGAGGTGGTGGCGTCGATGGAGATGGCTTCCGGGGGCACTTCCCCGTCCCGGCAGGGTGCCGGGACAGAGACTTCTGTCCCCCGAATTGGAGTTTCGCGATGGCAGCGGCGCCCCTGGAGTCTTTCTGGAGTTTCGTCAATTGGTACGGTGTTTTTAGGTCGAAAGAGATTTTATAGGCGAAGAGGCGGCGCAGGGGGGCACCTGGGGGCGCCACACCCTAGGCTGGCGCGGGCCCAGGCTTGGCCGCGCCGCCATAGGGTGTGGTGGCCCTCTGGCCCCTCTCCGACTCTTCTTCGGTGTTCTGGAGCCTTCCGGGAAAAATAGGAGGTTTGGCGTTGATTTCGTCCAATTCCGAGAATATTGCCCGAACAGCCTTTCGGAACCAAAAGCAATGCAGAAACAGAGGCGGCACTGTGGCATCTTGTTAATAGGTTAGTTCCGGAAAATGCATGAAATCATCATAAAGTGCAAGCAAAACATGTAAGTATTGTCATAAAACAAGCATGGAACGACAGAAATTATGGATACGTCGGGGACGTATCAGCATCCCCAAGCTTAGTTCCTGCTCGTCCCGAGCAGGTAAACGATAAAAAGAATAATTTCTGTAGTGACATGCTACTTACATAACCTTGATCATACTATTACAAAGCATATGAAATGAATGAAGTGACTCAAGGCAATGATCTATAGTTGCTAACAAATAGATAACATATAGCAAAACTTTTCATGAAGAGTACTTTCAAGACAAGCATCAAAAGTCTTGCACAAGAGTTAACTCATAAAGCAATAAATTCAAAGTAAAGGCATCGAAGCAACACAAAGGAAGATTTAAGTTTCAGCGGTTGCTTTCAACTTTCAACATGTATATCTCACGGATATTGTCAACATAGAGTAATATGATGAATGCAAATATGCAAGTATGTAAGAATCAATGCACAGTTGACACAAGTGTTTGCTTCTAAGGTGGAAGGAAGTAGGTAGCTGACTCAATATAAAAGTAAAAGAATGGTCCTTCAAAGAGGAAAGCATCGATTGCTATATTTGTGCTAGAGCTTTGATTTTGAAAACATAGAGAGAGCATAAAAGTAAAGTTTTGAGAGGTGTTTGTTGTTGTCAACGAATGGTAGTGGGCACTCTAACTACCTCGCCAACCGGACTTTCAAGAGCGGCTCCCATGAATTATTTGCTTGTTTATGTGGCACTCCTTCCAACCTTTCTTACACAAACCATGGCTAACCGAATCCTCGGGTGCCTGCCAACAATCTCATACCATGAAGGAGTGCCTTTTTATTTTAGTTTTATTATGATGACACTCCTCCCAACCTTTGCTTACACAAGCCATGGCTAACCGAATCCTTCGGGTGCCGTCCAACAATCACATACCATGGAGGAGTGTCTATTTAAGTTAATTAATTTGGGACTGGGAATCCCATTGCCAACTCTTTTTGCAAAATTATTGGATAAGCGGATGTGCCACTAGTCCATATGAGAGTCCGTCAAAAGTAAATGACAAGGTTGAAAGCTAAACACCACATACTTCCTCATGAGCTATAAAACATTGACACAAATTGAGAAGCATTTTGAATTGTTTAAAGGTAGCACTCAAGCAATTTACTTTGGAATGGCAGGAAATACCACATAGTAGGTAGGTATGGTGGACACAAATGGCATAGTGGTTGGCTCAAGTATTTTGGATGCATGAGAAGTATTCCCTCTCGATACAAGGTTTTGGGCTAGCAAGGTTATTTGAAGCAAACACAAGTATGAACCGGTACAGCAAAACTTACATAAAAACATATCGCAAGCATTATAATACTCTACACTGTCTTCCTTGTTGCTCAAACACTTTTACCAGAAAATATCTAGACCTTAAGAGAGATCAATTATGCAAACCAATTTCAACAAGCTCTACGGTAGTTCTCCACTAATAGGTTTAAACTACATGCAAAAACTTATGATCTACTTGAGAGCTCAAAACAATTGCCAAGTATCAAATTATCCAAGACATATGAGGCATTTTCTGTTTCCAACCAAATAAGAATAAGTGATGTAGCTTCCAACTTTTATCATTGAACATTAAAAGTAAAACGAAGAACAAGTGTTCATATGAAAAAGCGGAGCGTGTGTCTCTCCCAAACAAGGATTGCTAGGATCCGAATTTATTCAAACACAAACAAAAATAAAACATACAGACGCTCCAAGTAAAGCACATATGATGTGACCGAATAAAAATATAGTTTCAGGGGAGGAACCTGATAAGTTGATGAAGAAGGGGATGCCTTGGGCATCCCCAAGCTTAGACGCTTGAGTCTTCTTGAAATATGCAGGGATGAACCACGGGGGCATCCCCAAGCTTAGACTTTTCACTCTTCTTGATCATATATCATCCTCCTCTCTTGACCCTTGAAAACTTCCTTCACAACAAACTTCTCATAAACTTCATTAGAGGGGTTAGTACTCAAAAAATTTGAATCCACCTTGGTCCTGTAGTGGCACATTGCAAGAACTCAATAAAACATTAGCTACAGCTCTCTATGTCTAGAAAAGCTCGCTTAAAGTCCACAAGAGACAATGCAAAAAACAGAGACAGAATCTGCCAAAACAGAACAGCCAGTAAAGACGAATTTTAATAAAATACTTCCGTTGCTCAAATCAGAAAACTCAAAACTAATGAAAGTTGCGTACATATCTGAGGAACACGCACGTAAATTGGCATATTTTTCTGATTTCCTACAGAGAAAACAGCCCAGATTCGTGACAGATAGAAATCTGTTTCTGCGCAGAAATCCAAATCTAGTATCAACCTTCGATTAGAGGCTTCACTTGGCACAACAAAACACAAAACTAAGATAAGGAGAGGCTTCTACAGTAGTAAACAACTTCCAAGACACAAATATAAAATAAAGTACTGTAGCAAAATAACACATGGGTTATCTCCCAAGAAGTTGCTTTCTTTATAGCCATTAAGATGGGCTCAGCAGTTTTAATGATGCACTCGCAAGAAATAGTATTTGAAGCAAAAGAGAGCATCAAGAAGCAAATTCAAAACACATTTAAGTCTAACATGCTTCCTATGCAAAGGAATCTTGTAAATAAACAAGTTCATGAAAAGCAAAGTAACAAGCATAGGAAGATAAAATAAGTGTAACTTCAACAATTTCAGCATATAGAGAGGTGTATTAGCACCATGCAAATTTCTACAACCATATTTTCCTCTCTCATAATAATTTTCAGTAGCTTCATGAATAAACTCAACAATATAACTATCACATGCAGCATACTTTTCATGATCCACAAACATATAATTTTTATCAAGCTCAAAAATAGTGGAATTAAAACTTTCAAACTCACTTTCACCAATAATATAACATGATGATTGATCAATCTCAAGGGATATGGGACTCATAGAATAAGTCAAGGACTCTCCAATCCCATTTTCATTAGTAGTACAATTAATAGTATCAAGTAACATAGGACCATCATCTAGAGCTTTATCATAAACATTTGCTAAACAAAATTCTTTAGTACCATGCATTTCGACATCAGGCACAAACAAAGCATTATCATAAGATTTATCAAAGTAGCATGGATTATCATATATAACAGTAGCATAATCATTCTCACAAGTTTTACTCATAGGGAATATTTCAAGAGAATCCACAGGAACATAACATTCAACCTCTTTCGGTAAGCATGGAGGACAATCAAATAGTGTAAGAGATAAAGAGTTACTCTCATTAGAAGGTTGGCATGGGTAGCTAATCCATTCTTCCTTCCTTTGTTCGTCGCTCTCCTCTTCTTTTTCATCCAATGAGCTTTCAGGTTCATCAATTTCTTCTTCCACCGGTTCCTGCAAATTGTGAGTGCATTCTTGTGCATTAATGTGTCTCTCTTTATAATCAAGGATATAAGGATTCCTACTGTAGCATTCTATGCAAGAATTAAGGATAGTAGAGACATAATCTTTAAGGTCCTTACAAATAGCACAAGTTTCATAATTCTCAACCATGAAGGATTCTATCTCGGAGGCTCCCATAAATAAGACAAATTGTTCTACCTCTTCGAACCCATAATGAATATAGCAATTCCGATTATAGTTCTTAATAAAAAATTCCTCACTAAAGCCACATTGAAATTTAAGATGTTTAGTATCCTGTTGAGAGCAACAGTTTATATCATGGCGTCTAAGCAAGATTCTAGCCATTGTATTCAATTTTTCTATCATAGCACTCATTATTTTACCAGTTCTTGATTCTCTATAACTATTATAACATTCTATGAGCTCCAAGTAGGTTGTAGGTTCTCCCATAACAGCAGTTTTTAATTTTTAGGTTTTTCAAATTTTTATGGATTTTTGGGTATATGAGGAAAATAAAACAAAACTGAAATAAACTAGACAAAAGTAAACTAAGCAAAGTAATACTAGACAGAAATAAACTAAGCACAAGTAAACTAGGAAAAAGTAAACTAAGCAAAACAAAATAAAATAAATCAGAGAGAGAGGTAGAGTGTACTCCCCAGGTGAACTTATGAGTAGAGCTATGCCTCCCCGGCAACGGCGCCAGAAAACAGTCTTGATAACCCACAAGTATAGGGGATCGCGGCAGTCTTCGAGGGTAGTATAACCCAAATTTATTGATTCGACACAAGGGGAGGTAAAGAATACTTATAAGCCTTAACAACTGAGTTGTCAATTCAGCTGCACCTGGAAAAGCACTAGCAACAGGGGTGATGTGAAAGTAGCAGTAATATGAGAGCAATAGTAACAGTAACACAGCAGCAGTAATAGCAATATGAGAGCGATGGCACCAGAAGATAGTTGATACTACTTCCAATGACATGTAGAACGAGTATATAATGATGAGAGATGGACCGGGGTTCCCAGCGATCTACACTAGTGGTAACTCTCCAATAACAAGTGACAAGTGTTGGGTGAACAAATTACAGTTGGGCAATTGATATGATTCAAAGCATTAAGTTAGAACATCCAGATTATTAATTATGTAGGCATGTTTTCCATATATAGTCGTATGTGCTCGCAATGAGAAACTTGCACAACATCTTTTGTCCTACCAGCCGGTGGCAGCCGGGCCTCAAGGGAAACTACTGGATATTAAGGTACTCCTTTTAATAGAGTACCGGAGCAAAGCATTAACACTCCGTGAAAACATGTGATCCTCACATCACTACCATCCCCTCCGGTTGTCCCGATTTCTGTCACTTCGGGGCCTTTGGTTCCGGACAGTGACATGTGCATACAACTTGTAGATACAATCTAAGCACTTCATATAGAGCTTAAATCTAAGATCATGCCACTCGGGCCCTAGTGACAAGCATTAAGCATAACAAGATTGCAGCAACAATAACTTCACAAACTTTATAGATAGACTAATCATAATGTATCATCCATCGGATCCCAACAAACACAACACCGATTACATCAGATGGATCTCAATCATGTAAGGCAGCTCATGAGATCATTGTATTGAAGTACATGGGGGAGAGTATACCGACATAGCTACTGCTAGAACCCGTAGTCCATGGGGGAACTACTCACGGAGCATGATGGAGGCGGTGGCGTCGATGGAGATGGCTTCCGGGGGCACTTCCCCGTCTCGGCAGGGTGCCGGGACAGAGACTTCTGTCCCCCGAATTGGAGTTTCGCGATGGCGGCGGCGCCCCTGGAGTCTTTCTGGAGTTTCGTCAATTGGTACGGTGTTTTTAGGTCGAAAGGGATTTTATAGGCGAAGAGGCGGCGCAGGGGGGCACCTGGGGGTGCCACACCCTAGGCTGGCGTGGGCCCAGGCTTGGCCGCACCGCCATAGGGTGTGGTGGCCCTCTGGCCCCTCTCCGACTCTTCTTCGGTGTTCTGGAGCCTTCCGGGAAAAATAGGAGGTTTGGCGTTGATTTCGTCCAATTCCGAGAATATTGCCCGAATAGCCTTTCTGGAACCAAAAAACAGCAGAAAATAGGAAATGGCACTGTGGCATCTTGTTAATAGGTTAGTTCCGGAAAATGCATGAAATCATCATAAAGTGCAAGCAAAACATGGAAGTATTGTCATAAAACAAGCATGGAACGACAGAAATTATGGATACGTCGGGGACGTATCAGGTACCGCCTGTTATGGAGGATGAATTTGATTATGATTACAATATGCCTCCTATATTTGATGATGAGAATAATAATGATAGCTACTTTGTCGAATTTGCTCCCACTAAAACTAATAAAATTGATTATGCCTATGTGGAGAGTAATAATTTTATGCATGAGACTCATGATAAGAATGCTTTATGTGATAGTTATATTGTTGAGTTTGCTCATGATACTACTGAAAGTTATTATGAGAGAGGAAAATATGGTTGTAGAAATTTTCATGTTACTAAAACACCTCTCTATGTGCTGAAATTTTTGAAGCTACACTTGTTTTATCTTCCTATGCTTGTCACTTTGCTCTTCATGAACTTGTTTATTTACAAGATTCCTTTTCATAGGAAGCATGTTAGACTTAAATTTGTTTTGAATTTGCCTCTTGATGTTCTCTTTTGCTTCAACTACTATTTCTTGCGAGTGCATCATTAAAACTGCTGAGCCCATCTTAATGGCTATAAAGAAAGAACTTCTTGGGAGATAACCCATGTGTTTATTTTACTACAGTACTTTGTTTTATATTTGAGTCTTGGAAGTTGTTTACTACTGTAGCAACCACTCCTTATCTTAGTTTTGTGTTTTGTTGTGCCAAGTAAAGTCGTTGATAGTAAGGTTCACACTAGATTTGGATTACTGCGCAGAAACAGATTTCTTTGCTGTCACGAAACTGGGCAAAATTCTCTGTAGGTAACTCAGAAAATTATGCCAATTTACGTGAGTGATCCTCAGATATGTACGCAACTTTCATTCAATTTGAGCATTTTCATTTGAGCAAGTATGGTGCCTCAATAAAATTCGTCTTTACGGACTGTTCTGTTTTGACAGATTCTGAATTTTATTTCGCATTGCTTCTTTTGCTATGTGGGATGGATTTCTTTGTTCCATTAACTTCCAGTAGCTTTGTGCAATGTCCAGAAGTGTTAAGAATGAATGTGTCACCTCTGAACATGTGAATTTTTGATTATGCACTAACCCTCTAATGAGTTTGTTTCGAGTTTGGTGTGGAGGAAGTTTTCAAGGGTCAAGAGAGGAGGATGATATACTATGATCAAGAAGAGTGAAAGCTCTAAGCTTGGGGATGCCCCGGTGGTTCACCCCTGCATATTTCAAGAAGACTCAAGCATCTAAGCTTTGGGATGCCCAAGGCATCCTCTTCTTCATCGACAAATTATCAGGTTCCTTCTCTTGAAACTATATTTTTATTCAGTCACATCTTATGTACTTTACTTGGAGCGTCTGTGTGCTTTTGTTTTTGTTTTTGTTTGAATAAATGCTTGTGTGGGAGAGAGACACGCTCCGCTGGTTCGTATGAACACATGTGTTCTTAGCTTTTAATTTTCATGGCGAAGGTTGAAACTGCTTCGTTAATTGTTGTATGGTTGGAATCGGGAAATGCTACATGTAGTAATTGCTAAAATGTCTTGGATAATGTGATACTTGGCAATTGTTGTGCTCATGTTTAAGCTCTTGCATCATATACTTTGCACTTATTAATGAAGAAATACATAGAGCATGCTAAAATTTGGTTTGCATATTTGGTCTCTCTAAGGTCTAGATAATTTCTAGTATTGAGTTTGAACAACAAGGAAGACGGTGTAGAGTCTTATAATGTTTACAATATGTCTTTTATGTGAGTTTTGCTGCACCGGTTCATCCTTGTGTTTGTTTCAAATAAACCTTGCTAGCCTAAACCTTGTATCGAGAGGGAATACTTCTCATGCATCCAAATCCTTGAGCCAACCACTATGCCATTTGTGTCCACCATACCTACCTACTACATGGTATTTCTCCGCCATTCCAAAGTAAATTGCTTGAGTGCTACCTTTAAACAATTCAAAATTTATTACCTCTGATTTGTGTCAATGTTTTATAGCTCATGAGGAAGTATGTGGTGTTTATCTTTCAATCTTGTTGGGCAACTTTCACCAATGGACTAGTGGCTTCATCCGCTTATCCAATAATTTTGCAAAAAGAGCTGGCAATGGGATTCCCAGTCCCAAATTAATTAACCTAAATAGACACTCCTCCATGGTATGTGATTGTTGGACGGCACCCGAAGGATTCGGTTAGCCATGGCTTGAGAAAGCAAAGGTGGGGAGGAGTGTCATCATAATAAAACTAAAATAAAAAGGCACTCCTTCATGGTATGAGATTGTTGGCAGGCACCCGAGGATTCGGTTAGCCATGGTTTGTGAAAGAAAGGTTGGAAGGAGTGCCACACAAAAATAAAAATAAAATGGGAGCCGCTCTTTGAAGGTTTGTCTGGCAAGGGGGTTAGAGTGCCCACTACCATTCGTTGACAACAACAAACACCTCTCAAAACTTTACTTTTATGCTCTCTTTATTGTTTTCAAAACCAAAGCTCTAGCACAAATATAGCAATCGATGCTTCCCTCTGCGAAGGGCCATTCTTTTACTTTTATGTTGAGTCAGTTCACCTATCTCTCTCCACCTCAAGAAGCAAACACTTGTGTGAACTGTGCATTGATTCCTACATACTTGCATATTGCACTTGTTATATTACTTTACATTGACAATATCCATGAGGTATACATGTTATAAGTTGAAAGCAACCGCTGAAACTTAATCTTCCATTGTGTTGCTTCAATGCCTCTACTATGAATTATTGCTTTATGAGTTAACTCTTATGCAAGACTTATTGATGCTTGTCTTGAAGTACTATTCATGAAAAGTCTTTGCTTTATGATTCAGTTGTTTACTCATGTCATTTACATTGTTTTGATCGCTGCATTCACTACATATGCTTTACAATAGTATGATCAAGGTTATGATGGCATGTCACTCCAGAAATTATCTTTGTTATCATTTACCTGCTCGGGACGAGCAGAAACTAAGCTTGGGGATGCTGATACGTCTCCGACGTATCGATAATTTCTTATGTTCCATGCCACATTATTGATGATATCTACATGTTTTATGCACACTTTATGTCATATTTATGCATTTTCCGGAACTAACCTATTGACGAGATGCCGAAGGGCCAGTTGCTGTTTTCTGCTGTTTTTGGTTTCAGAAATCCTAGTAAGGAAATATTCTCGGAATCGGACGAAATCAACGCCCAGCATCTTAGAATCCCCGGAAGCATCCAGAACACCCGAGAGCCGCCAGAGAAGGGCCACATGGGCCCCAGATGATAGGCCAGCGCAGCCCAGGCCCTGGCCGCGCCGCCCTATGGTGTCGTCGCCTCGTTGACCTTCTGATGCCGCCTCTTCGCCTATAAGAAGCCCCTCGACCTAAAACCTTGAGACGAAAAAAGCCACGGTACGAGAAACCTTCTAGAGCCGCCGCCATCGCGAAGCCAAGATCTGGGGGACAGGAGTCTCTGTTCCGGCACGCCGCCGGGACGGGGAAGTGCCCCGGAAGGCTCCTGCATCGACACCACCGCCATCTTCATCAACGCTGTTGTCTCCCATGAGGAGGGAGTAGTTCTCCATCGAGGCTCGGGGCTGTACCGGTAGCTATGTGGTTAAATCTCTCTCCTATGTACTTCAATACAATGATCTCATGAGCTGCCTTACATGATTGAGATTCATATGAGTTTTGTATCACAATTCATCTATGTGCTACTCTAGTGATGTTATTAAAGTAGTCTATTCCTCCTCCATGATGTAATGTTGGCAGTGTGTGCATCATGAAGTACTTGGTTTATGCTATGATTGTGATCTCTTGTAGATTATGAAGTTAACTATTACTATGATGGTATTGATGTGATCTATTCCTCCTTTCATATTGTGATGGTAGAAGTGTGCATGCTATGTTAGTACTTGGTTTGGTTGTGTTGATCTATCTTGCACTCTAAGGTTATTTAAATATGAACATTGAATATTGTGGAGCTTGTTAACTCCGGCATTGAGGGTTCGTGTAATCCTACACAGTTAGTGGTGTTCATCATCCAACAAGAGGGTGTAGAGTCTAGCATCTATCTATTTATTTATGTGATCAATGTTGAGAGTGTCCACTAGTGAAAGTATAATCCCTAGGCCTTGTTCCTAAATACTGCTATCGCTGCTTGTTTACTGTTTTATTGTGTTTCTACTGCCTGCAATATCACCACCATCAACCACACGCCAGTCCTGGATAGCAAAGCACTTTTCTGGCGTTGTTGCTACTGCTCATATATATTTATACCACCTGTATTTCACTATCTCTTCGCCGAACTAGTGCACCTATTAGGTGTGTTGGGGACACAAGAGACTTCTTGCTTTGTGGTTGCAGGGTTGCATGAGAGGGATATCTTTGACCTCTTCCTCCCTGAGTTCGATAAACCTTGGGTGATCCACTTAAGGGAAACTTGCTGCTGTTCTACAAACCTCTGCTCTTGGAGGCCCAACACTGTCTACAAGAATAGAAGCTCCCGTAGACATCAAAGGTTAGGTCAGGGGGCGTCGCGAGGGGCCCAGGAGACAGGTCGGCGCGGCCAAGGGTGGGGCCGCGCCGCCCTACCCCCTGGCCACCTCGTGGCCCCACTTCGTTGACTCTCCGGTCTTCTGGAAGCTTCGTGGCAAAATAGGCCCCTGGGCGTTGATTTCGTCCAATTCCGAGAATATTTCCTTACTAGGATTTCTGAAACCAAAAACAGCAGAAAACAGCAACTGGCTCTTCGGCATCTTGTTAATAGGTTAGTTCTAGAAAATGCATAAATATGACATAAAGTGTGCATAAAACATGTAGATATCATCAATAATGTGGCATGGAACATAAGAAATTATCGATACGTCGGAGACGTATCAGCATCCCCAAGCTTAGTTTCTGCTCGTCCCGAGCAGGTAAACGATAAACAAAGATAATTTCTGGAGTGACATGCCATCATAACCTTGATCATACTATTGTAAGCATATGTAATGAATGTAGCGATCAAAACAATGTAAATGACATGAGTAAACAAATGAATCATATAGCAAAGACTTTTCATGAATAGTACTTCAAGACAAGCATCAATAAGTCTTGCATAAGAGTTAACTCATAAAGCAATAATTCATAGTAGAGGTATTGAAGCAACACAAAGGAAGATTAAGTTTCAGCGGTTGCTTTCAACTTGTAACATGTATATCTCATGGATAATTGTCAATGTAAAGTAATATAACAAGTGCAATATGCAAGTATGTAGGAATCAATGCACAGTTCACACACGTGTTTGCTTCTTGAGGTGGAGAGAGATAGGTGAACTGACTCAACAATAAAAGTAAAAGAATGGTCCTTCAAAGAGGAAAGCATCGATTGCTATATTTGTGCTAGAGCTTTGATTTTGAAAACATATAGAGTGCAATAAAAGTAAAATTTTGAGAGGTGTTTGTTGTTGTCAACGAATGGTAGTGGGCACTCTAACCCCCTTGCCAGACAAACCTTCAAAGAGCGGCTCCCATTTTATTTTATTTTTGTGTGGCACTCCTTCCAACCTTTCTTTCACAAACCATGGCTAACCGAATCCTTCGGGTGCCTGCCAACAATCTCATACCATGAAGGAGTGCCTTTTTATTTTAGTTTTATTATGATGACACTCCTCCCAACCTTTGCTTACACAAGCCATGGCTAACCGAATCCTTCGGGTGCCGTCCAACAATCACATACCATGGAGGAGTGTCTATTTTTGTTAATTAATTCGGGACTGGGAATCCCATTGCCAGCTCTTTTTGCAAAATTATTGGATAATCGGATGAAGCCACTAGTCCATTGGTGAAAGTTGCCCAACAAGATTGAAAGATAAACACCACATACTTCCTCATGAGCTATAAAACATTGACACAAATCAGAGGTAATAAATTTTGAATTGTTTAAAGGTAGCACTCAAGCAATTTACTTTGGAATGGCGGAGAAATACCATGTAGTAGGCAGGTATGGTGGACACAAATGGCATAGTGGTTGGCTCAAGTATTTTGGATGCATGAGAAGTATTCCCTCTCGATACAAGGTTTAGGCTAGCAAGGCTATTTGAAACAAACACAAGGATGAAGCGGTGCAGCAAAACTCACATAAAAGACATATTGTAAACATTATAAGACTCTACACCGTCTTCCTTGTTGTTCAAACTCAATACTAGAAATTATCTAGACCTTAGAGAGACCAAATATGCAAACCAAATTTTAGCATGCTCTATGTATTTCTTCATTAATGGGTGCAAAGTATATGATGCAAGAGCTTAAACATGAGCACAACAATTGCCAAGTATCACATTATCCAAGACATTATAGCAATTACTACATGTATCATTTTCCAATTCCAACCATATAACAATTTAACGAAGAAGAAACTTCGCCATGAATATTATGAGTAGAGCCTAAGGACATACTTGTCCATATGCAACAGCGGAGCGTGTCTCTCTCCCACACAACGAATGCTAGGATCCATTTTATTCAAACAAAACAAAAACAAAAACAAACCGACGCTCCAAGCAAAGCACATAAGATGTGACGGAATAAAATATAGTTTCAGGGGAGGAACCTGATAATGTTGTCGATGAAGAAGGGGATGCCTTGGGCATCCCCAAGCTTAGACGCTTGAGTCTTCTTGATATATGCAGGGGTGAACCACCGGGGCATCCCCAAGCTTAGAGCTTTCACTCTCCTTGATCATGTTGTATCATCTCCCTCTCTTGATCCTTGAAAACTTCCTCCACACCAAACTCAAAACAATTCATTAGAGAGTTAGTGCACAATCAAAATATACATGTTAAGAGGTGACATAATCATTCTTAACACTTTTGGACATTGCACAAAGCTACTGAAAGTCAACGGAATCGAAATATCCATCGGACATATCAAAACAGGCAATGCGAAATAAAAGGCAGAATCTGTCAAAAACAGAACAGTTCGTAAAGACGAATTTTATTGAGGCACCAGACTTGCTCAAATGAAAATTCTCAAATTGAATGAAAGTTGCGTACATATCTGAGGATCACTCACGTAAACTGGCATAATTTTCTGAGTTACCTACAGAGAATTTTGCCCAGATTCGTGACAGCAAATAAATCTGTTTCTGCGCAGTAATCCAAATCTAGTATGAACTTTACTATCAACGACTTTACTTGGCACAACAAAACACTAAACTAAGATAAGGAGAGGTTGCTACAGTAGTAAACAACTTCCAAGACACAAAATAAAAATAGAGGTACTGTAGTAAAAACAAACACATGGGTTATCTCCCAAAAAGTTCTTTCTTTATTGCCATTAAGATGGGCTCAGCAGTTTTAATGATGCACTCGCAAGAAATAGTATTTGAAGCAAAAGAGAGCATCAAGAGGCAAATTCAAAAAAAATTTAAGCCTAACATGCTTCCTATAAAAAGGAATCTTGTAAATAAAAAAGTCATTTAAGCATAATGCAACAAGCATAGGAAAACTAGACAAGCGCAGCTTCAAGATTTTAAGCACATAGAGAGGTGTTTTAGTAACATGAAAATTTCTACAACCATATTTTCCTCTCTCATAATAATGTCCAGTAGCATCATGAGCAAACTCAACAATATAACTATCACATAAAGCATTCTTATCATGAGTCTCATGCATAAAATTATTACTCTCCACATAAGCATAATCAATTTTATTAATTGTAGTGGGCGCAAATTCAACAAAGTAGCTATCATTATTATTCTCATCATCAAATATAGGAGGCATATTGGAATCATAATAAACTTTATCCTCCATAGTAGGTGGCACCAAAATACCACTATCATCATAAATGGGAGGCAAAGTATCATCAAAGTAAATTTTCTCCTCCATGCTTGGGGGACTAAAAATATCATGCTCATCAAAACCAGCTTCCCCAAGCTTAAATTCTTCCATAGCATTAGCAATAATAGTGTTCAAAGAGTCCATGCTAATAACATTGCTACAACTATTTTGCAAACAAAGTTCCATGGGTTTTTTAATTTTCTCTTCAAACACCTCATGTCCTAACTCAAGATAAATACTATAAAGATCTCTAATATTTTTGTTGTTTTCCATTAAGCCTAACTAGTGAAATCACACAACTTAGTGTTCTCAGGAGTATTCATTTTAACAGTAGTAAATAAAGCAAACTAAATAAAGTAAATGCAAGTAACTAATTTTTTTTTTTGTGTTTTTGATATAGCAAACAAGATAGCAAGTAAAGTAAAACTAGCAACTAATTTTTTTGTGTTTTGATTTAGTGCAGCAAACAAAGTAGTAAATAAAATAAAGCAAGACAAAACAAAGTAAAGAGATTGCGATGTGGAGACTCCCCTTGCAGCGTGTCTTGATCTCCCCGGCAACGGCGCCAGAAAACAGTCTTGATACGCGTACAGCACGCGACCGTTGGGAACCCCAAGAGGAAGGTGTGATGCGTACAGCGGCAAGTTTTCCCTCAGTATGAAACCAAGGTTTAATCGAACCAGTAGGAGCCAAGAAGCACGTTGAAGGTTGATGGCGGCGAGATGTAGTGCGGCGCAACACCAGGGATTCCGGCGCCAACGTGGAACCTGCACAACACAAACCAAGTACTTTGCCCCAACGAAACAGCGAGGTTGTCAATCCCACCGGCTTGCTGTAACAAAGGATTAGATGTATAGTGTGGAAGATGATTATTTGCAGAAAACAGTAGAACAGTATTGCAGTAGATTGTATTTCAGTAAAGAGAATTGGACCGGGGTCCACAGTTCACTAGAGGTGTCTCTCCCATAAGATAAACAGCATGTTGGGTGAACAAATTACAGTTGGGCAATTGACAAATAAAGAGGGCATGACCATGCACATACATATTATGATGAGTATAGTGAGATTTAATTGGGCATTACGACAAAGTACATAGACCGCTATCCAGCATGCATCTATGCCTAAAAAGTGCACCTTCAGGTTATCATCCGAACCCCCTCCAGTATTAAGTTGCTAACAACAGACAATTGCATTAAGTATTGCGCGTAATGTAATCAATAACTACATCCTCGGACATAGCATCAATGTTTTATCCCTAGTGGCAACATCACATCCATAATCTTAGAGATTTCTGTCACTTCCCCAGATTCACGAAGACATGAACCCACTATCGAGCATAAATACTCCCTCTTGGAGTTAATAGCAAAAATTTGGCCAGAGCCTCTACTAATAACGGAGAGCATGCAAGATCATAAACAACACATAGATATAAATTGATAATCAACATAACATGGTATTCTCTATTCATCGGATCCCAACAAACACAACATATAGAATTACAGATAGATGATCTTGATCATGTTCGGCAGCTCACAAGATCCGACAATGAAGCATAATGAGGAGAAGACAACCATCTAGCTACTGCTATGGACCCATAGTCCAGGGGTGAACTACTCACACATCACTCCGGAGGCGACCATGGCGGCGTAGAGTCCTCCGGGAGATGATTCCCCTCTCCGGCAGGGTGCCGGAGGCGATCTCCTGAATCCCCCGAGATGGGATTGGCGGCGGCGGCGTCTCTAGAAGGTTTTCCGTATCGTGGCTCTCGGTACTGGGGGTTTCGCGACGAAGGCTATTTGTAGGCGGAAGGGTAGGTCAGGGGGCGTCGCGAGGGGCCCAGGAGACAAGTCGGTGCGGCCAAGGGTGGGACCGCGCCGCCCTACCCCCTGGCCACCTCGTGGCCCCACTTTGTTGACTCTCCAGTCTTCTGGAAGCTTCGTGGCAAAATAGGCCCCTGGGCGTTGATTTCGTCCAATTCCGAGAATATTTCCTTACTAGGATTTCTGAAACCAAAAACAGCAGAAAATACCAACTGGCTCTTCGGCATCTTGTTAATAGATTAGTTCCAGAAAATGCATAAATATGACATAAAGTGTGCATAAAACATGTAGATATCATCAATAATGTGGCATGGAACATAAGAAATTATCGATACGTCGGAGACGTATCAGTGCATAATCAAAAATTCACATATTCAGAGGTGACATAATCATTCTTAACACTTCTGGACATTGCACAAAGCTTCTTAAAGTTAATGGAATAAAGAAATCCATCAAACATAGCAAAACAGGCAATGCGAAATAAAAGGTAGAATCTGTCAAAACAGAACAGTCCGTAAAGATGAATTTTTGTGGGGCACTTAACTTGCTCAGATGAAAAAGCTCAAATTGAATGAAAGTTGCGTACATATCTGAGGATCACGCACGTAAATTGGCAGATTTTTCTGAATTACCTACAGATGGGGCTGCTCAATTTTGTGACAGTAAGAAATCTGTTTCTGCGCAGTAATCCAAATCTAGTATCAACCCTACTATCAAAGACTTTACTTGGCATAACAATGCAATAAAATAAAGATAAGGAGAGGTTTCTACAGTAGTAACAACTTCCAAGACTCAAATATAAAATAAAAGTGCAGAAGTAAAATAATGGGTTGTCTCCCATAAGCGCTTTTCTTTAACGCCTTTCAGCTAGGCGCAGAAAGTGTGAATCAAGTAACATCAAGAGATGAAGCATCAACATCATAATTTGTTCTAATAATAGAATCATAAGGTAACTTCATTCAATTTCTAGGAAAGTGTTCCATACCTTTTTGAGAGGAAATTGATACTTAATATTACCTTCCTTCATATCAATAATAGCACTAACAGTTCGAAGAAAAGGTCTTCCCAAAATAATGGGACAAGATGCATTGCATTCAACATCCAAGACAACAAAATCAACGGGGACAAGGTTATTGTTAACCGTAATGTGAACATTATCAATCCTCCCCAAAGGTTTCTTTGTAGCATTATCAACAAGATTAACATCCAAATAACAATTTTTCAATGGTGGCAAGTCAAGCATATCATAGATTTTCTTAGGCATAACAGAAATACTTGCACCAAGATCACTGATACGTCCAAAACGTATCTACTTTCCCGAACACTTTTGCTATTGTTTTGCCTCTAATTTGTGTATTTTGGATGCAACTAACACGGACTAACGCTGTTTTCAGCAGAACTGCTCTGGTGTCTCGTTTTTGTGCAGAAATCCAACTTTCAGGAAAATCCTCGGAATTTATGCAGAAGGCCCTATTTTCCCAGAATACTGACGGAGCCAGAAGGACAAATCAGGTGGAGGCCCGAGGGCCCCACACCATAGGGCGGCGCGGCCCAGGGGGGCCCGCGCGGCCATGTGGTGTGGCCCCCTCGGCCGGCCTCCGACGCCCTCCTTTGGACTATATATTGCCTTCGACCTAAAAACGCACGGGGAGAAGTCGAAGTCGCCAGAAAGCCTCCAGAACGCCGCCACATCGCGAAACTCCGTCTCGGGAGCCAGAAGTCTCCGTTCTGGCACTCCGCCGGGACGGGGAATTGGAGGAGATCATCGCCATCATCACCACCGACGCCTCTCCATCAACCAGCCATGCTTCCCCCATCCATGTGTGAGTAATTCCCCCGCTGTAGGCCGAAGGGGATGGTAGGGATTGGATGAGATTGGTCATGTAATAGCATAAGATTGTTAGGGCATAGTGCCTAGTGTCCGTAATCGGTACTTTGATGATATTGTTGCAACTTGCTATGCTTAATGCTTGTCACTAGGGCCCGAGTGCCATGATCTCAGATCTGAACATGTTATTGTTTCATCATGATATTCATTGTTTATGGTCTTACCTGCAAGTTGTATACACATGTCGCTGTCCGGAACCGATGGCCCCGAAGTGACAGAAATCGGGACAACCGGAGGGGATGGTAGTGACGTGAGGATCACATGTGTTCACGGAGTGTTAATGCTTTGCTCCGGTACTCTATTAAAAGGAGTACCTTAATATCCATTAGATTCCCTTGAGGCCCGGCTGCCACCGGCTGGTAGGACAAAAGATGTTGTGCAAGTTTCTCATTGCGAGCACGTACGACTATAATTGGAACACATGCCTATTGATTGCTTTGTACTTGGACACCGTTTTATTATTATCTGCAAATGCCCTGCTATGATTGTTACATGAGTTTCTCTCATCCATGCAATGCCCGTCATCCGTCCCCGTGCCTACAGTATTTTAATCCTGCTGTTTACTATAATCACTACTGCTGTCTCTGTTACTCTGCTGCTGTTATTTCACTACTGCTACTGCTATAAAACTGTTACTACTGATAAACTCTTGTGAGCAAGTCTGTTTCCAGGTGCAGCTGAATTGACAACTCCGCTGTTAAGGCTTCCAAGTGTTCTTTGTCTCCCCTTGTGTCGAATCAATAAATTGGGTTATACTACCCGCGAAGACTGCTGCGATCCCCTATACTTGTGGGTCATCAAGACTGTTTTCTGGCGCCGTTGCCGGGGAGCATAGCTTTATTTGAAAGTTCACTTGGATTGATATTGTTCGCTGCAAATTCTCCATCATGGGTAAAGCTCGCGATCCTAAAGTCGCCATATTACCATCCACTACAAGAAAAGGTACAACTCTGAGTACCTCTGCTACTCTTGATTCACCATCTGTGATAAGTCAACTTGTTTCACCGCCACAAGCTGGTACGTCTGCTGAATCTAAAAACTCTCATAATATTGATAATGTTTCTGCTGTGCTTGATGATAGTGGTTCATTGGGATCCTTTCTAGATGCTATAATTGCTAGGTCTAGACAAATTGAAAATGCTGAAACTCCTAATGAAAATGCCACTACACCTGTTAATTCACCTGAACTTGATTATTCTAGTGATGATCCTGATGAAGATTATGTGGAGCTTAATGATGATTTTATTAATAGATGCAATGCTACTGATGCAAGAAACATTAAAAAGTTTCTCGCACAATATACTGTTAGACATAAGCTATCTCCTGATCCTAAATTTGCCACATCTCCTATATGCATTAAGGATAAAGATTATGATTTTTCTCTTGATCTATCTCATATAGCTATTGTAGAGAAAGCACCCTTTTGTGGTACTGAAAAAGAAAGTGCTGTAGAACACATGAATGAACTTTCTTCTATGAGTAGCTTGTTTTCTGATGATGACAAGATGCGTACTTACTTTGTCATTAAGATTTTTCCTTTCTCATTAAAGGATGATGCTAAAACTTGGTATAATAATTTGCCTCCTGGTTCTATTAAAAGTCCAGCTGATTTGCGTGATGTTTTCTTTCGAAAATACTTTCCTGCTAGTGCTCAACATGCTGCTTTACAGAGAATTTATAGGTTTGACCAGGGAGATGAAGAGAAATTGCCTGCGGCATGGGCAAGATTTTGTTCTCTTATCAGAGCTCGACCTGGACATGATTTGGAAAAGAATGATCTACTTGATATATTTTATAGTGGACTAACCATTGAATCTAGAGCATATTTGGATAGTTGTGCTGGTTGTGTTTTCGGGAAAAGAACTCCAGACGAAGCTGAAGAATTATTGGCTAGAATAAGCCGGAATCATGATGATTCGGATACACCGGAACCAACTCCAACGCCAATATTGAAGAAGAGGGGTTTAATTGAATTGAATGATGATGATATGCGGGAAGCTAAGAAGTCTCTCAAGGAGAAAGGTATTAAATCCAAAGATGTGAAGAATCTACCTCCCATAGAGGATATATGTGAGATAATTCCCCCTTCATCCATGATTGAGGTAAACTCCCTTCAACGCTTTACTAGGGAAGATATTCCGTATTCAAAACCTCCTGCAAAATGCTTAGATGAGTTTGATAATTATATTGTTAAGCAAGAAAATTTTAATATGAGAGTAGAGAATCATCTAATGGAAAATTCTCAAGCTATTAGCAATTTGCATGATATTGTGGAGAGAACCTCCAATGATGTTAAGATGCTTGTTAAACATTTTCAAATGATTCAAACTCAAATTGATCAACTCACTAAAGTGCAAAATGACTTGCGAAATAATAATTCTAAAGAGAAACATGCTTATGAAGTAACAACTAGAGGTGGTGTCTCTACCCAGGATCCTCTATATCCTGAAGGGCACCCCAAAAGAATTGAACAAGATTCTCAATGAATTGAACCTAGTGCTCATTCTAAGAAGAAAAAGAAGAAGAAACATAAAAATGTTGTAGAATCCTCTGAACCTGTTAACGATCCTAATAGTATTTCTATTTCCGATGCTGAAACTGAAAGTGGAAATGAACATGATAATGATAGTGATAATAATAAGAATGATGCTTCTGATAAAGAAGAAGTTGAAGATGAACCTGAAAAGCATGCTAAAAATAAAAAGTATACTAAAGAAGATTTTATTGCTAAGAAACATGGTAATGAAAGAGAACCTTGGGTGCAAAAGCAAATGCCTTTTCCTGCTAAGAAACTAAAATCAAAGGAAGAAGAACGCTATAATAAATTTTGCGATTGGATGAAACCTTTATTCTTGCAAATCCCTTTGACTGATGCTATTAAATTGCCTCCTTATTCAAAGTATATGAAAGATATTGTTACTAACAAAAGGAAAATCCCCAATGAGGAAATTTCCACTATGCTTGCTAATTACTCTTTCAATGGCAAGGTTCCAAAGAAGTTGGGCGACCCAGGTATACCTACTATTCCTTGTTCTATTAAGAATAATTATGTTAAAACTGCTCTATGTGATTTGGGAGCTGGTGTTAGTGTTATGCCTTTTTCTCTTTATAAGAGGCTTTATCTAGATAAGTTGATACCTACTGATATATCTTTGCAAATGGCTGATAAATCTACTGCTATTCCTGTTGGTATATGTGAGGATGTTCCTGTTCAAGTTACTAATAACTGCTTGATATTAACTGATTTCGTTGTGTTGGAAATGCCTGAAGATGATAATATGTCTATTATTCTTGGGAGACCTTTTCTTAACACCGCAGGGGCTGTTATTGATTGCAATAAAGGAAAGGTTACTTTCAATGTTGATGATAAGGAGCATACCGTTTATTTCCCCAAGAGGATTGACAAAGTATGTGGAGTCAATACTATTTCTAATGTGAGAACCATCAAAATTGGAACTATTGATTGTCCTATATATGAGCCTAAAGAAGGTTATCAAAATCTTATGATTGGATCCATATCAATACAATTCAAGGTAACATGATTGATTTGAGGTTTATTTCTTCATGTGCTATGTAAAATTTATTTGGTGGCAAGACTTGATCAACCTTGTTAACAAATACTTTTTATATGCATAGGGGAGGTAAACAACATCTCTTTCTTCCTCCACTTGTCTTATTTGCTGTAGCACTTTTGATTTGCAAGATTCCTTAGTTAATTAGAGTTTTCTAAATTTTCCTGGCCAGTAATAATAAACTTAATACCCAGAATTGTGCATTTTTCAAAGTTTTAAAAAATTCACAAAAATTATACCGTTGGTCCTATTTTTCGAAAATGCACCTGGGAGCACCAGAGGATGACCTGTGGGGCACCCCAGGGGGCCACCCCACCAGCCGGCGCGGCCAAGGAGGGGGGCGCGCCACCCTGTGGTGTGGGCCCCTCCTTGCCCCACTACTTCGTCTCTTTCTCCCAGAATCTTCTCTCTCCCAAAAAAACTCGAACCAGCTTTCTCTCACTCGCGTTTTTGCTCAAGAGCTCAGGATTTTTCGATCTCTTTGCTCAGCCCAGATTTCTGTCTAAAATTTGGCACATTTGCTCTCCGGTATGTGACTCCTCCGCCTATCCAAGTAGAATTTTGTTTGGTTGAGTATATCTTGAATATTTTGTTGCTGTAGGTAACATGTTTAGTGAGCTTGCATGCTTGTTCTAAGTTGTATAAACTAGTCTTGATGCATGATTAGTACTCTAGCAAGTTTCTATAGTAGTTCCCCTTGATTATATGTCACCAAATCAAGTTTTATATTGTTTGTTGAAAAATTTCAGAAAATGGAGTGGAATAGATATCAACTAAACCAACAAGAATTGGAGGTCCAACAAGTCATGAGAGTGAACCGTGAGGAGGGAGTATACCCCTCTTACTACCCGTGCACAGATTTCATGAGAAGCGCAGGAATACTGGAAGATGTTCAGAGTCTAATTTCTCGTGCAGGGTTGAGTGATTTTGTTAATGGAGAACCTAGCCAATATGCAAAATTGTCTATGTCTGTTGTGCAGGACTTTAAGTTTAGTTGGTCGCGATCTAACCCCATGGTTCAATATAAGATTTATAATAAAGCTGTCAACTTGCCATTCAGTGATTTTTGTGCAGCAATTAGAGTACCGCAATGGGGATCATGCGAGAAGATAAGGGGATCGCCGCGAAAGCTCGTAAGCCTCTTCGAGATGATTTGTCATGGAAGGAGTTTCTCAGAGGATGGTGGTAAAATTACTAGCATTCAACTCCCAGCTATCCGCTACTTTGCCTATTTCGTTACTAAATGTGTTCTTGCTAGAAAGAGTGGTGGTAAACTCTCTATCCAGGATTTAGCTTTTCTAGCTGCGGCACTGCAAGGTAGTAGGACTTATAATTTGGGGGCATTGATAGCTTATAGACTTACTACCAACCGTGAGAAAGGTGGAATTTGTGGAGGTCTCATCGCCTCCCGTTTACTAGCTTTGCATAATGTAGAACCTCATCATCTTGATATTCCACTTTCTATAGAAAAACTTGGCATAGTCTCTATGATTAAACATGAATTTGTTTCTGCTTCATCTAATTTGGGTAACCTGCTTTACAAGATGATATTTTATAAGAAAGTCTGGAGAATAACTAAGAAAACTGAGAAACTAGTAAGATTGCCTGCGCCTGTTCTATTTAACCTTGATTCTAGGGAAGATTGGTCGGTCACGGAAGGTGCACTGAATGCACACATAGAGGGAGGAGGCCATCATGCAAGAGACAACACGGAGGAGGCCGAGGAACACCTCGACTCATCATCCGATGCAGCGAGTTCCTCGCATCAACATTTTGGGCATGTGGAGCCTCCACGCTTTTCTTCTGCACATGAACCTTACTATGACTACGCCATGCATTATCCACCGGCAAGGAACAGCGACCCTCGTTGGGGTTGAACTCCACTTAGGCCAAAAGCCTAAGCTTGGGGGGAGGTATACCGGCATCACTCATTCTTTGCATATTATGATTGCTGGATACTTGTATATACTTGTTTTGTTTGTTTGAGTGGTTTTCTAATGAGAGGGAGATGATATTTGGGGAAGTGCTGCCTGAAAACAGATTCTGGACTGTTACCGAAAAAATTCCCAAAAATAGCCAGAACAGTATTTTGCGAAGCCAATTTTTGTTCATGTTCCCCAGGTTGTTATCTAACTTTCACTAGTTGAACACTTTTCGATTTGAGCAGTGGAAGAATTTATTAAAAATCGGGTACTGTACTGCTGTCAAGTTTGACGAATTTCTGCTGCTTTGTGTTTATGTGACTTTTCTAGTTTGCCGTTTCTTGTTTTTGCTTTGTTTCCTTCCCGAAACACAAAAAGACCAAAAATATTTCGGTTGTTTCTCTTCATAATTTGTTTGCTTTGGTTTTTTGCATTTGTTTTGCTTTATTTGCTATTGCTAGCTTGCTATAAGAAAACCCAAAAAGATTTTGCTTTGTTCGCTTGTTTCCTTTTGTTCTTGTTTCCAAATTCGAAAACACCAAAAATATTTGCTGTTCTTCTTTGGTTTGTAAAGTTCATCATGAGTTCAATGGTCTTCGGTGGCTGGAGCGTGGTTTTCATTTTACATTATCCAAGCTACGCAAGTGAAAGGCAATAATGACGATCTACGACAATTGGATTGTGGTGAGAGGCTGGTATGAACTCTATTTGTTTTCATTTTTGTACATATACTCATCCATGTGAGCATGCTTAGTTGGTTCATGTGAGGTATATGTTATTTGAGAAAGTCTAGTAGTTCATGATCTCTCATGTTTAGCTCCAATTTATTAATATGAGTAGCACGTCATGGATGTTTGCTTGCATTGTTTTATTCATAAGTAAGTATGGCATTGTGGTATCCTCCTCTGAATAATTCATTTATATCGACTTGGCACATGCTCACGCATGCATATGACTGAACAAAAGTCAATTAAGCCTCTATGATTTATATTGCTTCAGAGTTCTTGTATCACTTTTATGCCTCCGTTAATTTATTTTGCCGCAAGCATGATTATGACAGTTACTGCTCTCTTGATTTGTCGCTCCCTAGTCTTTTGCTAGCCTTCACTTGTACTGAGCAGGAACGCTGCTCGTGCTTCCAAACACCTGAAAACCAAGTTGTTCCAAAGTGTCCACCATAAATACCTATACATGGCATTTCAAACCATTCCAAGTATATTCTCATGCGCTACCTTTAAAACCTTCAAAATGCTTCTCAATTTGTGTTAATGTTCCATAGCTCATGAGGAAGTATGTGGTGTTTAACTTTCAACCTTGTCATTTACTTTTGACGGACTTTCATATGGACTAGTGGCACATCCGCTTATCCAATAATTTTGCAAAAAGAGCTGGCAATGGGATTTCCAGTCCCGAATTAATTAACTTAAATAGACACTCCTCCATGGTATGTGATTGTTGGACGGCACCCGAAGGATTCGGTTAGCCATGGCTTGTGTAAGCAAAGGTAGGGGGAGTGTCATCATAATAAAACTAAAATAAAAAGGCACTCCTTCATGGTATGAGATTGTTGGCAGGCACCCGAGGATTCGGTTAGCCATGGTTTGTGCAAGAAAGGTTGGAAGGAGTGCCGCATAAACATAAAAATAATTCATGGGAGCCGCTCTTGGGAGTCCGGTTGGCGAGGTAGTTGGTGTACCCATTACCATTCGTTGACAACAACAAACACCTCTTAAAATAATTTTACTCCTGTTTTAAAAATGAAAAGCTCTAGCGCATGTTAATCCCTGCTTCCCTCTGCGAAGGGTCAATCTTTTACTTTTGTGTTGTGTCTCCATTCTTTCTTTGAGCACTACCTTGAGAGCACAACTGTCATTCTTAGTATAATATGCTTGTCTCAAAATATGATTGATTGTGGTATAACTTTGATGCTTTTATCTTTGACAATCACTACTTCTAGTCTTTCTATGAACTCCAGAGGTGCCTGGGCATTTATGTTTTGCCGATCAAATACGGGCAAGCGAGATACCACTTTATCATACTCTCTCATGAACATTGCAATCCTGCTTATATACATGATTCATGATGCTTATTATTAATTGTTGGTACCTCTCCATGATTGACATAGCTGTTAGATGATCTTATTTGTATGCATCTCATTATGAACTGTTTAAGTATTAGCCATAGCATGAGAATATATACATCATATGAGCAAATGTGTTCGTGAAAGTTCTTTTATCGCTCAGTTGTTAACTGAATTGCTTGAGGACAAGCAATAAGCTAAGCTTGGGGGGAGTTGATACGTCCAAAACGTATCTACTTTCCCGAACACTTTTGCTATTGTTTTGCCTCTAATTTGTGTATTTTGGATGCAACTAACACGGACTAACGCTGTTTTCAGCAGAATTGCTCTGGTGTCTCGTTTTTGTGCAGAAATCCAACTTTCAGGAAAATCCTCGGAATTTATGCAGAAGGCCCTATTTTCCCAGAATACTGACGGAGCCAGAAGGACAAATCAGGTGGAGGCCCGAGGGCCCCACACCATAGGGCGGCGCGGCCCAGGGGGGCCCGCGCGGCCATGTGGTGTGGCCCCCTCGGCCGGCCTCCGACGCCCTCCTTTGGACTATATATTGCCTTCGACCTAAAAACGCACGGGGAGAAGTCGAAGTCGCCAGAAAGCCTCCAGAACGCCGCCACATCGCGAAACTCCGTCTCGGGAGCCAGAAGTCTCCGTTCTGGCACTCCGCCGGGACGGGGAATTGGAGGAGATCATCGCCATCATCACCACCGACGCCTCTCCATCAACCAGCCATGCTTCCCCCATCCATGTGTGAGTAATTCCCCCGCTGTAGGCCGAAGGGGATGGTAGGGATTGGATGAGATTGGTCATGTAATAGCATAAGATTGTTAGGGCATAGTGCCTAGTGTCCGTAATCGGTACTTTGATGATATTGTTGCAACTTGCTATGCTTAATGCTTGTCACTAGGGCCCGAGTGCCATGATCTCAGATCTGAACATGTTATTGTTTCATCATGATATTCATTGTTTATGGTCTTACCTGCAAGTTGTATACACATGTCGCTGTCCGGAACCGATGGCCCCGAAGTGATAGAAATCGGGACAACCAGAGGGGATGGTAGTGACGTGAGGATCACATGTGTTCACGGAGTGTTAATGCTTTGCTCCGGTACTCTATTAAAAGGAGTACCTTAATATCCAGTAGATTCTCTTGAGGCCCGGCTGCAACCGGCTGGTAGGACAAAAGATGTTGTGCAAGTTTCTCATTGCGAGCACGTACGACTATAATTGGAACACATGCCTATTGATTGCTTTGTACTTGGACACCATTTTATTATTATCTGCAAATGCCCTGCTATGATTGTTACATGAGTTTCTCTCATCCATGCAACGCCCGTCATCCGTCCCCGTGCCTACAATATTTTAATCCTGCTGTTTACTATAATCACTACTGCTGTCTCTATTACTCTGCTGCTGTTATTTCACTACTGCTACTGCTATAAAACTGTTACTACTGATAAACTCTTGCGAGCAAGTCTGTTTCCAGGTGCAGCTGAATTGACAACTCCGCTGTTAAGGCTTCCAAGTGTTCTTTGTCTCCCCTTGTGTCGAATCAATAAATTGGGTTATACTACCCGCGAAGACTGTTGCGATCCCCTATACTTGTGGGTCATCAATCACATAAAGCATTACAATTAAAATCATTGACCTTCATCTTAATGATGGGCTCCCAACCATCTTCTAACTTCCTAGGAATAGAAGTTTCAAGTTTTAGTTTCTCTTCTCTAGCTTTTATGAGAGCATTTGTAATATGTTTTGTGAAGGCCAAATTTATAGCACTAGGATTGGGACTTCTAGCAAGTTTTTGTCAGAACTTTATAACTTCAGAGATGCGACAATCATCAAAATCTAAATCATTATGATCTACAGCAATGGAATCATTGTCCCCAATATTTTGAAAAATTTTAGCAGTTTTATCACAAGCAGTTTCAGCAGTTTTAGCAGTTTCAGGCAGTTTTGCACGCTTTGCATTAGGAGTAGAAACATTACTAACACCAATTATTTTACCATTGATAGTAGGAGGTTTAGCAACATGTGAAGCATCAACATTACTAGTGGTGGTAATAGTCCAAACTTTAGCTACATTATTCTCTTTAGCAAATTTTTCTTCGTTTTCCCACCTAGCATGCAATTCAGCCATCAATCTAATATTCTCATTAATTCGAACTTGGATACCGTTTGCTGTAGTAAATGACTTAATATCTTTAGTTTCATTAGGCATAGCTTTCAATTTTAAAAGATCAACATCAGCAGCAAGACTATCAACCTTAGAAGCAAGAACATCAATTTTACCAAGCTTTTCTTCAACAGATTTGTTAAAAGCAGTTTGTGTACTAATAAATTCTTTAAGCATGGCTTCAAGACCAGGGGGTACACTTCTATTATTTTTGTAAGAATTCCCATAAGAATTACCATAACCATTACTATTACTAGATGATACCCCGCGCGTTGCAGCGGAATCATTAGCTGGCCATAGAAGAAAATTAAGATATGTGATTTTTATGGAGTATAGAAAACTGAAATGTAATTTTGATTTATTTAAGGAATATAAAACCGAAAAAACATGGTACTTGCATTAATCGACCAACTCTCAACTTAATTACTATGTCGTTAGAATATATATCAGAATCACTTTTATGGGTACGCTGAAAAGTTACACTACACAGACATGTAGAAAGAAAATTGCTTGGTAAATGCATGTCCAAAGCCAGGTAGGCCACGCCTTCATTTTGTTGGGCTACATTAGCATCGCACGCCTTCACTTGAAAAATAAATATAACTATTTTAGAAATAAAAAGTGGAGGGAGTAAGGATGACTAAATCATTTTACCACCTACAACCTGGCATGAAGACAATTACATCCTCTTTACTCCAACTGCTTTAAGAAGAATGGTCCAGCCGTTCCTAGGAATGTACTTGACCGCCATCTACAAATAAATAACACACGGTCGTCAGCAATTCGTGGAAAATAAAATAGTCACACATTTTACATAAAGAGCAAAGTATCAAATGTAAAGTAGGGAGTGATGTTTTGGCACATGGGAGCATATGCTCCCTTTAGTTTAAAATGAATCTTACACACATTTTGAATTTCAAAAAAATTGAAACGAAAAATTCGCACGTACATCTTCACGTGCTACACGCTTACAAAGTTGTTTCATAAAAAATCAACTTGTCACGTGACGTATGTAAAAAAGACAAAACTCAGCACTAGAAATAATGCGTTTTACAAGATAAAATTTCTCTTTTTTACATAGTCCACAAAAAATGTTGATTTTTCTTGAAACTTGACGAGCACATATATATTATGAAGATGTACATGTATAATTTTTTGTCAGATTTTTTTGACACTTCGAAATAAGATTTTTTGATAGAGGGAGCATACGCACCCGGGAGCCGAATTGAATTTCTGGTAAAGTATGAGCTTCTGAATCTGGTTAGTAACATATCGCTCGAATTTCAACTAATATATATCTTTGTGATGCCAATGTGGAAGCAGAAGTTAAGTAGCAGTACATATCACATGAACACACTTTTTTTTGCGAATTTCATGAATACACAGTAAACGTTGGTGTGTTTCTAGCTTAGGAGTAGGATCAAAGAGAAAGGTAAGCGCATCTTGTTTCAGCTTGGATATTATCATTGGAAGAAAGCATGAAAATTTGTAGCAACATAGACAAACATGAAGTGATCCCCACTTTGTATTATAACATTCCACACATTAATTAACCATTCAGCCTTACAGGTTGTCTGCGAAAAACTTCAGGTATTGAGAAGTGCCACTGGGATTTAGTCATCAAACATGAAAGAATAGAAACCGGGGAGAGGGAATTCCATAGTTGACAGAAAAATCGAATCATCTATCTGCAATTAAGTACAGAGTGGAAATCAATAGAAGGAGAATTGTTGTTACCTGATTAGGAGGTATACTCATCAAGATACGGTAGGAATATTAAAGTTACCAAAGGCTTAAGACTGCAATAGAAGCCTATTCTTCAAGCACGGACACTTTTGGTCATATTCACAGCGACCATATATAGCCCGAGTAAGAAGCCGGAGGGAGCTACTTACTTTGCCTTACTACCAGGCTGCCAGCGGCTGCCAAATCTCATCTTCTTAACATTCATTCTCATCCTACAACAACAATTGTTTTTGTATCGATTCTAATCCCCTGTGAACTTCAATCCTTCATGTGAGGTGAAGCTGAAGAGTGAAGACGCACAACTGCTCAAAAGACGAATGGAGGGGATCATAAGAGATAAAAAGTTATGGAAACGTGAATGGATATATAGAAGGAACGTTGAATGGATGGGTGTTCGTATGTCAAGGTGGGAATGAGTAAATTATTGATACAATAAAAGAGGCATTAAGATGATGGTGTAGTGCTAGCATGCAGTGCGCATGAGAACACGAAACAACGGACATGTTGGGTGGATAATGTTGAGATGAAAACTTGGCTACTTACATTTTATGATTATTAAAACTGAAATTAAACTAATTTGCTGAGGTGGCAAGCTTGATGATGTGGATGGCTTGCATGTTAAGAGAAATCACTTAGTGGGTTGCTCCTATTTAAGTATTATAGATTAGAAGGATATGGCCTATAGTTGTTACCAAAATTATTCCTATAAGCATTGTTGTTGAAATTATTATTTTTAATGAAGTTCACATCAACATGCTCTTCTTGAGCAACCAATGAAGCTAAAGGAACATTATAAGGATCAACATTAGATCTACCATTCGCAAGCATAGACATAATAGCATCAATCTTATCACTCAAGGAAGAGGTTTCTTCAACAGAATTTACCTTCTTACCTTGTGGAGCCCTTTCAGTGTGCCATTCAGAGTAGTTTATCATCATATCATCAAGAAGCTTTGTTGCGGCGCCTAAGGTGATGGACATAAAGGTACCTCCAGCAGCTGAATCCAATAGGTTCCGCGAAGAAAAATTCAATCCTGCATAAAAGGTTTGGATGATCATCCAAGTAGTCAGTCCATGGGTAGGGAAATTCTTTACCAAAGATTTCATTCTTTCCCATGCTTGGGCAACATGCTTATTATCCAATTGCTTAAAATTCATTATGCTACTTCTCAAAGATATAATTTTAGCAGGAGGATAATATCTACCAATGAAAGCATCCTTACATTTAGTCCATGAATCAATACTATTCTTAGGCAAAGATAGCAACCAATCTTTAGCTCTTCCTCTTAATGAGAAAGGAAACAATTTTAATTTTATAATGTCACCATCTACATCCTTATATTTTTGCATTTCACATGGTTCAACAAAATTATTAAGATGGCAGCAGCATCATCAGAACTAACACCAGAAAATTGCTCTCTCATAACAAGATTTAGTAAAACAGGTTTAATTTCAAAGAATTCTGCTGTAGTAGCAGGTGGAGCAATAGGTGTGCATAGGAAATCATTATTATTTGTGCTAGTGAAGTCACACAACTTAGTATTTTCAGGGGTACCCATTTTAGCAGTAGTAAATAAAGCAAACTAAATAAAGTAAATGCAAGTAACTATTTTTTTTGTTTTTAATATTGAGAACGCAAACAAGATAGTAAATAAAGTAAAGCAAGTAACTAATTTTTTTGTGTTTTTAATATAGAGAACAAACAAAGCAGTAAATAAAATAAAGTAAAGCAAGACAAAAACAAAGTAAAGAGATTGGAAGTGGGAGACTCCCCTTGCAGCGTGTCTTGATCTCCCCGGCAACGGCGCCAGAAAACAGTCTTGATACGCGTGAAGCACACGTCCGTTGGGAACCCCAAGAGGAAGGTGTGATGCGTACAACAGCAAGTTTTTCCTCAGTAAGAAACCAAGGTTATCGAACCAGTAGGAGTCAAGGATCACGTGAAGGTCGTTGATGGCGGAGTGTAGTGCGACGCAACACCAGGGATTCCGGCGCCAATGTGGAACCTGCACAACACAATTAAAATACTTTGCTCCAACTTAACAGTGAGGTTGTCAATCTCACCGGCTTGCTGTAAACAAAGGATTAAATGTATAGGGTGGAAGATGATGTTTGTTTGCGAAGAACAGTAAAGAACAATGTTTGCAGTAGATTGTATTCAGATGTAAAAGAATGGACCGGGGTCCACAGTTCACTAGTGGTGTCTCTCCAATAAGATAAATAGCATGTTGGGTGAACAAATTACAGTTGGGCAATTGAAAAATAGAGAGGGCATAACAATGCACATACATATCATGATGACTACTATGAGATTTAATCAGGGCATTACGACAAAGTACATAGACCGCTATCCAGCATGCTTCTATGCCTAAAAAATCCACCTTCGGGTTAGCATCCGCACCCCTTCCAGTATTAAGTTGCAAACAACAGACAATTGCATTAAGTATGGTGCGTAATGTAATCAACACAAATATCCTTAGACAAAGCATCGATGTTTTATTCCTAGTGGCAACAGCACATCCACAACCTTAGAACTTTCTGTCACTGTCCCAGATTCAATGGAGGCATGAACCCACTATCGAGCATAAATACTCCCTCTTGGAGTTACAAGTATCAACTTGGCCAGAGCCTCTACTAGCAACGGAGAGCATGGAAGAACATAAACAACACATATATGATAGATTGATAATCAACTTGACATACTATTCCATATTCATCGGATCCCAACAAACACAACATGTAGCATTACAAATAGATGATCTTGATCATGATAGGCAGCTCACAAGATCTAACATGATAGCACAATTAGGAGAAGACAACCATCTAGCTACTGCTATGGACCCATAGTCCAAGGATGAACTACTCACACATCAATCTGGAGGCGATCATGGTGATGAAGAGTCCTCCGGGAGATGATTCCCCTCTCCGGCAGGGTGCCGGAGGAGATCTCCTGAATCCCCCGAGATGGGATTGGCGGCGGCTGCGTCTCTGGAAGTATTTTCGTATCGTGGCTCTTGGTAATAGGGTTTTCGCGACGGAGGGAATAAATAGGCGGAAGGGCAGCGTCGGTGGAGGCACGAGGGCCCCACACCATAGGGCGGCGCAGGCCCCACCCAGGCCGCGCGGCCCTGTGGTCTGGGCGCCTCGTCGCCCCACTTCGTATCCCCTTCGGTCTTCTAGAAGCTCCGTGGAAAAATAAGACCCTGGGCGTTGATTTCGTCCAATTCCGAAAATATTTCCTTTGTAGGATTTCTGAAACCAAAAACAGCAGAAAACAGCAACTGGCTCTTCGGTATCTCGTCAATAGGTTAGTGCTGGAAAATGCATAATAATGACATAAAGTGTGTATAAAACATGTAAGTATTGTCATAAAAGTAGCATGGAACATAAGAAATTATAGATACGTTTGAGACGTATCAAAGTCTTCATTTGTTTGCATGCTTTAAATCTTAGTCAACCATAGCTCAACTTATGAGACTATCATGACACCAACTTAGAGCCATAACCTGAATTCTTCACTTGGAATCAAGCACTCAAGATCTTGATCATTCATTGCTTATCACATAAGCTAGAGCATTGCTAATATTGAGTTCCACATAAGAACTCTATCTTCATTTCTTTTTCTTGATCATATCACATATACGTCTTCAAATCGATGATCTTGATGTCAATACACAAGGTATATCTTTATCTTCATGGCATCCATACTTGAATCCAACATATGGACTACAAGAGTACATATGAAATATTCCTTCATATAAACTCAATAAAAACATTAGTCCATAGGGGTTGTCACTAATTACCAAAATCACACATAGGGGCAATATACCCTTACACACCTCTTGACCACTCCTCCCCAATGAGCCACCGATGATGGATATGGGCGGGAGCCCAATCCCACGGACCATACCCTCCATCCTCCACGCCAGCAGCTCACGGCCGGCCAAGGAGGAGTCCAGCCGGTGTCGAGATCATCTAGCCCAGGCCCACCGCCACTACGGCCTACGCCGGTGACAACAACGGTGGGGGAAATGCCGGGATCAAGGATTGTTGGCGGCGGTTGGGTTTCGCTACTTTGAACCAATGTTTTAAATGGCGTGTTCGAACATAATAGCGCAAACATTAAGATACGGTATGGCGAAGCTATATTGCCCTATATGGAAGCTATATGGCCCTATGTCGAACGATTGTACATGCATTTTTAGCGAGACATTGCAGCTATAGTGTGCTATTATTAAAACAATGATATGAAGAGAACTCGTAAGAGGAGTGGAAACAGTGGCCCAAATTATTTTTCGTGAGGCGCCGCCTACATTCTGTCCCACAAAATAAGAATTAGAGCAAAATGAGGTACTAACCTACAACATGATTACCTTACCGACGTCACATCGGCATGGAAGACATCTAGAAAAGAGTAGAAGGATTTTTGGAACCTAGGATCATCTAAAAAAAAAATTTGGATGCAACAACAACTGCAGATACGTGGGTGCGAAGTTTTAAAACTTAAATATGTTCATTTGTGATTATAAAAATGAAAAATATGCATTTTATGGAGTAAGTTTCAAACTTTATAACTTGTTCAAAAAAAGGATAATATAAAAAAACAAAATAAGTAGCCCAGAAGTTAGGTTGGATGTGCCTGACCATAACTTTGGTTAACCACTCTTGAAGTGGCCGACGTGAAGGGAGCGATACACATCACCGGAATTGAATAGTCGAGATAAAGGTTATTAAAAGACTGGGAATGAATTGCAAACGTGTGTTCATATGATCCAATGCTGATCGGAACATGTGTTTAGCAAGGATATCTTCCCAATTCTCTTAACCACTTCAAGCATTTGTCAATGTTTTGATCTTGGCTATTCCGGAAGGATTGAGCTTAGCTGTTCAAACGTTGATTCTCGTAAAGAGGAGTCCAAACACTAGCATGAATTACTTTTTCTAACGTCACATCGGCATGTGAGAGTGGTCCTCCTAGCTAGAGGGCCTCCGACCGATGCTGCCGAGGGGCCGTGAGGTTGATGAACTCCGGTGTTCTCCACCACTTGCCGGAACCGGGGCTCTGGAATTTCCTGGAGCCGGGGGTTTTGGCGACTGGAGCCACTCGTGGCGACCACAAGAAGAAGCGGCCAGGCAAGACGGGTCCAAGGCCGGGATAAGGTGAGCGCCCGCCGCGATTGGTTCACCTGTGACCACCGTCGCGCCACGTGCCATGTACGGTATATTTCAACAGGCAGCCTGGTTCCAAAGCCGCCCGATTCACCCGTTCGTCTCCCCGCGATCTCACCTCGGTCACACACACGCGCAAGCTGCCGCCCATACACTCAGACACACACGTCCACGCGTTTCCTCCTCCACGCTTGTTGGAGGTACCTCGCCGGCGCAGCAAGCTCCGATCAGGTGCGTACGCTGGTGCTCACTGCTCCGTCCGATTAGCTCGTCGCCGGTGATCACGCGGCCGGTGAAGTTTCATATGAGCTGACGCAGGTGGAGTGTGATTGTGTGTAGTGGGTGCAGGATGCCGTCGGTTTCGAGAGCCGTGTGCCTGCAGAGGCCGAGCACGAGCGGCGGCAGGAGGAACGGGGAGGCGGCCCGATCGGCGGCGGCGCCGAGAGCCCGGCACGCGAAGCCGAAGGTGATCCGCTCGGGATCGGGCTCGGCTCGGGGCCAGCATTGCTCGCCGGTCAGAGCAGTGGCGGCGCCGATACCTGCGACGAAGAAGGTATGTGAACAGCTCGCGACTCGTGTGTGCCACTAGATCGTTATCGCTTCCGGTTGACTTGTGCGGGCCACGTTGCTCTTCCATCAGTCGATTGACGTTCGTAGTTCCGTATGATATCACACGGACTTCAGTGACTGTTACCCAGGTTCTTGAGTATAGCTTGCCAAGTCGAAGATGCACGATGAAGTAGAGTCGGAAATCGAAAAACGAGTTGGCCAAAAGCCCAAATATAATGTAGTCTACCGATCGCGCCTTTCGCCTCGCCGGAGCTAAAAGCCTACGGCTGGCCTTTCAGACAGACATGAACGCCTCCAGATTGAGCTTAACAGAGGCAGTGTTTCTTTTTTATGCAAATTAAAAGTGAACGGCGATGGAACACTACTCCACTATATGCCCTCGTTTTCATTGCGTGGTGTTGCAACGAGTGGAAATAATGGAGAAACTGAGAAAAGAGGGAGTTGTTCTGCGCTTCCAAATGGATGAATCATAACGTATAAAGAAGGCTGTGACTAATTTTTAGTCGTCCTCAAAGTGATCTCATTTCATAATTTTGTAATACATGAACCATTTTTTTGGTAACAACTAACTTAGGATTTAAAAATCTTAGCTGCAACACGACTTGCAACGGAACATATCAATGTTAGTTGCAACTCGATTTGCAACTAAAAAATCCCAGTTGCAACTAAAAAATACTGAGTTGCGACCCCATTACAACTGAAAATCTTAGTTGCAACTCCACTTACAACTTATGGAATGCACAAACGCAATGCAAATATGTTGGTCACGAACTTAACTAAGCACTAAGTGAAATCTCAGCTAGTTGAGAAATAGTAATACCGTATAAAGAAATGGTGTGTTGTGTGTCTCAATCGATTCAAAAGTCTCAATCCATTTAGATATGTAAATATTCTGTTTTGCACTTTTATTAAACTGAAATTACACCACCGTTACACCACCGAAACTAGGAAAATCATCTCACTACAGAAAACAATATCTTTGCCAGGTATCTAAAATACCCGTGAAGGACTAAAAACACCCGGCGAAGACTTCACCATGTACAACACTCGCTAAAGATGACACGGCAAAGACCTGGCCGGCGAAGAATCTTCGCCGGGTGTTTTCATGTAGTGTCTATTTCCTCCATCCACAAATAAATGATTCAGATTTATTTAAATTTACATGTATCTACATACTAAAACGCGTCTAATAAAATACATACATATATAGACAAATCAATCTAAGGCACGGATAGAGTAAATGGGTTGAGATATAGGATACCCGTTAAAGAAACGTGTGCTGAAGCCCTGCTAGTCAACTTGGGGCCAACTACTGTTGCCCTTCATCCCCAACTTTTAGATCATAAACGGCCCATTGGGCCTACCGTCTATCAATCTGGCCTGCCATTGACAGTATGCCGATCATCAGGGAAATAACAGAACAAAATGTAGGAATCTTGCTTCGGTTGTAGGAACACAAACCAAGTCGGGGGTCGGAAATTCAATTCGGCTCCCGGGTGCGTATGCTCCCTCTACCAACAAAACATATTTCGAAGTGTGGAAAAATTTTGATAAAAAATTCTACATGTACATCTCCATAATATATGGGTATGCATCAAGTTTCACGAAAAAATTAAAATTTTTGTGGCCTATGTAAAAAAGAGAAAACTTATCCTGTGAAAAGCATCGTTTTCAGCACTTAATTTTATCTTTTTTACACACGTCACTTCATAAGTTCATTTGTTATGAAACAATTTTGTAAGCGCGTAGCACGTGAAGATGTATGTGCAAATTTTTCGTTTCATTTTTAAAAAATTTAAAATATGTGTAAGATGCATTTCAAAATATAGGGATCATATGCTCCCATGTTCCAAAACACCACTCCCGGAGTTCTAACATTTGAAGTACATATATACGTAGTAAGATAGAAACTGCTGAGATTGTACACATGGAGGCCGAGCTCAATGGAGCTTTTTATCTTTGAAATTCGAAAGTCATATTTGCATGTTCTAAAAAATTCTGAAAAAAGTACGATACTGTGTCCTAAAAGCGTGCAAAATCCTACTCTGAAATTCTTTCTATTCTTGGTTCTACAAAAAAATATTAAAATCTGACAAATTTGTAGTTTTAAAATGTGCACTATTTCTACAATCAGATATACACTTTTGACATTTTTACGAAGCCTCAAATTTAGAGAGTTTCGTATTGATATTTCCCATGCTTGAAGTATACATCATGGACTACAAGCATACATGTTTTTAGAATTTTCTGAAACTTTAGAATATAATATTCACATATTGAAAATAAAAGGCTCCCTAAAGTTTGGCTTCCATTTTTTTTTTTTGAAACGAAGGCAAAAGCTTTGCCTCATCTATTAATTAAGCAGAAAGTGCACAGTTTTTAGGAGAAAACCGGGCGAAAACCATACAAGACACCACGGGTCAAGCCCACACTCGCCACGCCACGAGGACAAGCCCACTCTAACCCACCACTGATACAAGCGGACGACACACTCGCCAAGACAACCTTGCCTTCCAACCAAGCCGAAGAGAAGACGTCGAGCCTACTATGAGAGGAGCAGACACGGGACACTCCAACATAGCTGAAGAAGACAAACCTCTCAAGGAACTGCGCCAAATCGAACTTGTCGCCCTTGCGACACAAGGTCGATGTCCTCAACACTGCCAAGTGATGACCCACAAGTATAGGGGATCGCGATAGTCTTCGAGGGTAGTATAACCCAAATTTATTGATTCGACACAAGGGGAGGTAAAGAATACTTATAAGCCTTAACAACTGAGTTGTCAATTCAGCTGTACCTGGAAAAGCACTAGCAACAGGGGTGATGTGAAAGTAACAGTAATATGAGAGCAGTAGTAACAGAATACAAAGAGGCGTAATAGCAATATGAGAGCGATGACACGAGAAGATAGTTGATACTACTTCCAATGACATGTAGAACGAGTATATAATGATGAGAGATGGACCGGGGTTCCCAGCGATCTACACTAGTGGTAACTCTCCAATAAGTGACAAGTGTTGGGTGAACAAATTACAGTTGGGCAATTGATAGGAATCAAAGCATTAAGATAGAACATCAGGCTTATTAATTATGTAGGCATGTTTTCCGTATATAGTCGTACGTGCTCGCAATGAGAAACTTGCACAACATCTTTTGTCCTACCAGCCGGTGGCAGCCGGGCCTCAAGGGAAACTACTGGATATTAAGGTACTCCTTTTAATAGAGTACCGGAGCAAAGCATTAACACACCGTGAAAACATGTGATCCTCACATCACTACCATCCCCTCCGGTTGTCCCGATTTCTGTCACTTCGGGGCCATTGGTTCCGGACAGTGACATGTGCATACAACTTGTAGATACAATCTAAGCAACAATATAGAGCTCAAATCTAAGATCATGCCACTCGGGCCCTAGTGACAAGCATTAAGAATAACAAGATTGCAGCAACAATAACTTCACAAACTTTATAGATAGACTAATCATAATGTATCATCCATCGGATCCCAACAAACGCAACACCGATTACATCAGATGAATCTCAATCATGTAAGGCAGCTCATGAGACCATTGTATTGAAGTACATGGGGGAGAGTATACCGACATAGCTATCGCTAGAACCCGTAGTCCATGGGGGAACTACTCACGGAGCATGGCGGAGGCGGTGGCGTTGATGGAGATGGCTTCCGGGGCACTTCCCCGTTCCGTGAGGGTGCCGAACAGAGTTCTGTCCCCGAATTGAGTTTCGCGATGGCGGCGCGCCCGGAGTCTTTCTGGAGTTTCGTCAATTGGTACGGTGTTTTTAGGTCGAAAGGGGTTTTATAGGCGAAGAGGCGGCGCAGGGGGCACTGGGGCGCCACACCATAGGGTGGTGCGGGCCTGTGCCAGGCCGCGCCGCCTTATGGTCCGGTGGCCCTCTCGGCCCCTCTCCGACTCCTCTTCGGTGTTCTGGATGCTTCCGGAAAAATAGGAGGTTTGGCGTTGATTTCGTCCAATTCCGAGAATATTGCCCGAACAGCCTTTCGGAACCAAAACAACAGAAAACAGAACCGGCACCGTGGCATCTCGTTAATAGGTTAGTTCCGAAAATGCATGAAATCATCATAAAGTGCAAGCAAAACATGTAAGTATTGTCATAAAACAAGCATGGAACGACAGAAATTATGGATACGTCGGGGACGTATCGCATCCCCAAGCTTAGTTCTGCTCGTCCGAGCAGTAAACGATAAAAAGAATAATTTCTGTAGTGACATGCTACTTACATAACCTTGATCATACTATTACAAAGCATATGAAATGAATGAAGTGACTCAAGGCAATGATCTATAGTTGCTAACAAGTAGATAACATATAGCAAAACTTTTCATAAAGAGTACTTTCAAGACAAGCATCAAAAGATTGCACAAGAGTTAACTCATAAAGCAATAGATTCAAAGTAAAGGCATCGAAGCAACACAAAGGAAGATATAAGTTTCAGCGGTTGCTTTCAACTTTCAACATGCATATCTCATGGATAATTGTCAATACAAAGTAATATGATGAATGCAAATATGCAAGTATGTAAGAATCAATGCACAGTTAACACAAGTGTTTGCTTCTAAGGTGGGAGGAAATGGGTAAACTGACTCAACATAAAGTAAAAGAATGGTCCTTCAAAGAGGAAAGCATCGATTGCTATATTTGTGCTAGAGCTTTGGTTTTGAAAACATATAGAGAGCATAAAAAGTAAAATTTTGAGAGGTGTTTGTTGTTGTCAACGAATGGTAATGGGTACACTAACTACCTCGCCAACCGGACTTTCAAGAGCGGCTCCCATGAATTATTGCATATTTATTTGGCACTCCTTCCAACCTTTCTTTCACAAGCCATGGCTAACCGAATCCTCGGGTGCCTGCCAACAATCTCATACCATGAAGGAGTGCCTTTTTATTTTTATTGATGATGACACTCCCCCCAACCTTTGCTTACACAAGCCATGGCTAACCGAATCCTTCGGGTGCCGTCCAACAATCACAAACCATGGAGGAGTGTCTATTTTTGTTAATTAATTTGGGACTGGGAATCCCATTGCCAGCTCTTTTTGCAAAATTATTGGATAAGCGGGTGAAGCCACTAGTCCATATGAGAGTCCGTCAAAAGTAAATGACAAGGTTGAAAGCTAAACACCACATACTTCCTCATGAGCTATAAAACATTGACACAAATCAGAGGTGATAAATTTTGAATTGTTTAAAGGTAGCACTCAAGCAATTTACTTTGGAATGGCAGGAAATACCACATAGTAGGTAGGTATAGTGGACACAATTGGCATAGTGGTTGGCTCAAGGGTTTTGGATGCATGAGAAGTATTCCCTCTCGATACAAGGCTTAGGCTAGCAAGGTTGTTTGAAGCAAACACAAGTATGAACCGGTACAGCAAAACTTACATAAGAACATATCGCAAGCATTATAATACTCTACACTGTCTTCCTTGTTGCTCAAACACTTTTACCAGAAAATATCTAGACCTTAAGAGAGATCAATTATGCAAACCAATTTTAACAAGCTTTACGGTAGTTCTCCACTAATAGGTTTAAACTACATGCAAAAACTTATGATCTACTTGAGAGCTCAAAACAATTGCCAAGTGTCAAATTATCCAATACATACGAGGCATTTTCTTCTTCCAACCAAATAAAGATAAGTATTGTAGCTTCCAACTTTTATCATTGAACATTAAAAGTAAAACGAAGAACAAGTGTTCATATGAAAAAGCGGAGCGTGTATCTCTCCCAATCAAGGATTGCTAGGATCCGAATTTATTCAAACAAAAACAAAAATAAAAGCACACAGACGCTCCAAGTAAAGCACATATGATGTGACTGAATAAAAATATAGTTTCAGGGGAGGAAACCTGATAAGTTGATGAAGAAGGGGATGCCTTGGGCATCCCCAAGCTTAGACGCTTGAGTCTTCTTGAAATATGCAGGGATGAACCACGGGGGCATCCCCAAGCTTAGACTTTTCACTCTTCTTGATCATATATCATCCTCCTCTCTTGACCCTTGAAAACTTCCTTCACAACAAACTTCTCATAAACTTCATTAGAGGGGTTAGTACTCAAAAAATTTGAATCCACCTTGGTCCTGTAGTGGCACATTGCAAGAACTCAATAAAACATTAGCTACAGCTCTCTACATCTAGAAAAGCTCGCTTAAAGTCCGCAAGAGACAATGCAAAAAACAGAGACAGAATCTGCCAAAACAGAACAGCCAGTAAAGACGAATTTTAATAAAATACTTACGTTGCTCAAATCAGAAAACTCAAAACTAATGAAAGTTGCATACATATCTGAGGAACACGCACGTAAATTGGCATAATTTTCTGATTTTTCTACAGAGGAAACAGCCCAGATTCGTGACAGATAGAAATCTGTTTCTGCGCAGAAATCCAAATTTAGTATCAACCTTCGATTAGAGGCTTCACTTGGCACAACAAAAAACAAAACTAAGATAAGGAGAGGTTGCTACAGTAGTAAACAACTTCCAAGACACAAATATAAAACAAAGTACTGTAGCAAAATAACACATGGGTTATCTCCCAAGAAGTTACTTTCTTTATAGCCATTAAGATGGGCTCAAATAGCTTTGATGATGCACTCGCAAGAAATAGTATTGGAAGCAAAAGAGAGCATCAAGAAGCAAATTCAAAACACATTTAAGTCTAACATGCTTCCTATGCATAGGAATCTTGTAAATAAACAAGTTCATGAAAAGCAAAGTAACAAGCATAGGAAGATAGAACAAGTGTAACTTCAAAAATTTCAGCACATAGAGAGGTGTTTTAGTACCATACAAATTTCTACAACCATATTTTCCTCTCTCATAATAATTTTCAGTAGCTTCATGAACAAACTCAACAATATAACTATCACATGCATCATACTTTCCATGATTTCCAAACACATAATTTTTATCAAGTTCAAGAATAGTGGAATTAAAACTTTCAAACTTACTTTTATTAATAATATAACAAGGTAGTTGATCAATCTCAAGAGATATGGGACTCCTAGATAAAGTCATGAACTCTCCAATCCCATTTTCATTAGTAGTACAATTAATATTATCAAGTAACATAGGACCATCATCTAAAGCTTTATCATAAACATTTGCTAAGCAAAATTCTTTAGTACCATGCATTTCGACATCAGGCACAAACAAAGCATTATCATAAGATTTATCAAAGTAGCATGGATTATCATAGATAACAGTAGCATAATCATTCTCACAAGTATTACTCATAGGTACTATTTCAAGAGAATCCACAGGAACATAACATTCAACCTCTTCCGGTGAGCATGGAGGACAATCAAATAGTGTAAGAGATAAAGAGTTACTCTCATTAGAAGGTTGACATGGGTAGCTAATCCATTCTTCCTCCTTTTGTTCGTCGCTCTCCTCTTCTTTTTCATCCAATGAGCTTTCAGGTTCATCAATTTCCTCCTCTTTTTCATCCAATGAGCTTTCTTCTTCCACCGGTTCCTGCAAATTGTGAGTGCATTCTTGTGCATTAATGTGTCTCTCTTTATAATCACGGATATAAGGATTCCTACTGTAGCATTCTATGCAAGAATTAAGGATAGTAGAGACATAATCTTTAAGGTCCTTACAAACAACACAAGTTTCATAATTCTCAACCAAGAAGGATTCTATCTCGGAGGCTCCCATAAATAAGACAAATTGTTCTACCTCTTCGAACCCATAATGAATATAGCAATTCCGATTATAGCTCTTAATAAAATATTCCTCACTAAAGCCACATTGAAATTTAAGATGTTTAGTGTCCTGTTGAGAACAACAGTTTATATCATGGCATTTAAGCAAGATTTTAGCGATTGTATTCAGTTTTTCTATCATAGCACTCATTATTTTACCAGTTCTTGATTCTCTATAACAATTATAACATTCCATAAGCTCCAGGTAGGTTGTTGGTTCTCCCATAATAGCAGTTTTTAATTTTTTGGTTTTTCAAATTTTTATGGATTTTTGGGTATATGAGACAAATAAAACAAGACAAAAATAAACTAGACAAAAGTAAACTAAGCAAAATAAAACAAGACAGAAATAAACTAAACACAAATAAACTAGACAAAAGTAAACTAAGAAAAACAAAATAAAATAAAATAAAAGCAGAGAGAGAGGTAGAGTGTACTCCCCAGGTGAACTTATGAGTAGAGCTATGCCTCCCCGGCAACGGCGCCAGAAAACAGTCTTGATGACCCACAAGTATAGGGGATCGCGATAGTCTTCGAGGGTAGTATAACCCAAATTTATTGATTCGACACAAGGGGAGGTAAAGAATACTTATAAGCCTTAACAACTGAGTTGTCAATTCAAATTGCACTGGAAAAGCACTAGCAACAGGGGTGATGTGAAAGTAACAGTAATATGAGAGCAAAGAGTAACAAGAATACAAAGCAGCAGTAATAGCAATATGAGAGCGATGACACGAGAAGATAGTTGATACTACTTCCAATGACATGTAGAACGAGTATATAATGATGAGAGATGGACCGGGGTTCCCAGCGATCTACACTAGTGGTAACTCTCCAATAAGTGACAAGTGTTGGGTGAACAAATTACAGTTGGGCAATTGATAGGAATCAAAGCATTAAGATAGAACATCAGGCTTATTAATTATGTAGGCATGTTTTCCGTATATAGTCGTACGTGCTCGCAATGAGAAACTTGCACAACATCTTTTGTCCTACCAGCCGGTGGCAGCCGGGCCTCAAGGGAAACTACTGGATATTAAGGTACTCCTTTTAATAGAGTACCGGAGCAAAGCATTAACACACCGTGAAAACATGTGATCCTCACATCACTACCATCCCCTCCGTTGTCCCGATTTCGTCACTTCTGGGCCATTGGTTCCTGGACAGTGACATGTGCATACAACTTGTAGATACAATCTAAGCAACAATATAGAGCTCAAATCTAAGATCATGCCACTCGGGCCCTAGTGACAAGCATTAAGAATAACAAGATTGCAGCAACAATAACTTCACAAACTTTATAGATAGACTAATCATAATGTATCATCCATCGGATCCCAACAAACACAACACCGATTACATCAGATGAATCTCAATCATGTAAGGCAGCTCATGAGACCATTGTATTGAAGTACATGGGGGAGAGTATACCGACATAGCTACTGCTAGAACCCGTAGTCCATGGGGGAACTACTCACGGAGCATGGCGGAGGCGGTGGCGTTGATGGAGATGGCTTCCGGGGGCACTTCCCCGTTCCGGCAGGGTGCCGGAACAGAGTTCTGTCCCCCGAATTGGAGTTTCGCGATGGCGGCGGCGCCCCTGGAGTCTTTCTGGAGTTTCGTCAATTGGTACGGTATTTTTAGGTCGAAAGGGGTTTTATAGGCGAAGAGGCGGCGCAGGGGGGCACCTGGGGGCGCCACACCATAGGGTGGCGCGGGCCCAGGCCAGGCCGCGCCGCCTTATGGTCTGGTGGCCCTCTGGCCCCTCTCCGACTCCTCTTCGGTGTTCTGGATGCTTCCGGGAAAAATAGGAGGTTTGGCGTTGATTTCGTCCAATTCCGAGAATATTGCCCGAACAGCCTTTCTGGAACCAAAAACAGCAGAAAACAGGAACTGGCACTGTGGCATCTCGTTAATAGGTTAGTTCCGGAAAATGCATGAAATCATCATAAAGTGCAAGCAAAACATGTAAGTATTGTCATAAAACAAGCATGGAACGACAGAAATTATGGATACGTCGGGGACGTATCACCAAGCTCTCGGGGCCGCCGCCCCGACATCCAACTAACCCACCACGCCCGGCGCAGAGACCACCAACACCACCTTCCGGGACCGCCATCCCGACATACCGCCGCTCACACTCGGAGCCACGACGCCGCACGACTCGGCAGCCCGCAGCCCAAGCTGCACAAAGCACACCGCTCGCAGACCACGGCCGCCGCACCAACATCCGGGGCCGCCGCCCCGACATAAACGTCAAACTGCCTCCTCTGAGGCACGTCGACCGAGCCGACAACCTCGCCGCCCTAGCGACACAAGATTGTCACCCAAGCGATGCAAGCAACTGCTCCACCCCATGAAGCTTCTGCCCGCAACGGATCCCGAGGCCGCCGCCTCGACGCACAACCACCGTCCAGGGCCGCTGCCCTGGCGTCCACCAACCCCAAAACAAGAGAAACCACAAAAGCGTGCGAGCCTCAACCGCGACAAGAGATCGGGTGTCCAAGGCAACGCCTCCAAGGAGGAAGCGGCGAGGGGACGTCGCCGTTGCCCGCTCTGGTGGATCCGGAGCTTGGGTTTTCACCCGGAGCACCCACGACCTCACGGTAGGATAGGCGGGGGCTTCACAGCAGCGCCTCCAACAAGGTATAGCAACACCACGGGTGTTGCCGCTGCCTGCCCCGACCGAGACCGAAGCAAGGTTTTCACCCGAAGCTCCCGCACCCACCGATCGTCGGCCGGACCAAAGTCCGGCAGGCCCGGCAGCCATGACCACCAGGCCTCCCCTCAAGCGGGTGAAACTGCACGCCAAGCAGAACCTCTTCTTCGACCACCAACAACAGCTCTCCAGCACCTCCAAGATCTGGACCGCATCCAGCACCGCGCCGCCGCACCTGGGGACTGCCACCCCTGCTTCCCACGGCCACCAACCGCGCCACCAGGCCGCCGACGCCGCACCACGGAGCGCCACTCAGCCGCAGCTCCCCCGGAGCCGGATCCGCGCCGGACCAGATTCCGGCCACCACGAGGTCCACGGCGAACTCGCCCCGAGGCCGCCGCCCGGCGCACCGCGACGCCTCTGCGCAGCACGCGCCCGCGGACGACGCCAGCGCCGCGCGCGTCTCCACCCACGCCTCCACGGCGAGATCCCGCCCGACGCCTTTGGCGGCGAGGCGCCCGCCGCCACCGCGGCGACGGCCAGCGGCAGCGGCGGCGAAGAGGGGCGAGCTGAGGGGAGCCCCGGCGGCGGCGGCGGCTAGGGTTCCCCGAGCCGCCCCGTGCTTCCAGTTGGAGTTTGTGAGAAACTGCTGCATAACTTGCAATGTTAGAGACTGACAACCATATTGCTCTGCGGTAAGAAAAGTATAGGGAATTTATTTTTGCAGCGAGAGGCGTATAGGCAGCGCTTTGCTACTCGGATTGCAACCCAAGCCCATGGTATTACCCAAACCAGAAAACAAGGATAACTTTCCCCCACGGAAAGAGCTAAGGTCCTTCCCATGTTACAAGAGAAGAACAGAACAAAATGTAAGAATCTTCTTTTTACTGTAAGAATCTTTGTTCAATAGGGAGTTAGGGACACAAAAACTGCCATAATTTCGTTTGATAAAGTTGAAATAAGGCAAACTGCCTGAATAACTCACTTGTAGACAGTAGAGTGCTACTAAACATTTTGCTGTGCAACTGGATAAGACAAGTAAATATTCTCTTGTTGCACACAGAGACATAAAGACAGTTATATGCTATTCGGATGGCACCCATGGTTTCACCAAAACCGGGGAAAACAGGCTTAACTTGGCTCAGGCAAAGAGCTAATTTCCCTCCATGGTTCAATACATCAGGAATGTGAAAGGAATCGGGCCAGGAATCCATGGTTAGACAGGGCCAAATGCATTTTGGCAATCTAGCAATTTGCTTGAGCCATCATGCATGACCATCAGGCAAGTGTCCAAGGTTGTGATCACGCAAGTAAAACCAAGAATTATGTGGCCTAGTACAAGACACCACATCTCCCGAAGAAAAAAGTACAAGAAACCACGGGCGATTTGACAACAGCAGCCAATTAGCCCCAGGGTTTAGCAGTGAATGCATGAATGTCATTCATTCCTGTTGCCGAGATTTATTTCAGCTGGGAGCATCACTAGAAAACCCACATATATGGGTGCACGTGCATATGCAGAAGCAGAAGCATATTTCCAGCAACTGTCTGTTCCTATGGTGCTTATTTTACTGGTAAAATGCAACCGGGTGTTATAGGGCCTGTTTGTCTCAAAGAAAATAATAGGAACTTTGTAGGATTTAATTACTTAGTAATTATTTTGATAGAGTTTGTTCGTTTGTAGGATTTAAAACCATAGGATCTCTTCAATGGTCTACTTCCCATGCTATTCATTAGAAATTCTTTCTTAGATCCAACCTCATGGAAAAAAATCTTAGTCTCTATAACAGCTATGGCAAACACATAATCCTTCAACAAATTATTGTGTTTTCTTGCAACTTAACAAAATAAAAATGTATTAAAATTGCATGTGTCTTACATTTTTTTGAAAGAAATACGGTAGGGGATGCCCCTACAGTGATTTTTTTAAATAATAAGAACCCAAATTTACGTCCCTGGAGACTTGAACCTGGGTGACTGGGTTGTACATCCACTTAGCTCTTTAGATAAAACAGCGCTAGATCCTAAATCTAGAAAAGCATGATGTGTCTCTTTGTCTATAGCAAAATTAATATCTTGGGGATCCAAGCACCCCCAAGCTTAGGTGGTATCATAGCTTCATTGTTGTATCTTTCTATCTTTTTCTTTGATAACATAATTAGCAGTATAAGAGCCAAACCCAGCTTCATGAACATTAATAGTAGGATCTTTTTAGAAAACTTTTCAAGAATAGCAATAAGTTCATGCAAGCTACATTTATCAAGATCTAGTAATGGATCTCTTAATTCACTAAACATTTTTATTTCTTCAATTTTTTATCATTTGCAAGCATAAGTGTTTCTTCTTCCTCCATAGCCTTAAGAGTCTTCCAAGATTTGTCTATTGCCTCTTGCACATATTTGATAGTTTCTTCATGATTCTTTTGTTGTAGGAGATTCTTAAAAGACAAAACTTCTTGTGTTAAGAGATCCACTTTCTCATTTGAAGCATCTTGTCTTTCAAATTTTGCTATGAATTCTTTGTTTAATTCTTTTTGAGTGGATATAAAAGATCTAATGGTGTTTTCTAATTCACTGGAGTTGTTATTACCACTAGTATATTTATTGGGCTCATAAGGGGGCCGACTATGGGTGTTATTGAAGTTGTTCCCATAACCTTTATTGCCAAAGCTACATTCATATATGATTTATCATATCATGCCAATTTATTCCTATGTTTTAGAAATCTATTGAACCAAACCAGCTTTTACTGCAGACCATCCACCCAAAAAACCATCTGATGGAGATAGCTAGGCAATATATTTCAACACCCCAACTTATGTATAGGATGCCTTATATGTGAATCGGTGTAGCCTACAATTATTTTTACTTAATAGTGCTTTTTCATCTTGCTCAAGTACCATATTAAATTGATGCACCAGTTATTTTACCATTGTCCTAACTGGTGAGAAAGATTTATACTCTCTGATTACAATTATATTGCAATCTGGTTTAGTCAAAGTCAAATTTTATAAAGTTTGACTAAATATTGAGAGAAAATATCAAAATCTACAAAACCTAGAGTATACAAAACCTATAGTATTAGAATCGTCTTAAACTATATTTTTATATTATGAACCTTTGGTATTGTGGTGTTTGATATTTTTTCTATACTTTTAATCAAATTTGAAAAAGTTTGACTTTGATTAAACCTAGATCGCGAACTAAATAGAAACGGAGCGAGTAATTTGAACAATTAGTTCTTAGCATGAGTAGTGTGAGAAATATAGAACCCTAGAATTTGTGTGTTGTATTGCAATAACCCTCATGGGGTATATATAGAGGTACATGACTTGGAGGCTAAGATATCTAATGACTTGGGATACAAGAAGATCCTAGTCTATCTCTAATTATACACGTACTCTAACATTCCCCCTCGGTCGTAGGACCTCTATATTGGCTACGATCAGAAGGCAGAATTGGAGTGGTGGACTACAGCCTGCAGAATGCGTTCTTGCTCCTCAAATTACCGCATGGTCTCTTCTCGGGAAAGACGCACCCAGAACGCGTTGGGTTTGCCAGAGCTACCTAGGTCGGCATCCGCATTTGCCTATCCCCTCCTGGCAGCACTTTCAGGCGTTGGTGCCCTTGTACCGCTCTGTCACCCATGTTGAGCCGGTGGACGGCGCTTCCATCTCAGTGTGGTTCGACTCCTGGCCCCCTTTGGTCCCCTCGCCGCTAGCCTTTCGGCCGCTTTCTGTCACTGCCTCTGTCCCGACGCGACCTTGCCCGAGATAGCTGGGAGTGGCTCCCACGTGTTCATTCCCGTCTCCGCATCTTTGAGCAGGCAGAGCCTGAGCTTTCATGCCTGAGGGCTACTCATCATAGTCGACGTGTCGACCTCTTGGGCCCTCAGATGATTTTCAAACCAGTGATATCTACCGCGCACTCCACACATCTGGATGCATCGTGCCGCACCAGGACAAGAACTGGGAGAAGTTTGCGCCTCAAGAGGTGGGTGTGTGTTCTGCTAGATTCTCTGCATTGGTAGGAGTAGGTCGCGTGCCCACCTGTTCCGACTCGGGTGTGTGTCGTCCCCTCCATGCCCTGGACAACTAGACGACATTTAACACTTGTTCATCTGTTGCCCTCGCTTGCACGCGATGTGGCATCAGTCTGCCCCGAGCATGCACCTTCCCCCGGATGCAGACATCAGCGTGTTGTTGTCTAGGGCTCTAATCACCTCCCTCGCATGCACCCCTCGGTGCTCAACACAGTATCACCCGCCCTCTTGTGGTCCTTGTGGAAATCTCAGAACCGCATGAAGTTTGATCTTTGATGGTGGCCATATGACCGTTGCCGCGTCGTCTCTTTTTGTGATGGGTCATCTATGCCTTTAGGTCGTTCGTGCCCCGTGACGGGTGGACCTTACCATTTTACGGGCATTCATTGATGGCGCGCCTTAACTCCTCACCTGTATGTTATCTACTCGCTCTCCTTCTCCTCCGTGTAAAAACCCTGGGGCGGTACGCCGCTACCATGTAGCTCCCTTTTATGAAATGAAAAGGAGACCGCGTCCAGGTGGGCGATTCCCTCCTCTAGAGATAAGATCGTGATGCACGAGATCTCGTTGGTTTTGCAACTCTAAATTTCAAGTTGAAAATTTTGCACTTGACGCCGTGGAAATGAACAAGTTTGAATTGGCCGATGGCTGGCTGGCTGGCTGGGCTGGGTGGCGTGTGCTGCTGCTGCTGCTGCTGCCTTGCGGACCGGCCGGCGGACGGTGGTTGTAGCGTGCGTGACAGCACGAAACCGCGGCGGCGTACGGTACGTGCCGATACTATCCTCTCCGGTCCGTCCTGGCCACCATTCCTTCATGTGCGACGCACTCTGCTCCAGCTCGTCGTGCCTTATCTTCGTTTGACCTTCGGTCTTCGACTCCATCTGTATGTAGAGAAGACGTGCGTGCTTTTTCTACGCAGGACACGTACGCGCGCGCGTGCAGTAATTAACAACGAATCAAGCACGTTTTTCAGGGCGAGGTAACCTATTTTTAAAAGGAGCATGGTGAAGATGAATTGGATTAACACCGTCAAACCCAGCACCAACTCACACACTAAAACCTCTCCAGAAAACTCTAGGACTAAGCCTACTCTCGCTCTAGTCGAAATATAAGCACTTTTAGGAAGCTACGGACACAAGTACAATTCATCTACGAACCCTGAAATCATACCAACCGAATGTTTGAAATGTCATTATTCACTTTTCCCAATTAATTCCCAAACAAGGAGATCCGTGTAGTAGCTTGTCAACTCATGTCGTGGTCACTAGTAGATGGTCGCTGACGGCATGTAAACTCTTCAGAAAAAAATGCAGAGATCAGGGGAGCGCGTGTAGCTGAGCTTGCGAATCCATCCTCTGACGCGCACCCAACCCATCCTGCCACGACCGACGCCGCTATCCCTTCTCCCCGCGTGGGCATGCTCATCGAGCTTGGCCGTTGACAGTTTCACACCTTGATCGAGCTGGTGCCAACTTACAAGTGACGTGGACCTTATATCGGGGGATGATACATTTTTCACAACACATTTTTTCTTCCGACGATGTTATAACCGTGAAAAAGTTTAACAATATTTTGAAAAAGTTGATGCTACACAAAATTATGGTGAAGCAATAAAAAAGTTCCGCCGCAAATTCATTTGCAACAGAAATCGCCGGCGCCTAAAAGAACATGTGTTTACAGACCCGGGCAAGCATAAAACTCGTAGGAAACGTCCAAGAAACTCTGCAACAATTTCCTTTCACAACAAAACTCATACGCCCTTGTTACAGTTTGAAATTATGCAAGAATTATTTTAAAAACTCCACGAATTTATGGTGGTTTTTCTTTTGAAATTTACTCTCCTAGGCCCACACCAAGAGTGTGAGTAAACATCCCTGAAGCGTAGCGTGTGGAAGGAGACCGTGCAGCATGGGCGGGCACAGGATATGTACAATGGGTATTCAAATTTAGGCAAAAGAAAATCAATCGCAGGCTCAGCCTCGTTGTGCTGCTGAATCGAACTTCCAGCTGAAGTGTTGGAGCCCTGACGAGGCTAGCACCAGAGCGATCTACTACTGTTGTAGGTACAAAAGGTTTATTGTACATGCTATTGGCAAGAAAGACAGCCAAATTGGTTCACCTCAGCACGCTGAATACCATGTAATTTTTCCTGGCCGAATATAATGGGTATTCACATGAATACCCATGAATAAGCTTGTGCCCGCCACTGCCGTGCAGCGCAGAACACGTCGCCCTCTAAGGCTGGTGCCAACGCAGGTTGTAAGGCGGGCGGTATCGCCCGCGACGGGGCGATAGCGGGGCGAGAGGGCGGCGAGATGGCAGCGCGGGGCGATGGATCCACCGCCCGGCGGTAGCGCCCGCTACCGCCCGGAGGCTAGCACCAGAGGGAGGCGAGAGCGGGGCGAGAAGGGAGCGAGAGCGGGAGCGGCGCGCTGGCGGGTGGGGGCGGTAGCGGGGGCGAGAGCGGGTGGCGCGATCTGATTCGTCCACGTTAGCTAGCCGTTGGGTGATGTGGAGGAGAGAGAAGTGAGAGTTGGGACTATAGCCCGTGCACTGGTACCGTGGGGTGAGAGTGAGGTGAGAGTGGGGTGAGAGTGAGGGTAAAAGCTGACGTGGCGAGGCTATAACTTGTGATGCATTGGCACCAGCCTAAGACGCCACTTCGAATGTCCGCGCAAGGAAAACATCTATTTTAAACCCTTGAGTCTAAATTCATGTTGTTTGCACCCTGAACTTGTGAATCCCGGTCAAAATTAAACCTTGGAACTATTTGGCATCGGGAAAGCAATGGTCCTAGCTGGGATTACATGCTACTCTCACCGATGGTAGGATCCACATTCCATATTCATCTTCTTCCCCGATTACATCCTCCATTCACTCCCAATCAATGTCAAGCATGCCTCCCCGAGATGACTTTGCGACAACAAATATGAAACGAGGGGAGTAATTTTTTTACTCAATGTTTTCATGTGTATAATTGAGCACATTGAAAACCATGAAACTATTGAGACGTCATCATATATTGCGTATTTCACGGCCACCAGACAAGAAGTATTTTCCTTGCAGCATATGAGAAAACAAAAAAAAAAAAAAGCGGGCAAGCAGCGTGCAAGCCCAAGCAAGCGAGGCCAACTCAACGCAGGAGTGGCACGGCAAGGCTAACGCGGCGGCGCATCAGCGGGACGACACAAATTTATCTACTAGAAGTAGACGTCATAAATTCTAGATTTGTATTTCTATACAGTAAAATATGACTAGATACATGCATGTTTAGATAATTTTACGACAAGTAATTCAGAATATAGTGCTTTACATCACTAGCTAGCTTTGCACTCGACCAGCCGGCCCCTCCCTGGGCTGCTCCGTCCCCCGCACGCGCCAATCTTTCGATGACGTCTTATCAGAGCGCCACGCCACTTCACGGCGCCACCGCCCCCCACCCTCCCTCGTACGTTGCTATAAATAGAGCATTGCTCAGCTCCATGAGCATCCAACAACAAGCTCATCATCATCAGCGTTCGTCGTCACTGGTTTGTAACTTTGCATTGCGCTAATGGCTCCTGCTCAATGCGTTCCGTTGCAGCGGGTGTTCCACTTCGGCAAGGGCAAGAGCGAGGGCAACAAGGCCATGAAGGAACTGGTAACTGATCCGTAATCTTGTTCATGAGAAGCTTCATTTAGTTATTCCCCATTGTATGTAGCTCGATCGATAATTTTATATGCTTGTATATGTTGGTGTGCAGCTGGGGGGCAAGGGCGCGAACTTGGCGGAGATGGCGAGCATCGGGCTGTCGGTGCCGCCGGGGTTCACGGTGTCGACGGAGGCGTGCGAGCAGTACCAGGCGGCGGGGCGGGCGCTGCCGCCGGGGCTGTGGGAGGAGACCCTGGAGGGCCTGCGGTGGGTGGAGGAGTACATGGGCGCCACCCTCGGCGACCCGGCACGGCCGCTCCTCCTCTCCGTCCGGTCCGGCGCCGCCGTGTCCATGCCCGGGATGATGGACACGGTGCTCAACCTGGGCCTCAACGACGAGGTGGCGGCGGGGCTGGCGGCCAAGAGCGGCGACCGCTTCGCCTACGACTCCTACCGACGCTTCCTCGACATGTTCGGCAACGTGGTCAGTACTCGATCTATACTACTGCAGTACACACTTGGCTCTGAATTGCTAATTACTTGAGCTGATTAAGCTCGATCCGTCGTATACCATGCACGTGGACTGGTTGCTTGCCCTGCTGGGCATGGTAATGGTAATTTGCGTGCATCGACCAAACGTTGATACTTGATGTGGGAGCGACGGATACTTAGGTTTGACACCGGTTGCGTCGCCCAGACGGTGGCTGCTGCCGCGGCTGTTGCTTTCTCAACGTGATGACAAAGGTGTTTTTGCGCCTTTTTGTGTTGCTTGCGAGGTATCCTTGGAGTACTTAACTGGTAAAAAATGATTACTGGGCTAAGTACTCTTGCCCTCTTGGCCAGTAGAATACGCGCGGGTTTATGTTTTAAAAAAGAATACGCGAAGATTCTCCAAAAGAAAAAGTAGAATACGCGTGGTTCGTGATATATTTCTGTCTAAGTATATATACCGCGAACAAATAGAATACGGAATAAAAAAAAGGAAAGCTAGTTGCGTAATAATTTAGAAAAAGGACACCAATTATTTTCTTGAAAAGAGAAACGAATTACTGATGCAGACCTGTGTATTTATATTCTTTAAAAATATTATTAGTCCTCCTATTTGCAAACACATTCAGTCGTGGGATATATGAAAGGAATTACCGATGAAGACGACCTGTGTTACAATTTGACACTATTGGTTCACTCTGATAAGACAGGAAAAGAGGAAGGAGAAACTTCCTTCTTTAGCCCAGCATGTTCATTTGTCATGAAAAGATATACGAGTATTTATATTCTTTTAAAATTTTAAACAATTAAAAGCAGTTTGTTGGGCTGACGGAAAACATGACAAAAAAACTGCTCCAACAGAGTTGATAGATGACATATCTGCGTTATCTATCTTGTTTGTCCTGGAGGTTTCAACAAATTTTCCAAAGTTGGTGTTGTCCGCTAGCTCTCGAGTGAAGCCATAGTTCAATGATACTAGTACTACCATGTCACTCCATGTTTCAGTCACCCCCGTCCTCAGAAGCGATCCGACATGCCGAATTTCGAATGACCACTGAGTTCTAAGTTTCGACAGTGTAATTTCAAAACTCGGAGGGTTCAAATCTTGTGCTTTTTTTGCGAATCATTCAAATCTTGAGGTGAAATCACCAACGTAGTAGCTCTGAATCGGCCCGGTCGGTCCCTGACAGGCTGACACCTTCGACACCGTCACGGGTCGCCCTGGTCCGGTCGGCCCTCAAGTCGAACCATCCTCTCTCGATGCTTACCCAATGTCCACCGACGACTGCACTTCACCAGTTCACCGACGAGTGCGCCGGGCGGCCGCCGGCGGTGCCCGCGCGGGGGAGGTCACCCCACGCCTGCGCGCCTCGTGGAGGCCGGAGCTCGACCCCGATGGCTAGATCGGTTTCGATTTCCCTGGCCGCGACGCCCTGGTAAAAGACGAAATACTGTACTTAATCGTTAGGAACGAATATATTTTATTTTAGCACAATACTGTGGGTCGATAACAGCCAGTAGCTTGGGTTTGACAAATTCCAGTCACTCATAATCTGACATTTGGGTTTGCATTGCATTTTCTGGTGTGTCTTCTTCGCTAAATACTACTGTAGTAGGTTATTCTGTACGAAGAGATTGGGCATTTGGGCGAAGGTTTATTCTGTAGTACTCTGTACGAAACCATCAACTGGCAAGGTCATTGTTTACATTGTTTCTTAGGAGCACATTTCCTTTTTATCAGGTCATGGACATCCCTCATGCACTTTTTGAAGAGAAACTGGAAGCCATGAAATCAGCCAAAGGGGTGCACAATGACACCGACCTGACTGCCAGTGACCTCAGGGAGCTAGTGGGTCAGTACAAGAATGTCTACGTTGAGGCCAAAGGAGAAGAATTCCCCTCAGGTTTGTCCATAATGTTCCACCCTGTTTTTATTATCTGAAGTCCGTACCTTGAAACTGAATTTGTGCTTTTTTCGCATTGTTGATATGCCTATATGCTGTTTCTTGTCTTGGCATAGATCCAAAGAAGCAATTGCAGTTAGCAGTGCTCGCTGTGTTCAACTCGTGGGACAGCCCGAGAGCGAACAAGTATAGAAGCATTAACCAGATCACCGGACTGAAGGGCACCGCCGTAAATGTCCAGTGCATGGTGTTTGGCAACATGGGGAACACCTCTGGCACTGGTGTCCTCTTCACTAGGAACCCTAGCACCGGAGAGAAAAAGCTTTATGGCGAGTTCCTTGTGAATGCTCAGGTATGGCACATTCTGATTTCTCCTCTGTGCTTCTGAATTCTAGCTGTTGTGCTTTGCATGTGCACATACTGGATGAGTGGCATGTTGGACAGTCTTGCCAAGCTACATTGCGTAGGCATGATGACATGATTTATGGTTACTGCACACAGTTGAAGAGCTTTTCTTATGCAGGGTGAAGATGTTGTTGCTGGGATCAGAACCCCAGAAGATCTTGATGCCATGAGGGATCACATGCCGGAGGCCTATGTGGAGCTTGTTGAAAACTGCGAAATACTAGAAGGCCACTATAAAGATATGATGGTATGCTATTCTAGTTCATTTTGTATTCCACTCTTTCATTGTCAGTGTGATATGTCCCCTTCTGTACTTGTGAGTTGGAAAGAACTACTTAACCCAAAGATTTGCCGGAAGCCCCTGCAATGGGCCTGTCACTGTTGTAATTTTAAGCAACTTGGCTTTGATCCCTAATACGACAAAACTAATTTTGAAACATCATGAAAAACTTAGCGAACTAGTTAGTTTATGTGATGATATCAGCATGATCTTTTCATATATTCAAGCACCATCGCAGTGATTTCTTTGATAACTTGACTGCATGAGTGCTCTTTGATCATGATCCTGCTCTCAATATGTTTCAGAAAAAATATTAATTTGCATCTCTACTATTTTCATGGTGAGTGACTTGTATTTTCCATATGTAATGCAGGATATCGAATTTACAGTTCAAGAAAATAGGCTCTGGATGCTCCAGTGCAGAGGAGGAAAGCGCACGGGCAAGGGCGCTGTCAAGATTGCTGTAGACATGGTTAATGAGGCTCTTGTTAATCGCAATACAGCGATTAAGATGGTAGAACCAGGTCACCTGGACCAGCTTCTTCATCCACAGGTATAAAATAATCAACACCTCTAATATCCTAACAAATTTTCTGCTCTTTCAGCATTTATTTGAATTACTTATTTATGTTACACAAGACTACATCGCTTGCATGCTGAGAATGCATTGTTAACCATTGAAGATATTAGAATCATTAAGCCTATGTTTTCTAACATACAACTGAACTCTGATGTATATGTATAATTACATTCTTTATATCAAAATTCGACTTTGTCTTTTTTTCTCATATGGGATCAACTTCCGTATCACTTTTTTAACATGCAAATTCAAACTCAGTCACTTGTATTGATATCGATAACTTTATTTTGACACGCTCATTTGAGATTCACTTAACAACTGATAGTGGCAATACATTGACACGTTTATTATCCTTATTGTTACGAAAACAGTTTGCGAACCCTGGGGCTGCTTCATACAAAGGCAAGGTTATTACCACAGGCTTACCAGCATCACCTGGGGCTGCTGTGGGCCAAATTGTATTTACCGCTGAAGATGCTGAAGCATGGCATGCCCAAGGGAAATCTGCTATTCTGGTATTCACATTTTCTTTTTATCCTCCTTTTCATGGCAAGTGGTCTCCTTCATTTTATTTCATTTTTAGTTGGACCTGTGCTTCGGTTGTTTTGTCCAAGATTTTCTGTTAATCGTCTTTGGGAGATCTTCTTATCTCATGTTTCTTGTTAGAATAGTTGATTGAAGGGTTTCTTATAGGAAATTTCAATTACTGACAACTTTTTTTTTTGACTGCACATGAAAGTGTCTGCATTGTAATTTAGAGTTTTTCCTGATATATTTTTGAACTTTCTGAATGTAAAGGTGAGGACAGAGACCAGCCCAGAGGATGTTGGTGGCATGCATGCAGCAGCTGGAATTCTTACAGCAAGAGGCGGTATGACTTCTCATGCTGCTGTTGTAGCGCGTGGTTGGGGCAAATGTTGTGTGTCAGGGTGTTCAAGCATCCGTGTAAATGAAACTGAAAAGGTGATTGAACTTGATGCTGAATATATCCAAGAAATGCTTTGTTAGACACAATGCTTCTTTCCAGCCTAAAATTCGTAATAAAATCATGATAAGCTTATGCTCATCATTTTGTTTTATAGAGTTGCTTACTTTGTTCATTCTTTACTCACAGGTGGTAACAATTGAAGACAAGGTGCTCTATGAGGGTGACTGGCTATCACTCAATGGATCAACCGGTGATGTGATCCTTGGCAAACAGCCACTTTCCCCACCAGCCCTTAGCCCTGACTTGGAAACTTTCATGTCCTGGGTTGATGAAGTTAGGCAGCTCAAGGTAAATTTCTTAGAAATAAAAGAACAAGAAATGCCTCAACATGAAATTAACTATAAATGGCATCAGTTTTGTTATCGGGTCATCTCAAAGCATTACACAAGTTTCAACAAAAAAATCCTTATTATGCGCTTCGTGTTTTAGGTTATGGCTAATGCCGATACCCCTGGGGATGCATTGGCAGCAAGAAAAAATGGGGCAGAAGGAATTGGACTCTGTCGGACAGAACATATGGTGGGTGTTAACTTCTTAGTTACTGTTTGCTTTCTGTTTTGTTAGGATACTTAATATCTTACCTTTATTCTTTTGCTGTAGCCCAACAGTTCAAAGTGAACTTTATGGAAGCAAGTCTACTCTCCTTGACAATAAAAAAAGTTTCATGTTCTTAATGTCTTTTGCAGTTCTTTGCTTCTGATGAGAGGATTAAGACTGTGAGGCAGATGATTATGGCTCCAACTGTTGAACTGAGGCAGAAAGCACTAGATCGTCTTCTGCCTTATCAGAGGTCTGATTTTGAAGGCATTTTCCGCGCTATGGATGGTATGTGAAGATTTTCTACATATTTGTATATTTGTTTTGTCTAAATGGATCAGGTGCACTCGAGTCTCGAGAGAGTTCATTTTACATGAACTGGCCTACTTTCTTAAGTAAGCGAGCATTGACTATCGAATGTTATCATTAAACACAAAAGGTAGATAAAGTTGGGATATTAGGATGCAAATTACTTTCATAAGAATAAGGTATTATTTGTCATTAATCATTCAGGTTAAGATATAAAGTTCTGCCTGACTTGTCCAGTCCCTTACAGGAGTGGTATTAGGTATATGAATAATATGATCCATGTAAATGAATTTGAAAAAAAACAATTACCATGGATTGGCAAATCATAGAGCGTTAGTTAAAACTACATCTTTTGAAAGGGAATCCAGAAAACAGTTTTGTCACACAGAACCGTCTGAACATCAGTGTTTACATTTCAGGTCTTCCGGTGACTATTCGACTCCTGGACCCTCCACTTCATGAGTTCCTTCCAGAAGGGAACGTCGAGGATATTGTGCGGGAGCTATGTTCTGAAACCGGAGCCGCTGAGGATGATGTCCTTGCAAGGATGGAGAAACTTTCAGAAGTAAATCCAATGCTTGGTTTCCGTGGTTGCAGGTTGGTGTTTTTGCCTTGTTGTTTGTTTAGTTATTATAAAGAGATTGGATTATCCATTAATTCATCAGAATATAAATCCATTTTTTCCGGCTAAACAGAATATATCCATTCGTGTAATCTTTTCATAGCTTATTCACTTTTGAATCACGTTATTTTCATGTTCATTTACATGACTGTTCTCCTCTGTCTTATTAGTAATATCTTTATTTCCCCTTTACTAAGGTTGGCACTGCTGATATTTCAGGCTTGGTATATCATATCCTGAATTAACAGAAATGCAAGCCCGAGCCATTTTCGAAGCTGCTATAGCCATGACTAACCAGGGTATTCAGGTTTTTCCAGAGATAATGATTCCTCTGGTTGGAACACCTCAGGCATGTCTTCTATTCCTGCATATTTTATTGCTGATGTGTAGTGTACATGCACATTGAATGCTGTTGAAAATGTCATATACAGTGAATGAGAAAATTGGGTAAAACATTTTATGCCGGTGTAATTTCAAAATTATGTGCGGTCATACAAATATACAACACATTTTTACGGAAATGTTGACTTCACCTAGAAATTGGACAGTTACATTTCTCTTGAAATGCACTTGGTTTTGTTGTTGTAATGTGATCCGCCACTTGATTTTGTTCCAGACATTTGACATTTGACTTTGCCAGGAATTGGGCCATCAAGTGGCTCTTATCCGCCAAATTGCCAACAAAGTTTTCACCAGTATGGGGAAAACCATTGGCTACAAAGTTGGGACTATGATAGAAATTCCTAGGGCAGCTCTCGTGGCAGATGAGGTAAACAGCTGATGATAGCTCCATTCTTTCCATGAAAAAACCGTAACCTATGGCTTATTACTGTTCAGCATGTAGACCAAATAATACATGCACTGATTATGGTAACTCTCAACGTTACCAAGGTTGATGAGAGTTTTCCAAGTGCAAAGAATAAGTTTATCAAAAATTATCAAGGGAAGCTACACATGTCCCTGTTCCTTGAAAGCTATATGGCCTGACATCGTCATGTTGGTTGACAGATAGCAGAGCAGGCCGAGTTCTTCTCTTTTGGAACAAATGACCTCACGCAGATGACGTTTGGTTACAGCAGGGATGATGTAGGAAAGTTCCTCCCCATCTATCTCGCTCAGGGTATCCTCCAGCATGACCCCTTTGAGGTAAATTTGTTACAACCGGGACCATAGCCAACTTCAGCTTTAAGTAGCACTCGTATTTTTCATCATTTACAGACTTGGAACAACTCACATATTTACTCATTCTGCATGTTCTTCTCTTATTTTTTTTATGTATAAGCACAATCATATCATATTGTACTTATAAATTTACCTCTGATGAATTATATATACCAGGTGCTTGATCAAAGAGGAGTGGGGGAGCTGGTTAAGATTGCTACCGAGAGGGGTCGCAAAGCGAGGCCTAATTTGAAGGTCAGTATTGCACTGGAGGACACTGCAAGTGCTGCGCAATTTATCTATAGTTCATTTGGCTGATTGGTTGTTTCCAAACAGGTGGGCATCTGCGGCGAACATGGTGGAGAGCCATCTTCAGTTGCTTTCTTTGCAAAGGCTGGGCTGGATTATGTTTCTTGCTCCCCTTTCAGGTTGGCCGAGATGATCGAAACTCTGAAGATTAGTACTAGCCTGACACCATATATCTCACTTAACATTTTGACATGGAACTTGTTGGCAGGGTCCCAATCGCTAGGCTAGCTGCAGCTCAGGTGCTCGTCTGAGTGGTGCCTCCTCATGGTACCGGATCACCAGCTGTTGGTGCATCCGGATGGTGAAGAAAAATAATACATAGCCAGTGACTGGTGGAAACTCTGCTGCCTGACGAAGGCCAACGTATATATGTAGTCTGCGCTTGTAAGCCTGAAGTGGGTGGTCGTATGCATTTCCCTTGAACTGTCATGGTAATGTAACCAAACAGCGATGATGACGAATAGAGATCGAATAAAATGTGTTGATTGCCTGTGCTATCAGCCCAGGATGATACTTTTACGGTACCTTTTACCACCTCTAGAAAGGGAGAGGTATGATTTAAGTCAACGGTCAGGATTAAGCTACTTAAATTAGGCCCGGCAACCCAGTTAGCCATAGATAATAGAAAAAAACTAAAAACAGCATTATTGAGCCAGGCCCCCGGCCCCCGGCCCAGCTTCTGCATCAAGAGCACACTACGTACACAATCGCTGCCATGGATCGACACACGTTCTGCATCTGGTGCCACCCCTGCAGCCACCAGATCGCCGGCGAGCTCCGCCGCCACCAGCTCTGTCCCGTCTTGCGTCGCGGACAAACTCCGCCGCCACCAGCTCCCCCCATCGTGAGGGCGAGCGCCACCGCCATCTGGTGCCACTCCTGCCGCCACCCCGTCGTGCTTTGCGGATGAGCTCAGCCGCCACCAGCTCTGCCCCGTCGTGCGTCGCGGTCGAGCGCCGCCTCATCAGGCTGGCCCTATCGTGCGTCGCGGTCGAGCGCCGCCTCCATCACGCTGCCAGTAGGTCGACGCCGTCGCAACAATGAGAGGATCTTTGAACTCAAGGAGCTTCTACAGGCATCTCAAAGCCCCAGTCACGGTGAACTTCAGTTCCCGTGCGATGTTAAGTCATTGATCTAAATTAGTACCAACCTGTTGTTCAATCACAACATATGTCTGAGTGAGAAAGCTATGCTATTTCTATATATAAAATGATAGTTACATATAAAGAAGGATAACTGTTATTTTGGTCAACCATTGTGAAATCTGCTACAAGCCTTGAATTCAAGTTATGGACACTAACGTCCCATATGATAAATTTCATTTGAGTACGTTCAGTCTAGTATCATAAGAGTTAACCTTATATTGGCAAACTTTGTCCAACTATGTTAAATCTTTAGTGTAGATTTCGATATAAGATATCAGTGATTCGAGGAAAAATTAAAATTCACTGTGTGTATGCCTAGAATTTCTCTAGACACTCTGAAAATGTCAGTTCATCTAGCATTGTTGTCTATTCAATATTCTTTAGTGAAACATCTCTCCTTCTTTAAAACAAATAATTGTGCATAACTGGCTAAGAAGTACCACCGTTACTGATTGTAGAAACCTTGGTAATCCAGTGATTACCCATATGGTATTGTTAACCGCCTTGACCAAGGCTGGAAATTTGTTCATCAAATTTATCTGCTGCTGAATTATTGTGTTCATACTCATTTCATGAAGTTATAAAAATTAAAGGTTTAGCCTTGTGGTATCTTGATGCCATGATTTGCACCTGAATATGATATTGTTGCTTTTGTAGATGCGGTCATGCCTTAAAATGTTATCTTGATGCCATGAATTTTCATGACTGCTGAATATATGAGACTGAAATGTCTCAGTCATTGGGGATGATGCTGCCAACTACTGTAAAGAAGTCGTATCTGTTGGTCTATTACGCTTTTCTTTTCTGCATAGGTTGATGAATTTATTTGCAGTCAATCCCCTATATCATTATTCTGGTCATATTTTACCAGTCTTTGAGCTTCCATGTCACATTCGCACTACTGGATGCCGCAGCATGCTTATTAGTTAGTCACGACCACTAATTTTTGGTTGTTTATCAGCATATAGTTTCAAATAACAAGGGGTACTCCTTTTGGGTATATGTTCTTACAGCCAGTATATGACAAATTCCGTTATTTGACAGCCAGTACTCCTTTTATTTGACAGATGTTGAAGTTTGCTGAAGGCCATTGGTTTTGAAAACGGGAGCATCTGACCTGAGACCAGAAACGCATTTCCATTTGTGTTGAACTGAATTTTTATTTTCATTGTATTGCTTCAGTGTTCTGGTCCAGTATTGATTTTTGTTTTCGTTACTCTTCTCTCTGTACAACAATGGCTAATTCTGAACTTCACCTATATGATGGATGTATTAAATCTATGGACAAATGAAGATAAACGACTGTTCTGATCAGCTGGGAGCTTGTGTTTTGCAATGACTGTAATTGAGCAGAAAGAAGATCAAGTGTGTAGATAAAAAAAAGGGAGGCTTAATTATGCTAGCAATAATCTGTTTTGGATGCGCAACTCAGAAATGAGAAACTAGCATGTGCCATTCCAGCAAAAAACCATAGACTTGAGCCATTGATTTCTTCTCTCTAAAAACTACATGTAGATGGCGCGCTTCAGTGTGGAATTAAACTATTTCAATTGCAGGACAAAGAGTATTCTGAATTAAACAAGATAACCACCTTAGCTGCCAGATTTCTCAATCAAACATTTCTAAATCAAACAGACTGACAAATTGAAGTAAAAAATAGGAGTACCAAACTCATAAAAGACAGCTAGTCCGACACAATAAACTGAAGTAAACAGCAGGGAGAGCAGGGGTCACGCAGCCAGGCGGTGACCTGCACAGCCCAGAGGTCAGTCACCAGTAACATCTCGTAAAGCACGCCATCGAGACTAGCCAGCAGAAGGTTCACGGCCTGCGGCTTCTGCGTCTCCTCTGGAAGACCCTCGATGCTCAGCTTGGTATGGAACTCCACTTTTTCCGGTGTACCAAGCGCACCGCGGATACTCACCGTCCGTGGTCGCGGCGTGGATGGACTCCCCATCAATGGGATCGCAGTGTGCGTCTAGCGAGAAGAAGTCACTTCTGCGAAGAAAATATGTCAAGGTTATATATCAGAATACATCTATATTCAATTTAATCTGTACCAATTCTTATTTGTTTGGTCTGCGTTTTCACAGTATGTCTACGAGATCTCTGTATCATCATGCAGCTGTCAGTAATTTGCAATATCCAGAACCTGCATCTTTCAACCTTCAGTACTCGAATCTGAAAACAGCTATGTCAACGTACTACTATTCTTATTCTTAATAGACTCGGGCATAAATCATGTTTCACATCAATATAAAAACTAGTCATAACTTGTCGGCAAAGCTTGAACCTCAAGTACCGATTGTTTTGGATCTTTTTATTTTGTTTTGATTACAAATGCAGCATGACTTATCATGTCAGGTAAAATACACATTATCTACAGTTCCTCCTCACTATATTTTGTATCTTCCCTTTTTTGAAAGAAGACTCAACGTATGATATAATCTATGTAAAGTGCAGAAGAAAAAGAAATGGATGCAACAAACTCGTAAATTGTTAAAACATATTCTAAGGTGCAAGAATGATGTATGGCGCATCCTTTTTCATGTTTTGTCAGCCAAACGGCAAAATGTGTTAGCATAACTACTCATACTTTATCTCCTCAATTCTTTGGCATTGTAAACTTCTATGCCTGAAGCTAATTGTTGTGTCCATAAAAAATGATACAATGGCGTAGTACAAGTATCAATAACAATACTCTAATACTGCAATTTTAGTACAAATTTCAGAATGTGGTAGCACAAACCTTACAACGAGCCTATCGGTGTCTTATTCAGTGGCGCTCGCGAGTGACCCGGTGCTGGCCACCAGGCGGCCGCTGAGAGCTGAGGCACACCTTCTCGGCACCCGCATGAGCGCCGGCCACCTGGGGTGTTGTGGCCACCTTGCCGCTGAACGCCTACGCGACGAAAACTGCACGCCCGTCCTCACGCCGCAGTGGAACGAATTACTCTATAGCTCGCAGTCGACCATGGTCTGGATGGCGACGACGACCACTGCGAAGGAACGACGTGGGAGAGGCCAACGCGCGGGCGACGACTCAGACCACCAAATCATGCGCAACGCCTCCATCGTCGCCTACCAGCACCACTTCGTCAGCCCCCTCCATTCTCCTGCGACACCGCCGAGCCGGCACGGGCGCCGCGACGCGAGGACCGCCAGGCACCGCTAGCAGGCCACCGTGAATACCTCGGGCGTATTCGCGAGCGAAGAGGGCTTGAGAAGTAATGACTGATTCCCTCCTAAAGTTGAACTATTTACACTAGAATATTTGTTCCTCCTTTTCCTTTTCCAAAAAGAACAACTACAATCCCTTCGAGATGCACCTAGTTTTAACCAGTGACAACGGACCCTATTATCTTTATTGACTTTGCCATGGCGGAACAACAGAGCTACTGAGCTAGCATATATATTTGATAGGAGTGTAAAGATTCCCCCACAATGGCTGAAATTGGTAACTTGAACTAATCAGAATGCAGTTAACACAATTAACCAGCCTTCGACAAGCACTCAGTGATTTCAGTATTGATTTCAGAATGTCGTAGCAGATAGCTTACATGAGAATACGACCGTCGCGGCGGCGCCAACATGGAGGCAGAGATGGTGGGCACCTGCCCGAGCGCCGGACAGTCCGGACACCACTTCGTCGACCTCTTCCCCAGCTCCAACACACCGTCGCCGGCCTTGCTCTCCCTTCGCGGCGGTGCCGACAGAACAAAGGCCGGCGACCGCGTCGCGGCGGCACCCACACGGGTGAGGTGGAAGGCAGTTGACCTGGCCGAGGAGCAGCGTGTACTTGGCCTTGAGGAGCTTCACTTCCCTGGGACGGTAGTCACGGCGGGGTCGGTCTTGGCGTCACCACCACCACCTCCAGCACCGGAGTCGTGGAGGACGACGACCGAAGTTAGTGCCCTGGATTCCTATGCACGACGTCCACCGAGAGTCCGAGATGGCCGGCCAGTAGAGGCGCTCGAACTTGCTGTCGTCCGAGTGCTAGATCAACACGGCGGCCGCATCCGCCACCTGGCAGTACGCCATTTCAGGTCAAGGGCGCCGATCTGGTTATCGATATGTTGTCCGTGGCGGCGAGTCGCCGAAGAAGCGAGCAGGGACGGGCTCTCTTCTACGAGATACACCGGAACACGACGGCAACTTGATTGAGGCGACGAGGGGGGCTTCATCGGGAGGAGTCGTCGACGAGCTCGATTTAGGGTTAGGTATTTTTTTTTGCCGAACGGTGACACAGTCAGAACTAGTTGGACTGTCCTGGGCCTAGGAGACCTGTTGGGCTGGGCCCGTCCATGGCCTGTTTACGCGATTTTTTTTGTTCGGTGACGATTTTTCGGTGTGGTATAATACATACCACACCACGTTTTGGCAGTAGTATGATTTTCTATTGGCCATTGGATGTATGAAAATGAATGGCTGTTATTTATTTGAGGGTACCACAAAACAACCCTTCTTTTGACCGGTGGCTGCTATGAGCTGCGATTTTCTTTTCTTTTATGTTTTCTTGACACGAAGGCAAAAGTTAATTAGGAAGGGAAGGTAAAGCCGGGCGAAAACCATACAGTATGGGCATTTGATTTAATCCCACCTTGTAAACTAATTGCCTTTCCATTTCGTTCAAGTGGAATACCAATGATCAAAATATCTCAATATACCTTACAATGGTAGTTCAGTTCTCCTAGGTACTGTAATTAGTTTTTTTTTTTTCTCCTCCTGGAACTGGAAAGTAGGCCAAATTGGATGCTTCGAGCCTAGTCAAGCAACGTGTTTCAGTATCACAGTTACTTGAACTGCCAAATTCAGGGACATTCTTCTCTGGACCATAGCATCAATGAAGCAGAAAATTTGTTTTTTTCGGTTAGAGTATTTGAAAACACAACCAATTCATTAAATATAGCTCACAAATAAATATGTTTGCTAAATTTGTTTTCAAATTAAAATTCAACAAACAACAACAAACTAAACAAATATAAGTTGGGCTAGATCAAGGCGTCCCTGCATTTGCTGATAATCCTTTGACCCTCCGCAAATGATCAACGAGATCATGTTGCAGTTGATCGTGAACATTGGTGTCACGGATCTCTGCGTGCATGACAAGGAAATCAGCAAAATCTGTAGACACCTCGTGATCAACCTCCGCAAGAGAGCCTTGACACTCATAGGGACCAACATGTGTCCTGGCCCAATTCTTGCGGTCATCCTCGATGATCATGTTATCCATGATCACACAAGGATGCTTCACCTCCCACATTTAGTCGTGAGACCAACTTAGAGTAAGGTATCGAAAACAATAGCAAGTTGAGCTTGGAGCACACCAAATGCTTGCTCGACATCCTTCTGGCAAGCCTCCTGTCGCTAAGCAAAGTGGAAATTCTTCTAACCTGATGACACCAGGATTGTTTTGACAAATGTCACCCATTTTGGATATATACAATCATCTAGATAGTAGCCTTTGGTATATTGGTGTCCATTGATCTCATAGTAGCATGGTGGAGCATGATCTTCCACTAGTTTGCTAAACAACGGAGATCGCTGCAACATGTTGATGTCATTGCGAATCTCGCTATGCCAAAGAAAGAATGCCAAATCCATAGGTCATAATTTGCCACAGCTTCAAGCACCACACTACAATATACATGACGGCATTTGTATATACCTTTCTATATGAGAAGTTCTTCCATGACCAGTGCATACAGTCGATGCTTCCAAGCATCCTAGGGAATCCTCTCGCTGCTTTGTGGGCCATGATCCTTGCAGTCTCTTCTTCAGTTGGCCCTCTCAAATAGTACTTACCAAACTTTCCCACCACACCTCGGCAAAACTTATACATGCACTCGATGATAGTAGACTCACTCATGCGAAGGTAGTCGTCATGTGTATCGACAGTTGCTCCGTATGCAAGCATCCTCATGGCGGCGGTGCACTTCTAAATCGACGAGAACCCGACCGTGCCAACATCGTCGTGCTTCAGCTTGAAGTAGAGGTCGAACTCTCGAACGACGTGGAGGATATTCATGAACAAACCCTTGCTCGTCCTATAACGGCGCCGAAAATTGTCGGCATGTGTTGCCTCCTCTGCGAAGTAGTTGTTGTGCAGCATGGTATGCCCCTCCAACTTCTGTCGAGGCTTCAACTTCTTTCTTCCTGGCTTTGAACCTCTGCGGCGCGGCCTCTTCTTAATCTCCGTGTCGGCATAAAGCATGGTTTGAAGGGACGCGATGATCGATAAATGCTCCCGAAGGTCGTCATCGAAGGCTTCCTCTTCCTCCATCATTTGCACGATCATCTCGTCCTCACTATCCATGCCTGAAGCAAAACAAATGGTTAAACTTCATCCATAGAAGAGGAGGCAACGGACAACGACCGGTCGCACCTACTAGACAAACCGCCGAACACCTTCTGTGCGCAGAGGAGGGGCGGATTTGTAGGCGCGTTCTGGGATGCGTTGGCGAAGCGACAACGGTAAAAAGGACGGCGAGGGAGTCAGTCGTCACGGATGTATCCAATATAGGAGAAATTGTCCATCGAGACGGCCGGCAAATCGAGCGGCGGCGGAGAGTTGGGAGGCGTGGGAGGGGAGGCGCGACAAGAAATAAAGGTGGGAAGCAACCGTCCTAGATGTGGTCGCCGCCAGGTGGGTACCTGATACGTCCAAAACGTATCTACTTTCCCGAACACTTTTGCTATTGTTTTGCCTCTAATTTGTGTATTTTGGATGCAACTAACACGGACTAACGCTGTTTTCAGCAGAACTGTTCTGGTGTCTCGTTTTTGTGCAGAAATCCAACTTTCAGGAAAATCCTCGGAATTTATGCAGAAGGTCCTATTTTCCCAGAATATTGGCGGAGCCAGAAGGGCAAGCCAGGTGGGGGCCCGAGGGCCCCACACACTAGGCCAGCGCGGCCCTAGTGTGTGGCGGCCTCGGTCGGCCCCCGACGCCCTCCTTCGGACTACTTATTGCCTTCGACCTAAAAACGCACAGAGGAGAAGTCGAAGTCGCCAGAAACTCTCCAGAACGCCGCCACATCGCGAAACTCCGTCTCGGGAGCCAGAAGTCTCCGTTCTGGCACTCCACCGGGACGGGGAATTGGAGGAGATCATCGCCATCCTCACCACCGACGCCTCTTCATCAACCAGCCATGTTTCCCCCATCCATGTGTGAGTAATTCCCCCGCTGTAGGCCGAAGGGGATGGTAGGGATTGGATGAGATTGGTCATGTAATAGCATAAGATTGTTAGGGCATAGTGCCTAGTGTCCGTAATTGGTACTTTGATGATATTGTTGCAACTTGTTATGCTTAATGCTTGTCACTAGGGCCCGAGTGCCATGATCTCAGATCTGAACATGTTATTGTTTCATCATGATATTCATTGTTTATGATCTTACCTGCAAGTTGTATACACATGTCGCTGTCCGGAACCAATGGCCCCGAAGTGACAAGAATCGGGACAACCGGAGGGGATGGTTCCACAGCTACTACTTGCTTCCTCCATTCAAGTACAATTGGGGGAAATTCCCAGGCTTTTCTGACAGCCCTATAGAATTGATTTGATGATTGGAATGATTTGCGGATATTCATTCAAGAAGGATAAACAATCTAATCGGCACTTGGTAATTGTGGCTTGCATTTCTCGAGTCTAGTTTTTCATATCGATTCCCTCTTCTAGTTGGAATAACTGGATTGCCAAAGCGCTCATCCGAAACTTGGGCTTGAGGGTGAGTAAGATATGGGAACTCGGATCTGGTATCTGCTTCATTCCAGCTTTCCCTTGCTATTCCGATTGGAATTTCGATCTCTTGGCAACAGGTTTCGCTTCTGCTGAGGACAAATTGGATGTGAGGATCACATGTGTTCACGGAGTGTTAATGCTTTACTCCGGTACTCTATTAAAAGGAGTACCTTAATATCCAGTAGATTCCCTTGAGGCCCGGCTGCCACCGGCTGGTAGGACAAAAGATGTTGTGCAAGTTTCTCATTGCGAGCACGTACGACTATATATGGAACACATGCCTATTGATTGCTTTGTACTTGGACACCGTTTTATTATTATCTGCAAATGCCCTGCTATGATTGTTACATGAGTTTCTCTCATCCATGCAATGCCCGTCATCCGTCCCCGTGCCTACAGTATTTTAATCCTGCTGTTTACTATAATCACTACTGTTGTCTCTGTTACTCTGCTGCTGTTATTTCACTACTGCTACTGCTATAAAACTGTTACTACTGATAAACTCTTGCGAGCAAGTCTGTTTCCAGGTGCAGCTGAATTGACAACTCCGCTGTTAAGGCTTTCAAGTATTCTTTGTCTCCCCTTGTGTCGAATCAATAAATTGAGATTTACTTCCCACGAAGACTGCTGCGATCCCCTATACTTGTGGGTCATCAAGATCAAGCTCGGCGCCGTTGCCGGGGAGCATAGCTTTATTTGGAAGTTCACTTGGATTGATATTGTTCTCTGCAAATTCTCCATCATGGGTAAAACTCGCGATCCTAAAGTCGCCATATTACCATCCACTACAAGAAAAGGTACAACTCTGAGTACTTCTGCTACTCTTGATTCACCATCTGTGATAAGTCAACTTGTTTCACCGCCGCAAGCTTCACTTGCTGGTACTTCTGCTGAATCTGAAAACTCTCATAATATTGATAATGTTTCTGCTGTGCTTGATGATAGTGGTTCATTGGGATCCTTTCTAGATGCTACAATTGCTAGGTCTAGACAAATTGAAAATGCTGAAACTCCTAATGAAAATGCTGCTACACCTGTTAATTCATCTGAACTTGATTATTCTAGTGATGATCCTGATGAAGATTATGTGGAGCTTAATGATGATTTTATTAATATATGCAATGCTACTGCTGATGGAAGAAAAATTAAAAAGTTTCTCACACAATATACTGTTAGATATAAGTTATCTCATGATCCTAAATTTGCCACATCTCCTATATGCATTAAGGATAAAGATTATGATTTTTCTCTTGATCTATCTCATATAGCTATTGTAGAGAAAGCACCCTTTTGTGGTACTGAAAAAGAAAGTGCTGTAGAACACATGATTGAACTTTCTTCTATGAGTAGCTTGTATTCTGATGATGTCAAGTTGCGTACTTACTTTGTCGCTAAAATTTTTCCTTTCTCATTAAAGGATGATGCTAAAACTTGGTATAATAATTTGCTTCCTGGTTCTATTAAAAGTCCAACTGAGCTGCGTGATGTTTTCTTTCGAAAGTACTTTCCTGCTAGTGCTCAACATATTGCTTTACAGAAAATTTATAGATTTGACCAGGGAGATGAAGAGAAATTGCCTGAGGCATGGGCAAGATTTTGTTCTCTTGTCAGAGCTCGACCTGGACATGATTTAGAAAAGAATGATCTACTTGATATATTTTATAGTGGACTAACCATTGAGTCTAGAGCATATTTAGATAGTTGTACTGGTTGTGTTTTCAGGAAAAGAACTCCAGACGAAGCTGAAGAATTATTGGCTAAAATAAGCCGGAATCATGATAATTGGAATACACCTGAACCAACTCCAACGCCAATATTGAAGAAGAGGGGTTTAATTGAATTGAATGATGAAGATATGAGGGAAGCTAAGAAGTCTCTCAAGGAGAAAGGTATTAAATCCGAAGATGTGAAGAATCTACCTCCCATAGAAGATATATGTGAGATAATTCCCCCTTCATTCATGATTGAGGTAAACTCCCTTCAACGCTTTACTAGGGAAGATATTCCATATTTGAAACCTCCTGCTCAATGCTTAGATGAGTTTGATAATCATATTGTTAAGCAAGAAAATTTTAATATGAGAGTAGAGAATCATCTAATGGAAAATTCTCAAGCTATTAGCAATTTACATGATATTGTGGAGAGAACCTCCAATGATGTTAAGATGCTTGTTAAACATTTTCAAATGGTTCAAACTCAAATTGATCAACTCACTAAAGTGCAAAGTGACTTGCTAAAAAATAATTCTAAAGAGAAACATGCTTATGAAGTAATAACTAGAGGTGGTGTCTCTACCCAGGATCCTCTATATCCTGAAGGGCATCCCAAAAGAATTGAACAAGATTCTTAACGAATTGAACCTAGTGCTCCTTCTAAGAAGAAAAAGAAGAAGAAACATAAAAATGTTGTAGAATCCTCTGAACCTGTTAATGATCCTAATAGTATTTCTATTTCCGATGCTGAAACTGAAAGTGGAAATGAACATGATAATGATAATGATAATGATAAGAATGATGCTTCTGATAAAGAAGAGGTTGAAGATGAACCTGAAAAGCATGATAAAAATAAAAAGTATACTAAAGAAGATTTTATTGCTAAGAAACATGGTAATGAAAGAGAACCTTGGGTGCAAAAGCAAATGCCTTTTCCTGTTAAGAAACTAAAATCAAAGGAAGAAGAACACTATAATAAATTTTGTGATTGGATGAAACCTTTATTCTTGCAAATCCCTTTGACTGATGCTATTAAATTGCCTCCTTATTCAAAGTATATGAAAGATATTGTTACTAACAAAAGGAAAATCCCCAATGAGGAGATTTCCACTATGCTTGCTAATTACTCTTTCAATGGCAAAGTTCCAAAGAAGTTGGGCGACCCAGGTATACCTACTATTCCTTTTTCTATTAAGAATAATTATGTTAAAACTGCTCTATGTGACTTGGGGGCCGGTGTTAGTGTTATGCCTTTTTCTCTTTATAAGAGACTTTATTTAGATAAGTTGATACCTACTGATATATCTTTGCAAATGGCTGATAAATCTACTGCTATTCCTGTTGGTATATGTGAGGATGTTCCTGTTCAAGTTACTAATAACTGCTTGATATTAACTGATTTTGTTGTGTTGGAAATGCCTGAAGATGATAACATGTCTATTATTCTTGGGAGACCTTTTCTTAACACCGCAGGGGCTGTTATTGATTGCAATAAAGGAAAGGTTACTTTCAATGTTGATGATAAGGAGCATACCGTCTATTTCCCCAAGAGGATTGATAAAGTATGTGGAGTCAATACTATTTCTAATGTGAGAACTATCAAAATTGGAACTATCGATTGTCCTATATATGAGCCTAAAGATGGATATCAAAGTCTTATGATTGGATCCATATCAATACAATTCAAGGTAACATGATTGATTTGAGGTTTATTTCTTCATATGCTATGTAAAATTTATTTGGTGGCAAGACTTGATCAACCTTGTTAACAAATACTTTTTATATGCATAGAGGAGGTAAACAACATCTCTTTCATCCTCCACTTGTTCTACTTGCTGTAGCACTTTTGATTTGCAAAGTTCCTTAGCTAGTTAGAGATTTCAAAAAATTTCCTGGCCAGTAATAATAAATTTAATACCCAGAAATGTGCATTTTTCAAAGTTTTCAAAAATTCACAAAAATTATACCGTTGGTCCTGTTTTTCGAAAATGCACCTGGGAGCACCTGGGGATGACCAGTGGGGCACCCCAGGGTGGCACCCCACAGGCCGGCGCGGCCAGCAAGGGGGGCGCGCCACCCTGGCGTGTGGGTCCCCCTTTGCCCCACTTTAGCATCTCTTCCTCCCAGACTCTTCTCTCTCCCGAAAAAATCGACACCAGCTTTCTCTCACTCGCTTTTTTGCTCAAGAGCTTAGGATTTTTCGATCTCTTTGCTCAGCCCAGATTTCTGTCTGAAATTTGGCACATTTGCTCTCCGGTATGTGACTCCTCCGATTATCCAAGTAGAATTTTGTTTGGTTGAGTATATCTTGAATATTTTGCTGCTGTAGGAAACATGTTTAGTGAGCTTGGATGCTTATTCTAAGTTGTATAAACTAGTTTTGATGCATGATTAGTACCCTAGCAAGTTCCTATAGTAGTTTCCCTTGATTATATGTCATCAAATCAAATTTTATATTGTTTGTTGAAAAATTTCAGAAAATGGAGTGGAATAGATATCAACTAAACCAACAAGAATTGGAGGTGCAACAAGTCATGAGAGTGAACCGCGAAGAGGGAGTATACCCCTCTTACTACCTGTGCACAGATTTCATGAGAAGTGCAGGAATATTGGAAGATGTTCAGAATCTAATTTCTCGTGCAGGGTTGAATGATTTTGTTGATGGAGAACCATGCCAATATGCAAAATTGACTATGTCTGTTGTGCAGGATTTTAAGTTCAATTGGTCGCAATCTAACCCCATGGTTCAGTATAAGATTTATAATAAAACTGTCAACTTGCCATTCAATGATTTTTGTACAGCAATTAGAGTACCGCAATGGGGATCATGCGAGAAGATAAGGGGATCGCCGCGAGAGCTTTTAAGCCTCTTCGAGATGATTTGTCATGGAAGGAGTTTCTCAGAGGATGGTGGTAAAATCACTAGCATTCAACTCCCAGCTATTCGCTACTTTGCTTATTTCATTACTAAATGTGTTCTTGCTAGAAAGAATGGTAGTAAATTATCTATCCAGGATTTAGCTTTTCTAGCTGCTGCACTGCAAGGTAGTAAGACTTATAATTTGGGGGCATTGATAGCTTATAGACTTGCTACCAACCGTGAGAAGGGCGGAATTTGTGGAGGTCTCATCGCCTCTCGTTTACTAGCTTTGCATAGAGTAGAACCTCACCATCTTGATATTCAACTTTCCATAGAAAAACTTGACATAGTCTCCATGATTAAACATGAATTTGTTTCTGATTCATCTAATTTGGGTAACCTGTTTTATAAGATGACATTTTATAAGAAAGCTTGGAGAATAACTAAGAAAACTGAAAAACTAGTAAGATTGCCTGCGCCTGTTCTATTTAACCTTGATTCCAGGGAGGATTGGTCAGACACAGAAGGTGCACTGAATGCACACATAGAGGGAGGAGGCCATCATGCAAGAGACAACACGGAGGCCGAGGAACACCTCGACTCATCATCCGATGCAGCAAGTTCCTCGCATCAACATTTTGGGCATGTGGAGCCTCCACGCTTTTCTTCTGCACAGGGACCTTACTATGACTACGCCATGCATTATCCACCGGCGAGGAACAGCGACCCTCGCTGGGGTTGAACTCCACTTAGGCCAAAAGCCTAAGCTTGGGGGGAGGTATACCGGCATCACTCATTGTTTGCATATTATGATTGCTGGATACTTGTATATACTTGTTTAGTGTGTTTGAGTGGTTTTCTAATGAGAGGGAGATGATATTTGGGGAAGTGCTGCCTGAAAACAGATTCTGGACTGTTACCGAAAAAATTCGCAAAAATAGCCAGAACGATATTTTGCGAAGCCAATTTTTTTGCATGTTCCCCAGGTTGTTATCTAACTTTCATTAGTTGAACACTTTTCAATTTGAGCAGTGGAAGAATTTCTTAAAAATCGAGTACTGTACTGCTGTCAAGTTTAACGAATTTCTGCTGCTTTGTGTTTATGTGACTCTTCTAGTTTGCCATTTTCTTGTTTCGCTTTGTTTCTTTCCTAAAACACAAAAAGACCAAAAATATTTCCGTTGTTTCTCTTCATCATTTGTTTGTTTTGGTTTCTAGCATTTATTTAGCTTTATTTGCTATCGTTGGTTTGCTATAAGAAAATCCAAAAAGATTTTGCTTTGTTTGCTTGTTTCCTTTTGTTCTTGTTTCCAATTCGAAAACTCAAAAAATATTTGCTGTTCTTCTTTGGTTTGTAAAGTTCATCTTGAGTTCAATGGTCTTCGGTGGCTGGAGCGTGGTTTTCATTTCATATTATCCAAGCTACACAAGTGAAAGGCAATAATGACGATCTACGACAATTCGATTGTGGTGAGAGGCTGGTATGAACTCTATTTGTTTTCATTTTTGTACATATACTCATCCATGTGAGCATGCTTAGTTGGTTCATATGAGGTATATGTCATTTGAGAAAATCTAGTAGTTCATGATCTCTCATGTTTAGCTCCAATTTATTAATATGAGTAGCATGTCATGGATGTTTGCTTGCATTGTTTTAAGTAGGTATGGCATTGTGGTATCCTCCTCTGAATAATTCATTTATATCGACTTGGCACATGCTCACGCATGCATATGACTGAAAAAAAGTCAATTAAGCCTCGATGATTTACATTGCTTCAGAGTTCTTGTATCACTTTTATGCCTCCGTTAATTTATTTTGCCGCAAGCATGATTATGACGATTCGCTCTCTTGATTTGTCGCTCCCCAGTCTATTGCTAGCCTTCACTTGTACTGAGCGGGAACGCTGCTCGTGCTTCCAAACACCTGAAAACCAAGTTGTTCCAAAGTGTCCACCATAAATATCTATGCATGGCATTTCAAACCATTCCAAGTAAATTCTCATGCGCTACCTTTAAAACCTTCAAAATGCTTCTCAATTTGTGTTAATGTTTCATAGCTCATGAGGAAGTATTGGTGTTTGACTTTCAACCTTGTCATTTACTCTTGACGGACTTTCATTATGGACTAGTGGCACATCCGCTTATCCAATAATTTTGCTAAAAGAGCTGGCAATGGGATTCCCAGTCCCGAATTAATTAACCTAAATAGACACTCCTCCATGGTATGTGATTGTTGGACGGCACCCGAAGGATTCGGTTAGCCATGGCTTGTGTAAGCAAAGGTTGGGGGAGTGTCATCATAGTAAAACTAAAATAAAAAGACACTCCTTCATGGTATGAGATTGTTGGCAGGCACCCGAGGATTCGGTTAGCCATGGTTTGTGAAAGAAAGGTTGGAAGGAGTGCCACATAAACATAAAAATAATTCATGGGAGCCGCTCTTGGGAGTACGGTTGGCGAGGTAGTTGGTGTACCCATTACCATTCGTTGACAACAACAAACACCTCTCAAAATAATTTTACTCTTGTTTTAAAAATGAAAAGCTCTAGCGCATGTTAATCCCTGCTTTCCTCTGCGAAGGGTCAATCTTTTACTTTTATGTTGTGTCTCCATTCTTTCTTTGAGCACTATCTTGAGAGCACAACTGTCATTCTTAGTATAATATGCTTGTCTCAAAATATGATTGATTGTGGTATAACTTTGATGCTTTTATCTTTGACAATCACTACTTCTAGTCTTTCTATGAACTTCAGAGGTGCCTGAGCATTTATGTTTTGCTGATCAAATATGGGCAAGCGAGATACCACTTTATCATACTCTCTTATGAACATTGCAATCCTGCTTATATACATTATTCATGATGCTTATTATTAATTGTTGGTACCTCTCCATGATTGACATAGCTATTAGATGATCTTATTTGCATGTATCTCATTATGAACTGCCTAAGTGTTAGCCATATTATGAGAATATATACATCATATGAACAAATGTGTTCGTGAAAGTTCTTTTATCGCTCAGTTGTTAACTGAATTGCTTGAGGACAAGCAATAAGCTAAGCTTGGGGGGAGTTGATACGTCCAAAATGTATCTACTTTTCCGAACACTTTTGCTATTGTTTTGCCTCTAATTTGTGTATTTTGGATGCAACTAACACGGACTAACGCTGTTTTCAGCAGAACTGTTCTGGTTTCTCGTTTTTGTGCAGAAATCCAACTTTCAGGAAAATCCTCGGAATTTATGCAGAAGGTCCTATTTTCCCAGAATATTGGCGGAGCCAGAAGGGCAAGCCAGGTGGCGGCCCGAGGGCCCCACACACTAGGCCGGCACGGCCCTAGTGTGCGGCGGCCTCAGTCGGCCCCCGACGCCCTCCTTCGGACTACTTATTGCCTTCGACCTAAAAACGCACAGGGGAGAAGTCGAAGTCGCCAGAAACTCTCCAGAACGCCGCCACATCGCGAAATTCCGTCTCGGGAGCCAGAAGTCTCCGTTCTGGCACTCCGCCAGGACGGGGAATTGGAGGAGATCATCGCCATCATCACCACCGACGCCTCTTCATCAACCAGCCATGTTTCCCCCATCCATGTGTGAGTAATTCCCCCGCTGTAGTCCGAAGGGGATGGTATGGATTGGATGAGATTGGTCATGTAATAGCATAAGATTGTTAGGGCATAGTGCCTAGTGTCCGTTATTGGTACTTTGATGATATTGTTGCAACTTGTTATGCTTAATGCTTGTCACTAGGGCCCGAGTGCCATGATCTCAGATCTGAACATGTTATTGTTTCATCGTGATATTCATTGTTTATGATCTTACCTGCAAGTTGTATACACATGTCGCTGTCCGGAACCAATGGCCCCGAAGTGACAAGAATTGGGACAACCGGAGGGGATGGTAGTGATGTGATGATCACATGTGTCCACGGAGTGTTAATGCTTTGCTCCGGTACTCTATTAAAAGGAGTACCTTAATATCCAGTAGATTCCCTTGAGGCCCGGCTGCCACCGGCTGGTAGGACAAAAGATGTTGTGCAAGTTTCTCATTGCGAGCACGTACGACTATATATGGAACACATGCCTATTGATTGCTTTGTACTTGGACACCGTTTTATTATTATCTGCAAATGCCCTGCTATGATTGTTACATGAGTTTCTCTCATCCATGCAACGCCCGTTATCCGTCCCCGTGCCTGCAGTATTTTAATCCTGTTGTTTACTATAATCACTACTGCTGTCTTTGTTACTCTGCTGCTGTTATTTCACTCTCGCATCGCTATAAAACTGTTACTACTGATAAACTCTTGCGAGCAAGTCTGTTTCCAGGTGCAGCTGAATTGACAACTCCGCTGTTAAGGCTTCCAAGTATTCTTTGTCTCCCCTTGTGTCGAATCAATAAATTGGGATTTACTTCCCGCGAAGACTGCTGCGATCCCCTATACTTGTGGGTCATCAGTACCCGCCTCGTTTTTCGCTATGTTCGGCACACTCACAGTATCCCCTGTGGAGCGGGATGGCCTCGGGGTGCCGGACAGCGTATATGACCGCGCCGGGCAAAAATACCCTTTGGGACGAGCGCCTGGGAGAGGTAAAATAGGTGGAGCGTCCCAAAAAGACTTTGGGGCGACATGCGGGAACATAAAAGAGAATGTTTATTACACCGGAAAAACAACTTTACGGATTTCATTCTGCAGTACCGAAATGCTTTAAACGGGAAATAACGAATGTAGAATCCTGATATAGCGCACTCATGTCGATAAAATGGTTTGAACTATTTACTAGAAAAGGAGGCACTTAAAGCAACCCAAGTTTTGACAGAGCATTTCAGCATTACAATGTCAATATTAGGTGCGAGCAAGGCTCGAAATCCTGTGCAACGGAGTTTTTTTTTGACAATCAATACCACGTATATTCATAATATAAATAGTACGTGGTAGAGATACATGAACTGTCTCCAACGATTACAAAATAAAGTCTGAAAGACACTAGCAAATCTTCGAGGTATTCAAACTCTTTCTTCTTCCAAAACACAATTTTGTACTTTTCAGAAGGCAGCCAAAGATAGATAAAAAACCATAGACTTGTAAATATCAACGAAGGCTCTCCCATAATTTTAATTTGAGCAACTATGCCAAGGCTGCGTGCACATGCGCAACCATGTCAATCAACATCGGCAAGAGTACCAACACCAGTATGTTAGGAAAATAACAACCGATCAACCTTGTCGACGTTGATGGAGAGCCAAAAGTACGAATCACCATTGTCGAGGACGTGACAACCGAGACAAAAACTGCGAGGATAATCCTCCTCGCGGCAACCATGAGAAAAGATCCAATATCGATCTGGCGAAGCAAGATCCGAACACCAATACCTAGATAATTGTAATCTTTCAACACCACTATTAACGTCGGGAAGGAGATCTCCTCGTCGAACGAAAGACCGAAGATCACTCATTGCAGACAATGCCATCTCCATTGCGGGGAAACCAACAAGAAAACGGTGACCAAAACCCTAACATAGACTACTGAAAAGATTACATTCATTAAAAACTCCATGCATAGATCAGGTTCTCCACTCCTCCCGACGCCGACGAAGCCGGCCAGAGGAGGGGGAACCGATCTATGGAGGAGGCTGAAGTGGAGGGGGGTAGGGTTTTTTCTCTGGAGGCCTGCGCAACGGAGTTAGCCAACTACGCCACCACCCCTGTTGGGGACTTATTCGAAGTACAAGGTTATAAGTTAGCACATCCATACCATCTCATCCCCTGTTGTCGATCTGACCCAGTTTTCCGACGACGACGAGTAGTGGCCTAGGGTTTGAAGTCCTGAAAGTATCGTGTGCATTCTTTCGTATTATAACTATGTAAATTATGTTGCCTTATCTAAAAAAATATATTGAAACTAATACGTTGGGCCGCTAGGTTGCCTCTCGATCCAAACAGATATATGAAGCACGCAAGCTAATTTTGTGTCCACGATCTAACCCAACCGGATCAAAACAAACACTTTTTGTGTTCGTAATACGGTCGGTGGGCTGCTGGAGATGCCCAAAAGGAACATGGCGATTTTACAGGCGCCGGTACATACCGGTATCATATCTAGCGTTAAGTCTCTGCTTTGAGATTGTTGAGGCATTTGATATTTATCTAATATAAATTAATAATTGAAATGTAAGTGAAACTTTTCTGAAACTAAACTGATACATGTGTAACATTATGAAACATTTTGATAAAAAGTAAAACTGCTGACGCCACTGCTAACGTCATTGTGGTATGTTTCACAAAATAATCATATTTCAATTATATTTACATTTTGTTTGATAATTATGTGAGAGGATTAAGTCAGTACACGGCTGACGGTCACTGCAATAGGTACCGGCTACCAGAAAAAAGATGGCTTTCGAGATCCACTCGACCACTCCCTTGTCCCGTCCGTTCCCATCGGAACGACCTACCTTGATTTCGTCCCCACACTACCGCCGACCCTCCAGCGGCAGCGGGGCTCCTCGGAGATTCCGACGCCCTCCACCTCACTGTTGAGCATGTCCTCACCGGCACCGGTTCCGGCCTCGCCGGGGTCCTCCTCTCAGGTCCGCCCCCCTTATTCGACCTTGCTCATCACTGTTCAACTGATTATTAATGTCTCCGCACCTTTGATTCCTCTGTGTTGGTCCTATCCCATCTGCCTGGTTTACTCGTTGATTTCGGGGTGGCTGGTGGGTGCCTGTGATGGCTATGTAATTCTCAGGCTCTCAGCGGTTGGTTTCGTTGCTATTGGGGGGGGGGGGGGGGGGGGGGGTGGGTAGGGTAGGTTTGGCTGCGTCTAATTGTTTCGTTAGGTATAGATGAGTGGACTGTGAGCGTGATTTGGATGGTACGGAGCAATATCCACATGCTTGATCCTTGAACAAAAATGTTGGCATTGTTCTAGAAGGTCAGCAATGTTGGCTGCCAAGATTGCTTAGGTGGATTCAGAGTAAGATTTGATTATCCCGCATACATGAATCTGTATGGCCCTTAATACATCTATCAGGCTGAAGTTTTTGTGCATTACTATTGTTTGTACCTTCATGTAGCTTTGGAATATCCTCTGTATGGTAACTGCAGGCATCTGAAGGCTGTTTAACTAGTTATAGGGAGGTTGGGAGCTTAAAAGATCAACAAATGATTTGGGGTTATTTTCGAAAATCATGGTTGTAATCAAACGGAATATGCAGGATAATAAACAATTGTGAAAATTTTCCAATTACTGAAGGGTTACACAGTTGCCATCGCTCGTCAGTGTAGGCTTTTTTACTGATCCATATGTTTCGTATTGAGGCAGTGTTAACCTATTTGCAGTTCTTAAGATTTCATGACGATACATACATAATCTACGCTCACGTAACTGACAATAGTGAGTAGTGGGTTCAAAGTAAACGTAGTTTCAGAATTATTATACTTGACCAAAACAATTGATTAGAGCATTGGCCTCTTTACTCCTTAGGCTCTGCTGAGGACAACAGTACTATAAGATATGGCTGTGTTATGACATTGTTCACTGAGAGAAATGAAAAAAGGATTTATGGGAAAAAATTATAATTTGGGCATGCATTTTTGTTTAAATTGTAGGAATGGTTATGCTAGATGAGTTCGTACAAGGTTGCTGCAGGGGACAAGGCAAATGCTTTCTTTGGATAAATTCCTGCCCTGCCTGAAATGATAAAATACTAACAAGAAACCTTCTGATTTTGTCAGAGAAAACGAGGTTCAACAGAATCTGTTGGCATGTATGCAGTCCAGTGTTGCGAGTGTTATAAATGGCGTACTGTTCCAACGAAAGATGAATTTGAGACACTTCGGGCGAACTTCACTGATGACCCATGGTTCTGCAGCAAAAGACCTGACTGCTCATGTGAAGACCCTGCAGATGTTGAGTATGACAGCAGCCGCATCTGGGTCATCGACAAGCCCAACATACCAAAGCCTCCACCCAAGACTGAGAGACTAGCGATTATGAGAGGTGATCTCACTAAAATGGATATCTACTATGTCCTGCCAAATGGGAAGCGTGCAAGGACCTTAGGGGATGTGCAGAAGTTTGTCGACACAAATCCAGAGTACAAAGACAGCTTATCAGCTGAAAGCTTCAGTTTTACAGTACCCAAGATTGTTGACGAGACTGTTTCACATAGCTCTGCGCGGAAGACTAAGAAGGCTAAAAAAGAGGACAAGACAATTGCTTCAAGCAGCAAGAACTAATATGACAGCAAACAGACAATAGTTCATGTGCCTGCTTGGATGATCCTAGGTAGTCAAGGCGGTTTTTTCTCTGGGATGTTACTCTTAGCACCTGATTGCACTTAATCTCTTCTTTTTTATGCATCAACTTATGGTAACATTCTCAGATGCTTGAAGAAGGCTGTAGTTTCTTTCAGAACTAAATATATTACAGATATATGCCTGTGATACATTATCTTCCAGGTTGTTTTTCGCTACATAGACGTGCATGGAGTTCTCATTAGAAAGCAGACTAGTAGGTCAATTCTGTCCAAGCCGGGTATTAATGCAGTGCCATTTGATAGTTCAAAGCCTCTAGATGATCTACCTATCGGCAAGAAAAATACCAAGTCATCTTACATGCATAAATCTGTACCATGCATGCCATGGCCACCGCAGTTTCAGCTAGATGATTCTGAAGTTTTTCTTGCCAGTATTGGCTAAATAACAGACAAGCAATAATTTGTCCAAAAGTTTAGCTAACAAAGTACTTGGTCTGGTGAACTTGGGCTCAAGCCAAACAAATTAGTCTATTTCATACCTTTTGCATATCACCATCATAACAAAGAAAACCCGAGTCACCTGCTATTCTGTTATGTAGATGTCCTCTTGGACCCCCTTTTGATGGCAAGATGTCTCCATAATTTTTATGCCATTTTGGGCTGGACTCGTGATTTCGCCCAAGATAGTTTATTAATCTTCCTTGGGAGGTATTCTTGTCTCCTGGTTCTTGTAGGAATAGTTTGTTATAGGGCTGCTTACAGGCAATTACCTTTATAGTCAACTTTCTTTGACTTCACATAAAAAGCTTCTGCCATACAATTCTTGAGTTAGTGTATCCTCATACATGTTTCATGTTTATCCAATCTTTTTGTGGTATATGTAATAACATGTTTCATGGAAATGGACGTGTCATAGCATGGATTGTCAAACCATACGCCATAAGTTATAGACTACTCTTTTTGAAAGCTAATTCAGACTACAGTTGTCACACAGAACCATCTGAAATCAATGTTTGCATTTCAGGGCTGCTAATCGCTAGGCTAAATGCAGCCCAGGTGTTCATCTGAGGAGTGCTGCCTCATGGTCAACTGCCTGCTGTTGGTGCATCTGGATGGTGAACATAAATAATACATAGCCATTTACTGGTGGAAACTCTCCTGCGGACTGCGGTCATGCTATATGAAGTCCAATGTATATATGTAGCTTGTGCACGCAAGCCTGAAATGGGTTGTTCTCTGCATTTCCCTTGAACTGTCATGGTGTGCAGCATTTCAATCAGTCCCAGGTATCTTTTTCCATTTCATTTGATCTGGAATATCAAAAACCAAAACCTAAAAGTAAGTTATGTAGCCTTCATCTGCCAAGTGGTTAGTATAAAACAACCATAGGCTGAACTCGATCTCTCAAGGACTAAATTTCAGTAACCTGTGAGGCTGTTTGTGGTACAATCCCAAATCCAAACCCAAGTCCAGAGATCCCACACCGTTGCCATGGCCATGGAGTTCTGGCTCTTACTCTTGTTGGCCTGGAAGATGTTGAGCTGCTCCCGTTCTACCTCCACTACAAGATCGTAGGCGGGCAGCTCCCTGCTGCCACCACGATCTCGAGGAGAGCAGCAAGGAGTGGTACTTCTACATCTCTGACTCTCCATCCATTCAACCAAGAAGGCGGACTGCAAGATCTACCGGTCACCTTCTGTATCCGGTGCTCGTTCGTCAGTCCGCGTGAGACGGCAAGTGAAGTTTTATTCCCCTCAACTCATGCAGCCATTCCATTTCTTCAACAGTGATTGCTCCTACAACGGGGTTCCAAAACATGTCTGTGGCTCCAATCGAGCCGCAGGCAATGCAAGAACAGGAGGAGTCGCAAAGGTGAGTTCCGAATGAGTTCTTGGTTCGACAAAGTGATACCTCACCACTAATGGGCAATTATGGCTTCATCTCGCCCTAACACCTGACCTGCGAGCTGACCTTCTACACATTCCCGAGCAGCGACCCTGCTTTGCTGCTTAGGGAGCATATATGAGGATGAGCATGATCCAATTAGCCTAGCTAAGTTTAATTGTAAAAATCGTTTCATGTTTATGTATGGGGTCTGATTTGTGCCTCTGTTTGGCCTAGTGGATAGTCGGCTCCTATGCGACAATCTGGCTTACTAGCCTCTGAAATAGAGACACATGCTGGTGTGGATACAGCAAATGATAAAGCCTCCGATCTTTCAAGATATGCCGAAAGCAATGTTTGGGTTATTTCGAATTCCAGTGGTAGATGAAGGATCTCAATCAGAAATGGAAGAAGGAATTGAAAGACCTAACTCTTCTGGTGGTTGACAAACTTTCTTGCTGGTGTTCTTGTTGTTCTAGGAACCGTGGTTGGTTCCTGATGAAGGATCTCAATCAGAAATGGAAGAAGGAATTGAAAGACCTAACTCTTCTGGTGGTTGACAAACTTTCTTGCTGGTGTTCTTGTTGTTATAGGAACCGTGGTTGGTTACTGAGAATTGCTCTATTGAAGCTGGGTAGCTTCTTTTATGCACTAGAACAAGAACTGATGATGTGCATATGACACCAGACGTGATGACTACTACTACTCTGCATGGCTGATTGAGCTGCTTGCTATGAGCTCCACCTTGGCTACAATTTACCAAGCTCCCCATCGAGGAATGAGGATGAGAAGGTCTCTTTCATTGCGCGGCGCCAATGGCGGGTAGGAGGACAGCCAGCGAGCGCGTCCGCATGGCGTACTCATGTTCCTGTTTTTTCCCTATAAAAATATACATGGAAATTTCTGTGTGTATACAAGTACAAAGCACAGTACCGCAGTATATAAGTACACCTATACTACAAAAATACAGGAACCGAGAAAAAAGAAGTATCCAAATACTTTTCACATGTTCAATGAACTAGACACATTTACCCTAAAAATTTGCCTAAACCTACCACGAGTATTTAGGGCAAGAGAGAGTACAGGTGTTCTCTAAGCACAAATTATACACCGAGACATGCATAGTGCAAACGAGATACACTGAAGTACAATAAGTATAAGTACTATACTAAAGATTAAGCACTTCAATTTTTCTCAGAATTTTGAGGGGATTTGGGAACTAATGTGGTGGTGACACGTATGCATTGTATGCGTTTTATATTTTGGTGCTCTGTAAGAATATTAGGAGAGTCCTTTTCTTTCTTGGTGCATCGTTGTTGGGCTGTTTTGGGACTCCGGCCATGTGCCTATAGCTAGAAGGGCATATGGGATACTGTTTTCATGCAACAGATCTGCTTAATTGCTATTGGTGGTGGGTCCAATCTATAATCGTGGAATACCTCCACCGTCAATAATTATCTTCCAACATCTCTCACCCTGTTCTCCTCGGAAACTATTTTGTTCTCTTATGAATACATTTGTAACATGTGTTTGTATGGTATTTAGAATTTTGTTTTGAAATCTTAATTCTAAACTGTTTTCTTGACTTACGGTATATGCAATCTGTTGCTACATGTGACTATGAATTATTTGGTGATAACCATTTTGGATAAAACTATCTATCGTTGTATCTTTCAACCGTGTAGACACTTCTATAAATAGGTTGCGGGTCTTCACGCGTTGTAGAGACAACCATGAACGGAGTGCAGTTGTGCACCAGTGGATAACCTGCATGAAAGAAGAATATTTCATCATAAAAATTCTAATGATTTCTACGTAGTCATAGCGACTAAATAATGATAAGAAATCCCACTTGAATAAGTATTTTAAACCTATTTTCCTTACCATTTAGCCAATTACCGAATAAATTAGCAATGCTACATGGTGGGTATAAGATAGAACCTATTTGGGTGACTGTGTTATATAGATCTAGCAAATTTACACTCAAAGAAGAAGTGTTTGATAGTATCGTCATGGCGACAGAAGACACACTTTGTACTTCCATGTCAATTGTGTTTCGCAAGGTTGTATTTATTGAGGATTGCACATCTATGAATATACCACACAAAAATCTTATAATTCAGCAGAATCATCATTTTCTAATTTATTATTATTATCAACCTACACATTTGGCTGGATTAATGTTCTATATATGGAATACACGAAGAATCTACCAATCTCAGGTAGATTCCACCGAAATTCATGAGTCTCTTGCGTCAATTGGACCAAAGTCAGACGATGCATCAAAGCATTCAAAGATGCTAGTCTGGGACCAACAAGATTTCTACTGAATGTCACATTTGGTGGTGAAGTTTTCAATAACTTAGCGATTTTATCGCTTTTTCTGATACACAATATTGTAAAGCTGGATATTGTTCTTGGTGTAGCATTACCTAGCCACTTATCTCTCATAACCTTATTTTCGAGCCATCCTTAATTATGAATGAACCATATTGGAAGAAGTATTTCATAGTCACACCATTAGGCTAGCCTAGAAGTACAAGTCCCTGGTTAAATTTGACACAGCACACGTGAGACTATGTATTTCTTATTTAGTAGGGTTTGCCACTCCCCTTATTTGATTAGAAGTTTGAAGAGCTAGTTATCTTGGAGGGCTCTGTTCTTGACCTCAAGGTCATAAATCCAAAATACTGCTTAATCTTTATACAAATATGTGCGATTTAGGAATCTAGATATATATATATTAGAGGGGATATATTTCCTTGTTACTTATAAGAAATGGATCACTCAGTTGTTACCTTAGTCCATTTTTGACTTCTTGATATGTATTGCCTCATTGATCCAAAGATGATACATTTGACCCAAGATGACCCATTTCTCGCTAAACTTAGAATGTTTGCAAACTCAAATTTATTGCACTTAAATCGACATCTAAATCTAACTCATTGAATTACGCATAACTTAGATCAGTTTGAGAAATTTAGTAAAATGCATTTCCTCATATTTTGTGTATGAATGAAATGCACATACCTAGATTATACCCCTTCCGTTTGTCTGAACTACGGGACATGACACACATTTCCTTCTTGTGCTTCCATGTATATGTAGAGAATATTATTTCTTCCTCCATGACTTTCATATTTTCATATTTACATATTACGGCCACAATTACGATGGCTTATATTTGCTTTGTTTATTTTATTATTTATGTGCATCGGTGCTCTAAGAAGGGGTAGCTGGTTAAAAATGTATTGTTTCACCTTTTTTCAGAATACCATTTTACTAAAAAGAAGAACATCAAAAGATTAGTGAATATTGAGGATGCACACATTTTTAGTACTGCGGTATTACTTCACATCGACAATTAATGGAAACGATATTATCTCTCATTTACAACAATTGAAGATATGCATAAATATCACCACATACATAACTCAAGATCCTGCCAGGCTAGCCATAGTGCTAGTATCTTAGCTAAGTCCCACAAAAATGCTGATATAACAGCTAATTAAGGAAGAGAGGGGATATTAGAGTAACATAGGTGGATACTGTATCATATCGCATATCACGAGAAAAATTAGTGCTAAACAAATCTTGTACTCTCTCCTTCTCAGTTTACTAGTCTTCCCTGTATCCCTAGATCAGCAATTTAACCTATATAATTTAAATTATATAATAAAAAATTATATCATTAGAAAATGGAACTTCTAAATTTTCTAATGATATTTTTTATAACATATAACTAATGCTAACTTGATTAAATTTGCGACCTAGAGGTACGCGCAGGCCTAATAAACTGTGAGAGAGGGAGTACAAAAATTTAGATTCTAAAAACAAATAAATAATAGCATAACTATGATACTACTCCATGATACTACCCACTCTAGAGATAATATAGCCAGCCTCAAAAGAGTAAAATATCCTCGCAATAAAAAGAATTGATTGGCGCCCACAAATCTATCCAATAAAATTTATTAATTGCGTATCTTGCAAAACCAATAAATACGACCATATCTATGATATATTTTGCACGCAAACTAATTTTCTTTTGATGTAAAATAAAAGGTTAATTGTGTTCTCTAATCCATATATATACCAGGTAGACTAGAATAAAATACTCCAAGTAGTGTTCTCACCAACCATCACAGACCCGAAAGCATCCCTCCACCGTAGGAATCATGGCTGATGAGGTAATTCAACGATGGTGCCTTGGCTTCTTTTTGGTTTTCCTTTGTAGGCAGGTCAGTGATCTAAGCATAGTGTATGTCACCATCCCAATCATGATTAATCATTCATAGGATTTATGGCCTTAAAAAATTAAGGCAATAGTGTTTCCTGGTAGTTTTGTAGACTGCGTTGTTTTTTCGATAAAGGGAATATATTAAGAAACAAAAGTTCCGCTACAGTATCTCGGGCCTAACAAGGCAATACATCCACCACCAAGACAATACCTGAATTACAGACTCTCCAAAAAAAGACGCCTCCAAGAAGGGAACAGTGCTCAAACACCGTCGTCGCCCGATCAAAGATCTTAGGTTTTCACCCTGAAGATAGTCCCCGCTCTCAAAACAATGGCTCCACCAAGGCCATTGCCAGGCACAATTAAGGCCAGACCTTGGGTTTTCACCCTGAAAGGTAGGACTCTGCACTTCACCTGTGTTGTCGCCCCCACTTTCATACCGCTGCCGTGAAGCCCGGAACACCAAGCAAGTCTCTCAACAGCGCGAAGATTTAAACCTCCCTTAGCTAGTCCTCCCCTCTGGCCTTCATGAAATTCTCTTCTTCCGACTTTCATCATAGATCCATAGTCACTTGATGTCAACACAGAAAAAGAGCTTCGCGCCGCTCCCTCGAGAACCAATCGGTCGGAATAAAAACATGTGTGCGCATGACCGAATACCTTCGATCCAGCAAACTCCAGGCAAAGCACTGTTACATTCGGCGGCGGAGCCTTCCGGAACTCAACCCCCGGCTAGATCACGAGTCCAGGCCTCCGGTAGGTCCTCCTCTTCACGCAAGAGAGGCCCTAGGACCACCGCCTTTATACAGGTCGGATCCCCACGTCGGCGACCATCCCGGGCTGGCCAATCCAACCCTCCACCGACGACACCATCGCCGGCTTCCATGCCCCTCCATCTCGCCGTCGGATCGCGGTGATAGATCAAAAGATCCACCACCACCAACCGCAGGCCGACCCTCTCCGGCGTAGAAGAGAGTCACCTCCTCCGTCGAACCCAAGGTTGCTGCCCCGGGCGCCCTCGTGACGCGGAAGAAGCCCGAGATCGCCTCCACGCACCGACGAGAGGCGGGGGGAGGGCATGGCACAGACCGAGGGCCTGGCCTACGCCCACCATCAGCCCCTACCGGTGTGCCGCTGGTGGAAGCCTACGGGAGGGGAGGGGGAAGAACGCAGCGCAAGAGCCGCCGCCGCCCATCACCATCCGCGTCGGCCGCCGCCGCGTGCGTTGAGGAGGGGAGAGCTCGTCCACCGTCCCCCACGTCGGCGAGGAGAGGCCCCCGCCGCCGCCTCGCCCCGAGGGTCTTTGCCCCGGCGGCGCTACCGGCGGCGGCGGCGGTTAGGGTTGGGGAGGGGTTGGGGAGGGGTCGGGAGAGCACTGCAAAATATCCAGCTTTTTGGGGGTTGAATTTCCAGCTGCGTTGTTACATCTGAAGAAGTCCATTAAGGGTCTTATTTATAAAACACATTACAAACAGCTATTTTGATGTTCAAATATGGTTCAACAGAAATAGATCTGGTTTAGATTATCCCATTATGATTAGCATGTCAAAAAAGTTGTCCAAAACCAGTGTTTATTCTTGTAAAAGAAACTGCGCAACACAACCAAAACAAATATTAATTGCAGGGAATTTCTTGTTATGTTGCCTAACGATTTTCATTATTGTGAACCAATCATTTCAGCGACAACTAATTAAGCAATTTAACCTGTCACCTTTGATTTATGATGATTTGGCACAGAGGAATCAAGGTTCCAAAGATTCCATCGGCATGTACGTGGTCATGTGCTACAGATGCAAGAAATGGCGCGTGATCCCAACGAAGCAGGAGTTCGAGGCCATCCGTGACCGCGGGGAGGAGGACCCGAGACCCCGGCGCGGGTCGCTCTTGCGAGCAGCCGGAGGACATCCCGTACGACAGCAGCCGCATCTGGGCGATGGACAAGCTCGGCATCCCTCCCTCGGCCGCCGCCGGAGACGGAGCGGGTGCTGATCATGCGGGGTGACCTGTCCAAGATGGACACCTACTACTTGATGCCCAACGGGAAGCGCGCGCGGAGCGTCGCCGACGTGGAGAGGTTCCTCAAGGAGAACCCGGGGTACAGGGCCACTATGCCGGCGTCGAGGTTCAGCTTCGCGATGCCCAAGATCGTCAGGGAGACCGTGGAAGAGTGCTCGCAGTGGAGGGCTGTCAAGGCTGATCAGAGGGGAATATCTGAGAAGAGCTCGCTGAGCTGGGCGGCCATGGCTGCTGATCAGAGGGAGAGGCCTGAGGAGAACTCGCTATTGGGGGATGCCAGGACCCAGAGTGAAAGGTCTGAGGAAACGGACGCGTCGGATTCTGATTACTGCTGTCCGAGTAGCAGCGGCGGCAGTGATTAGCGACTGTGGAATCTGGAAAGTATGAACTTACATGTATGCCTCCTGTGCCATGACTCATGATGCTTAATAATCCCTACCCCTATCCTCTCTGTACTGAACCTGGTATTTCCGTTTTGCAATGGAAAGGGGTGGAAGCCCGGTTGGAAAAAATGATGCTTAGTAATGTGGTCATAGTGTCTGGTTGTTTTTCTTTTCTTTCCTCATTTGTATCGGGACAGAGTTTTTCACCTTGGTGGAGTCACTGCTCTTTTCACTCTTCACTTGATATTTTCTCCAACTGAACAATGTCACCTTTGTTCCTCTCTGGCTACGTGAGCTGTTTATAGCTTCTTTGCCAAGTTGTCGGCTGTTAGGCATTTGTTGTGCATAACGAGCCAAGAATGCAGCCGGCACTTCAGAATGGCCTTAAGTGACGACCCAAGTGTCACATAAGTCACTGCTACCGTAGGTCTCATAACTAAACGTGAGTGATCTAGCCAATTACGCCACTACCCGTTGTGAAAATACTCCAATTAGAAGTCAAACTAGAACACGATCAGAAGAAGCGTAGCACAACCTCTTGTTCAGGTTCCACTGCGTCGATTTTGCAGAACCTAGGATAAAAAGATGTTTATTTACAACACGACTTGTGGTATAATTTTGTCTCTCATTGCATTCAGCACGATGGCATGGTCGCACACATAGTGTTGTGCAAGTGGCGGGAAAGAATGTGGCGGACTGAGCTCAAATAAGAGGAAGGTTTGGACTGTTTTTAGAAGACAACTCGAAATGAGCTCAACTTTGACTTTAAGAATCCGCTTGATTAGTAGGCGAGGTTTGTACTAATGGTGGAGTTGACCAAAGATAAGCCAACAAGAAAACAATATGTGGTTCAATCATTGAGCAATTATAATTAGTCATATTAGTATAAATTTTTACCCGCAAAGAAAAATATTAGTATAAATTTTATTTCTCAGAAGTAGGAGGGTATGGCTCACTTTGGCTATAAGAAGTTTCGCTTTGAACAAACCTTCGCTATTTAAGCCGCCTAGGCTTGAAGTATGTTCTTCTTTATAAGCCATCTCAAACGGGAGTGATGTTTTGGCTCTTGGGTGCATATATTTCTTTTATTTTGAAATACATGTTTGATACATTTTAAAATGTTAAAAAAATTCAAACGACAAATTCACATGTGCATCTTCACATGTTACGTGCGCACAAAGTCTTGAAAAAACAACTTACCATTTTGGCTGTGTAAAAAGACAAAAAAATGTGCTAAAAATAAGGCTGTTGTGAGACGTATTTTTGTCTTTTTGTAGACAAGAATTCCCTGAGCAATAGACAAGAATCCCATGAAAAATCAAGGGAAGTGCAATAGACAGGAATTCCCTAAGTGCCCCAAATGGTATCACCTTATTCTTCTCGAGCTTTCCCACAGTCAAAAGTTGCTCCATTCACCAGCGGTATCCTTGTAGGCGGTACACTCTTCACAGCTTCTTCGTAACTTAAGTCGAGGCTTTCAAAGTTGACCAAAGACCTATCCACAAATCGCTCACGAACAACTCCTTCCGTCTAGGGTGCCCAAACACCCAGCATAACAAAACCCACAAAGGAGAACAAGGGAAATCAAATTTTATTTGGTGAAAGTGTAGATTTAGATCTCCTATATGCGGCGCTCAACACACAAATGCATGTTGTGGTGCACAAGTTGTTAGCATAACACTTGTGGAACTCCGTCCCACAAATTTTACACCACTGAGAGTGGTACAAAAAACATCGCAGGTCCAAATATCTCATATATTCATGATCACAAGCCAAAAGTGTACAAAATCTTCGAGATCCTCTTCAGTCCAATGAGGATCCATGGGAAAATATAAATTCAAACTACACATCTTAAAGAGCAATGACACTTCTAAGCCTAGTACCGTCAAAGCTAATCAACTTATTTAGTAGGATTCTATGCTGGTCGACTCATCTAACTTATTCTAGTTTATCTTCGCTTCAACTTCTGCCTCTTCGTCTTCAATTCCATAAACCATATCTTAGTCTACTCCTTCGATGCCTCTAGAAAGATCTGGTTCCGTGTAGTATACTTCCTCTCATTCAGGTTCTTCTGTAGTTTTCTCATTGGTCTTCTCATAATCTAAGAATGGGTTTAAGATGGTATCGTTTGAGTACGAGCGCACTCAACAAATTCTAGTAGGTTGTTGTTTGATGCACTATATCTACAGTCCTCCCTCGTAGATCCTGGACTTAGACAAGTTTTCAAAAAAGGTAAATTTATATACTTAGCATAGGTCTTCTTCATGAGTTGTAAGGATTTCATGGAGTTGTAAGGATTTCATGGAGTTCCTTTCCACATTGTGATTGTAATTTTTGTTGGAGATATGCCCGAGAGGCAATAATAAAATAGTTATTGTTATATCTTAGTGTTTATGATAAATGTTTGCATATCATGCTATAATTTTATTAACCGAAACATTGATACATGTGTGTTATGTAAACAACAAGGAGTCCCTAGTAAGCCTCTTGTATAACTAGCTTGTTGATTAATAGATGATCATGGTTTCGTGATCATGAACATTGGATGTTATTAATAATAAGGTTATGTCATTGGATGAATGATATAATGGACACACACCCAAATGAGCGTAGCATAAGATCAAGTCATTAAGTTCAATTTGCTATAAGCTTTCGATACATAGTTACCTAGTCCTTCGACCATGAGATCATGTAAATCACTTACACCGGAAGGATGCTTTGATTACATCAAAGTCATTGCGTAAATGAGTGGTTATAAAGATAGGATTAAGTATTCGAAAAGTGTGAGTTGAGGCATATGGATCAAGAGTGGGATTTTTCCATCCCGATGACGGATAGATATGTAGGATAACGTTGCATAGAAAACAAAAAATTTCCTACCGCGAACACGCAATCCAAGCCAAGATGCAATCTAGAAGACGGTAGCAACGAGGGGGTATCGAGTCTCACCCTTGAAGAGATTCCAAAGCCTACAAGAGGAGGCTCTTGTTGCTGCGGTAGACGTTCACTTGCCGCTTGCAAAAGCGCATAGAAGATCTTGACAACGATCGGTTCCGGCGCCACGAACGGGCAGCACCTCCGTACTCGGTCACACGTTCGGTTGTTGATGAAGACGACGTCCACCTCCCGTTCCAGCGGGCAGCGGAAGTAGTAGCTCCTCTTGAATCCGACAGCACGACGGCGTGGTGTCGTTGGTGGTGGAGAACTCCGGCGGAGCTTCGCTAAAGCTACGCGGGAGATATGGAGGAGAGGGGGGCAGCTAGGGTTTGGGAGGGGGTGGCCGGCCTCAAGGGGGTGCGGCCAACTTGTGGCTTTGGTGTGGCCGGCCCCCTCCCCTATGCCCCTCATTATATAGGTGGAACCCTAAGTGTTGGTATCCAAGTCTTCGAATAAGACCCGAACCAAAAACCTTCCATATGGAGGGGAAACCTAGCCAAGCTAGGACTCCCACTAGAGGTGGGAGTTCCACCTCCCATATGGGGGGTGGCCGGCCCCCTAAGGGGGAGTCCACTTGGGACTCCTCCCCCACTAGGGTTGGCCGGCCATGGAGGTGGAGTCCCATGTGGACTCCACCTTCCTTGGTGGTTTTTTCCGGACTTTTCTAGAACCTTCTAGAACCTTCCATAGAACCTTCCGCGACATTTTAATTCACATAAAATGACATCCTATATATGAATCTTATTCTCCGGACCATTCCGGAACTCCTCGTGATGTCCGGGATCTCATCCGGGACTCCGAACAAATATTCGAACTCCATTCCATATTCAAGTTCTACCATTTCAACATCCAACTTTAAGTGTGTCACCCTACGGTTCGTGAACTATGCGGACATGGTTGAGTACTCACTCCGACCAATAACCAATAGCGGGATCTGGAGATCCATAATGGCTCCCACATATTCAACGATGACTTTTAGTGATCGAATGAACCATTCACATACAATACCAATTCCCTTTGTCACGCGATATTTTACTTGTCCGAGGTTTGATCTTCGGTATCACTCTATACCTTGTTCAACCTCGTCTCCCGACAAGTACTCTTTACTCGTACCGTGGTATGTGGTCTCTTATGAACTCATTCATATGCTTGCAAGACATTAGACGACATTCCACCGAGAGGGCCCAGAGTATATCTATCCGTCATCGGGATGGACAAATCCCACTGTTGATCCATATGCCTCAACTCATACTTTCCGGATACTTAATCCCACCTTTATAGCCACCCATTTACGCAGTGGTGTTTGGTGTAATCAAAGTACCTTTCCGGTATAAGTGATTTACATGATCTCATGGTCATAAGGACTAGGTAACTATGTATCGAAAGCTTATAGCAAATAACTTAATGACGAGATCTTATGCTATGCTTAATTGGGTGTGTCCATTACATCATTCATATAATGATATAACCTTGTTATTAATAACATCCAATGTTCATGATTATGAAACTAATCATCCATTAATCAACAAGCTAGTTTAAGAGGCATACTAGGGACTTCTTGTTGTCTACATATCACACATGTACTAATGTTTCGGTTAATACAATTATAGCATGATATATAAACATTTATCATAAACATAAAGATATAAATAATAACCATTTTATTATTGCCTCTAGGGCATATCTCCTTGAGTCTCCCACTTGCACTAGAGTCAATAATCTAGATTACATTGTAATATACCTAACACCCATGGCATTACGGTGTTGGTCATGCTTTGCCCTAGGGAGAGCTTTAGTCAACGGATCTGCTACATTCGGATCGGTGTACTTTGCAAATCTTTATTTCTCCATCTTCGATGTACTCGCGAATCGAGTGGTAACGCAGCTTGATATGCTTCAGTCTCTTGTGTGACCTTGGCTCTTGTGCATTGGCGATGGCACCCATGTTATCACAGTAAATGATTAATGGGTCCAATGCACTAGGAACCACACCGAGCTCTACAATGAACATCTTCATCCATATCGCTTCTGATGAAGCCTCTGAAGCCGCTATGTACTCGATTCTGTTGAAGACTTCGCCACCGTGCACCGCTTCGAGCTTGCCCAGCTTATCGCAGCACCATTCAATATAAACACGTACCTGCATTGTGACTTAGAGTCATCAGGATCAGTGTTCCAACTTGCATCGGTGTAACCACTTACAACGAGCTCTTGGTCACCTCCATAACAAAGAAACATATCCTTAGTTCTTTTCAAGTACTTCAGGATATTCTTGACCGCTGTCCAGTGTTCCATTCCTGGATCACTTTGATATCTGCTAGTCAAACTAACAGCATGTGCTATATCCGGTCTAGTACATAGCATGGCATACATGATAGATCCCATCGCCGAGGCATAGGGGATTTTACTCATCCTTTCTCTTTCTTCTGCGTAGCCGGTCCTTGATCTTACTCAAGACTTTGCACAGTAACATAGGTAAGAACCCTTTCTTACTTTCGTCCATTCTAAACTTCTTTAGAATCTTGTCCAGATATGTACTCTGTGATAGCCCTATTAGGCGTCTTGATCTATCTCTATAAATCTTGATGCCTAATATATACGATGCTTCACCAAGGTCTTTCATTGAAAAACTATTATTCAAATAACCTTTAACACTGCTTAATAGTTCTATATCATTCCTGATCAACAATATGTCATCTACATATAATATCAGGAATGCTACAGAGCTCCCACTCACTTTCTTGTAAATACAGGCCTCTCCATGACACTGTATAAACCCGAAGTCTTTGATCACCTTATCAAAGCGTCGGTTCCAACTTCTCGATGCTTGCTTCAGTCCATAGATTGAACGCTGAAGTTTGCATACTTTGTCAGCATTTTTAGGATCGACAAAACCTTTGGGTTGTACCATATACAACTCTTCCTCAATGTCTCCATTAAGGAACGCCGTTTTGACATCCATCTGCCAAATCTCATAATCGAAAAATGCAGCTATTGCTAACAAAATCCTCACAAATTTTAGCTTCGCTACAGGTGAGAAAGTCACATCGTAGTCAACTCCTTGAATTTGTCGGAAACCTTTTGCGACAAGTCGAGCTTTATAGACAGTAATACTACCATCAGCATCTGTTTTTCTCTTGAAGATCCATTTATTCTCGACAGCCTTTCGGCTATCAGGTAAGTCTACCAAAGTCCATACTTTGTTATCATACATGGATCCCATTTCGGATTTCATGGCTTCTTGCCATTTGTTGGAATCTGGGCTCATCATCGCTTCTTCATACGTCGCAGGGTCCTCATCATTGTTATCCACAATCATGACATTTAGACAAGGATCATACCAATCAGGAGTGGTACGTTCCCTTGTCGATCTGCGAGATTCAGTAGTTTCCTCGTTCGAAGTTTCATGATCATTATCATTAGCTTCCTCTGTTGCCGGTGTAGGCGGTACTGGTACAACTTCCGGTACTGCGCTACTCTGATCAACGAGTATAGATTCATCAATCTCATCGAGTTTTACTTTTCTTCCAGTCACTTCTTTAGTGAGAAATTCTTTCTCAAGAAAGGTTCCGTTCTTAGCAACAAAGATTTTGCCTTCGGATCTGTGATAGAAAGTGTACCCTATAGTTTCCTTAGGGTATCCTATGAAGACGCATTTCTCCGCTTTGGGTTCTAGCTTGTCCGGTTGTAACTTCTTTACATAGGCTTCGCAACCCCAAACTTTCAGAACGATGACTTAGGTTTCTTATTAAACCATAGTTCATACGGTGTCGTTTCTACGGATTTTGATGGTGCTCTATTTAAAGTGAATGCGGCTGTCTCTAATGCATAACTCCAAAATGATAACGGCAAATCAGTAAGAGACATCATAGAACGAACCATATCTAAGAGAGTTCGATTACGACGTTCGGACACACCGTTACGTTGAGGTGTTCCCGGCGGTGTCAATTGTGAAAGTATTCCGCATTTCTTTAAATGCATGCCAAACTCATAACTCAGATATTCACCTCCACGATCAGATCGTAGAAATTTAATCTTCTTGTTACGTTGATTTTCTACTTCACTTTGAAATTCCTTAAACTTCTCGAAAGTTTCGGATTTATGTTTCATGAAATAGATATACCCATATCTACTCAGATCATCTGTGAAGGTTAGAACATAACGATAACCACCACGCGATGCTACGCTCATTGGTCCGCATACATCGGTATGTATGATTTCCAATAAGTCAGTAGCTCGCTCCATCATACCAGAAAATGGAGTCTTAGTCATTTTACCCATTAGACATGCTTCGCATCTATCAAGTGACTCAAAGTCAAGTGATTCAAGTAATCCATAAGTATGGAGTTTCTTCATGCGTTTCACTCCAATATGACCAAGATGACAGTGCCACATATAAGTAGAATTATCATTCAATTTAATTCGCTTAGCATCAATGTTATGTATATGCGTATCACTACTATCGAGATCTAACAGAAATAGGCCATTCTTTTGTGGTGCTCGACCATAAAAGATATTATTCATAAAAATAGAACAACCATTATTCTCAGACTTGAATGAATAACCGTCTTGCATTAAACAAGATCCAGATATAATGTTCATGCTCAACGCAGTACATAATAGCAATTATTTAGGCTTAAAACTAATCCCGAAGGTAGATGTAGAGGAAGTGTGCCATTTGCGATCACATTGACCTTGGATCCGTTTCCAACGCGCATCGTCACTTCATCTTTCAGCATTGTCGTTTATTCTTTAGTTCTGTTTCGAGTTACAAATATGAGCAACCGAACCAGCATCAAATACCAGTACTAGAACGAGAACCAGTGAAATGAACATCTATAACATGTATATCAGATATACCTTCTTTCTTCTTCTTGACAAGGCCGCTCTTCGGATCAGCGAGATACTTGGAGCAATTACGCTTCCAGGTGTCCCTTCTCCTTGCGATAATAGCACTCAAGATCGGGCTTAGGGCCGTTCTTAGGTTTCACGGAGGTGTGGCAGCTTTCTTGCCACCCTTCTTGAATTTTCCCTTAGACTTGCCCCTGTTTCTTGAACCGGTGGTCTTGTTGACCATCAACACTTGGTGCTCTTTCTTGATCTCAATCTCAGCAGCTTTTAGCATGCCAAAGAGTTCAGGTAACTCCTTGTTCATGTTCTGCATATTGTAGTTCATCACGAAGTTCTTGTAACTTGGTGGCAGTGATTGAAGGACACGATTAATCCCGATCTGTTAGGAATCACTATTCCCAAGTCATCGAGTTTCTTCGCATGCCCGGTCATGGCGAGCATGTGCTCACTAACGGAGCTGCCTTCTTCCATCATGCAGCTGAAGAATTGTTTCGATGCTTCATAGCATTCCACGGCCGCATGAGTCTCAAAAATAGCTTTCAGCTCTTTCATCAACTCATGAGGATCGTGGTGCTCAAAACGTTTTTGAAGATCGGATTCCAGACTGCATAGGATGGCACACTGAACTTGAGAGTACCGTATTTTCCGAGTCTCGTAAACAGCTTTTACTTCATCGGTTTCAGTTTCTGCAGGAGGGTCACCTAGCGGTGCATCAAGCACATATTGCAGATTTCCACCAGAGAGGAAGATTCTCACATGACGGAACCAGTCGGTGAAGTTGCTACCGTTGCTCTTAAGTTTCTCTTTCTCTAGGAACTGATTAAAATTGATTGGGGACGCCATCTCTACAACATATATTTGCAAAAGTTTAGACTAAGTTTATGACAGATTGAGTTCAAATTTTAATTCAACATAATTAAAAATCTAAGTGAACTCCCACTCAAAACAATATCCCTCGCATTGTCTTAGTGATCACACGAACCAAATCCACCGCACCTAAACCCGATCATCACGAGAAAAGGTGTGATTTCAATGGCGAACACTCAAAGTGTTCATCATATCAACCATATGATTCATGCTCTACCTTTCGGTATCACGTGTTCCGAGACCATGTCTGTACATGCTAGGCTCGTCAAGGCCACCTTAGTATCCGCATGTGCAAAACTGTCTTGCACCCGTTGTATGTACTTATTGAATCTATCACACCCGATCATCACGAGATGCTTCGAAACGACAAGACTTGGTAACGGTGCTACTAAGGATGAACACTTTATTATCTTGAGATTTTAGTGAGGGATCATCTTATAATGCTACCGTCGCGATCTAAGCAAAATAAGATGCATAAAAGGATTAACATCACATGCAGTTCATATGTGATATATATGGCCCTTTTGTCTTTGCGCCTTTGATCTTCATCTCCAAAGCATGGACATGATCTCCATCATCTTCGGGCATGATCTCCATCATCGTCGGCGTAGCGTCAAGGTCAATGGCGCCGTCTTCATGATTGTCCTCCATGTAGCAACTATTACAACTACTTTGAAATACTACTCAACATGAAATTTAAAGACAACCATAAGGCTCCTGCCGGTTGCCACAATACAATAATGATCATCTCATACATATTCATCATCACATTATGGCCATATCACATCACCAAACCCTGCAAAAACAAGTTAGACGTCTCTAATTTGGTTTGCATATTTTACGTGGTTTAGGGTTTTCGAGAGAGATCTAATCTACCTACGAACATGAACCATAACGTTGATACTAATGTTTTCAATAGAAGAGTAAATTGAATCTTCACTATAGTAGGAGAGACAGACACCCGCAAAGCCTCTTATGCAATACAAGTTGCATGTCGAACGAGGAACAAGTCTCATGAACGCGGTCATGTAAAGTTAGTCCGAGCCGCTTCATCCCACTATGCCACAAAGATGCAAAGTACTCAAACTAAAGATAACAAGAGCATCAACGCCCACAAAACCATTGTGTTCTACTCGTGCAACCATCTATGCATAGACACGGCTCTGATACCACTGTAGGATAACGTTGCATAGAAAACAAAAAATTTCCTACCACGAACACGCAATCCAAGCCAAGATGCAATCTAGAAGACGGTAGCAACGAGGGGGTATCGAGTCTCACCCTTGAAGAGATTCCAAAGCCTACAAGAGGAGGCTCTTGTTGCTGCGGTAGACGTTCACTTGCCGCTTGCAAAAGCGCGTAGAAGATCTTGATCACGATCGGTTCCGGCGCCACGAACGGGCAGCACCTCCGTACTCGGTCACACGTTCGGTTGTTGATGAAGACGACGTCCACCTCCCGTTCCAGCGGGCAGCGGAAGTAGTAGCTCCTCTTGAATCCGACAGCACGACGGCGTGGTGTCGTTGGCGGTGGAGAACTCCGGCGGAGCTTCGCTAAAGCTACGCGGGAGATATGGAGGAGAGGGGGGCGGCTAGGGTTTGGGAGGGGGTGGCCGGCCTCAAGGGGGTGCGGCCAACTTGTGGCTTTGGTGTGGCCGGCCCCCTCCCCTATGCCCCTCATTATATAGGTGGAACCCCAAGTGTTGGTATCCAAGTCTTCGAATAAGACCCGAACCAAAAACCTTCCATATGGAGGGGAAACCTAGCCAAGCTAGGGACTCCCACTAGAGGTGGGAGTTCCACCTCCCATATGGGGGGGTGGCCGGCCCCCTAAGGGGGAGTCCACTTGGGACTCCTCCCCCACTAGGGTTGGCCGGCCATGGAGGTGGAGTCCCATGTGGACTCCACCTTCCTTGGTGGTTTTTTCCGGACTTTTCTAGAACCTTCTAGAACCTTCCATAGAACCTTCCGCGACATTTTAATTCACATAAAATGACATCCTATATATGAATCTTATTCTCCGGACCATTCCGGAACTCCTCGTGATGTCCGGGATCTCATCCGGGACTCCGAACAAATATTCGAACTCCATTCCATATTCAAGTTCTACCATTTCAACATCCAACTTTAAGTGTGTCACCCTACGGTTCGTGAACTATGCGGACATGGTTGAGTACTCACTCCGACCAATAACCAATAGCGGGATCTGAAGATCCATAATGGCTCCCACATATTCAACGATGACTTTTAGTGATCGAATGAACCATTCACATACAATACCAATTCCCTTTGTCACGCGATATTTTACTTGTCCGAGGTTTGATCTTCGGTATCACTCTATACCTTGTTCAACCTCGTCTCCTGACAAGTACTCTTTACTCGTACCGTGGTATGTGGTCTCTTATGAACTCATTCATATGCTTGCAAGACATTAGACGACATTCCACCGAGAGGGCCCCGAGTATATCTATACATAATAGGGATGGACAAATCCCACTGTTGATCCATATGCCTCAACTCATACTTTCCGGATACTTAATCCCACCTTTATAGCCACCCATTTACGCAGTGGTGTTTGGTGTAATCAAAGTACCTTTCCGGTATAAGTGATTTACATGATCTCATGGTCATAAGGACTAGGTAACTATGTATCGAAAGCTTATAGCAAATAACTTAATGACGAGATCTTATGCTATGCTTAATTGGGTGTGTCCATTACATCATTCATATAATGATATAACCTTGTTATTAATAACATCCAATGTTCATGATTATGAAACTAATCATCCATTAATCAACAAGCTAGTTTAAGAGGCATACTAGGGACTTCTTGTTGTCTACATATCACACATGTACTAATGTTTCGGTTAATACAATTATAGCATGATATATAAACATTTATCATAAACATAAAGATATAAATAATAACCATTTTATTATTGCCTCTAGGGCATATCTCCTTCAAGATATACTCTGGGCCCTCTCGGTGGAATGTCATCTGATTAGCTTGCAAGCATTTGACTGGGTCACAAGAGATGACATACCATGGTACGAGTAAAGAGTACTTGTCGGTAACGAGGTTGAACAAGGTATGGAGATACCGATGATCGAACCTCGGACAAGTAAAGTATCGCGTGACAAAGGGAATTGATATCGTATGTAATTGGTTTAATCGATCACTAAGTTATCGTTGAATTTGTGGGAGCCATTATGGATCTCCAGATCCCACTATTGGTTATTGGTCAGAGAGGATTCTCGACCATGTCTACATAGTTCACGAACCGTAGGGTGACACACTTAAGGTTTGATGTCGTTTTAAGTAGATATGGAATATGGAATGGAGTTTGAATATTTGTTCGGAGTCTCGGATGGGATCCAGGACATAACGGGGAGGTCCGAAATGGTCCGGAGAATAAGATTCATATATAGGAAGTCACTTTCCAAGTTTGGAAATGATCCGGTGCATTTATGGAAGGCGCTAGAATGTTCTAGAACCTTCCGGAAGAAATCACCATGGAAGGTGGAGTCGAAGGAAAGGGATGAGTCCCTGTCCCCCTAGGTTTCGCTCATATGGAAAGATTTGAATTGGGGTCTTATTCGAATCTTTGGGAAAACCCTAGGAATTCCACCTATATAATGACGAGGAGAGGGATGGGGCCGGCCACCACACCAGCCGCACCACCCAAGGGCACCAAGGCCGGCGCCCCAAGTCCCCCCTCTCCCCAAACCCTAGCCACCTCCCTCCCTCCCGATTCTCCCGTAGTGCTTAGGCGAAGCCCTGCCGGAGATCTCCACCACCACCGACACCACGCCGTCGTGCTGTCGGGATTCCGAGGAGGATCTACTACATCTGCTGCCCGCTGGAACGGGGAGAATGTAAGGGTATATTGCCCCTATGTGTGGTTTTGGTAATTAATGACAACCCCTATGGACTAATGTTTTCATTGAGTTTATATGAAGGAATACTCCATAGGTACTACTTGTACTCCATGTGTTGGATTCAAGTATGGATGCCATGAAGATAAAGGTATACCTTGTGTATTGGCATCAAGATCATCGGTATGAAGATATATATATGTAATATGATCAAGAAGAAGAAATGAAGATGGAGTTCTTATGTGGAACTCAATATTAGCCATGCTCTATCTTATGTGAGTATGAGAAGATACAAGGTTGAGTTGGGAAAGTTCAAGATGAGCATCTTGAGTGGATCACATGCTTGAAGCTTGCCGTCCATTTGGTGATAATGGACATGTGAAGATGTGCATCAATGAAGCTCTCCCATCATAGTGTATGGGGGAGCATTTGTGAGTCTTCACAAAGCAACATTGATCAAGTGAGGCATTCCGGCTTGTGTACAGCTTGAAGAGTTATCATCAAGATCAAGCGGGATGCGCAAGGCAAAGGTATGACCTTGATAGGTTTTCCTTTTACCGGTCTCAAGGTGGTTGATGGGAGACCGAATTATAGGATAGATAGCCGCACTATTAAGAGGGCTTTCGGTTGGGTAACTTGATCACATCGTCTTAGGGAGCTCAACCCTTTGCATACTTTGCATATCCTTATTGCTTCTTGGTGTTTCTATGTGTAAGATTCTTGAGCAAGCCCAAGTTCATCGAAAACGGAGTTCGCATGCATCTTCTATTGCGTTTTCGAGGTTGGGTGATTTTACCTGTTATTCATGATATAAGGTTCTACCTTTTATATTCATGATAAAATTCCCTCCTACAGATTCTTGAGTTTGCACTTTCTATAGGATAGCATTTGTTGTTATCTTCCAAACAAAATTGGTTTCATTCGAATCGGAGTTCGGGAGCACTAGGTATTAAAGGAAAAGGAAAAAGGAGAAAAGAAGAAAAAGAAGAAAAAGAAAAGAGGGGCAGCCGGCTGGGCGACCGGTCAGCCGGGCCGCACGCCGGCCCACCCGGCCAGCCAACCGGCCTGCCGCCTCACCTGCCCAGCGCCGGCGCCCGCCGGCCCGCTCGGTGCCCCGCCGGCCGACCGGCCTCCTCTGGCCGGGCCGGGCCCTTTCCTTCCACCCCGCGCGGCCCTCGGCCTATCCGCCGCCCGGCGCGGCGCGCGCCCCGCCCGGCTGCTGGTCCGGCTGGGCCGGACCCCAGACCGGCCTCCCCAGCCCACAATCCGGTCAGCCGGTCGGCAGGCCGGCTGGGGCGATTTTCAGCCCGTTTTTCTTGCGTTTTCTTTGTCTTTTTCTCCCCAACGGTTATTTCTTCCTCCTAACTATAAATAGCTTTCTCCCACCTTGAGCTTGGGCAGTTCTTCCCCTTTCTTCACCTCCATTGTTGCTCTTGGAAGAACTTGCTCTCCCCTTTGATTCCTCCCATAATTCTTGCTAATTCTTGAGGGATCTAAGAGAGGAGATCTAGATCTACACTTCCACCAATCCATTTCTTCTCTAAGTGAGGGGAACTCTTGGGATCTAGATCTTGGAGTCTTTTGTTGACTTTCCCCATTGTTCTTCCTCTCCAATCTCATCCTAGCATTTGTTGTTTGGGTGGGATTTGAGAGTGAAGGATTTGAACACCTCTAGTGTTCTTGCTTTGCATCATTGCATAGTGTTGAGCTCTCCACCACGATTAGTTCGAGTGAGAGACCGTGAGCTTGTTACTCTTGGAGGGTGACCTCCTAGTTGGCTTGGCGGTTGGTGCTCCGGTGATCTCTTCAAGCAGATTGTGAAGAGGCCCGGGCTTCTCCTTCGTGGAGCTTGTGAAGTGGTTGTGGAGCTTGCCATCTCCGGAGCGGAGGAAAAGCTAACCATAAGGAAAGGGCCATTATCCTTCGTGGGTGTGGTTCAGAGAATAGGGTGAGCCTTCGTGGCGCGGGGAATCCTTCATGGGACCTCCACTCCTCCAAACTTGACGTACCTTCTTGCAAAGGAAGGGAACACGGGAATACATCCTCGTCTCCGCGTGCCTCGGTTATTTCTATACCCGAGCTCTCTTTCCTTGTGATAGCCATCGTGCTTGAAGTACATATATCTTGCTATCACTTGTGCTACATATATCTTGTGCCTATCTTGCTTAGCTCTAGTTGCTATTGTTACACTTAGTTGAGCTTAGCATATTTAGGGTTTGTGCTTGTAAACTAAACGATAGTTTAATTCCGCATTATTACAAGACAAATCCGTAAGAGTTTTTAATTGCCTATTCACCCCCCCCCCCCCTCTAGGCGACATCTCAATCTTTCAATTGGTATCAGAGCAAGGTCTCTCCTTGTTTAAGGCTTCACCGCCTTGAGAGTAAAGATGTCGGCTAGTATAGTGCATAATGACACAATTGTCTTTAATAGCACAAATTATCTTTTGTGGCGAAATTGCTTACTTTGTAATCTTCGGACCTTGTGTCCACATATAGAGCAATTTCTAGATGTCGGTTTTTCTCCTCCGATGGATTCTCAAAATCTATCTTTAGAGGATGAGAAAAACTTACATCTTGAAGCTCAAGTATCTAATGAGCTTTTATTCTCCTTGAGACCCGATTTTCGTAGGTTCTTGATATATATAAAGCGAAAATCGTCTCATGAGATGTGGATCAAGCTTAAGGAAATGTTTGGTGGTTCCACTTCTCAATTGGTCGGTGGTGACTCCGAGGAGCTCTCTTCCCCTTCACATCATGAAGAGCTCCAAGTTGCTTCCACCTCTGGTCGTGATGAGTTATCATCTTCTTCCACTTCGCCAACGTGTAGCAAGACACGAGGTAATGATATGGTGAGTGGTGAGGAAAATTGCAATATTGATATTGTGCTCAAGAGTGATGATTCTTCATCTCTATCCCATTGCAATGCTTCCTCTTTGGACTTAAACACATCTAGCATTGAAAATAATCTACATGCTTGTGTTGATAGCCCTTGCATATCATGTGTAAATTGCTTACATAGATCTCATGATGATATGCTTACCTTGTCTTGTTCCCATAATCAAAATGCTTCTATTTCCTCTAGTTGGTTGTTGACTAACAATGTAGAGGAAACCGAACACTCTATGGATCAAGACACGATTTCAAATGAGGATTCAAGAATATCTTCATCTTCATTCTCCGGTGTGCACATGTGCCTTATGGCAAAAGGATCAAAGGTATCTCCTACTTTGACTCCTAACACATCCTCTAACGATGAGAATGATGATGATGATAATGATGAAGAATATAATACCTTGGTGCATAATATGGCAATGGTATATGCTTCTCTTCATCGTAATAAAGAAGCTCGTGCTAATCTTGAACACTCTATGGATACCTTGAATAAATATAGGGAAACCATAGTGGAGTTGGAGTCCCATGTTGAAAATGGGGAAATGAGATTCACTCTCCTCAAGCATGAGCTAAAAGATGAGAACCATACCAATTTTATGCTTACACAAAAAATTGAATCCTATATGCATGAAAATGAGAAAACTATTGTTGATGCTTGTGCTACTAACTCTAATTCTTGTGAAGCATCTATCTTAAAGGAGAATGTTGAGTTAAGGGCTCAACTTGAGTTGCTAACTAGCAATTATAGGGAATTGGAAAATAGTCATAAAAAGTTCTCGGGCTCTCATGATGACCTTCTAATTTCCTATGATGGGCTAAAGTTAGCTCATGAGGCTAGTATCACTAAGGTAACATCTTGTGAGCCTCATGTGGACATTAGCACAATCTCTACTACAAATGCTATATTGCCATGTGCTAGTCCTTGTAATCCATCTAGTCAAACTAGTGACATGCCTTGTGTTGGATTACTTGCTTTGCCTTGTTGCTCTAACAATGAAGCTTCTACTTCCTCTAGTACTTGTATTTCTACTAACCATGTAGAGGAAATCAAAGAGCTCGAGGCCCAAGTCTTGTCTTTGAAGAAAGACTTGGAAAAGCGTCATGAAGGGAAATCCGCACTTGACAAGATGCTAAGTGTGCAACAATCCCCCAATGACAAGAGTGGACTTGGATTCAACTCCAATAACAAGAACAAGTCCAAGAGCAAGAACAACAAGAAGAAGGGCCAAGACAAAGTCAAGGATTCGGCCAAGATTGTTTGCTTCAAGTGCAAAGTTGAAGGGCACCATGTTAGATCATGCCCATTGAAGAAGAAGCACTTAAGTGAGAAGCAACAAGGGAAATGGCCACAAGGTCAAGCTCAAGCTCAAGCTCGATCTCAAGTTGAAGATAGGCAAATTCCCAAGAAGAATCAAGATAAAGTTCCCCAAGAGAAGAAATCAATAAAGAAGAAAAAGGGGAACACTTGCTACTTATGCCGTGAGAAGGGGCATCTTGCTTCTTCATGCTTAGGTGGTACCTTATCTAACCCTATAATTGTTGATGATGATTATTCTCTAGGGAAGGATAAGGATGGCAATGTGTTTGCCAAGTTTGTTGGAACTCAAAGTGGTCTCAAGAAAAGGACCATTTGGGTTGCCAAGCCTATTGTGACTAACCTCTTAGGACCCAACTTTTTTGGGGACCAACAAGCTCAAACTTGATCAATAGGTGCATGTGGAGGGCATTGGAGACTTGGCTACTTCATGAAGAATTAAGGGATCTTCAAATATTATATTTTTACCAAGCCAAGTCGTATGGATTATCATCTATATCTTATATCCAATGTTCCTCTTTGCGGTAACTTATACTTCAACTCTTCATGTTTATTGTAAGTTACTTGCTCCTTTGCATGTTTGGTTTTGTACCAAATATGTGTATGTATGTGTTGTGTCTTACTTGCCTATCTTGTGTATTCAAGTATGATTGTTTGACTCATCATATACTTGTGTATTGTTTTGAGCCTAATGCATCTTGATGATATCTTATTTGGCTCTCTTTGAAGTGTTTAATGGAACATCCCATTTTGGGGGAGTGATATGCTTTGTGCATCTCTCTTTCTTTAAAATGTGTGTACATGGGTACCACCACTTAGTATTGATATTGCAAGATTATCTAGTCACTATGTGGTGTGTCATACTCATGAGAAATTCAAATTCTAAATATCCATTAATCATCTCTAGTTGAATTTTAGTTGCCTCTTGTTTAGAAGAAATGTTTTATCACATTATGGGGGAGTAATATGTTTTGTACATATCACAAGCCTAGAAAATGTGAACATATGAGGTTATGCCACTTAGAGTTGATGCTCTTAATTATCTTGTTCCTAGGTGGCATGTTTGCTCAAACAAGCTCCATTCCTAATAAAAACCTTTTATTACTCATCTTGTGGGTTCTTGTTTGAATAAGAAATTCTTGGTGCGGTTTTTCCTCAAATACATATCTCTATATCTTATTTGGGACACCTTTTGCTTCAAGTTATTCTAATCATTGCCGTGCGTGATTGTTTGACTAGTTGAAGTTATCAAGAATCTTCATCCGTGCATAGTGCTTAATTCTATATACTTATCCTATGCCTTTTATTGTGAAGTTGATCCTTACTATCATTGTCAATACTCCACCGGAAATCATTTCCAATATACTCATTGTCTTTGACAATTGATAACCTTGTATGTGGTTGAATTTTTGGATCATCCTCACCTTGGATTGTTTCTTACTTCCTTATTTTATTTCCAAGAAATCTTTGTAGCTCCCATATGTCTTCCTTGTCCTTTTGAAAAATCTTTTGATAAATCCCCTTGATTCATATCAAGTGTTTGTTTTGGAATACATACCTTTTCCTTACGGTACATTGTGCCATTGTGAAAAGTGTAGTGGGTTTGGTTTATTTGTTCGAACCTTGCTCCTTTGGGAGTTTTGCTATCTCATTCCTTCTTCTATGCTTTATTTGTTGAATGAGATAAATCTTTGAGCATGTTTGCTTTATTTCATCCTTTATGCTCAATGGTCTCTTCTTAGTTCATTTGTTGAACTTTGTTGAACAAATCTTTTGTGATTTGCTTCTTTGATATAATTTGGACAACAAATTTGTTTGGTCACACCTTTATGCCTTCTTGAATTCATTTGGTGTTTTGTCCAAAGTGTGCCTTTCTTTGATCTTTAAAGTCTTTATGCGTGCTTATATGTAATTCGTTTATATTTGTAGCATGCTTGCTTTCTTTGATCCATTATATAGGGTATACTCCATCAAATCCTAAATGGCTAAGATGTGCATGAAATTCAAATTTCATCTAAATATGCACATATTTATATGGAGTGTGTTCTATATATTATGGTTAGTCTAACCATGTGGACCCAATAAGTTTGGGGACCAAGATGTACTTGAATGATGTTTTAGGTACATTGGAGATGCAATGGAGGCTTGTCTCATCTATAAGGAAGGTGTTGTCACCATATGAGGATTGGAGTCAAGCTAGGATGATCGATGAACTCTTATCTACTACATCAAGCCATTGCCATCTCGGTAATAAGTATCTTATTCATGCACTCTCATATAGCATCCAACATCTTGTAGGTTGTATCTTGGCATGAAATTATTTATTTCGAAAATATTGCGGTTCTTGAAAAACCCTTTTAAAGTAAAACTTCTTATTGAACATTTGAGTAATTTGAGAAGATGCATATGATAGGTTATATATATATATATCATATTTTATGATTCACCTATCACAAATATGCCCTCTAGCAATTTATTGCATATCAATTCCTCAAAGAGCTCTTGTGTGCAATATTGATGAATTTGTGAAATAAATCCGTATTTGTGATACTTGTTGCCTTTCTCAAAACACTCCAACTAGATTTAATTCCCTTATTGTTAGTTGTGATGTTTTTGAGATTTAACTTGGTTGAAGTTCATTCATATACCATAAGTGAAAATTGGAGCCATAGGCTATATATGCTTCTTAAGCAAACATCCTTTGGTATATTTTATGACTTCATCTTGGATATATTGTCTTATCTATTTTGTTAACCTCTTGTGTGTGCATGTTTCTTTATGGATCACTTTGTCCACTTTAGAAACTCATATACATAAGAGCGTTAATCCATCACCTTGATATCCTTGTTCTTTGCCGACCATCTTTTACCCCTTTGTTTTTTAGTGGGTTGGTAAAGAAGATTTATGAGTGCTTGGTTTATTTATTTTCTTCATGCACTCATATCTCGTAATTTTTGGACTAAAGTTGTTCTTGATAAGCATATTCTCTTTATCTTAGTTGTGTTCTAAATGATATATAGGGAGTGAGGATTCCATGTTTGTGCATATTGTATTCAAATGCAAACATTATAAATTGTGCACAAACCTTGGGGAGCTTTCTTATTTTATTTAAGAGCACTATATCTCTCTTATCATGATATCTTTGTTTGTCCAATCAGATCTTTGATTGCTTGCTTTATTTGTGAAAACTTTCTCCATCATGTTATTCTTATGCAATCTTTGATCCTCAATATAGTTTGACTTCCTTCAAGTATTCATCATTGGATATGTGCATTTGATTCCACTCAAATTATGAGAAGTGCACACTTTGGGGAGGATCTCACATTATATTGGCTTTCTAAATTTGTCACCCATTTTGGCACTCGATGCGAATGGGGGAGAAGTTTAGAGGGTTTAAGGGAATGGTTTTATACTTAAGTTTGGTTTGTGCTTAAGTGTTTTGCCTCTCAAGCATTCCATATTTATATGTCTTGCATGGTTGTATATATATAGTGGAAATTGTCTCAAAGGTTAATCTTGACAATGTATGCAATGAATTCATGTTCATCACACGTGCATACATTGTGGGGGAGTTTTCTCTATATATATTGGTTCTACTCACATCCCGTGCATTTGTGGTAGTTGTGTGAGTAGAGTCGGTTTTGATATGGGCTAGTAGCTTTGTGTTACTTGACCATATCAAATACAACCTCTTGTATACAACTTATTCTCGGATAAGTTGCGTACTTGTCTCTAATATTCATTATATAAACCCTCTTATTGTGGTTGTCATCAATTACCAAAATGGGGGAGATTGTAAGGGTATATTGCCCCTATGTGTGGTTTTGGTAATTAATGACAACCCCTATGGACTAATGTTTTCATTGAGTTTATATGAAGGAATACTCCATAGGTACTACTTGTACTCCATGTGTTGGATTCAAGCATGGATGCCATGAAGATAAAGGTATACCTTGTGTATTGGCATCAAGATCATCGGTATGAAGATATATATATGTAATATGATCAAGAAGAAAAAATGAAGATGGAGTTCTTATGTGGAACTCAATATTAGCCATGCTCTAGCTTATGTGAGTATGAGAAGATACAAGGTTGAGTTGGGCAAGTTCAAGATGATCATCTTGAGTGGATCACATGCTTGAAGCTTGCCGTTCATTTGGTGATAATGGACATGTGAAGATGTGCATCAATGAAGCTCTCCCATCATAGTGTATGGGGGAGCATTTGTGAGTCTTCACAAAGCAACATTGATCAAGTGAGGCATTCCGGCTTGTGTAGAGCTTGAAGAGTTATCATCAAGATCAAGCGGGATGCGCAAGGCAAAGGTATGACCTTGATAGGTTTTCCTTTTACTGGTCTCAAGGTGGTTGATGGAAGACCGGATTATAGGATAGATAGCCGCACTATTAAGAGGGGCTTTCGGTTGGGTAACTTGATCACATCGTCTTAGGGAGCTCAACCCTTTGCATACTTTGCATATCCTTATTGCTTCTTGGTGTTTCTATGTGTAAGGTTCTTGAGCTTGTTGCTAGCTTTACAACAAGCCCAAGTTCATCGAAAACGGAGTTCGCATGCATCTTCTATTGCGTTTTCGAGGTTGGGTGATTTTACCGGTTATTCATGATATAAGGTTCTAGCTTTTATATTCATGATAAAATTCCCTCCTACAGATTCTTGAGTTTGCACTTTCTATAGGATAGCATTTGTTGTTATCTTCCAAACAAAATTGGTTTCATTCGAAACGGAGTTCGGGAGCACTAGTTATTAAAGGAAAAGGAAAAAGGAGAAAAGAAGAAAAAGAAGAAAAAGAAAAGAGGGGCAGCCGGCTGGGCGACCGGTCAGCCGGACCGCACGCCGGCCCACCCGGCCAGCCAACCGGCCTGCCGCCTCACCCGGCCAGCGCCGGCGCCCGCCGGCCCGCTCGGTGCCCCGCCCGCCGACCGGCCTCTGGCCGGGCCGGGCCCTTTCCTTCCACCCCGCGCGGCCCTCGGCCTATCCGCCGCCCAGCGCGGCGCGCTTCCGCCCCGCCCGGCTGCTGGTCCGGCTGGGCCGGACTTGAACCGGCCTCCCCAGCCCACAATCCGGTCAGCCGGTCGCCAGGCCGGCTGGGGCGATTTTCAGCCCGTTTTTCTTGCGTTTTCTTTGTCTTTTTCTCCCCAACGGTTATTTCTTCCTCCTAACTATAAATATCTTTCTCCCACCTTGAGCTTGGGCAGTTCTTCCCCTTTCTTCACCTCCATTGTTGCTCTTGGAAGAACTTGCTCTCCCCTTTGATTCCTCCCATAATTCTTGCTAATTCTTGAGGGATCTAAGAGAGGAGATCTAGATCTACACTTCCACCAATCCATTTCTTCTCTAACTGAGGGGAACTCTTGGGATCTAGATCTTGGAGTCTTTTGTTGACTTTTCCATTGTTCTTCCTCTCCAATCTCATCCTAGCATTTATTGTTTGGGTGGGATTTGAGAGTGAAGGATTTGAACACCTCTAGTGTTCTTGCTTTGCATCATTGCATAGTATTGAGCTCTCCACCACGATTAGTTCGAGTGAGAGACCGTGAGCTTGTTACTCTTGGAGGGTGACCTCCTAGTTGGCTTGGCGGTTGGTGCTCCGGTGATCTCTTCAAGAAGATTGTGAAGAGGCTCGGGCTTCTCCTTCGTGGAGCTTGTGAAGTGGTTGTGGAGCTTGCCATCTCCGGAGCGGAGGAAAAGCTAACCATAAGGAAAGGACCATTATCCTTCGTGGGTGTGGTTCGGAGAATAGGGTGAGCCTTCGTGGCGCGGGGAATCCTTCATGGGACCTCCACTCCTCCAAACGTGACGTACCTTCTTGCAAAGGAAGGGAACACGGGAATACATCCTCGTCTCCGGGTGCCTCGGTTATTTCTATACCCGAGCTCTCTTTCCTTGTGATAGCCATCGTGCTTGAAGTACATATATCTTGCTATCACTTGTGCTACATATATCTTGTGCCTATCTTGCTTAGCTCTAGTTGCTATTGTTACACTTAGTTGAGCTTAGCATATTTAGGGTTTGTGCTTGTAAACTAAACGATAGTTTAATTCCGCATTATTACAAGACAAATCCGTAAGAGTTTTTAATTGCCTATTCACCCCCCCTCTAGGCGACATCTCGATCTTTCAGAGAAGGACGTCGTCATCAACACCGAACGTGTGACCGAGTACGGATGTGCTGCCCGACTGTGGCACCGTCAAGATCTTCTACGCGCTTTTGAAAGCGGCAAATGATCGACTACATCAACAAGGAGATCTAATCTCGTAGGCTTTGGAAATCTTCGAGGGTTAGTCTCATGATCTTCTCGTTGCTACCATCTACTGGATTGGATCTTGGCTTGTTATTCGTTCATGCGGTAGGAAACTTTTTGTTTTCTATGCTACGAATCCCATCAATTTTTTCCCCAGAACAAGGAGTAACATGTCTCGTTTGATATACTTAGCATAAGTGCGTTAATTTTTCACAAATACCTTAAGCCTTGCTTCACACCCGCGAGTATATCCCCATTGACATTTATATATGGTACGAGGCCTGACTAAAACGCAAGCCAATCACTGCCCTTCTCTGTAACTTCGCATTCCACCCTTTGTAATGAGATTTGGTCAGACAACCTATGCTCAGTTACCGTCCATTCAAACATACTAAAGTTGTCATCCTACATCACATGATGGGGATGTTACGGGCTCTGATCCCACCCACTGATTTCACCACTGAAGACAACCCGATTAAGTATCTGAGGAGATGCGAAAGGAAGAAGATATATCAGACTTTCCTGCTTCATAATAGGATTTGCATTCAGCACGGTCTATATGGCGCTTAGAATGAGTGACTGAAGTTGTTGTTTAGTCCTAGGTATATTTATAACTACAATAAACCCCCAAATATATTTTCACCTTTTATTCATCCATGGTTCCACTTCCCATCATGATAGATTAATCGACCACTTTGGACCAGTAACCCATATCTCATATTCATCATGAAAAAAATTATTTTTTTGCTTTTGAATGCAATAGAATTGTAGTATTTTGAAAATACTTTGTATAAAATAGTCAAAAGGAAATGAGCAAGGGTAAGCTTTCTTTTGAACTTGCCTGACAATTGTGAGTTACTACAGTTTGCAGATTCTATTTGAATTTAGATATCGGGTTCTGAAAATAACATCGTTGTCCGGCAAGAACAATGTTTAAAGAGCCAAATTTGGTGCTAATATGCATAAGAGGAGCTGCATTATCATAGTGTGTTGAACCCTCCCCTTAGTGATGTTTTTAAGGTTATCTTGATGTTATTTACCACCTTTGCCCTTATGGACTTAGTGATCATTTCTTTGTGGTAATAAAGTATTATTATTATTATTATTATTATTATTATTTTATCACACATCGATAAAATTCATCTTCTGGGGTTTTAACACTCAAAGTATTTGGATGGTATTGGTATTATTGTCACACTTCAAATGGTTATAGATAACTTCACTTTAGGATTTACATGTGAATTTCACTTTGGAAAATAATTTATGGAACATTATTAAGATTGAAAATAATATTCCTTTTATTTACAGAAAACTATTAAGGTTTTTAGTAATCATAAAGAATTTTAAACACCTTAAATGGTTTTTCTTTATTCATTAAATAAGTTTGCATTTTTATCTTCTTAAAATAGATTTTTAAAAATCTAAAAAATAAGATTTGAACTACTTATAAGTTTTTCTACTACTAGGTATTTTCTGTGTTAAACCTATTTTTTGAAAATTCTAAATTGCTCTTATGGGGCCTACTGGTCAGACCAACATGGTATAACCCACCAGAACCGGTTCGGTACCGAACCGCTGACCACTCTCTCTCTCTCTCCCTCCCCCTCTCTCTCTCTCTCCCTCTCTCCCTCCCTCTCTCTCTCTCTCTCTCTCTCTCTCTCTCTCTCTCTCTCTCTCTCTCTCTCTCTCTCTCTCTCTCTCTCTCTCTCTCGTGCTTTCTCTCACTCGCTCTAGCGACTGAGTTGCCACCGTCGTCGCTCGCTGATTTCGGCTGGCCCAAGCTTCGCCCGATGTCATGCTCGTACATATATGCTCGCCTTCCTATCCGTTTCGACCCGTCTCCCGTGCTCTTGCGAGGTCGCCTCTAATCCTCTTTGAAACCTAGGGTTTCGTTGTTCATCGCGCCACCGTGCTACGGTGCCTCAAGTGGCTTCCTTGGTGTCATTGGCGGTGTCTATGACGTCGTCGCCGCCGGCGTGGTGTGGCGCAGGTTGAGGACACCCTTTATATCCATTTGTGTAATGTAAATTTTGCTCCGTAGCACTTTCGGAGGAGGGCGTATCAATGCGAACCAATTTCGGTGATCTTGTTATGGTAGACGATCATGTCCGTATATCCCCGTAAACCCCCTGCCGTCTCTTTATCCTCGAGATCCACACCCTTGTCCCATCCCACTCCGAACGACCGACCCTGATTTCGTCCCCAACTACCGGCGCCGTCGGCGGTGCCTTCTCCAGCGGGGCGCCTCGGAGTTTCCGACGCCGTCCACCTCACTGTCGAGCATGTCCTCACCGGCGCCGGTTCCGGCCTCGCCGGGGTCCTCCTCTCAGGTCCGTCCACCCTCCTTCGATCTTCGCCATCCATGTCCGTTTGGTTGATTAATGTCTCCGCACTTTCGATTCCTTCCCCTATCCTATCTGTCTGGTTTACTCGTTGATTCCGGTTGGGGTGGGTGCTTGCGATGGATGTGCAATTCCCGGCGGTGAATTTCGTTGCTGTTGTGGCTGCATCTGGTTGTTCGGTTTGGTAGGGATGGGTGGATGGTGAACATGATTTGGTTGGTAATGTCCACATGCTGGATCCTTGAACAAAAAAGCGGCCTTTTTCTAGAGATCAGCAATGTTGGCTTCCATATTGGTTTAGTTAAGATCAGGATTTGGTGATCCCGTACCCGTTAATCTTTTTGACCCTCAATACATTCTTAGGCTGAGTTTATGTGCATTACTATTAGTATCAAAAGTTACAGGCATGTAGCTTTGTAATATTGTCTATACGGTAACTCTAGGCATGAAGACTGTTTAACAAGTTATAGGGAGATTATGAGCACAAAAGAAAACAAATAGTTTTGGATTGTTCTCAAAAGTCATACCTGAAATCAAATAAATTATGTCGGAGAGAATGAAGAATTGAGAAATTGCCCAATTACTGAAGGGGTTACACTGTTCTGATTTCTCGTCAAATAAGCTACTTGATACTCTTTCTGTTTCATAATTCTTGTTGTGGTTTTAGTTCAAATTCCAACTACACTCACGGCAAGAATTATGGAACAGAGAGAGTGCAAAATTTAGATCAGTGTAGGATTTTTACTGATCCATACATTTATGGAAATTGCTATTCGTGTCAATACAACAACAGCAACAACACCAGAGCCTTTTTCCCAAGCTATTTGTATCAATGTTAACCTATTTTTAGTTATTAAGATTTCATTCATGAGAATATATACATAATCTACACTAATACATAACCAATGGTGAATAATGGGTCCTCAGTAGAATAATGTAACAAAAGTATGAAAACCCTATCCACCCAAACAATTAATTAGACCAATCGCCAACATTATTAAAAATGGTTTGTGTTATGACTTATGACATTGTGCAGCCAAACACAACTGCCAGCATGGAAAGCAAATGTATTAGTGCAACAAATTCATCTCAGTTAGATTTTTTTCCTTATATTTAGAATTTGGGCATGTAGTTTTCTTAAAATTTTGGAATGGCTATGTTAGATGTGTTGGGACTGGACACAGTTTATAAACGCGTTTTGCACTAGGCACCTCTCATCCTACAAGTAGTAGGGAGAGTGGAGAAGATTGCCACAGGGAGTTACATGCTTAATTCAGATAAATTGCTTGTCTTTCCTGATATAATAAAATGCTAACAAAAAACCTTCTGATTTTGACAGAGAAAACGAGGTTCAACAGAATCAATTGGCTTGTATGCAGTCCAGTGTTGTGAATGTTATAAATGGCGTACGATTCCAACAAAAGATGAATTTGAGACAATTCGTGAGAACTTCACTGCTGATCCATGGTTCTGCAGTAAAAGACCTGACTGCACATGCAAAGACCCTGCAGACATTGAGTATGACAGCAGCCGCATCTGGGTTATCGACAAGCCCAACATACCAAAGCCGCCACCCAACACGGAGAGGCTAGTGATTATGAGAGGTGATCTCACTAAAACTGATATCTACTATGTCCTGCCAAATGGGAAGCGTGCAAAGGGCACAGGGGATGTGCAGAAGTTTCTCGATGCAAATCCAGAGTACAAAGACAGCTTATCACTTGAAAGCTTCAGCTTTACAATGCCCAAGATTGTTGAGGAGACTGTTTCCAATAGCTCTGCGTGGAAAACTAAAAAGACTAAAAAGCAGGACAAGACAAATGCTTCAAGCAGCAAGAACTAACTGCGGCAGCAAATACAAAACAGTTCATGTACCTGCTTGGATGATCCTACCTCATCTACCTTGAAGGTAGTCAAGTTGGTTTTCTCTCTGCAATGTTACTTCTTTTAGGATCTGTGAAGTTACTCTGAGCACTAAAATGCAGTGAATCTGTTCCTGGTTATGCATCAACTTGGGGTAAAATTCTGAGATGCTTGAGAAGGGCTGTAGTTTTATCTCATAACTAGTTGCAGATAGATGTTTGAGTTATGAACCTGCGTGATACATTATCTTCTAGGTTTTTTTTTTCAGTACATGAGCATTGCACACGGTGATCTCATTAGAAAGCAGCCTATCAGGTCAATTCCCGGTCGACTTACGGAAATAGAAAACAATTAAAGGCTGTGCAGTGCATAACAAATTGCTTCCTTTGAACCGGAAAGTAAGCAGATTGATTGATCATGTAGAACAATTTAGTCAAATTTGCATAGTATATTGGCTTGGTGAAATAAGAATGGCAAATGCAACTAACATACTTTGTAACTGGATTGACCAAGAATCGCTAGGTAGCACACTTAAACAGTAGTAATAGGAGCATTGGCAGTTCCGGTGGCTGGCCTATCGACAATTCCGATGTGGGTGAGCAACACCTAGAGGATGTTCGTGGCGATGTGCCATACAAGTATGGTGTCAGATGTACCTTTGCCGTTGCAGGCCCAGAGGAAGCTTTCACCGGCTGAGCTCTGCCGCAGTGATGCCTTGCCGTTGCCAATTGGGCATCCGCCGGTACTGACGCTGCTCCTTAGTGTGTCAACGATGCAGACCTTGATCGCTGCTGGGACCTTCACAGGCTTCCTCTTCTGATCGGATAAACGGAGGAGACGCCTAAGAAGACAGAGTAGCGGGGTTCTCCTCTGCTGAAGCACCAGTATTGAACATTGTCCCATTTTCCGTTCCAGTACTTCATCAGACTGATTAAAAAAAAAATTAGTCCTCTATATTTTTGGGGATCGAATTCGGCGGCCGAAGTTTAGAGGAGAAAAAAATATAAAAATCCACTTTAGTGATCCGCTCTCTCTAAATTATTGAGGTTGGGTTAGAGATGCTCTAAGTACTTCAATGATCAAGAAACTAAAAACAGATAGATCCTAGGAATTTGGCAACTTGGCAAGAGAACCAAATAGACATCTCATACGTCGTTTGATCTATGTTTCATTCAAATACGCCCATGAAGCCTCAGAGTTCACTTGAACCAAACTGATTAAAAATACAAGCAAGCATGTGGGAGCAAGTCCTTGGAACAAGATTCGTCGTTGCTCGAATCACCACTGTCGTTGATCCCGAAGTGAAGAATCCCGAGCAACCACTGAGTCATCGACGTTAGACCTGAAGAACAAACCTCATCGGAGTCGCCACAGTATTCACCAGCCCCGATCTACATGGACGGTCATCTCCCTAGGCGGGCGGAACCGAACACCTAAACCCCAGCAAGCCTCATGAGGCACAACCAAAACGAGAAGCATCATCGTCATCAGAAGGAGCAACCCGTAGGCGACGAAGATGACGAACACCAGCTCGAAACTGAACTACTCCCACTACTCCCACTACTCCCTCGATGCTTCTAAACACGTCTTCGAGAAGGGGGAGGATCCACAGAGACCTCATTTGATCTGTTGCCATCTCCCACATCAAGATTGTGCCACCACAAAAACCTAGAAGTTTATTCCGACTGCAGGCCGAACACCCAGAACAGGGGTTCCCCTACCTCCGCAGGCCAGAGTAGCATACAGAGTGGAGCATTCGCAAAAAGAAAAGGCGAAGAAACTTGCAATGGGGGGGGGGGGGGGGGGGGGATGGTTTTTGGAGAAGGGAAAGAACCCACACATACTACCTAACCGATATCTTAGATAGTTGCATGGTTCCTAGTAGTTCACATAAATGTTGGCCTTCAGGTACATCTGTTTAGCAATCTGATGAGAAAATTTCATTTGTCCATAGTAGATGGGTGTATTACAAAAGAAACCAGCAAATTTGCAGGTACAACATATGCTTCTCAACAGGAGAATCTTCACTCTGACCTTGTCAGTCATCCAAGCTGTTTACAAAAAATCTGATTAGCCATATATACATTAAACTTTGGAAATTCTTTCTTGGTTTGGTTGGATACCTTCTATGCATACATTACGGAAGTACAAATGTAGTCATGCCGAAGTAGCTAGAGAGGGCAGAAGGAACATAGGTGGGTTCGAGTGATGCAATCATTTCACCCGAACATTGTGCACACGATTCAAGTGTCAAGCTTCTGGTGTTGACAGCAAGTATGAATGCAGTTTGATGCCACACGCTCTTCACCACGATGTAAACAATATGGTCATCATGCAAGCTCAGGGTGGGGGCACCGCTGATAAACTTCTCCCAGGTCAGCTTCCTCTTCCCGTCCAAGATCTCAGGCAACAGGAGATGCAGGGAACTCCAGTCGGTGACCGATATGTCTGACGTATCAAACGTGAGACTCTTGTGCCAGACATCTGAAGAGATGGGTCTGGTCCATGTGGTAGCCGTCCAACCGGGGTCGTCTCGTCGCTTCGTGTTGAAGCAGGCAGGCCCTCTGTGAAGCTCTAGCTCGATAAACTTCATCACGCCATTGTGCACTGTCATTTGACGATATGGGCGTTTTGCACGGTTTTGATCTTCAAACTTCACGAAGAACTCGGTGAGGGTTTCGCACGGTTCCGGCACGGGCACGGCCACGAAGCGGATAGTGGGGCTCTCGTCCAGGACGTTGCATAGGAGAACGCCCCACCAGAGATCGACCCAGCCTATTAGGCCAGGTCGTGCGTGTACCACGCTCGTGGGATAGTGAAGTGCCAGCTTGAGCATGGCGTTCTGTGTCTCCATGTCGTCGGCGATCCGGGCCACCCGAGTGCACCATGCTTTGCAGTCGGAGCGATAGATGTACAGGGTGTAGTGGTGGCTGGAATCGAGCACGACGAACTGTACAAAAGGGAACACCACGGCGTAGTGCTCGACGTCGTCGTAGATGGGCAAGATGGCAACCTTCATTGAACAGATAGCTGGGTAGGGCCCCGGGAGGAGGTGAAGGGATGGAGCACCTGGCCCCGCTCTGTAGACGAAATAGTCCGTGTAGCTCCACTGGTTGATGTCGCCGTCGCCGTCCCAGAAGGGGATATCCAGAAGGACCAAACCTCCCGCCACACCGATGATACTAGGCTTAGGCTCTTCAGAGAAACGCTGGCGACCCGTGAGGTCGTAGCAGCGGACGAAGCATAGCGAGAGGGCCGGCGGACCGCGGATTTCGAAGGACACATCGACGGAGAGGCCTTCGCTGTTCTCGGTTGTCGCAGAAGTTGAGTTGTGGCAGTAACTGATACGACAGTTCTGGTCCAAGAGGATCTCGGGGCAGCAGCCGAACCGGGAAGAGTAGGCTGGCATGGCGGAAGAGAGAGAGGGCGCCGGCGAGGAAGACATGGATCAGGGAGGCGGCGGAGGAGGAGATTCGGAGAACTAGGGTTTTGCTTCAATGCCTCGGAGAAAAGACGCGGGGTTGAGAGGAAGAGGACAGGTTCGGTCGGTCGGTAGCTTTTTGGGTCTGACGGGCAAGGGCAACTCTGTTCGATCGGGTCCTTTTTAGCGTATTTTCGAACAGATTTCAAAGATGTGAACAAGTACGTTTTCAGAGTACAAAAGCGTTTTCCCGTGAAAACGAACACTATTAAAATTTGGGAAGATGCATGGATTCCAAGTAGTGTATCCCGGTCCGCAAAGTCATCAAGATTCTAGAGGGCATATTTTACTATCCAAACCTTGCGATTTACTAACTGAACCTGTTACTAAGGTGAAGAATTAACCAATCAAGCTTTATGTCATGTTGATCTTGGTGATCTCACTGCCTGGATTCTGACGGAGAATATTATCCTTACCTTGCTGAATATGAAAGCTAGTTTGTGAGAAGAATTGAAAGCAATCAAGGTGCTGGACCGATAAGCCCCACATCCCATGTGGGATTGCATTTGGAAACTGAAAGTTCCCGCAAGGGTTAAGATATGTATGTAAGGACAATGCAGAACACCATACCCTGCAGGTCAAAGCTGGCAAATGGGCACATCAAAAAACTTAGTGGCCAGTGCCCGGTTTGTGATTTTTCAATTCTATTGGGCCAAATTGGTGTGGAGAAATCTTGGTCTGGACATGAAGATCAATGAGGGGGTGTCAAATAGACAACTGCACTGGAGTTTCCTTCTTTTTTTATGTCCATAACACCCAATGTCGTCATTGGTTCCGGGCGACGTGATAACAAAGAAAACAATAGGTGTAACTAACTTGCTGGTATTTGTGGTGGGAGCGAAGGCAAACCATGCACGGTGAGAAGGTACAGCCTCCAGACAGATCAGCAATGTCGATTGTGGCAATGACAGCAAGCTTCAGGGCTTCTTATTCATCCAGCTAGACCGAAGAAGGAAAATATAACCTGGTTGAAGCCTCCACGTGATCATGTTAAAGTAAATGTGGATGCTTACTTTGATGAGGATTCACTTCGAGGAATAACAGAGGCTGTTGTTTGCGCAGCTGAGAATTTTATTGCAGCAAGCAATTGCAGATACGCGCTGAAGAACCGTATTTTGCTTGCTCAGACCTAGGATGTAACAAAATTGTTATGGGTTCTGATTGTTTGGACGTGGTTGAAATAATAAAGAATGGAGCACACACATGGTGTTGTTGCGGCAATTTTCAACGATTACTATCACCTGGAAACTGATTCCTTGAAGGTCAACTTCAATTATGAACCGAGGGAAGCAAACATCGTAGCTCATGAATTAGCTCATTTGACAAAGAGTTCTAAGCAATCTGTCTGGTTAGAAGATGCTCCCCCGTCTATTTTAACTCTTTTAATCTTCGATGTAACACTTATTGCTAATATATAAAGATGTACTAGTAAGCTGTGAAAAAAAACTCTTTTGGTAGATTTCATCCGAAATATCTTATCTGGATTCTGGGGTGTGCTTTGCAATACGGTGGATATGATAATCTCAAGACTTAAACGTAAAATGAAAAATATGGTATTGATAAACAAAAATGCAACGGATGATCATATCTCTTCTACATAATCGTGCTTACTGGGCAGCCCAGACTATCCTCAATTTTTTGTTCAGTGCTAATCCATTCTGGAGATCCTACATAGGCAATAGGCATTCACTAACTTGGCAACAGAGCCAAATGTACACAGAGATGTCTGGATTTGATTTCTCTTTCATGGAAATATATGCACACCAAGTCTCATACTTCACTGGAACCATACATGTGTTTTCAAGTTGCTGCACCTGCTGCATTTTATCACAGTAGGTACATTCAGAGCTGCCTATTTCCTAGTTCACATAAATGTCACAATTTAGACTGCAGGTACATCTATTTAGCAATTTGATGTCAAAATCCCATTTTTCATGGGTATGCACAAAACTCGGATACACTATATCTTCAAATAATTTCATAAATGCATGCCCTCCACAAGAATCCAGCAAAATTTGCAGATGAAGTGCTCCTCTCATAAGGAAATGCTTCACTCGGTCTTTTGCAGCCACCCCAGCTGCATAAAAAAGCCCGGCAAGTATTACTCCACGTGACAGGGTAATCTAGTTTTTTTATCAGTAGCGACACACAGGTTATGGGAGAATAACAGAATTCCGAGGGAGCAGACAACATTAACATGAGAAGGTACCTTCCACGCATACATCACGAAGAAAGCAACTGTATCTGCTGACCAGACAACTGCGAATGATTTCACAAAGAATGGGATGATAACGTTGATTAGAGGGACCAGGATAAACAAATAGTTGAGAGCCTCTTTCTCCTTGTTTGAGCAGTCACGGGCCCGAAGAGAAGGTATAGCTGCAGAAGTAGATAATGATCAGTATTGTGTTGCAGTTTTTTTCTTTCTTGGGCATCAACATTGAATCAAAGTATTCACAAAATTACAATATAGATTACAGTTTCGAGTTGGTGCAACATCAGAGAGGTTGGATCTTATTTGTGTTTCTTGTTGGTGGCTTATGCAATATGCATATGCATCCAGATTAAAATTCAAGTTGCAAACTGAGAGTTACAGTGAAATAAAATTTAACATTCAATAGTGCTTTATTTCCCGTATTGTGGAATAGCATCACTTTTGTTTTATTTCAAGCTATGGTAAGCCTGGTATGTTAACTGCAACAATTCATCTGAAGTTTTTATGATAACATATTCAGTTAAGATATTTGGTAGCTATAGTGAAAGATTACAATGAAAAAGAATGTCCACTGCAACTCATTTTTCCAGCCAATATGTGTAGAACACAATAAACAACGGCATGGTATATAAAGACTGGTTGCCTTTTAACTTCTTCCTTTTAATAATGGAACACAACGTTTGCTGTGTGGTATGGCAATTGCCAAATGTTGATGGCAAAAACTAGCAGGGTGAGCTGCAACAATGAAGTTTTATAGCTAGTGAAACTCCATATTCCCTTTATCAGATCATTGGCCGTGTTGTTAGTACTAGTTACTGTTACAGTACCCCGCATGGCCATGGATAATCATTTACTAGATCATACTGCTTGCTGTTGATGGCATGAAAATAGCAGTACCAATATACCAACAGAACAGCGAGTCAGAAACTAGTACAAATGATGCTCTAACTAAGGAGGCATTAGTTTGCTGAAAACGCATGTCTTACTTACTGAACATCCAGATGGACCACATCCCCATGAGCCTCCAAATGTCGGGCTCGCTGGAGGGGAAGACGAGGTTGAAGGAAAGGGCTCCGCCGGCAAGCATGGAGGCGTACGCCTGGACCTCGAAGATGGTGTACAGAGTGGATCCGGGCACGGCGGGGTTCTTGCTAGCGGTGGACGCCCTCGGCGCAAACGTCGCCGCGGTCTTCTGCACAGCCTGCTCAAGGAGGACACCCGCAGTATCAGTTAAAGCTGGAGGGATTTCGCCGTGCAAACGGGGTCCAACGCCGGAGTAGTACCGACCTTCTTGAGCTCCTTCTCGATCTTGGGGTTAACTACTGGCGGCGGCTTCTCGGCCGACGGTTCGGCGCCCTCTCCTTCCGTTACCGCGCCAGCGGTAGCACCGTCGGAGCCATCGGAGCCAGCCCGCGTTAAACTGGGCCGCCGCCTCCGGTTGGCGCTGCCAGCGCTTCTACAGGGAAGAGACGCCGCCGGCAACCGCAGCGCAGCTGCGACCGGCGGGAACGCGCAGCCGCCGCTGAGCGGGATGTTTAGCAAGGGGTGCATCGTTGTTGAGGTTTTCTTTGTGCAGGGAGGAGGGGCGGGAGAGGCCAAGGGATGGGGAACGGGAGGCCCTCCTCCTCCCGCCTTCACCTTCTGGCCGTGGTCGCCCCACGAACACCGTGGCTTTTCTTCTCTCCGTCACTCTGTCAGTTGCCAGTGGAAGAATGTGAATATTCCGCAACTAGTTATAGGTGTACTCTTTTTTTTTGTGACATTTCTAAATTTTCGAAAAATGTAAACTAAAATTGTAGATCTTGGTTATGCTATATGTTATGAACCTGGAATTTTTTGTTTGAAAATATGATCATATGTAACCGGTGCAAAAAAGAAAAGACATAGGTGAATAGTGTCATGTACTGTTTATCTATTATTTGTTCTTTTTTATGTAGATCACATATGGTCGTGAAACTTCATAGATACAAAAGATACTCCCGCTGGTCTTTTTTAATTGACTCAAATTTAGTACAAAGTTATACTAAATCTGAGTCAATTAGAAGAGACCGGAGCAAGTACAACACAATGTAAGTCCATAATTTTAGTTTGCATTTTTTGGAAACTTGAAAGTGTCACAAAAAAAAAGTTGCAACCGCAACTAGTTACGGATTGGAGTTTCCGCAATAAGATGAAGAAATACTACTCCTTGTAGGAATTGCAATAAATCTAACAATAGTATTTCAATTAAATAATTTAAAATAAAATCATCAAAAAGTCACTTTGGATCCTGGGCACCAGTGCTCTCATCGCATTTAAAAAATTCAAAAAATATATTTTTGTGTTCAAAAAATATGTAAGAAAATTCTAAAATGAGATGATGATGTATCCCACTAAGGTACAAAATCTCAATTACAAATGTTTTGTTTTCTGAACTACACATAAATGATAAAATCTGATTTGTTTTTTGAAGATTTGAATCATTATACTCAGATCTACGCATTTGGTATTTTTGTGTAGCTCAAAATACACATTATTTTCATTTCAAAGTTTACACGTTTGTAGGAGACAATACTGGCTACATCATAATTTATTTTCAGATTTTTTTGAAACTTAGAAATGTGATTTTTAATTACCTTTTTAAAAAGGGACCATTGGCACCAAATCTCTGACCTAAATTCATATTATTTTTACGTATGTCAAACATCATCACTTTTGTACTTATATATGGGTGAGGATTGAGTGAAACTTTTTGATTGTCCCTTTGGTCCAAAGGTTTGTAGTAATATGGTTTAGGGCAATCATACGATCAATGTCGGACTTCGACTTTGAAACAGTAGGGTATGGAGTGGGCGATATCCATTGATATCCAAACTTTATAACAGTATCGTCTATGTACATCGGCGGAGGCAGGAAAATATGAAGGAGGCAAATGAAAGAAAACAGAGAACCAAATTTGTTAGGGTTGGATTAACAAAAATGCCTATTTTTGAGAGGATTTTTTTGCATAAAACAGCAGGAGTATATAGTGAATTTTTCCAAGTTAGGGGAGCCAGGGCCTGCTGGTCCCCTTGTCTCCGCTACTGTCTATGTAATTTTATACGGGATATCTGAGATAACCTAAATATTTCTATACATATATATCTAAAATCACCCACATGTTTGTGTTGTCCAATTTCACCCTACTTTGTCATGTTTATGCTGTATTTATTATGTAAAGTTGTTTTTAAAAGGTAAATTAAAGCTTATTATCTTCGAATCTGCGCATATATGTTATACATTCACATTATGTGAAAAACCATATAACTAAAAATATTCTTATAATACTAATATGAAATATGTTCCTATAATCAAACAAAAATTGTAAGATTTTTTTCATAAAATTTAAATCCTACACGGAGGGGACTTCCCTTCTCCCAGCTCTCGCCCCTGTTGAGAGTCCTCCACAGTGCTTCACCGCCGCCCCTTTCCCTCCTTTTCACCGGCGGTTCTGCCGCCCGGAGTAAGGATGGGTTAGGAGGCTTTGTATATAGATCTAGTAGTAGGGTTAGGATTAGATTTGTTTCTGCTGTTGTTGGCTATATGCTGGTTTGGAGCGTGGTGCTGCCACTTCCGAGCTGCGGGCGGTGCCTAGCGGTGCTCTTCCCCTTGGTTGTCGCGGCGAGGTGCTGCGCGTGGCCAGCGGATGCGGCGTCGGCGTCTCCTAAAATAAGCTCGTTTTGTTGCGGGTTGATTCGCATCCAAGATGTGCGGGTGTGGCTCTTTTCTTGCTGCCATGGTGGTTGCAGACGGGAGTGCTCCAGGCTATCGAGGCTGCTCTTCGATTCAACCCGCAGATGGGATCCCTCAGTGCTGCAAGTCGATGATGGAGTTCATTCTCGGCGGATCTTTGGCGTTGCCTCACCGCCGACTATCTTGGCCGATGGGCGGCCGCTCCAACAGGCGATGCCAGAGGCGGATTTCTCCGCTTCAGGTGGGCGTCGTCCCTTCTACCTCCAGGCCAGTGTGCCGATGCGAAGGCCTACCAGATCCAGTGCGGCGACCCTTGCAAGCTCTGTACCAAGTGGCTGTGTCCCCGGCGACAAAGCTGATGCCCGCACATGGTTCTTCATCGTGTGGATCAATGGTGGTGGACTCGATTGCATTTTGCAACTTCTGATTAGGGTCTGTGGTGCAAATGTTGAGGGCTTTGTTGTTTTATCTTATCTTTTATGGGTCCTCCTTGTAAAATGTACTTCCACCGCTTGGTATAAATGCAGCATCTAGCCCCTTCGGGGCGTTTCCCGTTCAAAAAAAAAAAAAAAAAAAAAATCCTACACAAATCCTATAAATCAAAGAGTCCTACTGTGTTGTGGAAAAAGAAAACTTACTCGATAGTCACCGAACACATGTGCCCACGTGGCTACCTTGCCCATCCGGCTCAAACCCGACCGACCGATTTCACGAGTCGCATAGTGTAAGGTGCCACCCAACCAATTGCCATGACCTGGTAAACATGGGCTCTTCCTCGAGCAACGCACGGGACGCGGCTGCGCCGCCGCCGTCGCCGCCGCCACCACAGCCACCATCTCCTCCTGCGGCGCCGGCGCCCCTCCACGTGATGGACGCGGAAGAGGACGACGAGAACGTGAAGCAGCTCAACGAGTGCGCCGCCCTCTACCTCTCCCTCCAGGCACATCCCTTTACCCCGCGCGTTCTCTCCCCGTTCCTGATTTGCTCTGCTGCTCGGAAATCTCACATTTGCTCAATCACCGGCCCTGATTCCACTGTCCCCTTGTCTTGCAGGACTGCCTCGTCGAGTCCGACCGCAACTGGAAAGCCTGCCAAGCACGTAAGCATCGCTACAGAATTTCACTTCCTTTTTCTTCACTGTAGATGCCAAATCTGTTGCAGTATATTTAACTGGTAACCCACCCTTCTAAGTTGCCGCTGTTGGAGCTAAGTTTTCTCTTTAGTGGTTTGTAATTAGACGGAACTCAACTTTTAGCTTTGCCAACCCACTGTAGATGCCACCAAATCTGATGCAACTTATTGAGCTGGTAACCCACCCTGATAGTTTCCCATAGTTGGAGCTAAGTTTTCTGTTCAATGGTTTGTAGTTAGGAAGAACCTGGAGTTCTAAGTATCATGGTTCAGATTCAGGTTGAAATGCTTAGTGTTTTGAACCAAAAACTGTAGAAGTTTTATGTAGCTGATGTAAATTCACTTGATCATTATAGAGATATGTCGACAGCTTCTCTTGCTCCATCACATCGCGCAATTAGTTTTGTTATCTTCTGTCATTTACGATACCCAATACCATCCAAGATAACTCATGGTATCAGGTGCCGTGTATATCTTCTGTCATTTGTGGCATTGGTTATACTATCACACATGCTGAAATTTATTTTACATTTGATGCTTCTTTACGATAATGTGCAGTATCGTATATTGATTTTTCAAAAGAAGTTGATCATCCACGAGGCTTGTCTCCCACGTTCATCTACATCAGGCATTAAGATTCAAATTAGCACCAATCTCCTAGTGTTGCATTTTCGTTCACACAGTCACATCATTGATTGTTTAGGAAATAATACTATTAACGAAACCTGCAGATGCACTTGGTTTTATTTTTGGTATTACAAGATTTACTGCCATCTAAGGTCATCCTCACTCAAGGGGTCCCAAGGAGAGATGTTGTGATTTCAGCTACCTTGTGTGGTGCTCCGAATTAAATTAATGAATGTAGCATCCCTTTAATGACAAAGAAAGAGATAATCCTGTTCTGATAGTTATGGTCATATATATTTCTCGCTTTCTTCTATGCAAATTGTCACTCATAAAATGGATTGCTGTTTTCGTCACATAAAATTCTTAGACTTGAGCTAACCAGCATTTTTGTCACCTCTGATGAAATGCAGATGTTCAAGCATTAAAAGCCTGTGAGGCGAGCAGAAACAAAAATGAAAAAACATGAAATATTTCCAAGGTGCAGATACATAATATGTATACTTTTTGCTAAATTTTATGAAACCCACTTACTGCAGTTTGCTTCAGAAATCATGCTATTGCTTTTGCAGTTGGATCTGAAATTGTGTATTTGCTTTCACCAGTCTGAAGCCATCTCATATCATCTTGATGAAGACAAACAAATAACGTGCTGGAGTTCTCAGGTGTTGATGGAGAAGATTTGTAACATCACAAATTATAGTGTAGTTTCGACCAAAAAGACATAGATGAACAGATTGTTTTTATTGGCAAAAATCACTGTACTAGATTGAATGTTTCAATCAGCGCTTGCCATTTTTTTGAAACGTTGATAAAAGGTAGTATTAGCATCTTCGCTTAAACGTCTACTAATAGCCTAATGCGAATCAAGCTACTATTGCCACACAACTGGCTGTAGGCTCTTTGCTAGTCTGGTTTGGATTACGTGGTGGTGTTGAATTATATATGCCAGGTACGGCTTACCAATCACAATGATATTATGCTCGGGCACAAAGGGATACATCACGAGCTGCATTCTTCAGGTGGCTTTATAATCGTATATCTACAGGCATCCCACTATTGATTTCCACTGGACAAACTAAAACTAGAATTACACAAACCGTTTACTGCCAAAATTAACAAAAATCATCAGCACTTGGGGCTTACATTATTGACAAAAGTATTGAGTTCCGCTGTTTTATGAGAATTGTGAGAAGGTAGTCGGTAGTTGCTCCATGGGTTCTTATTTCCATTTTCACTCTCAATCAACTAGCCTCTTCTTCGGAGGCTGGAACAAACTTAAGTGAAATACTGTTGACGCAGTGCCGCTCATCAGTCGGCGTGTTGAAACCCTCCCCTTTGAACACATGCCCCAGATGTCCTCCACAAGCAGCACATGTGATCTCAATTCGCCTCCCATCAGGATCCGCCTAGTAGCAATTGAAGATATGTGACCTCCGTCAGGATCAGGGCATGGAATGAGCAGAAAAGAAAGAGAAATCACTGTATGTGGAAATGGATGAGAGAATCAATACCGTCCGTTTTATGGCTCCAGGGAATCCTTCGTAGAATGCTGGCCAACCACACCCTGAGTTGAACTTCGTAGATGATTTGTACAAGGGGGTTCCGCAGCCAGCACATCCGTAAGTACCCTCGCTAAACAACTTGTCATATTCACCTGTTCCAGGGTACCTGAAACAAAAATGATCAGATGAAATTTATCGTGGCTATGCTGTTTTTAGGTTACCAGACTGCCATATGCAAGATGTCATAAATGTAATTTTTTGTTCTTCTCATAACAGAATCAGAGATCAGTAAAAAATCAGAACACAAACACAGACCAGAAAATAGGACAGCACAAATGCAGGTAATGGATGTAGGATACAAACTACATAGAGTCAGCTTACATGACATTTTATGATCAAACAACTATGTTTATGCAGTACTCGGTTAAAGTGTAAATCCCATAATAATCAACTGTATGAAGTATGACCTACAAAAAAAACCAAATGCAGAGTAATACTCTTTTATTGCCATAAAGCACCTCTCGAGCTTTCTCAAGTTTCATATTCTAGTTCCAGATTAGTAGATATTCTAATAATTCAACTAATGAACTTGTTCATGCTTCATGGACAGGCAAAAAATTAACTTCCTACACTTGAGCTTATTGACAAGACAGAAAACCGAATAGCAGATCTGTTGAGAGAAGTATACATACTAACAGAATCTGGTTGCTGGCCTAGAATGTTAGCAGAATACAAATGTTTTCTAGTTTATACGAAGATCTTGCAAGTAAACTAAAAAATAGTCCAAGTATTACTAGCTCCGTAGCATTTTCTTTCTCCAGATGTATTTTTACCAATAGAACTTTTAGTACTCTGCATACAATCATTTGTGCATGTGGCAGTCTAGCTTTGTGGAAAAGAAATTTCTAGTTCATCCTCAAATTGATTGTCTAGACAACTAGAATATGGTTGTGCTTTTGGAATAAAAGAGCATCATGAGATTGTAACTGAAAATATGATCTTAGTGACTAATAAGATTCATGGTGAAGACTGAAAAGGGTGTCTCAAGATTCTTAACATTCCAAATCTGGCAGTCATGTTTCAATAAGAAAACATAACTTGCACAATCTTGTGATCCGTCAGTATGTGTTGCAATGCTAGGCAAAATAAGAACATGACAAACTTCTACCAGATAAAGCCAGGATTATTTTCTTACAATTGCTCTGAAAAGCGCTTTAGAAGTTTTTCAAACCAGCCAATGTCTGTGACATGTCGACGCATTGCAACTAGGACTTGTAGTGGCCGGTGCGCATGCTAATACTGGTGGCGATCCAGGTTAGTTAGACATGTTCAAGTACGGTTGAACATATACACCATTTGCACTTGCTGAACACACTAACGAATTGACCTGTAAATTTGTACTGTAGAAAGAAAATGGAGCCTTGTTTGTTGATCACAGCATATAGCCATGATTCCATCATATTCTTTATCTGATCAAAGTGCTGAAGCGAACCAACATAAATCACACAATCGATTCCAGGAGGGAAGACAAAGATCAAAGGTCTTACTCGGTGCCCTTGCGGCGGAGGATGCGGAACTGCTCCGGCGTGAGGATGGCCTCCCACTCCTCCTCCGACTTCTGCACGGGCCCCGGCGTCGGCGCCGACGAGGACATCGCCACCACGACGCCCGGCAACCGCCGTCCGACCGTCCTGCTGGAGCACCGGCCGGCGGCAGGTCTGACCGCCGGGCAGTACGCCCGCGAGCACGAGAGGGAGGCGGGCCGAGGGGCCGACGCGGCGGCGGGAGAGGGGGCGAGGAGGAGGGACGAGAGCGCGGAGAGCGGCCGCGTGGCGGGCGGCGCGGCGGGGTGGGCGTGGAGGGACGCCATCCTGAGCTTCAGCAGATGCTGGACGCCCATCTTCTTTTCGCTTTTTCAGGCAGATGTAGCGCAAGGGCTTCGTTTTCGGACGCTGATTGCTGATAAGGTTCTGTGGATGACTTGTGTGCTCCTACCGTCCTGAAGGCAAACTGTAATTTCATATTGAACGGGGCTAGCTCTCTGTTCGTCTGTTAGGAATTTCTCCAGATTCCTACCAATGTTTTCAGCAAAATTCTTGCGTTTCAGACAGAGGATCCAGTTTGTCATGAAATGATGGCAAAGACACCATACCCGCAAACCAAATGGGACCAGACTGACTAGTGACTGAGTGCCTACAATCTGGAGTTTCTCCTCTCTCGGAAGTCTGCATCATTGTTGTTCAACTTCAGACGAGCTTCAAAATCATGACACAATATTGGTGGCCATAATCCTGATGCCAACACCTCCCTTCCATAGATAGTCGTAATCCAGTAAAAGAAACTTAATCATGAAGAAATGATATGTATTCTAGACAAAGGTGACCAAAATGAAATATAGACGGGAAGATCAACAAGTGGCATCAAGAGCAGGATCATATCTGTGGAGTCCTGAAAGAAACGCCAGCCACACTGAGTCAATTTTATCATTATCTGCTCAAGCGTTTGCAAATGCACATCAGAACAGGGGAAAGAATATACGCATCTTATTATGCAGTTTCATATTCAAGAACATGGAAGCTGTCTACATGATATAAATTAAAGCTTATCAAATCTATGAGCAAACATAAGAAAGATAGTTAGAAATGTGTGTGCCTCCATGAGGAAATGCAAGATGTGTTAGTACAAAAGTCCCTTTAACATCACACTGTTAAGCAAGCAGCCTTTAATAACATCTGAATTTGCACTTGTGACTGAAACAAAGTCAGGCTTAAAACATCACAATTTGTAAATTATTTACTCAGGTTTTCGCAAATGTGCTGGGTCAACAATATGTGCATGTTACAAGACGCAGTTCATATCTATGTGCAGACACAGGAAGATTGTTAGAAATGTGTTCCCATGTGAAAATGTCAAATATGTCAGTAAAGAAAATGAATGCTACTCCCACAGCCCCATAATATATAAAATGTTGTTACAACCAAAATAGGTTGTAATCGGTTGTAGTAACATCTTATTTTACGGGGCGGAGGGAGTACATCATTACCCTGCTAAAACAAGCAATGCTCAAAATATCTGAATATATTGGATCTCTAAGCTACAATCTGATTATATCCAGCATTGGTTTATCAAGCACATCCTTCAAAAATGACAATCTAGTGGCTACTGCATCATATACAACAGAGCATTCAAGCTGAAGACAGAAATGCAAGTTTGCCAGCCACACTGAGTCAATTTTATCATTATCTGCTCAAGCGTTTGCAAATGCACAGGGGAAAGAATATACACATCTTATTATGCAGTTTCATATTCAAGAACATGGAAGCTCTCTACATGATATAAATTTAGCTTATCATATCTATGAGCAAACATAAGAAAGATAGTTAGAGAATGTATGTTGCCTCCATGAGGAAATGCAAGATGTGTTAGTACAAAAATCCCTTCAACATCACACTGTTAAGCAAGCAGCGTTTAATAACATCTGAATTTGCAGTTCTGACTGAAACGAAGTTGGGCTTAAAACAGCACAATTTGTACATTATGCTCAGGTTTTCGCAAATGTTCTGGGTCAAAAAATATGGATGTTATAACGCAGTTTCATATAAATGAACATGGAAACTGTCAACATATATATATATATATATATTAAAATGTATCATATCTATGTGCAGACACATGAAGATTGTTAGAAATGTGTTCCCATATGAAAATGCCAAATATCTGAATAAGGAAAATGAATGCTACTCCCACCGTCCCATAATATATGTTATTATTATCGTCGTAATAACATGATATATTACGGGCGGAGGGAGTACATCATTACCCTGCTAAAACAAGCAATGTTAAAAATATCTGAATAAATTGGATCTCTAAGCTACAATCTGATTATATCCAGCATCGGTTCATCAAGCACATCCTTCAAAAATGACAATCTAGTGGCTACTGCATCATATACAACAGAGCATTGAAGCTGAAGACAGAAATGCAAGCTTGTGAGCTAACAGATGATACTAGGAAGCGAATTATTCGATGTACTCATCATCGGTGTCATCATCATAATCGCTATCCTCATCTTCATCATACACATCTTGTGCTCGCCCTGCCAACCTATTTGCGTCAAAGGAATTGGCATCTTCCATTTCCTCCACTCCGATCGTATCATACTTCATGCGCTCATCGAATTTCGCATCAGAGCAGTTAAGAAGCCACGCGAGCGAGCACGTGAACCCCTTCTTGGCCACGATCTCGTGCCGGTACCTTATGGTCGACTCGAGGCCATATGTAAAGAACGCCGGGAACTCAACCAGCTCCTCCAGATCCCTGTCCATCTCATTCTTGAAGTAGTCGAAGTTCATCCTCATTATGTCCATGTTGAGTGCGAGCAGCTGAGGGCAGGCCACGACCATCTTGCTCACCTGAGACAGTAGGAAGCCGCAGCCCGTGAGGAAGTTGACGTGCTTGAGAACCGCGGCTCGCCCGAGGCTGATGGCCTGCGGCATCCTCTCGATCACCCTTCCGAAATCGTCGCGGGTGACCAGAATGCTGGCCTCGAACAAGCTCTGCTGCGCGGTGAGTTTGTCTCTGAGCTCGATGCCGAGAACGTCGGGGTAGTTTATGATGATGGATGGGAGGGACTCGTTCCTGACGCCGAACTCGAGGAGGGCGTCTATGTTGGGCTTGACTGTTTCTTCGAGGCCGAAGCCGAGGACGTAGGGCTTGTCCTCGATGATTCTTGCGATGGCTGGCCTGTGCAGGCCGATGCGTTCGAGGTGTTCGACGAAAGGTTTGAGGATTTTGCCGACCCGCATGCCCAGCAGCTCGGGGAAACGGGTGATGACGCTGCCGACCCGGCGCCTGGCGACGCCGATGGCGACGAGGTAGGCGACGGAGGTGCTGATGGTGCCCTCGAGCTTGAAGCCGAGGAGGTCCGGGTAGCGCTCGAGCACGCGGGGCACGTCGCCCGGCCGGACGTCGAGCCCCTGGAGGTACTTGACGACGGGGGCGAGGTCGACGACGATGCTGGCGTGCAGCACCTGCGGGTAGCGGCGGAGCAGGTTGGGGAGCTCGTCGCGGCGCACGCCGAGATTGCCGAGGTAGTCGAGGACGGGGACCATGTTCTTGCGCACGCTGCAGCCGAGGGCGAGCGGGTAGGCGGCGAGGTCCTGGGGGGTGAGGCCGAGGGAGCGGAGGAAGTCGACGCGCTCCCGCATGACGTCGACGGTGGCGGGCAGCTCGAGGCCCGCCAGCTCGCCCGGGTCGACGCCGAGGGAGGCGAGGTAGGCGTCGACGTCGGCGCGGCGGGCGGCGCGGTCGCGGTCCATGGTGAGCAGGCTGGGGCGGGCGTAGAGGGACTGGCGCGCGCGGGCGGGGCCTGGGGTGCGGCGGTCCGGGCGGGGGCGGGAGGAGGTGGAGGCGGCGGAGGAGGTGGCGCGGAGGCAGAGGAGCTTGCGGAGGTTGGGGGAGGGGAGTAGTGGCGGCTTGGGGTGGGCGGAGAAGAGGAAGAGGGACTTCATCATTTTTGGTGAACAGGGGTGGGATGCGAATGCGATGAAGATGAAGTTCGGGTTTGGGGGCGATGGCGATGGCGATGAGATGAAGTTCGGGGTAGGGGAAGGAAGGAAGGGAAGTGGAGTCGACTGCCACTCTGCCAGGCAGGTCTTCCCGTAACGGCGTATCGGCGTCACGGCCGAATTATGTGAAACAACATTTTTCTTTTTCCAGTTAAAGATCAATCGTTCCTAGGCGTATCGGCGTCACGGCCCAAGTTTCTGTAACATCCCAAGTTTCAACAATAATAAACAAGAAAGAGAAATTCCCCAAACCCAAATTTTTGCAATTAACAAAAAAATTTTCTATACATATAATGCCACATATAGATAAATGCATTTGAGTGTTATTCTTTTGTGCAATTGCCATGATGAGTGTTAGTATGTTTAAACCTTGCTTTGTGAATCCTAAGCAAGATCACTAAACCCTAAATTGAGGGGAATTAGAGAAAATGGGAAAAACCCATTTCCCACTCACATACACCTTATGCAAATTTTCAAATCCTCAACCAAGGCCAAGATTGCTTGCTCCCTTGCTTCTAAAATACTTCAATGTGATAAACTAACACAATTGCGCCCTTGAACCAAGAATCAAATGCAAAGAAATCAAAAATCCTACATACATATGATAATGGTCACTTCTCCCCAAAATAATTTCTTCACCTCTTTACCCCCCTGGTTTTCTCAATTCTTGAACTAAACTTGGTCAACCAAAGACATGTCATCCAAGACCATGTCAAGGTGAGCAACTTTGATGTTGACCACCATGGCTAGAGTTGACTAGGTTGACCAGAATAAAAGTGACAAGAGGGGATGCTGAAATAAAGAGAAGATTATGTCACTTTTGACATTTTGCAAAACAACTCCAAATTGAGTGCCACCACCACCAATACTTCACATTTATTATATAAATGAGATTCACCAAAAAGATTTTCAAAATTCAAAAGAAAAGTTCTTGCGGCCATTTGACCGAACACCTTGCAGGCAATAATCCAGTTTTGTGTGTCACCCTTTTACACACTGGTTTCTCCCCTAAACCCCTTTAATTCTTGATCATCACACTCTCTTACAACCCCTGCTTCACCCTAGTGCATGCTCTGGTCGATTAAAGTGAGAGGAGAGGGGAAAGAAACCCTAGACTAAGGCACGCCGTGGCCATGCCGGCCACCTTTGGCATCTCCACCACCAGCCCTCATCTCAACTCTTGCCCTTGTCCTGGAGCTTCCCTGACACTCAAGGAATCGAGTGGTACACTGCCCCTGCTCGCCACGGCTCGGCATTGGCCAGAACCCGCGTGTCCAAACCATGCCAGGACGTGCCAGTCGACGCGGTGAGCGCGCCCTGGACACGCCGGTCCGTCGAGCGCTCGAGCAGCCTACTCCTCGCCCTGCATCCCTACCGCGACGTTGAGTAGCTACTCCCCGCCCTCTACACGCTAGACACAAGCCCAGGCCTGCCCCTGCACCGTCGCCGTCGTCCTCGGCCAAATGATGCCGCGCGCCCCGTGACAAACCCTGCAAGCTCCCGAGCCATCCCGTCGCCTTTTCTCTGCGCCAGCTAGCCGTTGAGCATCGCCAGGACGACGCCTACAAGATGCCGTCCTCGCCTTGCCCCTTCGACCGACGGAGAAGCCACGCCGTCGACGCTCCTCCACAGCATACCCGGCCACCTCGCTCCCTCTATAAATAGCGACGATCAGCACCTCATCTCTTCACACAATCCACTCCCCTCACCTCCCTGAGTCTCCTCCACCCATCAATTTCACCAGACCTCGCCGGAGCTGCTCGAATCGCGAGCTCAAGACCGCCGGAGCCCGTGGAAGCTCTTCATCGATTGGAGCCTCCCCGAGCGCCGCTGCTGCACCAGGCCGTTCCTCGTCGACAACCACTTCTCCGCGCCTACTGCCTGAGACCTGCACCGGCCTGGTACGCCCTCCGACCCCCTAGGCTCGCCGCCAGGGAGCCCGCTGCTCGTCGGAGAAGACGACGTTCACACGCCGTTGGATCCTAGTCTAATCCTACGGCCTAACACGCGCGTACCGCTTCGGCGTTTAAAGAGGCGCCGACAGGTGGCCCCCACCATGTCAGCGCGGCCCGAGCGCACCAGATGCGTGTTGGGCTGTGAAGTGGGCCTTTGAACCGTTTCGGCCCAGTAACGCTTCCCGCCTAGCCCACGAATTCAAATCTGAGTTTATTCTTTATTCAAATTTTGCTCTGCTGAATGTTTAGTAAAATTTGAATAGTTTGAATTCTGCCAAACCAAATCTAGCAAACCTTATACCGTTGGAAAGCCCATGAATTTATCTATCCAATGCCACTGGCCCCATCCCCATTTTCATTGTAGATTTAATTTGACAAAAAAGACAAGACAGGGACTTTTGCACATTCAAACTTTATTTAAAATTCAACCAGAATAGTTTTTGAAGTAATTCCAATTCTAATAAATCACAAATGATGTCCTCTAATTGATTATGCAATAACATAGCCCTGTTGTTTGTATGATCATGGACTAGATCAAATAAAATGGCTATGTAGTCATTTCTAGAGCTTTCTAAAGTGGAATTCAAACCCAACCCTAATATGAGAGTTACCTCTCATTTAAATTTTGATCCTAAGTACTAATAACCAGGGGGAAAGACTAAGGCTAATGAACCCTTGAGAATTATTACTTAGAGATTTTAATTCATTTAAATGTTAAGTTTTAAAACTATGTGAAGTGTAGCACTTCAATTAAATTGAACTCACATATAATAGATATGAAATGTTGCCTTTGGGTCAACCTATATTTCATACCTTATTATTATATGGAGAGATTAAATCTTAATAAGAGGAAATGAAAAGAAATGATTTCTTTTAAAGACCTACCCACCAAATTTAAGAAATAGGAATAATGAGAGGAAATTATTTCTCTTTCAAATAAAGACAAATCAAATAATCCACCATGCCATGTTTGAGTGATGATAGAACTAGTGTGTAAACTATTTTGAGTGCCTCTAGTTTAGTATGTGAGCTTGGTTTAGTATTTATACCTCGTATTCGTATATAGACGCTAGTAACGAGGAATACCAAGAGGAGGAGGGCTACTCTCAGGAAGAAGAAGAGAACTTCGATAACTACCCAGCTCAAGGCAAGCTAACCCTTGCTAAACACAAGTGCTTAGCTCTACAAGAGCAAAGGCACCATCACACTTTACTTTTATGTATTACCTATCCCATGTTTTTACTTACAATTGCTTTTGCTTATTTATTTCAAAGTACCCTTTTTATTTATGATTCCCACGTCTAGATTAGAACAAGAGTATCAAAGTTAGCCTAAGCAAATAAAGCTAGATAGCACCCCCTTCACATAGTGGCTAGTGCTAAGCAATTAAAAATTGACTACTCTAGATGGGAACATTTGTGAAATGGTTTGAAGTGAAAGATTTTGAAGGTGAATATGACCAAGAGAAGATGGTGATTTTTGGCAAAATAGATGATTGAGTTTGAATGCGATACCTTTCCAATGATACAAGTACCCCCACAATACCTGATTATGGGTAGGGCTTAACTAGAAACTTGTGTATTTTAGTATGGGTTCCCTCTGAACAAACATCATAGGGGTTACGCTGCGGCTGCCTCCGTTACTTGTGGATTGATGTTGAAATGAGGTGAAAATACGGCCCAAGCCCTGTGCAGTTCCCGGGTTGACTGCGGTTTCCACCGGGAGGCCAAGCTCATGGGGAGAGGTGCTCATACTAGCATATATAAGTGAAAGGTTTCGATTGATGATCCGCGTACTGTGTTACGATGATTCGAGGTTATCCTCGACGGATGTAATCAAAAGTTGTGGCACAAGAGTACAACCTCTGCAGAGTGTTAAACCTATTCGAATAGCCGTGTCCACGGTTACGGACGATTGGAAAGGCCATACTATCTCCGTTATCATTAAAATGTTTTGATTCTAGAAATGAATGGTGGTTTGAAAGGTGACATTATGGTGATCCATAATGAGTTGTGGGAATGACACTAATGTTCCCACTTGAGTTAGTCTAGCACATGAATTAGGCTTTACCAAAGATTTATGAAACTAAAACTTGGCTTTATGCAAATCAACCTAGAGCTTAGCACCCCCTTACACTTAATGAGTATTATCTTAGAATTAGTTTGCGAGTACTTTGAAAGTACTCATGGCTTTGCCCTGGCTATTCAAATGCCAGACTATGAAGGAGAGCACCAGTATCAGGATGACGGACAACAGGACGTCTACGATAACTAGGATCGTCTTCTAACGTCAAGCGTTGCCTGTGGAATAGATCGTCCACTACTACTTCGCTTCCGCTACTATTTGTGATGTTGAACAATATATTCGTGTAATATTGGATCATGTGATCTATGGTTGTAAGACAATAGGTGTTGTAATAAATGATGACTCTATGCTACTTACTATTATGTCTCGCAAAAACATTATTCCTGGGATTGCGATGTACGGCATAGTAGGCATCTGGACTTAAAAATCCAGGTGTCAACAAGTTGGTATCAGAGCCATTGTTTGACCTTAGGAGACCCTAGTTAGAATGGACGCTCAAAAACTTAGTTTCAAATTCCATGAATTGACTAATTATGAAAATCTTATTCACCTCCTTACCTTGAAGAGTCTTTTACAAACTTTAAATTCATGCCCTTCTTCTAATAGAATTAAAATTGGGAACACTTGCACTTATCTAACTTAATCATCTCATCTCTCTACAGATGGATCACGTTGTGGACGCACAGCCCTTTCTCCAGACTGAGTTCTATCAGTTGGGGAACGGTGGAGAGATCATCTTCGAGAGGGACCTCTTCTCCCTCTCCGAGTTCCTCGGGCGCCCACCACCGGAAGTCTTTGGCGGAATGCTGAATGACCAACCCGGTGGTCAACTTCAGTGGGTGATCATGGTGGACCTTCGTGGGAGGTTCACGCTCCCAATGAGCGCAAGGATCCAGTTCTCCTTCAGGGAGAACAACTGGGCGGATGGTCTCGCAAGGGGACTTCAGGAAGGACTCGCACGTCTGTGCGGGCAAAACTTCATGGACTTCACCGACAGTCGCTTTGTGCACTATGCAAGGCACAACTCACTCGGAGTGCCAATGAACCTGCCGTCACACCCGCAGCTCCGCCACCATGTTGATCATCTTGATTTCATGTTGAGCGAGACCCGCATCGACCTCGACAACTCCCGCGAATACGCCAACCACACTCACATCCAGTTGGCGCAGCAGGCGGAGACCATCAAGGTCATCGCCGGAGAACGCAGGGCACTCCGCCGTGCCAACCAGAAGAAGGATCACGCCATCAACCGCCTGAAGGCCAGGATCGCCACTCTGAAGGCGACCATCGCTGCCCAAGCTGAGCAGATCCAGGAGCTGGAGGGTGAAGAAGAAGGGGAGAACATCCAGGGGGACGGCTACTCCTACGTCAGCAACGACGACGACTACGAGGAGGAGGAAGACGACGACCTGGAGTTCCACCCTTACGAGGATGGCCACGAGCACCTCGATGCCGGGATGGACAATGTCTACCCTATCAACGTCGATGGCGAGTAGTCCCGTCTGAGCACTTGCACCCCGTGTTATGTATTGGTCCTTTGTACCCGCCCCATGTATCGTAGTTTGTTGAAAGGGTTCTTAAAACCCTCCTGAATATTTGGCTTGTAATATGTGCTACCTCCATGACTATGTTTGTGTGTGTGTAATATTATTATTAATATGAACCAAGTTTTAAGTTGAAATTATATCCCAAAATGAGACATAGACATTTCCCTCTTATCTCATGATCCCTATCTCTGTTCAGATGGCACCCCCAACTCGCAACATGACTCAGGAGGCAATGATGCAGATGTTGCAACAGATGTTAGCTGATAGAGAAGTTGAGAGAGCTGAACGGCAAGCCAACCTAGCTGCACTTCAACAACTGGCTCAGGGCAATCAAGGCCACGGAAACCACGACCACCCAGGGTCAAAGCTGAAAAACTTCCAGAACACTAACCCACCTGTGTTCAGCAAGACAGAGGAACCCCTCGATGCTGATGATTGGCTCCAGACTATGGAGAACAATCTCGAGGTTGCCGGAGTGGAGGACAACGAGAAGGTGTTGTTCGCCACCCACTATCTGGCTGGACCTGCACGTGCCTGGTGGACAAGTACCCGCGCCTTACATGCGGGGAACCTGATGACTTGGGAAGACTTCAAACTCAAGTTTAGCAAGTATCATGTGCCCCGGGTTTGATTAAGAATATGAGGTATGAGTTCAGGTAACTGTTGCAAGGCAGAATGACTGTGGTGGAATACCGCGACAAGTTCCTCACTTTGTCAAGGTACGCCGGATGAGACGGACACCGTCGAGAAGAGGAAGGAGAGGTTTCTGAATGGACTGCATGATGAGATGCGGATCTTGATCAACATCCCCTTTGCTGACTTAGAAGCCCTTGTTGACTCCGCCATTCAGATGGAGGGGAAGATACACCAAGCCAATGAGAACCGCAAGCGCCGTATGATGAACCAGAGTGGGCCCAGCAACCACCAAAAGTATCGTCCCAACTCAGGTGGAGGGTTCGCCCCAAGAAACAACAAGCCCCCGATGCAGAATCCACGTCCGAGTTATCAGAACAGGAGTGGAGGAAACCCCAGGTCAGGAGGACACAACAACTACAACAACAACAACAGCAACTTCAACCGCGCCCCACCTCGCGCCCCCAACAATAACTCCAACACTGCTCCAAGGACTGGGAGCAACGCTGTTCCCATCACCCCCAAGGACAAGTCCACCTACAACTGCTACGAGTGCGGAGTAGCTGGGCACTTCTCCTATGAGTGCCCCAAGAAGCTCGCCAAGACTGCCGCCAACACCTCGGGCCTGCGCAGCAGCGTCGTGTCACCACCAATAAGAAGTTCGCCCCCAACAACCCGAACAACCGCAACGGCCGCCTCTACCACATGAATGCAGAAGAAGCTCAGGAAGCCCCAGACGTTGTGCTGGGTATGTTCTCTGTTAACTCAATACCCGCAAGAGTCTTTGTTTGATTACGGAGCATCGCATTCATTCATTACCGAAGATGTTGCATGCACTAGTAAGATTCAACCCATCAGTTTGAAGCATGTCATGATAGTTCAAATACCTGGATCAACAACTAAAGCTAGAAAAATTTGCAAAGATGTGCCCATCAGAATACATGAAATAGATTTCTATGCAAATTTGATTGTTCTGGGAGCCAAAGGAATGGAAGTAGTCCTGGGAATGGACTGGATGGCGAAACATCATGGACTGATTGATTGTGCCAAGAAGGCCATCACCATGACCAGTAGCACCGGAATAATAGTCGAACACATATCTGAAAAGATGCCCCGAAATTTTACCTGTAACCAAAGCCTAGCCAAACCCACCTTGGATCAGATCAGGGTCGTTTGTCGATATCCTGATGTGTTCCCGGATGATCTACCCGGTATGCCCCCAGATCGGGATATCGAGTTTATCATCGAGTTAATCCCCGGAACCGGACCTATAGCCCAGAGAGCCTACAGCATGAACCCGGCAGAGTTAGTGGAACTGAAGAAACAGCTGGATGATATGCTATTCAAAGGTCTGATTCAACCAAGTGCGTCACCCTAGAGATCACCAGTTTTGTTTGTGGATAAAAAGGACGGTGCCACTCGTTTGGTTACGGACTATCGTAAGCTTAACGATGTCACCATTAAGAACAAGTATCCATTGCCCAAGATAGAAGATCTGTTTGACCAGCTGACCGGAGCCCGAGTATTCTCAAAGATTGATCTGCGGACAGGATACCATCAGTTGAAGATTCGTGCCACCGATATCCCCAAAACTGCCTTTACCACCAGATATGGATTGTATGAGTACAATGTCATGTCATTTGGATTGACCAATGCCCCCGCTTACTTCATGAATCTCATGAATAAGATCTTTATGAACTTCCTGGACAAGTTTGTGGTTGTCTTCATCGACGATATCCTCATATACTCCAAGTCCGAGGAAGAACATGAGCAACATTTGGAAGTGGTCCTAGATACCCTTCGGGAACATCAGTTATATGCCAAGTTCAGCAAGTGTGAATTCTGGTTGAAAGAAGTCGGATTCTTGGGTCATATCTTGTCAGCCGGAGGAATTGCCGTTGACCCCGCAAAAATCAAGACTGTTGAAGAATGGAAAGCCCCAACCACCCAGACTGAAGTTCGTGCTTTTCTCGGATTGGCGGGATATTACCGCCGATTCGTTGAAGGGTTCTCGAGCATAGCAAGACCGATGACCCAATTGTTGAAGAAGGACCGGAAGTTCGAATGGACCGATAAGTGTGAAGAGAGCTTTCAACAGCTCAAGTTAAGACTGACAACAGCCCCAATACTGGTTATGCCGGACATTGCCAAACCATTTGATGTGTACTGCGACGCCTCCAAGATTGGTCTTGGATGTGTGCTGATGCAAGAAGGCAAAGTGATATCTTACCTATCAAGACAGTTGAAGCCGCATGAACAGAACTACCCAACCCATGACTTAGAGCTAGCAGCGGTGGTGTTAGCGCTGAAAGTATGGCGTCATTACCTCATGGGTAATCGATGCGAGGTTTATTCGGATCACAAGAGCCTGAAATATATCTTCACGCAGAAGGAGCTGAATATGAGACAGCGCAGATGGATAGAGTTAATCAAGGATTACGACATGGAAATCCACTATCACCCCGGCAAGGCCAATGTGGTAGCAGATGCTCTGAGTAGACTGCCATGTCAGTTGAACTCCATGTTAGCAATTGAGCAACCTAGCCTGTTTGAAGAGTTTGAACAGTTTAGGCTTGAACTGGTTAGCGAAGGATACCTCGCCAGCATTGAACTCCAACCCACCCTGATTAGTCAGATCAAGGAAGCTCAGAAAGGAAATGCTAGCATTGACGGAATCAAGAACCAAATAGCCGCCGGAAAAGCACCAGGATTTACCGTAGATGAAGAAGGAGTGCTATGGTATAACAAGCGCCTTTGCGTACCGTCAGACTCCGAGTTGAAGCAAGTTATCCTGAAAGAAGCCCACGACACCTTATACTCCATTCACCCCGGAGGAACCAAGATGTACCAGGATTTGAAGGAACAATTCTGGTGGCATGGAATGAAGAGAGAAATCGGAAGCTACATCGCCAAGTGTGACATCTGTCAAAGAGTCAAAGCAGAACACCAACGCCCCGCAGGACTGTTGCAACCCCTACAGATTCCCGAATGGAAGTGGGATTCCGTAGGAATGGACTTCATCACCGGACTGCCCAAGTCTAGTAAAGGAAATGATTCCATCTGGGTAGTGGTCGACAGACTGACCAAAGTCGCCCACTTCATCCCCGTCAAGACCACCTATCAAGGACCGAGACTCGCAGAGCTATATATCTCAAGGATAGTCAGCCTGCACGGAACCCCGAAGTCGATAGTATCCGACAGAGGATCCCAATTCACCTCCAGATTACGCGAAAGTACATGAAGGACTCGGAACTCGTCTGAATTTCAGCACAGCCTATCACCCGCAGACAGATGGACAGACGGAAAGAGTCAACCAGATACTAGAAGATATGTTGAGAGCATGTGTGCTAGAGTATGGATCTAAGTGGGAAGACTGCTTGCCGTACGCAGAATTCTCATACAACAATAGCTACCAAGCCAGCTTACAGATGGCCCCCTTGGGTATTTGTACGGAAGGAAGTGCCGCACCCCTCTGAATTGGTCGGAAGTAGGAGAGAGTCAAATCTTTGGACCAGATATTCTCCGAGAAGCCGAAGAGAAGGTTCACAAGATCCGCGAGTACCTCAAGACAGCCCAATCAAGACAGAAGAGCTACGCCGACAAAAGACGCCGAGAGATGACCTTCGAGATCGGAGATTTCGTATATCTCAAAGTGTCCCCTCTTAAGGGAATGCAGAGATTTCAGCTTAGAGGAAAGCTCGCACCCCGATATGTCGGACCCTTCAAGGTCCTGAGTCGCCGAGGAGAAGTATCCTATCAGCTGGAGTTACCGGAAGAAATGTCAGCGGTGCACAATGTGTTTCACATCTCGCTACTCCGGAAGTGTTTAGAAGTACCTGAGAAGACCGAGGTTTTCAAGAACATCGACCATCGAGCTGTGGATATCAACTCAGATCTGACATACCGCGAAGTACCTATTCGCATCTTGGAAAAAGCTTTCAGAACCACCCGTACCCGAAGTATCAAGTTTCTGAAGATCCAATGGAGTAATCACACCGAGGAAGAAGCCACTTGGGAGAGAGAAGACTTTATGAGGACTGAGTACCCAGATCTCTTTAGTACCTAGTTTTCTCAGATCTCGGGACGAGATCTTTTGTAAGGGGGAAGGGTTTGTAACATCCCAAGTTTCAACAATAATAAACAAGAAAGAGAAATTCCCCAAACCCAAATTTTTGCAATTAACAAAAACTTTTTCTATACATATAATGCCACATATAGATAAATGCATTTGAGTGTTATTCTTTTGTGCAATTGCCATGATGAGTGTTAGTATGTTTAAACCTTGCTTTGTGAATCCTAAGCAAGATCACTAAACCCTAAATTGAGGGGAATTAGAGAAAATGGGAAAAACCCATTTCCCACTCACATACACCTTATGCAAATTTTCAAATCCTCAACCAAGGCCAAGATTGCTTGCTCCCTTGCTTCTAAAATACTTCAATGTGATAAACTAACACAATTGCGCCCTTGAACCAAGAATCAAATGCAAAGAAATCAAAAATCCTACATACATATGATAATGGTCACTTCTCCCCAAAATAATTTCTTCACCTCTTTACCCCCCTGGTTTTCTCAATTCTTGAACTAAACTTGGTCAACCAAAGACATGTCATCCAAGACCATGTCAAGGTGAGCAACTTTGATGTTGACCACCATGGCTAGAGTTGACTAGGTTGACCAGAATAAAAGTGACAAGAGGGGATGCTGAAATAAAGAGAAGATTATGTCACTTTTGACATTTTGCAAAACAACTCCAAATTGAGTGCCACCACCACCAATACTTCACATTTATTATATAAATGAGATTCACCAAAAAGATTTTCAAAATTCAAAAGAAAAGTTCTTGCGGCCATTTGACCGAACACCTTGCAGGCAATAATCCAGTTTTGTGTGTCACCCTTTTACACACTGGTTTCTCCCCTAAACCCCTTTAATTCTTGATCATCACACTCTCTTACAACCCCTGCTTCACCCTAGTGCATGCTCTGGTCGATTAAAGTGAGAGGAGAGGGGAAAGAAACCCTAGACTAAGGCACACCGTGGCCATGCCGGCCACCTTTGGCATCTCCACCACCAGCCCTCATCTCAACTCTTGCCCTTGTCCTGGAGCTTCCCTGACACTCAAGGAATCGAGTGGTACACTGCCCCTGCTCGCCACGGCTCGGCATTGGCCAGAACCCGCGTGTCCAAACCATGCCAGGACGTGCCAGTCGACGCGGTGAGCGCGCCCTGGACACGCCGGTCCGTCGAGCGCTCGAGCAGCCTACTCCTCGCCCTGCATCCCTACCGCGACGTTGAGTAGCTACTCCCCGCCCTCTACACGCTAGACACAAGCCCAGGCCTGCCCCTGCACCGTCGCCGTCGTCCTCGGCCAAATGATGCCGCGCGCCCCGTGACAAACCCTGCAAGCTCCCGAGCCATCCCGTCGCCTTTTCTCTGCGCCAGCTAGCCGTTGAGCATCGCCAGGACGACGCCTACAAGATGCCGTCCTCGCCTTGCCCCTTCGACCGACGGAGAAGCCACGCCGTCGACGCTCCTCCACAGCATACCCGGCCACCTCGCTCCCTCTATAAATAGCGACGATCAGCACCTCATCTCTTCACACAATCCACTCCCCTCACCTCCCTGAGTCTCCTCCACCCATCAATTTCACCAGACCTCGCCGGAGCTGCTCGAATCGCGAGCTCAAGACCGCCGGAGCCCGTGGAAGCTCTTCATCGATTGGAGCCTCCCCGAGCGCCGCTGCTGCACCAGGCCGTTCCTCGTCGACAACCACTTCTCCGCGCCTACTGCCTGAGACCTGCACCGGCCTGGTACGCCCTCCGACCCCCTAGGCTCGCCGCCAGGGAGCCCGCTGCTCGTCGGAGAAGACGACGTTCACACGCCGTTGGATCCTAGTCTAATCCTACGGCCTAACACGCGCGTACCGCTTCGGCGTTTAAAGAGGCGCCGACAGGTGGCCCCCACCATGTCAGCGCGGCCCGAGCGCACCAGATGCGTGTTGGGCTGTGAAGTGGGCCTTTGAACCGTTTCGGCCCAGTAACGCTTCCCGCCTAGCCCACGAATTCAAATCTGAGTTTATTCTTTATTCAAATTTTGCTCTGCTGAATGTTTAGTAAAATTTGAATAGTTTGAATTCTGCCAAACCAAATCTAGCAAACCTTATACCGTTGGAAAGCCCATGAATTTATCTATCCAATGCCACTGGCCCCATCCCCATTTTCATTGTAGATTTAATTTGACAAAAAAGACAAGACAGGGACTTTTGCACATTCAAACTTTATTTAAAATTCAACCAGAATAGTTTTTGAAGTAATTCCAATTCTAATAAATCACAAATGATGTCCTCTAATTGATTATGCAATAACATAGCCCTGTTGTTTGTATGATCATGGACTAGATCAAATAAAATGGCTATGTAGTCATTTCTAGAGCTTTCTAAAGTGGAATTCAAACCCAACCCTAATATGAGAGTTACCTCTCATTTAAATTTTGATCCTAAGTACTAATAACCAGGGGGAAAGACTAAGGCTAATGAACCCTTGAGAATTATTACTTAGAGATTTTAATTCATTTAAATGTTAAGTTTTAAAACTATGTGAAGTGTAGCACTTCAATTAAATTGAACTCACATATAATAGATATGAAATGTTGCCTTTGGGTCAACCTATATTTCATACCTTATTATTATATGGAGAGATTAAATCTTAATAAGAGGAAATGAAAAGAAATGATTTCTTTTAAAGACCTACCCACCAAATTTAAGAAATAGGAATAATGAGAGGAAATTATTTCTCTTTCAAATAAAGACAAATCAAATAATCCACCATGCCATGTTTGAGTGATGATAGAACTAGTGTGTAAACTATTTTGAGTGCCTCTAGTTTAGTATGTGAGCTTGGTTTAGTATTTATACCTCGTATTCGTATATAGACGCTAGTAACGAGGAATACCAAGAGGAGGAGGGCTACTCTCAGGAAGAAGAAGAGAACTTCGATAACTACCCAGCTCAAGGCAAGCTAACCCTTGCTAAACACAAGTGCTTAGCTCTACAAGAGCAAAGGCACCATCACACTTTACTTTTATGTATTACCTATCCCATGTTTTTACTTACAATTGCTTTTGCTTATTTATTTCAAAGTACCCTTTTTATTTATGATTCCCACGTCTAGATTAGAACAAGAGTATCAAAGTTAGCCTAAGCAAATAAAGCTAGATAGCACCCCCTTCACATAGTGGCTAGTGCTAAGCAATTAAAAATTGACTACTCTAGATGGGAACATTTGTGAAATGGTTTGAAGTGAAAGATTTTGAAGGTGAATATGACCAAGAGAAGATGGTGATTTTTGGCAAAATAGATGATTGAGTTTGAATGCGATACCTTTCCAATGATACAAGTACCCCCACAATACCTGATTATGGGTAGGGCTTAACTAGAAACTTGTGTATTTTAGTATGGGTTCCCTCTGAACAAACATCATAGGGGTTACGCTGCGGCTGCCTCCGTTACTTGTGGATTGATGTTGAAATGAGGTGAAAATACGGCCCAAGCCTGTGCATTCCCGGGTTGAGCTACGGTTTCCACCGGGAGGCCAAGCTCATGGGGAGAGGTGCTCATACTAGCATATATAAGTGAAAGGTTTCGATTGATGATCCGCGTACTGTGTTACGATGATTCGAGGTTATCCTCGACGGATGTAATCAAAAGTTGTGGCACAAGAGTACAACCTCTGCAGAGTGTTAAACCTATTCGAATAGCCGTGTCCACGGTTACGGACGATTGGAAAGGCCATACTATCTCCGTTATCATTAAAATGTTTTGATTCTAGAAATGAATGGTGGTTTGAAAGGTGACATTATGGTGATCCATAATGAGTTGTGGGAATGACACTAATGTTCCCACTTGAGTTAGTCTAGCACATGAATTAGGCTTTACCAAAGATTTATGAAACTAAAACTTGGCTTTATGCAAATCAACCTAGAGCTTAGCACCCCCTTACACTTAATGAGTATTATCTTAGAATTAGTTTGCGAGTACTTTGAAAGTACTCATGGCTTTGCCCTGGCTATTCAAATGCCAGACTATGAAGGAGAGCACCAGTATCAGGATGACGGACAACAGGACGTCTACGATAACTAGGATCGTCTTCTAACGTCAAGCGTTGCCTGTGGAATAGATCGTCCACTACTACTTCGCTTCCGCTACTATTTGTGATGTTGAACAATATATTCGTGTAATATTGGATCATGTGATCTATGGTTGTAAGACAATAGGTGTTGTAATAAATGATGACTCTATGCTACTTACTATTATGTCTCGCAAAAACATTATTCCTGGGATTGCGATGTACGGCATAGTAGGCATCTGGACTTAAAAATCCAGGTGTCAACAGTTTCCCACAAAATTAATTCCCCTCGTGCCATTTTGACGCCAGCATCACCACGTTCCTCTCTCCCGCAACACCGAATCCCGCAATTTTCCCCCAACCAGACAAGACGTCCACCCCGCGCCACCGTCCCGCCATGCCGTCGAAGAACTACGTCGCTCCCCGCCCAACGGTGGCGGCCGATGCCCCCGCGAAGAAGAAGGGGAGGTTCGAGAAGGAGCGGCCGCAGGGGATGACCAACAGCGAGTGGGCTTTCGAGTTGCAACGCCGTTCGGTGGAGAACGCGAGCCCCCGGTAGCGAGAGGCGAAAGCGAAGGCGAAGGAGATGAAGGCGGCGGCGAAGCGAGTGGTCATGATGGAGAGGGTCGCTGCCATGGCGCGGATGGCCGCGCCGCCTCTGCTTTAGTACCTCCCCACCGCGTGAAGCGGGAGCTAAGGCAACGTCTCGTCGCCGTCGGCGTCCATGCTTTGCATGTGTTTCGGGACAGGTAAGGTAACAAAACACCCCATCTGTCTCGGTTCTTGCCGGGTTGTCATGACTGACCCGCAATGTGGATTAAACCCTAACCACACCTTCAAATACGCAGATCTCCACATGTTGCGTCCTCGCATGAGCACCACCGCCCTCTCTTCAAAAGCGGTGGGCCTCCTCCTCAACCGGGCTACCAGGAGTTCGCCGCGGGCATCAGCGTCCAGGGCACGCACGGGCCGTTCAATGGAATGTAAAGCGATTTGATGACCCACAAGTATAGGGGGTGTATCATAGTACTTTCGATAAATAACAGTGTCGAACCCAACGAGGAGCAGAAGGTGTTGACAAGCAGTTTTGATCAACAATTCACTGTAAACACTAGCAAACAGGTTTTCAGGGGTATTTGGTATTGCAAATAAATAAAGTACGAGTAAGTAAAAAGATAGTAATAATAATCGTAGCGAGTGGCCCAATCCTTTCTAGAGCAAAGGACAAGCTGGTTGTTTTACTTATGATGACTAAACGTTCCCGAGAACACACGGGAATTTCGTCAAGTGCTTTCGCTTCACGCAGCTGAATAATCTTCATTTGTTTGGTAAGTGTTGTGTGGGTGAACCTATGCTAATGCACTACCCCTACTTGAACTAATGCATACTTGTGATTATACCCCTTGCAAGCATCCACAACTACAAGAAAGTAATTAAGATAAATCTAACCACAGCCTTAAACTTTGAGATCCTACACTCCCTCATGCACTGGTTTCCTAACGGGGGTTTAGGTTTCTGTCACTCCCGCAACCCCATAATTAGTAGCCAAATACACAATGCATTCCCCTAGACCCATAAAGGTGAAGTATCATGTAGTCAACGTTCACATGATACCACTAGAAGAATAACACCACAATTTAAATATCAAACCATTAAATATTACTCAACATAGTTCCAGTACTAACATCATGACTTCTCTGATGTCCTCAAGAACTAAACGAACTACTCACAAGACATCATATGGATCATAATCAGAGGTGATATAATGATGAATAACAATTTGGACATAAACCTTAATTCAATGGTTTCACTCAATAACATCAACTACAAGAAGTAATCAACATCGGGAAAGTTTCCCTTATGAACTAGACAAGTATCAAACCCAAGATGTTACAGCGGGACGGAGTGGAGATGGCGGTGATGATGGTGCTGGTGGTGGATATGATGATGATGATCCCGATGAATTCCACCTCGATGACGGTGACGATGGCGACAATTTCCCCCCTCCGGGAAGGAATTTCCTCAGCAGATTTCTGCCCGCCGGAGAGCTTTTCTCTCTCTGTGGTTTTCCGCCCCGTAGCGGCGATGGAATATTTCTCTGTTCGCTCCCCCTGTCTTAGGATTCTCGGGGGGATGAAATACGCGAGGGGACGACATCAGAGGTGGGCCAGGGCCACCACACCATGCCTAGGTGCGGCCAGGGGGTGGCCCGCGCCTAGGGGTGGTGTGGGCCCCTCCAGGCCCACCTCAGGCTCCCCTTCTGGCTTCCTCCGTCATCTGGCAAAATAGGAGTTTCTGGGAATTGATGTTCTTCAGAAATATGGTATCTTGACGGTCCTTTTTCCAGCTGAATTCTGACTCCAGCAGTTAATTCTCCATTAATCATCAAACATGCAAAAATAGATAAAATAACATAAGTATCATCTCTAAATATGAAATATATCAATGAATAACAATAAATTATGATATAAAATAGTGATGCAAATTGGATGTATCACGATTCTATCATGGCCGACATCATCAACGACGGCGCCAACGGGTAGGGCCATCCTTGACGCAGCATAAAGCCGAGGCCTACGACGAAGATGCCGAAGATGTGAGGCGTCATGGGAGAACTACATGCACACATACACCGAGGTCGCCGAACATGTGTAATACATTTCCTTAATTACTGAAGTTTTTTTATAATGAGCTAGGGTTGCTTACTAGTTTCCCTATTGTTTCTTATGATGGATGATATATGCTTATCACGGTAGGTTTTCCTATTCCACTTGGTCTCCTATATCTCCAAAGCACAATCATGTATTATACATTCTTATTCCACTTGGTCTCCTAAATATCCAAAGCACAATCATGTATTATACATGGTTACTTATTCCTCCTTAGTAGTTTCCTTGTCCTATTCGCATATCATCTTCATTTCTAATTTTTAGAGATTCGGTATTAGAGCATCTCCAGCCGCGTCCCCCAAAGCGACCCCCAAAGGTATTTGAGGCTTTGCCGGATATTTTTTTGTTCCCAACCGCGCGCCCCCAAATGATCTTTCCGTCCGGCGCAGCCCAATACGGTGCCTGATGCCCCGAGCCCATCCTCGGTCCACAAGGGACGCTCCGGGCACACCGGACACAACGAAAAGCGGGGCGAGGAGATGCGGGCCCGACGCGTCAGCGACACGGAAGTCTAAAACCTCGTCGCCTACCTCTGGTCAAGCGACGTTAATGGCGCCCAGCTTTCCCAGGCGACGCAGTGACGCGTCTCGTCCTGCATGGCCGCGTGGCCATCCGCGCCGGCATTTATTGCGGCCAACGCCCCGCTGCCGCATCGCCTGCCGCCACTGTACAATTAAGAGTGTAAGTTCAGAGATGGTAAACCTAGAGGGGGTGAATAAGTTTATACAAATTTTAATTCTTTCTTTGCAATATTAGGCTTTGCGGAATATAAAGGTTAGCCTAATGCAAACTAGGTGAGGCACCCTATATGATGATACAAGAACTCAAGCACGAAGGCTCTCACAGGCAGTTATATCACAAGTAACGAGTTCGGTTAGAGATAACCGATAGCACACGGAGACGAGGGTTTATTCTCGTGTTCCCTTCCTTTGCAAGAAGGTACGTTACGTTTGGAGGGGTGGAGGTCCCACGAAGGATTCCCCAACGCCACGAAGGATCACCCTATTCTCCGGAGCCTATCCTACGAAGGAATAGCTCGCTCACTTATGGTAGACTTTGAGGCAGCCTCCAAACCTTCACAATCTTGTCAGGAGCAAATCCACAGCCCGGATGCTTCCGGACCTCTTTTGCCCACCTAGGGTTTCCAACGAACCCTAGAGAGCAAGTATATTGATGAATACAAGGGGAACAAGTTTTGGCTCGGTGGAACGGTAGATCGGGCCATCCTCTTTCTTTTCCCCAGAGGAATTTGAGTTTGGATGGAGGAGGAGGGAGAAGTGAGGCTTTTGGTGTTTCTATCAATGGAGTATGAGAGAGAGCTCAAGAACAGTTTGTAGTGTAGTTCCTAACTATTCTGAGGTAGGAGAAGGGGTATTTATATGGTCACTTGGAATCCAGCCGTTGCAGACCGTTGCCCACTTGTCCAGCTCAGCATTTCGTCGAGGAGGCCAGTCAACCGGGCCTGGGACCGGGCCGTCCAAACTGGGCCACGCGCTGGGCTAGCACCGGGCAAAGGGGAAAAGTCCCCTGGATGGTGCCCGGTTGGCACCGGTCTAGGGGCCGGTCGGAACCGGGACACCCGGTACCACGGCCGGTCCAACCATGCCTCTGGCCGGCTGGAGACTGAGCAGCTCTTCTCCATTTTCGTCGAAGTGGGGGGGTCTCCCTTCACCTTCTTGTTCCAATGATACACCATTATGCCTATTTGGCTAATACCTGGGAATAATCTCATAGACATGTATTAGACCAAATACCCTAGCATCTGTGTCATTGTTACCAAAATAATGGATAAGGGTAAAATACCTTTACAATCTCTCCATTTTTGGTATACGATGACAAACCGAGCTAGAGTCACATATAAATATTATGATAAGCTCAAACCTTGATTCCATATAAGATATTAAAACTTCTCCCCCATAATGTGTGCACTTGGAGAATTTGCATTTGAATGCAAAGTGCACCATTTGTGTAATATGAGAAGCTCCCACAATATCTTTAGGAAACAAGCATGGTATGGACAGGCATATATCAAGATATAAGCATAAAGCATAATCATCCTAACATAGAGATTAAGCATACAATAACTTATCCATACACGAATTATTCAAAGTAACAAATGGTTCCGGAAATGAAAAGCAAGCAAATAGCACAAGCCAAGTAAGAAGCAAATAAAGAGTCAAGCATGGCTTGTGCAACACCCAAGAAACCCCGTGATCCTAGACTCTACTCTCTTCTCCCCCTTTGGCATCGAAACACCAAAAAGGCGAAGAAAAGAGCAGGGATGCTAGCGCTCCCATTAGTAAAACTGTGTCCCGGAGGGTGTGGAGTCTTCATCACCATCCTCATCATCTTCTTCATAATTTTCATTTTCTTCATCATCATCATCACCTCCATTTCCAGCAGACTCAGGAGCATCAGCAGATCTAGTCCTGGGAGGAGGAGCACCACCATGAGCAAACAAAGAGAGATCAAAGTTCTGGAGCATCTCATCATCAATGGGAGGCATCTCCCAAGTTGGTGCAACCACAAGCTCCATCTCACGTCCAGGTGGAGGAACGGGATGGATTCTTTCAGCCATGAACTCATTCTGGCGCCTCCTAGTCTCTTGGTCCAAGGCGAGACTTTGATGAGCCACATCATTGGTATTCATGCACATCTGCTATAGGCTAGCCAAGAAGCGAGAGGCACCCCGCTTGGGGTGCATAGAGTAGCTGGAGCTAGCTGCAGTGTCATGCCTTTCCATGGAACGGCGCTCAGAAGGCATCATAGATGGGACTTCCGGTTTATTTCCCTATTGAGGAATCTTGAATGGTTCCATCTTGATTAGTTGATCTTTCTTGTTGAAAGGAGCTGGAACAACAGTGTTGATGAGCTGTTGAACATACTGAGCATAGTTTGAAGTCATACTGCCGCGAATAGAGCGCCTCAGCTCACTGTAGAGGAAGTCACAACAATCAATCCTCTTAAGGTTTTCAGGACGGCAGTAGTGCATGAGGTTAAGATGGTAGGCTCGGCATTCACTTGAATCTCCTGACTTGCTGATGAGACTCTCACGAAATATCTTGGCAAGCAACAAATAGGAGTAGTACATCCCGGAGATGGTGGGAGGAGTAGTTGTACGCTCTGGAGGATAGCAGAAGGAAATGTCCCCATGAGTGAATTGATCCTGAGAGTGAATCTGAAAACCATGAGCACGGCCACTACCAAATCCCATAGCTTCACAAAAGTCAAGGTAGTTACAAGTGTACACCCACGCGCTCCCCCGGCCGCCGCCGCCGAGGTGGCGGCGCCCGTCCGTCAAAGGCGGAGGGCGGTGGAGGCTCTTCCTGGCTGCGTGTGTGTGAGCGGGAGGCTGACCTGTGCGTGGTGGAAACGCTAGGTGCTGCGGCAACTAGGCAGGGCTGCAGGGTTCTGGAGATGAAGCTCGGGTGCAGGGCGCCACGCTCGATGGCGGCGAGCATGCTTGAGCTTGATCTGGGATGAGGCGAGCTTGATCTGGGCCAAGACGACCCTCGGCTCCCCTAGCCTCTCGCTGCCTTGTTGCATGGCGATGCGAGCCTCCCGATGCTGCTCCTCCCTGGCCGGAGGTGGCCGGAGTTTTTTTTGCTCCGGTGGTGCCAACGGTCCTGCTGTGCCTGGTAATGACCACCTCGGTCTCTGACCTGGCGAGCTAGGTTGCTGTTGCGGTGGTGGGCAACGTCCTGCCTCACCGGCGACTGGGTTGCTTCTTTCGGTCGTAGTCCATGCCAACAACCTTCTGCTCATCTCCGTTCGCCGGGAAGGCCTCTAGCCCGGGTGAAAACCTTGCTCCGTTCTTCCGGTGCTGACCATGGTGACGCATGCGGGTGCCACTTCCTCCTTGGAGGCGTATTCATGGGCCTGATCGTTCGTCCCCTCGATACTAGTGGAATCCCCAGGTCTGCTTTGCCAGACCGGGCTGCGGCGGCGCAACAATGTCGTTTCCCTTCTTGAAGGTGTTATCTAGGCTGCTAAGGGGTGTCCTCACTATGGCATTCGGATGTGCTAGCCTCGCTAGTGTGTTGACTAGTACTCAAGGTGTGAGTCTTTGGGGCGCAATGTACGCCATCCTCAACATCCTCCGTCCGTCTCGTTCCAAAGTTCGGCCATACCCAGCCATTCGCTCGCTTGGTCGCTGATTCTTCTAGGCGCTTGAGTAGTGGTATGTTGGTCCGGGCAACTTCAGTATTTGGTTGTGCTAGGTGGTGTTTGGCGTTGGTTGTGACGCGGTTCGGAGGGTCAGGGCCCCGCCTCTTCACCATCCTTAGATAGAGGTTGGGTGAGGCGAGCGTGTAGTTGTTGTTGTAGGAGTGTGTTGTAAGCTGAAAGGCTGAGTGTGGTGTCCTAGCCATTTTTTGGCGCACATCTGTTGTGGGTTTTTGAAAAGAAAAAATACAATAAACTAAAAAGACTAACCATCCCACTATCGCCCACTGGCAGCAGAGGAGGTACAAAGACATTGTTAGGCGGACCAAGCTAAAGCACGGCACTACATTGGAAAGAATTTCTGTCGGAAAACTGGCATCGAGAATTAAGAGTTTAAGACTCCGTGAAGTAAAATTTGAAGAAAGTAAATCACATGTGCTCTGCCTGGGGGCTGGTTTATCGTGTCGCTGCTGCTAGCCTTGCCGGAATGCCGGATCGAGGCTGTCCCTGCTGCTGTTACTGGAACCTCCGCCGGCCGCCGCTCGCTGCTGTCCTAAGAGCATCTCTAGTACAGCCCGTAAACTAGGCAAAATTGAAAAATAATCGCCAGTTCACGGGTTCGGTTCAAAAATCGGCGCAGATCAGTTACTGTAAACATGACGAAACCAAAAAAAAAATTACAGGCTGAAACTGAAAACCAAACTCTGACCCCTATTTGTAGGGGTCGGAAGGTCGAACCGAACGCTGAATTGTACTCCTAGTGGTGTTTTGGCGGGCTGAAACTTCAGCTCGAAACAGTGCACTTCCGCCAGAGGAACCAAATTCGACAAAATCCGGTCGAAGGTCAACCATATTTCGGCGGGGCCATACGTTGCGAGCTCGGGGAAGGGAGAGGGGCAGCTGGCCGGCCACGAATTCGCCGGGCGCGGGCGGGACGTCCCTAGAGGCGTCCGTGATAGGACGGGGTGGAGTCGAGCTCGCCGGGGTAGTGTTGGGCGGCGCGGGGCGAGCCGGCGTAGGACGGTGCAGCGCGGGGCGGGGAGAGGCAAGGCCGAAGCGGCGCGACGCAGGATGGGGCGGGCGGTGCGGGGCGGCTCGTGGTGGGACGTCGCCGCGGCGGCTCGGGCGAGGGCCAGGCCGGGGCGGGACAGGGCCGGGCGGCTCGACAGCTGCTGTAAGAGCGAAGCGGGCGAAGCGGCGGGTGTCCGGAGCGGGGCGAGCATGCAGAGGAAGAAGAAAGATTCGGCCAAGGAAAAAAATAACATGTGGCATATTATTTTTACAGTTTTATTATTTTAGGGGTTCTGATCTGCGCTGACACTTTTTCGATCCGTAAACACAAATTCAGTGGCCTAAACTCGATTTTTTACAGTTCGCATGTTTACTGAGTTAGAGATGCTCTAAATTAGCACCATGCGTGAACGAACTGAATCGGGAATGGACGGATGCGCTGTAGCTGTTGATGGGCTAGGCTGGGCTGGGCTGGAACGAACTGAATCGGGAATGGATGGATGCGTTGTAGCTTGAACGAACTGAATTGGGAATCGGGAATGGATGGATCCGAGCTTCCATAGCATCCATAGCCTCTTTCTCCATGTTTCTTGCCACATTCCTATCTTCATTTGCTTGCAACCTTGCATTTGCAATTCTTTCCATAGCAATGGCAATGCCATCATCTTCGGCCTTCTTTCCCTTCATATCTTTGGTGGTCTTCCTACCAAGCACATTCCTCCGCCCATTGTTCACCGAGTGAGGAGTGGAGCTTCTCTTCTTGCCTTCGTCACTTGAATCATCATCATCGATGATTGTTGCATCACCGGTAGCATTGGCCGCCATAGTTGCCGCATCCAACTTGCCGCGGGACTTCCACTTTTCTTCATTCCCTAGCACTTCATAGCAATGATGCAAGGTGAATGGCTTGCTAAGGAACTTGTTGCCTTTCTTGTTCTTCTTCCCCACATCCCTAAACAATCCTTGAGCCATAGAGTTCAAAGCAAGCAAAAGAGAATAGATGAGCTATATGAACTAGAACCGTATCCTTCACATATGAGTCATATGGTCAACATACTAGTAGAATTGCTTACCCTATCATTCTCATTTGTGCCACTTGGGTTAAGAACATCAACGTTGGTTTGCACGCCCACCCATTTTGGGCAATCGGTGTTGATACCGGACCAACGAGACTGAAGTGAGCGCATGGTTCGCTCGTTACCACTTGTGTTGTGGGTGTTGAAGTACTCTGTCATCCTCATCCAATATGTGTCTCTTGTTTGATCGGTACCGGTTGTTGGATCCATTCCAATTGTCAACCATGTCTTGCAAAGCAACTTGTCTTCCGCTATGGTGTAGTTTGCCGACCGACCGGGATGGCGAGGTTCAATCAACTCTTCTCCTTCCTCATCGACATCCCCATATTCCTCCCATCCCTCAACGGCTTCATCATGCATAAACGAAGATCCAACATTCATTTTCCCCATGAAAGTCTCATCATCGACTCTACATAGCAATGAAATTTATTATCTGATACGTCTCCAACGTATCTATAATTTCTTATGTTCCATGCTAGTTTTATGACAATACCTACATGTTTTGTTCACACTTTATATCGTTTTGATGCGTTTTCCGGAACTAACCTATTGACGAGATGCCGAAGTGCCAGTTCCTGTTTTCTGCTGTTTTTGGTTTCAGAAATCCTAGTAAGGAATTATTCTCGGAATTGGACGAAATCAACGCCCAGCATCTTAGAATTCCACGAAGCTTCCAGAACACCCGAGAGGAACCAGAGGGGGGCCACAGGGCCACCAGACGCCAGGGCGGCGCGGCCCAAGGGGGGCGCGCCCCCCTATTGTGTGGGACCACCGCAGCCCTTCCGACTCCGCCTCTTCGCCTATAAGAAGCCACCTGACCTAAATCTTCGATACGGAAAAGCCACGGTACGAGAAACCTTCCAGAGCCGCCGCCATCGTGAAGCCAAGATCTGGGGGACATGAGTCTCTGTTCCGGCACGCCGCCGGGACGGGGAAGTGCCCCCGGAAGGCATCTCCATCGACACCTGATACGTCTCCGACGTATCAATAATTTCTTATGTTCCATGCCACATTATTGATGTTATCTACATGTTTTATGCACACTTTATGTCATATTCGTGCATTTTCTGGAACTAACCTATTAACAAGATGCCGAAGTGCCGATTCTTTGTTTTAACAACATTTTTGGTTTCAGAAATCCTAGTAAGGAAATATTCTCGGAATTGGATGAAATCAACGCCCAGGGTCCTATTTTGCCACGAAGCTTCCAGAAGTCCGAAGAGGAGACGAAGTGGGGCCACGAGGGGGCCACACCCTAGGGCGGTGCGGCCCCCCCTTGGCCACGCGGCCCTGTGGTGTGGGGCCCTCGTGCCGCCTCCTGACCTGCCCTTCCGCCTACTTAAAGCCTCCGTTGCGAAACCCCCAGTACCGAGAGCCACGATACGGAAAACCTTCCAGAGACGCCGCCGCCGCCGATCCCATCTCGGGGGATCCAGGAGATCGCCTCCGGCACCCTGCCGGAGAGGGGAATCATCTCCCGGAGGACTCTACGCCGCCATGGTCGCCTCCGGAGTGATGAGTGAGTAGTCTACCCCTGGACTATGGGTCCATAGCAGTAGCTAGATGGTTGTCTTCTCCCCATTGTGCTTCATTGTCGGATCTTGTGAGCTGCCTAACATGATCAAGATCATCTATCTGTAATTCTATATGTTGCGTTTGTTGGGATCCGATGAATAGAGAATACTTGTTATGTTGATTATCAAAGTTATGTCTATGTGTTGTTTATGATCTTGCATGCTCTCCGTTACTAGTAGATGCTCTGGCCAAGTAGATGCTTGTAACTTCAAGAGGGAGTATTTATGCTCGATAGTGGGTTCATGCCTGCATTGACACAGGGACGATGTGAGAAAGTTCTAAGGTTGTGTTGTGCTGTTGCCACTAGGGATAAAACATTGATGCTATGTGTAAGGATGTAGTTGTTGATTACATTACGCACCATACTTAATGCAATTGTCTGTTGCTTTGCAACTTAATACTGGAGGGGGTTCGGATGATAACCTGAAGGTGGACTTTTTAGGCATAGATGCAGTTGGATGGCGGTCTATGTACTTTGTCATAATGCCCAATTAAATCTCACTATACTCATCATAATATGTATGTGCATGGTCATGCCCTCTTTATTTGTCAATTGCCCAACTGTAATTTGTTCACCCAACATGTTGTTTATCTTATGGGAGAGACACCTCTAGTGAACTGTGGACCCCGGTCCAATTCTCTATACTGAAATACAATCTACTGCAATACTTGTTCTACTGTTTTCTGCAAACAATCATCTTCCACACAATACGGTTAATCCTTTGTTACAGCAAGCCGGTGAGATTGACAACCTCACTGTTTCGTTGGAGCAAAGTACTTTGGTTGTGTTGTGCAGGTTCCACGTTGGCGCCGGAATCCCTGGTGTTGCGCCGCACTACATCCCGCCGCCATCAACCTTCAACGTGCTTCTTGGCTCCTCCTGGTTCGATAAACCTTGGTTTCTTTCTGAGGGAAAACTTGCTGATGTGCGCATCATACCTTCCTCTTGGGGTTCCCAACGAACGTGTGAGTTACACGCCATCAAGCTCTTTTAAAGGCGCCGTTGCCGGGGAGATCAAGACACGCTGCAAGGGGAGTCTCCACTTCTCAATCTCTTTACTTTGTTTTTGTCTTGCTTAGTTTTATTTACTACTTTGTTTGCTGCACTAAATCAAAATACAAAAAAATTAGTTGCTAGTTTTACCTTATTTGCTATCTTGTTTGCTATATCAAAAACACAAAAAAAAAATAGTTACTTGCATTTACCTTACTTGATTCATCATGTTTCCTTTTAATTTTACCACGAAAGATATACCGGTAGGACGTGGGTCTATAATTGGGAGAAATAATATAGAGGAATTTTTCAACCATGTCAGTACCGTTGACAATTTTGAGGATAGACACTTGGTAGACCTTGCCCCTACCTATGAAATTGCTGCTGCTGCTTTAGTTCGCATGTTGGAAACTAAATTTGTTAATCTCAATCCTATAATCCAACACATGTTTCTCACACTTGGTGATATGGAAGAAGGGGAAAAGAAAGATTTTGTTTTAGAAACCCTTCTTAGAGAATTTGGTGGTATAGCGAGAGAGGCTAGAAAGGTCTTTGCTAAATTTAATATGCTTGGTTCTTACACCAATTTTGTTAGTCTCTTTGAAAAGATGGATATGGATAGAATAAAGTACACTAATAATATTAATGATGGAGGGGAGATCAAAGCACCAATACCATGTAAACTCTTAGCTATGAATGATGCACTAGAAAATAACTATGCTTGGCTTGTTCCTGAAAATTTGTTTGATGAGAGTAGCACGCCTAAGACTAATGAAAAGGGAGATGCTAAAACTTATGTATCTAATATACTATGCCTGGTTGAGAAAACTCCACACCCCGCTGTAGAAACCCCATCCTTCGATAATACTTGATACACACTTTCTGCGCCTAGCTAAAAGGCGTTAAAGAAAAGCGCTTATGGGAGACAACCCATGTTTTTACCTACAGTACTTTGTTTTTATTTTGTGTCTTGGAAGTTGTTTACTACTGTAGCAACCTTTCCTTATCTTAGTTTAGTGTTTTGTTGTGCCAAGTAAAGTCGTTGATAGAAAAGTTCATACTAGATTTGGATTACTGCGCAGAAACAGATTTCTTTGCTGTCACGAATCTGGGCTGTTTTCCCTGTAGGTAACTCAGAAAATTATGCCAATTTACGTGAGTGATCCTCAGATATGTATGCAACTTTCATTCAATTTGAGCATTTTCATTTGAGCAAGTCTGGTGCCTCGATAAAATTCGTCAATACGAACTGTTCTGTTTTGACAGATTCTGCATTTTATTTCGCATTGCCTCTTTTGCTATGTTGGATGAATTTCTTTGATCCATTAATGTCCAGTAGCTTTATGCAATGTCCAGAAGTGTTAAGAATGATTGTGTCACCTCTGAATATGTTAATTTTTATTGTCGCTAACCCTCTAATGAGTTGTTCTAAGTTTGGTGTGGAGGAAGTTTTCAAGGATCAAGAGAGGAGTATGATGCAACATGATCAAGGAGAGTGAAAGCTTGATGACGCGTAAAGCACACGCTCGTTGGGAACCCCAAGTGGAAGGTGTGATGCGTACAGCAGCAAGTTTCCCTCAGTAAGAAACCAAGGTTTATCGAACCAGTAGGAGTCAAGAAGCACGTCGAAGGTTGATGGCGGCGGGATGTAGTGCGGCGCAACACCAGGGATTCCGGCGCCAACGTGGAACCTGCACAACACAACCAAAGTACTTTGCCCCAACGAAACAGTGAGGTTGTCAATCTCACCGGCTTGCTGTAACAAAGGATTAACCGTATTGTGTGGAAGATGATTGTTTGCAGAAAACAGTAAAACAGTATTGCAGTAGATTATATTTCAGTAAAGAGAATTGGACCGGGGTCCACAGTTCACTAGAGGTGTCTCTCCCATAAGACAAACAGCATGTTGGGTGAACAAATTACAGTTTGGCAATTGACAAATAAAGAGAGCATGACCATGCACATACATATCATGATGAGTATAGTGAGATTTAATTGGGCATTACGACAAAGTACATAGACCGCCATCCAACTGCATCTATGCCTAAAAAGTCCACCTTCAGGTTATCATCCGAACCCCCTCCAGTATTAAGTTGCAAAGCAATAGACAATTGCATTAAGTATGGTGCGTAATGTAATCAACAACTACATCCTTAGACATAGCATCAATGTTTTATCCCTAGTGGCAACAGCACAACACAACCTTAGAACTTTTCATCCTTTGTCCCAGTGTCAATGCAGGCATGAACCCACTATCGAGCATAAGTACTCCCTCTTGGAGTTACAAGCATCTACTTGGCCAGAGCATCTACTAGTAACGGAAAGCATGCAAGATCATAAACAACACGTAGATATAACTTTGATAATCAACATAACAAGTATTCTCTATTCATCGGATCCCAACACAGGCAACAGAGAGAATTTGAGTTAGATGATCTTGATCATGTTGGGCAGCTCACAAGATCCGACAATGATAGCACAATGGGGAGAAGACAACCATCTAGCTACTGCTATGGACCCATAGTCCAGGGGTAGACTACTCACACATCACTCCGGAGGCGACCATGGCGGCGTAGAGTCCTCCGGGAGATGATTCCCCTCTCCGGCAGGGTGACGGAGGCGATCTCCTGGATCCCCCGAGATGGGATCGGCGTTGGCGGCGTCTCTGGAAGGTTTTCCGTATCGTGGCTCTCGGTACTGGGGGTTTCATCACGGAGGCTTTAAGTAGGTGGAAGGGTAGGTCAAGAGGCGGCGCGAGGGGCCCAGACCATAGGGCCGCGCGGCCGGCAGCGTGGGCCGCGCCGCCTATGCTCCCGGCTGCCTCGTGGCCCCTCTTCGTTTCGTCTTCGGACTTACGGAAGCTTCGTGGAAAAATAGGCCCCTGGGCTTTGATTTCGTCAATTCCGAGAATATTTCCTTACTAGGATTTCTGAAACCAAAAACAGCGATGACTTGACAAGCTGGCACTTCGGCATCTTGTTAATAGGTTAGTTCTAGAAAATGCACGAATATGACATAAAGTGTGCATAAAACATGTAGATAACATCAATAATGTGGCATGGATCATAATAAATTATCGATACGTCGGAGACGTATCAGCATCCCCAAGCTTAGTTCTGCTCGTCCCGAGCAGGTAAAACGATAACACGAGATAATTTCACGGAGTGACATGCCATAATAATCTTGATCATACTATTTGTAAAGCATATGTAGTGAATGCAGCGATCAAAACAATGTATATGACATGAGTAAACAAGTGAATCATAAAGCAAAGACTTTTCATGAATAGCACTTCAAGACAAGCATCAATAAGTCTTGCATAAGAGTTAACTCATAAAGCAATAATTCAAAGTAAAGGCATTGAAGCAACACAAAAGAAGATTAAGTTTCAGCGGTTGCTTTCAACTTGTAACATGTATATCTCATGGATATGGTCAACATAGAGTAATATAATAAGTGCAATAAGCAAGTATGTAGGAATCAATGCACAGTTCACACAAGTGTTTGCTTCTTGAGGTGGAGAGAAATAGGTGAACTGACTCAACATTGAAAGTAAAAGAATTGTCCTCCATAGAGGAAAAGCATCGATTGCTATATTTGTGCTAGAGCTTTGATTTTGAAAACATGAAACAATTTTGTCAACGGTAGTAATAAAGCATATGTATCATGTAAATTATATCTTATAAGTTGCAAGCCTCATGCATAGTGTACTAATAGTGTCCGCACCTTGTCCTAATTAGCTTGGACTACCGGATCATCACAATGCACATGTTTTTACCAAGTGTCACAAAGGGGTACCTCTATGCCGTCTGTACAAAGGTCTAAGGAGAAAGCTCGCATTGGATTTCTCGCTATTGATTATTCTTCAACTTAGACATCCATACCGGGACAACATAGACAACAGATAATGGACTCCTCTTTTATGCATAAGCATGTAACAACAATTAATAATTTTCTCATTTGAGATTGAGGATATATGTCCAAAACTGAAACTTCCACCATGGATCATGGCTTTAGTTAGCGGCCCAATGTTCTTCTCTAACATTATGCATGCTTAACCATAAGGTGGTAGATCTCTCTTACTTCAGACAAGACGGACATGCATAGCAACTCACATGAAATTCAACAATGAATAGTTGATGGCGTCCCCAGTGAACATGGTTATCGCACAACAAGCAACTTAATAAGAGATAAAGTGCATAATTACATATTCAATACCACAATAGTTTTTAAGCTATTTGTCCCATGAGCTATATATTGTAAAGGTGAATGATGGAATTTTAAAGGTAGCACTCAAGCAATTTACTTTGGAATGGCGGAAAATACCATGTAGTAGGTAGGTATGGTGGACACAAATGGCATAGTGGTTGGCTCAAGTATTTTGGATGCATGAGAAGTATTCCCTCTCGGTACAAGGTTTAGGCTAGCAAGGCTTATTTGAAACAAACACAAGGATGAACCGGTGCAGCAAAACTCACATAAAAGACATATTGAAAACATTATAAGACTCTACACCGTCTTCCTTGTTGTTCAAACTCAATACTAGAAATTATCTAGACCTTAATGAAACCAAATATGCAAACCAAATTTTAGCATGCTCTATGTATTTCTTCATTAATGGGTGTAAAGCATATGATGCAAGAGCTTAATCATGAGCACAACAATTGCCAAGTATCACATTACCCAAGACATTTATAGCAATTACTACATGTATCATTTTCCAATTCCAACCATATAACAATTTAACGAAGGAGAAACTTCGCCATGAATACTATGAGTAGAAACCAAGGACATAATTGTCCATATGCTACAGCGGAGCGTGTCTCTCTCCCATAAATTGAATGCTAGGATCCATTTTATTCAAACAAAACAAAAAAAAAACAAACCGACGCTCCAAGAAAAGCACATAAGATGTGAAAAAATATAGTTTCAGGGGAGGAACCTGATAATGTTGTCGATGAAGAAGGGGATGCCTTGGGCATCCCCAAGCTTAGACGCTTGAGTCTTCTTGATATATGCAGGGGTGAACCACCGGGGCATCCCCAAGCTTAGAGCTTTCACTCTCCTTGATCATGTTGCATCATACTCCTCTCTTGATCCTTGAAAACTTCCTCCACACCAAACTCGAAACAACTCATTAGAGGGTTAGTGCACAATAAAAATTAACATATTCAGAGGTGACACAATCATTCTTAACACTTCTGGACATTGCATAATGCTACTGGACATTAGTGGATCAAAGAAATTCATCCAACATAGCAAAAGAGGCAATGCGAAATAAAAGGCAGAATCTGTCAAAACAGAACAGTTTGTATTGACGAATTTTAAAATGGCACCAGACTTGCTCAAATGAAAATTCTCAAATTGAATGAAAGTTGCGTACATATCTGAGGATCATGCACGTAAATTGGCTTAATTTTCTGAGCTACCTACAGGGAGGTAGACCCAGATTCGTGACAGCAAAGAAATCTGGAACTGCGCAGTAATCCAAATCTAGTACTTACTTTTCTATCAACAGCTTAACTTGGCACAACAAAACACAAAACTAAGATAAGGAGAGGTTGCTACAGTAGTAAAAAACTTCCAAGACACAAAATAAAAACAAAGTACTGTAGGTAAAAACATGGGTTGTCTCCCAAGAAGTTCTTTCTTTATAGCCATTAAGATGGGCCCAGCAGTTTTAATGATGCACTCGCAAGAAATAGTATTTGAAGCAAAAGAGAGCATCAAGAGGCAAATTCAAAATAAATTTAAGCCTAACATGCTTCCTATGAAAAGGAATCTTGTACACAAATAAATTCATGAAAAGCAAAGTGACAAGATCAGGAAGATAAAACAAGTGTAGTTTCAAAAATTTCAGCACATAGAGAGGTGTTTTAGTAACATGAAAATTTCTACAACCATATTTTCCTCTCTCATAATAACTTTCAGTAGCATCATGAGCAAACTCAACAATATAACTATCACATAAAGCATTCTTATCATGAGTCTCATGCATAAAATTATTACTCTCCACATAGGCATAATCAATTTTATTAGTTGTAGTGGGAGCAAATTCAACAAAGTAGCTATCATTATTATTCTCATCATCAAATATAGGAGGCATATTGTAATCATAATCAAATTTATCCTCCGTAACAGGCGATACTAAAAGACCAATATCATTATCGTAAATAGGAGGCAAAGTATCATCAAAGTAAATTTTCTCCTCAATGCTTGGGGGAATAAAAAGATCATGAAAACCAGCTTCCCCAAGCTTAGAACTTTCTATATTATTATCAACAATGGTGTTCAAAGCGTTCATACTAATATTACTACCAGCATGCAAATAAGATCCCATAGGTTTTTTAATTTTCGCATCAAACAATCCATGTTTTAAATCAGGAAATAGAAATAGAAGCTCATTCTTGTCCATTATGCCAAACTAGTGAAATAAAAACATGCATGATATTAAGTAAAGTAAAACAAGTAACTAATTTTTTTGTGTTTTCGATATAGCAAACAAGATAGCAAATAAAGTAAAACTAGCAACTAATTTTTTTGTATTTTGATTTAGTGCAGCAAACAAAGTAGTAAATAAAACTAAGCAAGACAAAAACAAAGTAAAGAGATTGAGAAGTGAAGACTCCCCTTGCAGCGTGTCTTGATCTCCCCGGCAACGGCGCCAGAAATTTAGCTTGATGACGCGTAAAGCACACGCTCGTTGGGAACCCCAAGTGGAAGGTGTGATGCGTACAGCAGCAAGTTTCCCTCAGTAAGAAACCAAGGTTTATCGAACCAGTAGGAGTCAAGAAGCACGTCGAAGGTTGATGGCGGCGGGATGTAGTGCGGCGCAACACCAGGGATTCCGGCGCCAACGTGGAACCTGCACAACACAACCAAAGTACTTTGCCCCAACGAAACAGTGAGGTTGTCAATCTCACCGGCTTGCTGTAACAAAGGATTAACCGTATTGTGTGGAAGATGATTGTTTGCAGAAAACAGTAAAACAGTATTGTGATGGGTGTATTTCAGTAAAGAGAATTGGACCGGGGTCCACAGTTCACTAGAGGTGTCTCTCCCATAAGACAAACAGCATGTTGGGTGAACAAATTACAGTTGGGCAATTGACAAATAAAGAGAGCATGACCATGCACATACATATCATGATGAGTATAGTGAGATTTAATTGGGCATTACGACAAAGTACATAGACCGCCATCCAACTGCATCTATGCCTAAAAAGTCCACCTTCAGGTTATCATCCGAACCCCCTCTAGTATTAAGTTGCAAAGCAACAGACAATTGCATTAAGTATGGTGCGTAATGTAATCAACAACTACATCCTTAGACATAGCATCAATGTTTTATCCCTAGTGGCAACAGCACAACACAACCTTAGAACTTTCATCCTTTGTCCCGGTGTCAATGCGAGGCATGAACCCACTATCGAGCATAAGTACTCCCTCTTGGAGTTACAAGCATCTACTTGGCCAGAGCATCTACTAGTAACGGAAAGCATGCAAGATCATAAACAACACGTAGATATAACTTTGATAATCAACATAACAAGTATTCTCTATTCATCGGATCCCAACAAACGCAACATATAGAATTACAGATAGATGATCTTGATCATGTTAGGCAGCTCACAAGATCCGACAATGATAGCACAATGGGGAGAAGACAACCATCTAGCTACTGCTATGGACCCATAGTCCAGGGGTAGACTACTCACACATCACTCCGGAGGCGACCATGGCGGCGTAGAGTCCTCAGGAGATGATTCCCCTCTCCGGCGAGGTGCCGGAGGCGATCTCTCTGGATCCCCGAGATGGGATCGGCGTTGGCGGCGTCTACGGAAGGTTTTCCGTAACGTGGCTCTCGGTGCGGGGGTTTCGTCACGGAGGCTTTAAGTAGGCGGAAGGGTAGGTCAAGAGGCGGCGCGAGGGCCCAGACCATAGGGCCGCGTGGCCGGGGCGAGGGCCACGCCGCCCTATGCTCTGGCTGCCTCGTGGCCCCTCTTCGTTTCGTCTTCGGACTTACGGAAGCTTCGTGGAAAAATAGGCCACTGGGCTTTGATTTCGTCCAATTCGAGAATATTTCCTTACTAGGATTTACTGAAACCAAAAATAGCAGAAAACTTGACAGTGGCACTTCGGCATCTTGTTAGTAGGTTAGTTCCAGAAAATGCACGAATATGACATAAAGTGTGCATAAAACATGTAGATAACATCAATAATGTGGCATGGATCATAAGAAATTATCGATACGTCGGAGACGTATCAAAGCTCTAAGCTTGGGGATGCCCCGGTGGTTCACCCCTGCATATATTAAGAAGACTCAAGCATCTAAGCTTGGGGATGCCCAAGGCATCCCCTTCTTCATCGACAACATTATCAGGTTCCTCCCCTGAAACTATATTTTTATTCCATCACATCTTATGTGCTTTTCTTGGAGCGTCGGTTTGTTTTTGTTTTTTGTTTTGTTTGAATAAAATGGATCCTAGCATTCACTTTATGGGAGAGAGACACGCTCCGCTGTAGCATATGGACAAGTATGTCCTTAGTTTCTACTCATAGTATTCATGGCGAAGTTTCTTCTTCGTTAAATTGTTATATGGTTGGAATTGGAAAATGATACATGTAGTAATTGCTATAAATGTCTTGGGTAATGTGATACTTGGCAATTGTTGTGCTCATGTTTAAGCTCTTGCATCATATGCTTTGCACCCATTAATGAAGAAATACATAGAGCATGCTAAAATTTGGTTTGCATATTTGGTTTCTCTAAGGTCTAGATAATTTCTAGTATTGAGTTTGAACAACAAGGAAGACGGTGTAGAGTCTTATAATGTTTTCAATATGTCTTTTATGTGAGTTTTGCTACACCGGTTCATCCTTGTGTTTGTTTCAAATAAGCCTTGCTAGCCTAAACCTTGTATCGAGAGGGAATACTTCTCATGCATCCAAATACTTGAGCCAACTACTATGCCATTTGTGTCCACCATACCTACCTACTACATGGTATTTTCCGCCATTCCAAAGTAAATTGCTTGAGTGCTACCTTTAAAATTCCATCATTCACCTTTGCAATATATAGCTCATGGGACAAATAGCTTAAAAACTATTGTGGTATTGAATATGTACTTATGCACTTTATCTCTTATTAAGTTGCTTGTTGTGCGATAACCATGTTTCTTGGGATGCCATCAACTACTCTTTGTTGAATTTCATGTGAGTTGCTATGCATGTTCGTCTTGTACGAAGTAAGAGCGATCTACCATCTTATGGTTAAGCATGCATATTGTTAGAGAAGAACATTGGGCCGCTAACTAAAGCCATGATCCATGGTGGAAGTTTCAGTTTTGGACATATATCCTCAATCTCATATGAGAAAATTATTAATTGTTGTTACATGCTTATGCATAAAAGAGGAGTCCATTATCTGTTGTCTATGTTGTTCCAGTATGGATGTCTAAGTTGAGAATAATCAATAGCGAGAAATCCAATGCGAGCTTTCTCCTTAGACCTTTGTACAGGCGGCATAGAGGTACCCCTTTGTGACACTTGGTTAAAACATGTGCATTCGATGATCCGGTAGTCCAAGCTAATTAGGACAAGGTGCGGGCACTATTAGTACACTATGCATGAGGCTTGCAACTTGTAAGATATAATTTACATGATACATATGCTTTATTACTACCGTTGACAAAATTGTTTCATGTTTTCAAAATCAAAGCTCTAGCACAAATATAGCAATCGATGCTTTTCCTCTATGGAGGACCATTCTTTTACTTTCAATGTTGAGTCAGTTCACCTATTTCTCTCCACCTCAAGAAGCAAACACTTGTGTGAACTGTGCATTGATTCCTACATACTTGCTTATTGCACTTATTATATTACTCTATGTTGACAATATCCATGAGATATACATGTTATGAGTTGAAAGCAACCGCTGAAACTTAATCTTCCTTTGTGTTGCTTCAATGCCTTTACTATGAATTATTGCTTTATGAGTTAACTCTTATGCAAGACTTATTGATGCTTGTCTTGAAGTGCTATTCATGAAAAGTCTTTGCTATATGATTCACTTGTTTACTCATGTCATATACATTGTTTTGATCGCTGCATTCACTACATATGCTTTACAAATAGTATGATCAAGGTTATGATGGCATGTCACTCCGAAATTATACGTGTTTATCGTTTTACCTGCTCGGGACGAGCAGAACTAAGCAGGGATGCTGATACGTCTCCAGACGTATCGATAATTTCTTATGTTCCATGCCACATTATTGATGTTATCTACATGTTTTATGCACACTTTATGTCATATTCGTGCATTTTCTGGAACTAACCTATTAACAAGATGCCGAAGTGCTAGTTGCTGTTTTCTGCTGTTTTTGGTTTCAGAAATCCTAGTAAGGAAATATTCTCGGAATTGGATGAAATCAACGCCCAGGGTCCTATTTTGCCACGAAGCTTCCAGAAGTCCGAAGAGGAGACTAAGTGGGGCCACGAGGGGGCCACACCCTAGGGCGGCGCGGCCCCCCTTGGCGCGCGGCCTGTGGTGTGGGGCCCTCGTGCCGCCTCTGACCTGCCCTTCCGCCTACTTAAAGCCTCCGTTGCGAAACCCCCAGTCTGAGAGCCACGATACGGAAAACCTTCCCGGAGACGCCGCCGCCGCCGATCCCATCTCGGGGATCCAGGAGATCGCCTCCGGCACCTGCCGGAGAGGGGAATCATCTCCCGGAGGACTCTACGCCGCCATGGTCGCCTCCGGAGTGATGAGTGAGTAGTCTACCCCTGGACTATGGGTCCATAGCAGTAGCTAGATGGTTGTCTTCTCCCCATTGTGCTTCATTGTCGGATCTTGTGAGCTGCCTAACATGATCAAGATCATCTATCTGTAATTCTATATGTTGCGTTTGTTGGGATCCGATGAATAGAGAATACTTGTTATGTTGATTATCAAAGTTATGTCTATGTGTTGTTTATGATCTTGCATGCTCTCCGTTACTAGTAGATGCTCTGGCCAAGTAGATGCTTGTAACTCCAAGAGGAGTATTTATGCTCGATAGTTGGTTCATGCTGCATTGACACAGGACGGTGACGAAAGTTCTAAGGTTGTGTTGTGCTTTGTTGCCACTAGGGATAAAACATTGATGCTATGTCTAAGGATGTAGTTGTTGATTACATTACGCACCATACTTAATGCAATTGTCTGTTGCTTTGCAACTTAATACTGGAGGGTTCGGATGATAACTTTGAAGGTGGACTTTTTAGGCATAGATGCAGTTGGATGGCGGTCTATGTACTTTGTCGTAATGCCCAATTAAATCTCACTATACTCATCATAATATGTATGTGCATGGTCATGCCCTCTTTATTTGTCAATTGCCCAACTGTAATTTGTTCACCCAACATGATGTTTATCTTATGGGAGAGACACCTCTAGTGAACTGTGGACCCCGGTCCAATTCTCTATACTGAAATACAATCTACTGCAATACTTGTTCTACTGTTTTCTGCAAACAATCATCTTCCACACAATACGGTTAATCCTTTGTTACAGCAAGCCGGTGAGATTGACAACCTCACTGTTTCGTTGGGGCAAAGTACTTTGGTTGTGTTGTGCAGGTTCCACGTTGGCGCCGGAATCCCTGGTGTTGCGCCGCACTACATCCCGCCGCCATCAACCTTCAACGTGCTTCTTGGTCCTCCTGGTTCGATAAACCTTGGTTTCTTTCTGAGGGAAAACTTGCTGCTATGCGCATCATACCTTCCTCTTGGGGTTCCCAACGAACGTGTGAGTTACACGCCATCAGCACCACCACCATCTTCATCAACGCTGCTGTCTCCCATGAGGAGGGAGTAGTTCTCCCTCGAGGCTAAGGGCTGTACCAGTAGCTATGTGGTTAATCTCTCTCATATGTACTTCAATACAATGATCTCATGAGCTGCCTTACATGATTGAGATTCATATGAGCTTTGTATCACTACTAGTCTATGTGCTACTCTTGTGATGTTATTAAAGTAGTCTATTCCTGCTTCACGGTGTAATGGTGACAGTGTGTGCATCGTGTAGTACTTGGCGTAGGTTATGATCATAATCTCTTGTAGGTTATGGAGTTAATTATTACTATGATAGTATTGATGTGATTTATTCCTCCATCGTAGTGTAAAGGTGACAGTGTGTATGCTATGTTAGTACTCGGTTTAAATTGCAAAGATCTATTATGCTCTAAAGGTTACTTAAATATGAATGCCGAATGTTGTGGCGCTTGTTAACTCCGGCTTGAGGGAGCTCTTGTAGCCCTACACAACGAATGGTGTTCATTATCAAACAAGAGTATATGTAGCACAAAGGAATAGAACTTATTTATTATGTGATCAATGTTGAGAGTGTCCACTAGTGAAAGTATGATCCCTAGGCCTTGTTTCCAAATACTGCAATCATCGCTTGTTTACTATTTTACTGTATCTTTACTTCCTGCAATATTACTACCATCAACTGCACGCCAGCAAGCACTTTTCTGGCGCCGTTACTACTGCTCATATTCATCCATACTAATTGTATTTCACTATCTCTTCGCCGAACTAGTGCACCTATACATCTGACAAGTGTATTAGGTGTGTTGGGGACACAAGAGACTTCTTGTATCGTGATTGCAGGGTTGCTTGAGAGGGATATCTTTGACCTCTTCCTCCCTGAGTTCGATAAACCTTGGGTGATCCACTTAAGGGAAACTTGCTGCTGTTCTACAAACCTCTGCTCTTGGAGGCACAACACTGTCTACAAGAATAGAAGCACCCGTAGACATCAAGCACTTTTCTGGCGCCGTTGCCGGGGAGGAAAGGTAAAAGGCACTCATACTCCGGTCCCAGGTAACTAAGTACTTTTCTGTTGCCGTTGTGTGTGTGTTCGAAGCTATTTCCTTTAGATCCTGCAATTGCATCTTTTTGTTTCTTGTTAAACACTAGTAAGGCATAATGGAAAACATCTGTGAGCTTTTTAAACTATTTCCTGAGTCAAGACATGAATGGTTTAATACGAAAATTAAAAAACCTATGGAACCTTATTTGCATGCTAGTAGCAATAATATTAGTATGAACGCTTTGAACACAATTGTTGATAATGATATAGAAAATTCTAAGCTTGGGGAGGTCGGTTTTGATGAAAATGATCTCTTTAGCCCTCCGGGTATTGAGGAGAAAGTTTATGTTGATTATGATATGCATCCTATTTATGATGATTATAATGATAGTGGTCTTTTGGTGCCACCTACTATGGAGAGTAAATTTTATTATGATTATACTATGCCTCCTACACTTGATGAGAATAATAATGATAGCTACTTTGTTGAATTTGCTCCCACTACAACTAATAAAATTGATTATGCTTATGTGGAGAGTAATACTTTTATGCATATAGCTCATGATAAGAATGTTTCATTTGATAGTTATATTGTTGAGTTTGTTCATGATGCTACTGAAAGTTAGTATGAGAGAGGAAAAATATGGTTGTATAAATTTTCATGTTACTAAAACACCTCTCTATATGCTGAAATTTTTGAAGTTACACTGGTTTTATCTTCCTATGCTTGTTACTTTGCTCTTCATGAACTTGTTTATTTACAAGATTCCTATGCATAGGAAGCATGTTAGACTTAAATGTGTTTTGAATTTGCTTCTTGATGCTCTCTTTTGCTTCAACTCTTATTTCTTGCGCGAGCATCATTAAAACTGCTGAGCCCATATTAATGGCTATAAAGAAAGCACTTCTTGGGAGATAACCCATGTTTTTATTTTACTACAGCACTTTTGTTTTATATTTGAGTCTTGGAAGTTGTTCTACTGTAGCAACCTCTCCTTATCTTATTTTATTGCATTGTTGTGCCAAGTAAAGTCTTTGATAGAAGGGTTGATACTAGATTTGGATTACTGCACAGAAACAGATTTCTTGCTGTCACGAATTTGGGCAGGGTTCTCTGTAGGTAACTCAGAAAAATCTGCCAATTTACGTGCGTGATCCTCAGATATGTACGCAACTTTCATTCAATTTGAGCATTTTCATCTGAGCAAGTCCAGTGCCTCTAAAAAATTCGTCTTTACGGACTGTTCTGTTTTGACAGATTCTGCCTTTTATTTCGCATTGCCTCTTTTGCTGTGTTGGATGGATTTCTTTGTTCCATTGACTTCCAGTAACTTTGGGTAATGTCCAGAAGTGTTAAGAATGATTATGTCACCTCTGAACATGTGAAATTTTTGATTATGCACTAACCCTCTAATGAGTTTGTTTCGAGTTTGGTGTGGAGGAAGTTTTCAAGGGTCAAGAGAGGAGGATGATATACTATGATCAAGAAGAGTGAAAAGTCTAAGCTTGGGGATGCACCCGTGGTTCATCCATGCATATTTCAGGAAGACTCAAGCATCTAAGCTTGGGGATGCCCAAGGCATCCCCTTCTTCATCGACAACTTATCAGGTCACCTCTAGTGAAACTATATTTTTATTCAGTCACATCTTATGTACTTTACCTGGAGCGTCTGTTTGTTTTTATTTTCATTTTGTTATTTTCATTCTCTGAATAAATTCATGCTTATGTGGGAGAGAGACACGCTCCGCTGTTGCGTATGAACACATGTGTTCTTAGCTTTACTCTTAATGTTCATGGCGAAGGTTGAAACTGCTTCGTTCATTGTTATATGGTTGGAAACAGAAAATGCTGCATGTGGTAAATGGTATATGGTCTTGAATAATTTGATACTTGGCAATTGTTGTGCTCATATAGATCATGTTTAAGCTCTTGCATCATGTACTTTGTACCCATTAATGAAGAACTACATAGAGCTTGTTAAAATTTGGTTTGCATGATTGGTCTCTAGAGTCTAGATATTTTCTGGTTAAGGTGTTTGAACAACAAGGAAGACGATGTAAAGTCTTATAATGCTTACAATATGTTCATATGTGAGTCTTGCTGCACCGTTTTATACTTGAGTTTGCTTCAAACAACCTTGCTAGCCTAGCCTTGTATTGAGAGGAATTCTTCTCGTGCATCCAAATCCTTGAGCCAAAAACTATGCCATTTGTGTCCACCATACCTACCTACTACATGGTATTTCTCTGCCATTCCAAGCAAATACTTCATGTGCTACCTTTAAACAATTCAAAAGCTATTATATCTTATTTGTGTCAATGTTTTATAGCTCATGAGGAAGTATGTGGTGTTTATCTTTCGATCTTGTCATTTACTTTTGACAGACTTTCACCAATGGACTAGTGGCTTCATCCGCTTATCCAATAATTTTGCAAAAAGAGCTGGCGCAGGGTTCCCAGCCCCCAATTAATTAACTTACATTAATAATTCTCTTCACATGCTTTGCCCTGATCTATCAGTAAGCAACTTAATTTTGCAAATAAGACACTCCTCCATGGTATGTGAATGTTGGAAGGCACCCGAGGATTCGGTTAGCCATGGCTTGTGAAAGCAAAAGGTTGGGAGGAGTGTCAACCATAAATAAAACTAAAGTACATGTGTAAACAAAAGAGAAGAGGGATGATCTACCTTGCTGGTAGAGATAACGTCCTTCATGGGAGCCGCTCTTGAAAGTCTGGTTGATAAGGTAGTTAGAGTACCCGCTACCATTCGTTGACAACAACAAACACCTCTCAAAACTTTACTTTTATGCACTCTATATGATTTCAAAACTTAAAAAGCTCTAGCGCATGATTTAATCCCTGCTTCCCTCTGTGAAGGGCCATTCTTTTACTTTATGTTGAGTCAGTTTACCCACTTCTTTCTATCTTAGAAGCAAACACTTGTGTCAACTGTGCATTGATTCTTACATGTTTACCTATTGCACTTGTTATATTGCTTTATGTTGACAACTATCCATGAGATATACATGATACAAGTTGAAAGCAATTGCTGAAACTTAATCATCCTTTGTGTTGCTTCAATGCCTTCTACTTTGAATCTATTGCTTTATGAGTAACTCTTATGCAAGACTTATTGATGCTTGTCTTGAAAGTACTATTCATGAAAAGTCTTTGCTATATGATTCATTTGTTTACTCATTGTCTTCATCATTGCTTCGAATCGCTGCATTCATCTCATATACTTTACAATAGTTTGATCAAGATCATGTTGGTAGCATGTCACTTAAGAAATTATCATTGTTATCGTTTACCTACTCGAGGGCGAGTAGGAACTAAGCTTGGGGATGCTTGATACGTCTCCAACGTATCTATAATTTCTTATGTTCCATGCTAGTTTTATGACAATACCTACATGTTTTGTTCACACTTTATATCGTTTTGATGCGTTTTCCGGAACTAACCTATTGACGAGATGCCGAAGTGCCAGTTCCTGTTTTCTGCTGTTTTTGGTTTCAGAAATCCTAGTAAGTAAATATTTTCGGAATTGGACGAAATCAACGCCCAGCATCTTAGAATTCCACGAAGCTTCCAGAACACCCGAGAGGAACCAGAGGGGGGCCACAGGGCCACCAGACGCTAGGGCGGCGCGGCCCAAGGGGGGGCGCGCCCCCCTATTGTGTGGGACCACCGCAGCCCTTTCGACTCCGCCTCTTCGCCTATAAGAAGCCCCTGACCTAAATCTTCGATACGGAAAAGCCACGGTACGAGAAACCTTCCAGAGCCGCCGCCATCGCGAAGCCAAGATCTGGGGGACAAGAGTCTCTGTTCCGGCACGCCGCCGGGATGGGGAAGTGCCCCCGGAAGGCATCTCCATCGACATCACCGCCATCTTCATCAACGCTGATGTCTCCCATGAGGAGGGAGTAGTTCTCCCTCGAGGCTAAGGGCTGTACCGGTAGCTATGTGGTTAATCTCTCTCCTATGTACTTCAATACAATGATCTCATGAGCTGCCTTACATGATTGAGATTCATATGAGCTTTGTATCACTACTAGTCTATGTGCTACTCTTGTGATGTTATTAAAGTAGTCTATTCCTCCTTCACGGTGTAATGGTGACAGTGTGTGCATCGTGTAGTACTTGGCGTAGGTTATGATCATAATCTCTTGTAGGTTATGGAGTTAATTATTACTATGATAGTATTGATGTGATTTATTCCTCCTTCATAGTGTAAAGGTGACAGTGTGTATGCTATGTTAGTACTCGGTTTAAATTGCAAAGATCTATTATGCTCTAAAGGTTACTTAAATATGAATGTCGAATGTTGTGGCGCTTGTTAACTCCGGCTTGAGGGAGCTCTTGTGGCCCTACACAACGAATGATGTTCATTATCAAACAAGAGTATATGTAGCACAAAGGAAGAGAACTTATTTATTATGTGATCAATGTTGAGAGTGTCCACTAGTGAAAGTATGATCCCTAGCCCTTGTTTCCAAATACTGCAATCATCGCTTGTTTACTGTTTTACTGCATCTTTACTTCCTGCAATATTACTACCATCAACTGCACGCCAGCAAGCACTTTTCTGGCGCCGTTACTACTGCTCATATTCATCCATACTACTTGTATTTCACTATCTCTTCGCCGAACTAGTGCACCTATACATCTGACAAGTGTATTAGGTGTGTTGGGGACACAAGAGACTTCTTGTATCGTGATTGCAGGGTTGCTTGAGAGGGATATCTTTGACCTCTTCCTCCCTGAGTTCGATAAACCTTGGGTGATCCACTTAAGGGAAACTTGCTGCTGTTCTACAAACCTCTGCTCTTGGAGGCCCAACACTGTCTACAAGAATAGAAGCACCCGTAGATATCATTATCCCCCGCCTATGTATGCATCTAAACTAAAATTTGGATGAAAAAAGTGTTTTTACCTCTCCGGCATTTCATCATGCACCGTATGTGCGCCCACGGGGTTGTCGGACGGAGGCACCGGCGGCGTCTGGTTCGTCGGTGGAGGAGGCGGCGGAGGCTACGGGCGGCGGGTCGCGGGCGCCTTCACTTTCTTCGGCGGCGCGATGGAGGCGGCACCCATGGCTCCGTATGGCCGTTTGGACGACGACGCCTTCCTCCTCGGCGGCGCTCGTGCCTTGCCGGCGGCCTGCGCGGCGGCGGCGGGTGTGTCTGGCGTCCGCGCAGCGGAACGGAGAGCGCACGGGCGGCGGCGGTTGTGTTGCGGCGTCGGCGCCACCGCTAGGGTTTGGCGCTTGGGGCGGCGGCGCTGCGGAGGCGGCGGCAGCGGCGGCAGGTGGGATGGAGTAGGGAGGGGTTGCTGGGTTGCCGGAGGGCCCGTCCATCGCCGGGATCGCGCGGAAGCGAGGGATTGGGCGGTTAGGCGGTGAGGCGCGAGGGAAGTTTCAGCGCGGGGTTTCTTCGCGCGTGGGTGGAGCGATGACGCGCGCTGTAGCCGGCGCACAAAATATAGCCCTCACGATAGCGTAAATCGGCCCGCGCCCAAAAAAAATTTACAGCGCGTCATTTACAGCGCCTGCTGGAGGGCCGATTTTGCTCCCGCTCGCTGCAAATCGTCAGTTTTTATACCGCGCGGCGGTCGGAGATGCCCTAAACCAGCACCATGTGTGAACGAACTGAATCGGGAATGGACGGATGCGCTGTAGCTGTTGATGGGCTGGGCTGGGCTGGGCTGGGCTGGGCTTTACACATAGCTTAACTTTGTTTCTGCTTCTGGGAGGGCGGGCCACGGCCTGGTTTTTCCCTCGAGTTCCCATTCATTCATCATGTTCGCCTCCTTCTGCCGGCGGCGGCTCCTCCTCCACATCCGCAAGATCCCCGGCGGCGACGGCGCAAACCCCCTCCAGTCCATCCCTGGAGCAATTCATCTCGCCCACAGCTACTCCGTCTCCTCTGTACCCAACTCTGAATTCTACCGAGCCACCGTCTCCTACCTCATCTCCTGCGGCCTCTCCCCTGCCGCCGCCGCCGCCACGGCCACCACTCAGAAGAACCGCATCCTTTCGAGCGACAAGGCCGACGCCGCGCGTGCCCTCCTCAGAGACTACGGCTTCGCCAACGCGGACATCATCCGGACGTTGCGCAGCGCGCCGTCGATCCTCGTCGTCGATCCCGAACGGATCCTCCGCCCCAAGCTCGACTTCTTGGCCTCCCTCGGCTTCGAGCCCCGCAAGATCGCCAGCGAGCCTTTCCTCCTCGCGCGCAGCCTCGACAAGCACCTCGTCCCGTCCATCCAGTTCATCCGCGGCATCATCGGCAGCGACGACGACCTCCGCCTCGCCTTCTCCCGCGTCCCTCGGGCCCTCATGGCCGACCTGGACAAAAACATGCGCCCAGCCGTGGAAGCTCTCCGCCGATGCGGCTTGACCGAGGAGGCCATTTCGAAACTCCTCGTCATCCACATGGGCATGCTCATGGCGTCGCCGGATCGTATCAGGGAAGTCTTCGAGGATCTCAAGGCGATCGGTATGCGCATCTCGGACTCGCGCTTCCTCTACTGCTTCCGTGCGATGTGCAGCGTTAAGAGGGGCACATGGCGCCGGAAGCTGGAATTGTTTCAGAGCTTCGGTTTGTCGGAGGGTGAGGTGCTCAAGGCCTTCAAGATACAGCCAACCATAGTTCTTTTCGCCGATGAGAACATAAAAAAGAAGGTCCGGTTCTTGCTGGACGATCTGAAGCTTGTAATAAGTGATATTATGGCACAGCCTGTCATTCTAGGTTATAGCTTGGAGAAGTGCATCCTCCCAAGGTGCGCCGTGCTGAGTGTACTGATGAGGGAGGGGAGGATCCAGACAGATATCAAGCTGCCTCGGGCATTGCTCGGCAATTCCAAGACATTCTCGGCCAGATTTATATCGAGGTATGCCGATGATGTGCCAGATGTTGTCAAGGCATATGAGGGTAAGATTAAATTTGAAGGATTTATCTAACAGGATGATGGTCTTCAGAATGATATAAGTCTGGATTAGCCGATTATGTTTCCAGCCCCATGAATGTTATAGATGGAGTTGTGATCCATGATTCTAACACTACTTCAGAGGACAAATTTGCCCCCATCGGTAGCACATGTGTACTCGGTAATTATATCATCTAATTTGTAATTTAGCAGCTTCCATCTTGCATCCAGTGGCCCATTGAACTGTAGAATCATAGTAGATGATGTACTGTTCTCCAAGTTCCTTGACCTGCTATGTAATTTTCAACTGGTTCTGCCAACCGTTTATGCTTTGTATATCGATTATTTCGATACTTTTTCAGTTCCAAACATTACAGAGTAGGGAACTAAGTGTAGATGCTTTATTTCGTGCTCTTTCCAGTACTCATCTGAAGTCTTTTTTGTTCTTTGCAATATATAAAGTCGCAGAAACTTACATTTCTTACTTCCTCTCCCCGGATGTAATGCTGATGTGCACGAACTAACTTCTATGGGTAGGTATATTGGCCAAAGTGCAAGCTTGTAGTTCTGTGTGCAAAACTGTTTAAGTGGGTAGGGTGAATTTCATATTTGGTAAAGGTTTATCTGTCCATGAACCGTATATCCTCTGGCGTGCTAAAGTCTTCTTCAGTTTGCATCAACTGCATCAGAAAACAAGGTCTATGGAAAATATAGAAGGGTAAGCTAGCTAAAACCAGGATTTGATGCATACATTATCAGACACAGCACTAAACTTCTCTTGCTTGCTCTGGACCGCCAAATGAGTTGATACTTTCCAAAGCCTCAGCATTAAGACATCAGCAGAAGACTTAATAGCATCTTATTCTGTGTATTAATATTTGACCTCATTGAGGAAGGATTGAACGAGATGCAGAGTTGGAGGCTGGGCCTTCCCCTGTATGCTACAAGAAACACAGATCTAACAATGATCTGGCATCTTGTAATTTGCATCATGAGATTTTTTGAATGTTCCCAACATTTAATGTTCTTGACATCATGTAGCCTGGTTTGATCGGTTCAATATTATGTAGTAGCACTGCTCATTTCATGGTCATTAAACTTCTGTTCTATTGATAACGCCTCTCGATTTCGTTGTCTTTATTTTTTTACTCTCCAGGCTTGTGCTTGACTTGCTGGTTACCATGTGAAAGTATAGTGGCAATTGAAATGATGCAACTGATTTGTTGATAAGCCATTTGTACGCTCCTATTCATCTGCATAATTGAAACTGTTCTTTGCTGGTATAGTGGTGTACATTGAAATGCTGAAGTAAAGCTTGCTCTGTGGGAAAATTGCTCTATCTCCTGTAGAAATAACGGGTGCGGCCATAGGGAGGTGGGTTAAGATGCCGAAGCCAAGGCGAGCGTGCATGTACTAGGATGAACCACTGTGACTGAAACTGAATTTCAGTGTCAAGAGCCGTAGGGGATTTGTAATCTGTCATTACCGTGCATGTTGGAGTATCGGACCAAAAGCCACACTGTTGTTCACTTGAGGTTTAGATCAATCTTGAAAATCTATGAGCATGTTACTATCTATACCTCTCATTTGAACTCAGTGTCAAGAGGTTTGCTAAAAAAACTGAAGAAAGAACTTTAAAACTGACTAGGCCGGCATATTGCAACCTCGCCCAACTTCAGTCGGAGCCAATTGTAAGAGCATCTCCACTCGTGCCCCCGTCGAGGCCCCCGGCAAGCGTTTTTTCCATCCGGACGGCGTAATTCGGCCCAGTCGCGCCCCCGGTTCCTCGTTTTCGTCCGGATTTGGCCCTTTATCCATCCGGCGAGCCCACGCCACCCCCGGCCCCCCGGGGAGCGCTCGGGGACTCCGGACGAGTGAAAAGCGGGGAAGGGCCCGATCTGTCGGTGACTCGACGCACGAACCCCACCGCCACGTCGCTCAAAATCTCCCCCACCCCTCGTATCTCTCTCGCCGCCGGCACCACCCCGCCGGCTTGTTGCCCAGATTCCGCCGCCCCTCCTTCCCCACCTGCCTATATTCCGCCGTCTTTGGACGACGGCCTATCTGGCTGCTCTTCCGCCGGCCTGTTTTCCGGCCTGCTTGCTCCTCGTCGCTCGCGGCTCGGGTTGCCTCGACCACGCCCGTCAGGTGTTCGTCCATTTGCCTCGCCGGCCATGGACTCGGACGAAGAGGAGGAGCAGATGTTCGTCGAGCTTATGCAAGAAGAGATGGCAGCAGCCGCCCAAGACGACGAGCACATGATGATCCTTGGTTGCTTGGCAAGCATGTACGCCGGAATGGCAACTGGTCGACGTGGTGGGTCGGCACGAGGTCGCCGGAAGTGCAAGCCGAGACAGCGAATGGAGGGCTACTGCATGTTGTACGCCGACTACTTCGCCGACAATCCATTGCACGGTGAGAGTATTTTCCGGCGTCGTTTCAGGATGAGCAGAAAGCTATTTCTGCAAATTGTGTATGCCATCCGCCACTTTGATCCCTACCCGGATGCAAGGCGGATTGCACTGGTTTGGTTGGATTTTCGTCACTGCGAAGTGCACGGTGGCTATGAGGATCTTGGCGTATGGAGCTCCCGGTGATACTGCAGATGACTATCTTCGGATGGCGGAGTCCACCGCCCTTGATTGTTTCTACCGGTTCTGCAGGCCGTCATAGCGGTGTTCGGGGACTATTTCTTGAGATCACCCAACATCGAAGACACTCAGAGGATCCTTGCAACAAATGAAGCTAGGGGTTTTCCAGGGATGCTTGGAAGCATTGACTGCATGCATTGGCAATGGAAGAACTGTCTGTTTGCGTGGCAGGGAATGTACAAGGGTCACAAAAAAGGCTGCACTGTGATACTTGAAGCAGTGGCTACCCATGATCTTTGGATTTGGCACTCTTTCTTTGGTATGCCTGGATCCAACAATGACATCAACGTCCTAAACTGCTCCACGGTCTTTTCCAAGCTTGTTGAGGGTCATGCTCCTCCGGTGGACTATGTGATCAATGGTCGGCACTACAACAAAGGATACTACCTTGCAGACGGTATCTATCCAAAGTGGGCAACATTTGTGAAGACTATCTCCAACCCTGGCACCCCCAAACTTTGCGAGTTTGTCAAGAAACAAGAAGCTTGCCGAAAAGACGTCGAGCGAGCATTTGGTGTCCTCCACAGAGATTTCTTTGTCGTCCGGTTCCCCGCTATGACTTGGTCCAAAGATCAGATGTGGGAGGTGATGAACTGCTGTGTGTGCCTACACAATATGATTATTGAAGATGAGCGAAAGCATCCGGTTCCTCTGGCTTAGCAAGAAGCACCATATGAGAGAGAGGGTCCTCTTGCACAGCCTAATCACCAGGTGCCTCCATCATGGGTCGCCTTCTTTGCTATGCGTCAGGAGATTCGAGACTCTACAATGCATCAGCTGCTGCAAGATGATCTGGTGGAGCACATATGGAGGCTCCGAGGCAACGCCAACGCCGACGCCAACTAGTCTGTCTTAATTTGTTTGAAAAATTGTGAAATTGTGTGCTTCATTTGTTTCAGCACTTGTTAAACATTGTACTGATTATCGCCGAATTTGTTTCAGCAATTTTCGTACTCTTGTTTGCCGAACTTGTTAAATTTTATGTTGAATTTGTTTGAAATATGTCAAATGGTCGAGGTTGGGGGTTTCCTGCCGGGGGGACGGCTGGAACTTCGGCACTCCCCACGCCAAATCTTCATCCAATCCGGACGAAAATTTCGCCGGATTTGGGCGTGGGGAGCGCCAACGAGTGGGGATGCTCTAATGACCTGAACGTCTAATTCTAGAGCAAATCTTCTGTTTGAGTTGACTGCGCATTATAGCATTTAGCTGCCACATAAACTTATTGATTATTCAAGTAGTCAAAACCCAGGGCCGAGATACACAAAGAAAGGAACTTGGTGGAAGTCTGAGGAAGCAAATCACATCTTCATCTTCTGCCACTCGGACGTACTGTACATACAAGTACAGGCTGCAGCCATTCCTAGCCGAGGCGGAAGTTGTTGCAAGTCGTCTGCCGGAAGAGCAGGGATGAGCTGAACCCGAGGCGCGACCGCTGCAGGTCGAACTCCAGCAGGTTGTCCTCCATCATGTGGCCGCCGACCACCACCGACGTCCGCGGGGCGGGGCCGCCGTCAACCACGCCGAGGCAGAGCGCGCCGCCCTTGTTGGCGGCCACCATCGAGTTGGCCCCGAACACCACCCACGACGTGGCCTCGTTGTGCAGCACCAGCTCCACGGTCGGCACGGCCGGACCGACGCGGGTGCTCCCCACCTTGCTCCCGTCGTAGCAGAGCCTGAACGGCGCCACGGCGGCCACGCGAGGGATCATGGCCGTCTCCGCCGCGAAGGCGTCGGTGAGCGCCTTGTGGATGGAGCTCTCCAGCACGGTGTATGGCGCGACCGTGCTCAGCTTGGTGCCTCCCACGCCCTGCTTGTCGATTCCCAGCAGCGTGGCGTTGAGCGGCACGGCGCGGCCGTTCACCTTGATGGCCGTCACGCCGATGAAGTACTCGGTCGACTTGTCCCCCCTGCCGGACACCCCCGCGGTGCTCACGTTGTTGACGAGGAGCGGCGTGTAGAGGAGCGAGCCGGCGGAGAGGTCCACCCCGGGCTGGAACGCGTAGGGCGCGTCCCCGAAGACGACGACCCCGGCGGAGGTGGTCGAGGGGAGGCAGAGCGCGAACTTCTGCGAGAAGCGGAAGGTGGCGGCGAGCTGCGTCGGGAGCGCGAAGCGGGCGCGGCTGAGCGACGCCATGCCGGCGGCGCCCGACGCGAGGCCCTCGGTGAGGAACTTGGCGCCGCAGGCGAACAGGAACGCCGGCGCGGCGGCGAGCGGCCCCGGCGTCGGGCGGAAGGTGGTGGGCACGGACAGCACGTCGGTGATCAGGTTGCCGCCGGTGGCGACGCGCGTGACGGTGTTCTCGGGGAACCCGCCGCAGGTGTCGTTGAGGCACCCGGGGGACGGCGCGCCGACGCAGCTGGTGGCGCAGGCGGCCGTGCGGGCCAGGCGGCACGGCTTGGACGCGCACGGCACGCGGGCGTAGGAGGAGGACGCGTACGACCCGGGGTCGCAGTCCACCCAGAGCGTGGCGCCGCCCAGGTCGAGCACGGCAGTCACGGGCGTCTGCGGCGTGCGCTGCCGGAACCCGGTCACGTACTGCAGCGTCGCGCTGTCCTTGCGCACCGGCAGCACCACGGCGGTCGGGTTCTTACCGCTGCGGCTCGCCGCGCGGCAGGAGTGCGACGACAGGAAGAGGAGGAGGAGGAGCAGAGCGGTGGCGGTGGAAGCGACGAGATGGGAGGAACGTGCCATGTTGGGCTCGATCGGTAGAGTGTGGCATCGGCAGCGGGGAGCATGGCAAGAAGATGTTTATAAGGGCATCTCCAGCGGCGCGACGCAAGCGGTCGCTGAGCGACCGTTTTCGTCCGCCGTGACCGGAAATGCGTCTGGCACCACCTCCAGCGGGGCGACGCAAATTGACCGGGCCGTCCGCGGAGACGCAAACCTGGCCCAAATATGCACCAGGTTTGCGTCGCGGCGGACGCTCGGCGGACGCGCAAAGTGCCCGCTCGCTTCCCCATCGGGCCCGCCTGGCAGTGAGTCTGCATCGAGGGCATCGATTCAAGCGGTCAGCGCTTCCGCGTCGCGCGCGCGTGTCGTCATAGATTCAGGCGGTCGCCGCTTCGCGTCTGCGCCACGGCGTTCGCCATCAATGGCGCGGTGCGTTTCGCGCGCTGTAACGACGGGCGGCGGCTGGGCTTCTGCGCCGCCTTCAATGGCATCGTATCCCGCGCGCGCCCGCCCATAAAAGCCCACCGGTCGCGCCGCTCCTTCGCCCACTCCTCCACAACCACCACCACCGCCGCAGCGCCATGGGGAAGAAGAATGACTTCGAGGCCTCGGCGGCGGCGGCAAGAAGATCCCGCTCCCGTCTCGGTGGGGAGGCTCATGCACGGCAAATGGATGCCGTGCGGCGACGCACTGGTCAGCGTGCGGCCTGGTGGTCGGCGGCTCAGGCCGCCGCCGGTGCCTATCCCTCGATACTGCACACGCGCAGCGATCGGACCGCGGAGATCCGGCGCAGAGGCGGTATCTGCCGCGGACCTCCGCGACGATCCGGCGTACGCCATCGACTCCGAGCTTTGGCGTACGTGCACCGTCCACGGAGACGGACGGGAGACGAAGGGCGAGCTTCATGGGCGACAGGGGATTACCCCCTTCGGCCCTGCACCGGCGGCTCGTCGTCGCAGCGGCGCCGACGCGTCGTGACGAGCGCCGACGCGTCGTGAGCAGGCGCCGACGCGACGTCAGCAGACGCAGCACAACGACGCCGCCGACGACGACGAAGCCTACGCTATGTACGACGACGACGACTACGTCGAGGCGCTCGCGTACCATAGCGAGGAGGCGAAGGACGACAGCGACCTCGTCTTCCACGAATGGCAGCAGGCCTTGGCGAAGGTCGCCATCCTCGTCTCCGAGCACGACGCTGTCTGTGCCCGCCGCCGCTTCGCTACGCCATCGCGTCATGCCGCCGGGCCTGTCGGCGGATGAAGCACTTCGACAAGCGCTCCTGGAGTCGGCGGCGCCTCCGCCACCGCCGCCACAGCCGCAGTACTGGGCCCCTCCACCGCCTCCACAGCCGCAGTACTTGGCCCCTCCACCGCCGCCACAGCCGCAGCCTCCTCAACCTCCAGCACCGGCAGCGCGCCCGGCGTACGCTCCCCCGGATGCCAATCGGCCTTGGGTCGCACCGGACTTCATCGTGATCGGCGAGACGAGCAAGACACATCGACGACGAAAGCGACACATCGACGACGCGGCAAGACATCGACGAGGAAGCGATGGCGTTTAGGTTTATTTTACGTATGTAAACTATGTTTCATGTTTAAAAAAAAAAAGGACTCGTCCTAAAAAATGCGTCGTGCCGCTGAAGCCATCCCCGACGCAAACGGACGCGCGATCGATTTCGACCAAAAGAATCGACGCAAACGGACGCGCGCGGACGCTAAAATACGTCGCGCCACCGCTGGAGATGCCCTAACGCTGGTTGGCTGTCGCGATCCAGCACAGCGAGGTGGGAAGTGGCGGCTAGGCGGGGTGCGAGACGCCGGAATGGACTAGACGAGTGAACTGTATTTTCGTTGAACGAGTCGCCGTCGAGGGGCATGCATACGTGCAGGGCTGTCCATTCCCCCAATTTAATTTCTTAATTTATGGTTGAGATGAGATCCAATGCAAGGAACTTTGTCAGCAGATGCTCATTATCCTGACGGCTCGACCGTGTCAGCAGTGCCCATTTGTCGCCGGGTCGACTCTCTATGGGCGTGAGTGGTTGCTCACAACTTTTAGTCATATCTATGGAACACTACGGGAAAAGATAGCCGTCGCCTCTCTAAAATCCTAGCCGCCTCCATTTCAGCCTCCTTCGTAGATTGGTTCTCCTTCGTTCAGTCGATATCGCTGGTGTTGGAAGGAGTGAAAAAACCCGATCTATGTGTGGAGTTTTCAATAAAAGTAGTGTTTTCAATTGATTATGCTAGGATTTGGTAGTCGTTTTTTTTTTTAGATTCCCCTCATCGGAGATGACATTGTCTGCAATAAGTGATCTTCGGGTTTTCGTTAGATGACGAGATCTCTTTGGTGTTGAAAGATTACAATCCTTTAGGTACGGGCCTTCAGATCTTGCTTCGTCGGATCGATTTTGGATCTTTTGTCGTTGTTGCCGCGAGGAGGATTATCCTCGTAGTTCTTGTCCCGGCTGCTACGTTCTCGACAATGGTGATTCGTACTCTCGGCTCTCCATCGACGTCGACAAAGCTAGTCGGTTGTTATTCCCTGACATACTGGTGTTGGTACTCTTGCCGATTCAAATGTTGAATGACTGTTTTAATGGTTGTGCGCGTGCACGCAGCCTTGGCATTACGGCTTAAATTAAAATTATGGGAGAACCTTCATCGGTATTTACAGGTCTATAGTTCGTTATCTATCTTTGGCTGCCTTCAGAGGAGTACAAGATTGTGTTCTGGAAGAAGAAATAATTTGAAGATCTCGAAGATTTGTTAGTATTTTTTATACTTTATTTTGTAATCATTGGAGTCAACTCGTGTATCTCTACCATGTACTATTTATTACTATGAATATATGTGCTATTGATTGTCAAAAAAAAAAACTTCGTGGATGCTGTCCGGATTAATGCAGCCTCTAATCTACGTTGTGCAAGTTGTTTGGTTGCTAACAATTTCTACTTCACATTACTTGGGAAGCAAAGTCATTGGTGATTGGTTGCGAAATATGATCACCTCGCAAAATATACTTCTTGGTGAACTTACCCAGTTCATCGAAGATGACTACAAGGTGTTCGACGAAATAGGGAATAACAGGACAACAACCATAGATCACATAATCAACAAGGCTAGAATACGGATATTAATTCTAGCAGTGGAGTTGCACCACGAGGGCACGAGCAGCAGCTCGTGATGCAATATAAGTTAATCAACCGAGGGATTACATAAATACCACCTCGCAAAATATACAGATGTGCCATTATTGCAGATCAAACCTAGCTACTCCCAAAATGAACATTATGGATGTGGTGTTCATCATCAGCGGCAGAACACCAAGAGAACAAGCATCCAATGCTCCTTCTCCACCCAACGCACCCCCATCTTCGTGAGCTTGCATGCATTAACCCACCTTGCTCTCCAGTGTCTCAAATGGTTGTAAACCTGAGCGACACAAACATCACGACCAATGTACTTCAGAATAGCCGCAAATACCACTTTCAGGTCACGATTCCTAAACATGGACACTCCGTCCTTCTCTTTCGTGATGAACTCGCACACCCTATTCAACACGGAGGTAGACAGAGCGGCATACCCTATCATGTTGGGCCTCTTCGTGATATGGCATAACTTATCAGGCACCGGGTTGTACCGGATTGGCACAACATGTAGCACAGACTTGGACGACTAATCAACGGGGCTCGCGTTCCATACAGACAATCAAAGTATCAAAGTGCAAAAATAATGGTAAGCAAGCTAGATCTTTCACACATCCAAGCTGACAGGAGAAGGTAAATCAACAATCGGAAGCAAGCAAGTATGATAACAAGCTGCAGTGTATAAGTGCAAGTATCGTAGCAAAAGTGAAGTTGCAAACACATTGTGCGCACATAGTGATAAGGAGTGGCCCGATCTTCTCAGTAAGCAACGGTGGTGATGATGATCACGGGGTGATAGCAGCGGAGGAACACGACGATGTAGTGGATGATAACTTGCATGATGCAACGAGATCTCTCGATTGGTCCCTGTCGCCAATGCAACAGCTCTCAACCCTGCAAGATATTCGCAACTACACACACTTGCGCACGTAGCCGCCGACCATGAAGCGGTAAGTTGCAATCTACTAATTCCCAATGGAACAATAGATCACACAAGACTTTCAGATCTACACAATATCAAGCAATATGGTGTAGGGATTCAATAGTTTTGCTAAAGCAAACAACTAAGAACTAGGGTTTATCTTAAACGTGGTCTAAAGCAACTTTGGGGGCGTCCTATGGACTTATATAGGCGTCCAGGACGACCTCAGGTCGAAAAAGTACGAAAATAACCGACCCAGAATAGATCTGGTCGAGACAGACTCGGAGCCGGCCGGTCTGGCGGCCGGTCGACCGGGTCTGGGATGGGTCGGTGCGGTGACCCTGCATACCACTGCATGTTGTAGTATGCCAGTCGTTGATATAACATTCGCGAAGTACCATTCCGCAAATATTACATCCCTCAGAGTAGTACAACAGAACATAGCAAGGTCCATAACTCATTCACATATTATTACAATCATCATACACAAGTCGTCTCGGAGCTCCTCTTGGGTCCTAAGAGGATAACTCCTGGGTTCGAGGCGAACCCAACTTAACTTACAATACCATTGTCTCATTAAACTAAACATTTATTTAATCGAGCAGCTCTGTAGTAAGAGTTTGTGCTGCTCGGCTACTACTACTCCTCAGAGATCTCTAGGCTTGTTCTCCTCCGGAAGCCTCCCCGGATCCATAGACGATGATGTAGTCTACGCCTTCCACTCCTCCTGAGAGGTCTGGTTCCTCGTAGCCGATGATCTCGGCTCCATCATTGCTGTCGTAGTCCTCCTCCAGACGGTTCAGACAATCTAAGCATGGGGTTTAAGAGTGGTATGAGTACGGGCGTACTCAACAAGTTCATTATAGATAAGAGGTGTTTTATGCACTAGCTACGATACTAGACCAGAAAGTCTAATACCAATGCAAGTTTTGATAAACATTTCTTCAAGAGATTGCTTTTATTTCAAAGAGCTATGTCCGTCAGCCTTCACCGGTTTACTAGAACTTCATGGAGCTCCTTTCCGGCCGCGTTCGCAGTTCCTCAATCCCGAACGAGGAGTGACAGGTCACAGTTCTTTACACTCTGCAGAGGTGTGTTGCTTTACCCATAAGAGATCTTAACCTTGGTGCCAACCGGGCAGCTTTCCCGTCCACACTTCCTTTGGTGTGAGGCCCGGTATAAGGTCTAGCCAATCATGTTCCTCCGCTACCTTGAACACCCACCCTTTGTTGCATGCGCCGACCCTGGGTCCACGTCGGTCCCATTATTCCCGTAATTTCAGGGTGGACCCCGACCACGACAACAAAGTCTGGGCTCTACCATACACTCCTACGCCGGTGGCTGCAACCCATCATAGACCGCATTACCGTGGGGAATTAGAATGGGATCCCCACCCTCCGGTTGTTCCGCAAGACACAACTGCTACGGCAAGCAATGCTTTACCGTGGGGAATTAGAATGGGCTCCCCACCCTCCGGTTGTTCCGCCAGACACAACTGCTACGGTAAGCGCATCCGTTGATGAACGAGAGGTGGAAACACTTTTGACTATTCCGTCCCACTCCAGATCTTATGGTTAACACGGTTATTATGGCACAAGAATCACTGGCGACATTTGTTGTTTAATCCTAGATGGATATAAACCCTTGCAATGGAACCTCCACCATATCAACACAATCCATGGTTCCATTGCCCACCACATAGTCATATTCATAGTTATGAAAATAGTGTTTTTGTTTTTCATGCAATAGTGATAAATATAGTACTTTGCAAGTAATTTGGTAAAAATACTCAAATGACATGAGCAAGCGATGAACTTGCCTGAACACTGCAAAGTTCTGCAGTTGGAAGATATGGACTGACCCTTGTCCTCTTGTTCTGAAAAATAGCATCATTGTCCGATAAGGGCAATGGTTAAAGAAGCAATTATGCATGATTCCATTTTTAGGGTTTGTTCCCCCCTTCCGATATCGTTATTATTTCATGTAAGAGGTTAATACTAAGAATAATTTGGGGATACATGATTTAAAGTAAAATCCAACCTTGAAATGTTGTCAAGGTGTTTTTGAAGTCCTAAGTCATTAATGGACTTATTTTTATTATTGAAAATTTGATGTGTGATTTAGATGATTATTTAAATCCTCAAATGAAGACTTATTTTTAATTGTCTTCAAAAACTCTCTTTTGTATTTTATTATGATAGATAATTTTATGCTGATATGTTTTCATATTTTTAATTATTTGTTTAGAGCTTTTATCAATTTTCTATTGAATTTCCAATTTCCTGGTTTTTAATGGAATTTGGAAAAGTTTGTTTTGCCCCTGGGCCCACCTGTCAGTGGAGCCCAGTGGTTTGGCTAGACCAGCTCGGGTCCAACCGACCCGAGCGGTCAGTCACTCACTCCCTCGCCACGCGCCGCTCGTCCTAACCCTAATCCCCTCCGCTCTCACTGGCGACCTGCGTCGCCCGCACCGTCGCCGGTCGATTCCGGCGGACTCCGGCCGCCATGGCCTACGCCATGGGGCGCAATCGACGCGCCTCTCGACGGCGGTCATCTTCATCCGCGTCGATCTGGAGCGGGCGCTGCTCCAGCTCGTCTTCGTCCTCCCTCGCGGCGGCTAGGGTTACGGGATCCGCTCGATCCCGCCGTTCCTGGCGCTCCTGGTGCTTGGACTTCGCCCTGGCTTCGCCGCCGTGGTGCGGTTGGTGCCGTGGTGTCGCCATGGCCCGGCTTGGCCTGGCGCCGCCGTGCTCCGGCGCGTGCCGTCGTAGCCGCCATGGCCGTGTTCCTCCGTTACTCGTAAGTGTACACCGCCTCCCTTCTGCTCTACTGCTTGATCTTTCTCTCTCCCCTTCCTTCTAGACTAGCTCTGGCCATTCTTGTTGTTCCTTGTGCCCGTCTTGTTACGCCTACCTGCGCCATGGCTCCTAGCTGGCTCTACAACTATGCATATGCTGCTTACTGTGCTGTGATTACCATGCTTCTGTGTTTCCTAGCTGTTTCTGTTCATTTTCATCTCTGGCTGTGGCCCTCCTGTGATTGCTCATGAGCATCCAGTGATGCTCATGGCCTACTGGCATGCTCCTATTCTTTTTACTGTCACTAGGGCATACTGTGTGTGCTTAATCCTGTCCCTGGCTTGATTGTGGTGGTTAATTCTTGCATATTAGCAAGTGCCAGTGCCTCTGGGCTAGTTCATTGAGTTCAGATTCATGATTATGCTCCATTGAGCTGTACTGTTTGCTTAGCAGTGTGATTCAGTGATGAATTGTCATGTGCTTTTCTTGTATATTGTGATCCTTTGGTTCATCAAGCCTTTGATGTGCTTCTGGATACAATTATAAAGCCTGATGCCCTTATCTGTGATGCAATTGTTCAGTTATTTAATTATCTGTTCATGTGTTAATTGCTTAGAAAGAGTTCTAGCATGCAGTAGCATGCTCTATCAAGCTTCTGGTGTTCATATGATCACCAGTTGCTTGTAACAGCTGCCCTTTGGTGTCTGTGCCTCACTGTTGCTCTCTTGTGTATCACACAGGCCTGGCCTGATGTGTGCTGTTGCTTGCTTAAGCATCAATTGCTTGTCTGTTTCATTTATCTGTTTATCCTTGCTTGATTAGATGGATAAATGATGTGAACTGAGATTTAGTGATGATCATCTCACTGGATTTGGTAGGGTTAGATGGATGCCAACACCTGCTTGTGTACCCTAACCCTCCTTTTGAACCCTACTGGGTGATGATATCTGTGCATGGTTTCTTTGTTGGAATTGGTTAAGGGTTGAGGTGATCCTGGCAGTATACATGTGCTGCCCTGGGATGGCTCCCCTATATGTTGGCTTGTTGTTACTTACCAAATGTTGTCTGGTGATCCCTTTATTGGATGGCCAGAACTCTTGATGTTGAAAACAAACAGACAGTATTCTGTCTATGTCTGATGGTTTTAGCTAGGTCAATAGGTGCTTTGTGATCTGATTGGCCGCAAGGAATAATTCCATCTTTGGATTTCTCTGGTTTTGACACTGTGTTGTCATAACCAGTGTTCCCTGGTTTATTTTCCTGTTAGCCTTAGTTGTACTTGCTGGCACCAATTGGTTTAGTAACCAAATGATGATACACCTAGGGTTTTCTACCCTTCTGTGCTCCTGTGATGCAATCATGCTTAAGTATGAGCAAGATATGATCTTGCTCAGGCTCTTGTGTGGTATACCTCACTCCAGCTCCTAGAATTAAGTGTTGTTGTAGAGGATTGCTTCTGTGATGCTTGGTTTGCTTGCCCTTCTCCTCCTTACAAGCTTGTGGTACTTTACTCCATTTGGTACTTGCTTACAGCTGACAGTTTTTTGGTGAAACTGTCCCTGGATGGTTTCTGGTGGCTTGTGGTTTTTCCTGTTCTAAGTGTTCTTGGTGTTCTTGATGAACTTACCACTGCTGCTGTCGATGGATGAACAAATGGCTAGGGTTTGGGCTCTGGAAAGGTTAAATATGGTGCTTCTGTGCTCTCCCTGGTCGACAGCTTGGCCTGGTCACTTTGGTGACTCACTGATGATGTGTGAGTGAGCTGTGCCACATGCACAACCAGTGCCTGGGTGTTGAGCATGCACACCTGATGTGTGTGCTGCTTGTGTGTCTGTGTGAACCAGATCCTGTGAATCTGGCTTGGAAAGGATCAGCTCGGCAGAGCTGTGATATTATCCACCATTTTAACTTCTTTTCTAACCTGCCACTTGGCATAATTTGTTCTTCTTTGTGATTTTGTGCAGGGATCATCCATTGAGCAAAATGGACAAGGAATTCATCAAATACAAGATCAAATGAGGATGACCTTGTAGAATTTAGACTAGGATTATTAACTTGTAATTTTTCTTTATTTTCCTTTCTTCTATTCTGCCCATTTATGTAATGTGTTGTATTATTCTTTTATTTCACTTATGAATATTGTAATGACATTGTAATGTGTGTGATGATCAATAAAGCTCAAAGTTTTCTCTAATGAGCTTTACTTTAATATAATTGTTCATCTTGTTTATTATTGATTATATACTTAATGAATTTCCTCAATTGAATTATTTAAGGTAATTATTTAATGTTTGAATTTGAAATTCAAATTCAACCTTGGTTTGAATTCAACCATGTCATATTATTTAGAATTCAATCAAGCAAACTCTCCCCTCTCTTCTCAAAACCCTAAACTAGTGAAGTGAGATGCAAGTTTGTCGCACTCTCGAAACCCTAACCCTGTAAGGTGTCGAGAGAGAAACTTGTCCCCCTTCGATGCAGTTTTTGTTTAAAAGCGCGAAATTTCCCCAGAATTTACTATGCAATGCACATCCCTTTCTAAAATCTACCCCTCGATCATCTCTAAACCTGGGACATCACAGCCTTTCCCCCTTAAAGAAAACTTCGTCCCGAAGTTGTGGTTGTAATACCTGAACAGCTCGGGGTATGTTTTCCTCAAGTCTTCCTCTTTTTCCCAGGTGGCTTCCCTCTCGGGATGATGCTTCCATTGTATCTTGCAATACTTGATCGCCTTGTTTCTGAGTTGTTTCCAGCTCTCTTCGAGAATCTTGGCTGGCTTCTCGATATAAGTTAAGTCTGGTTGTAACTCGAGCTCGTCATGTGATATGGGTTCATCTGGGGTCTTCAAACATTTCCGAAGTTGTGAAACATGGGATACATTGTGAACTTGAGCTAGCCTTCCCGGTAAATCCAACTCAAAGGCTAAACCTCGATTCTGACTCAGTATCTTGAAAGGTCCTATATATCTAGGACTGAGTTTTCCTTTTACTCCAAACCTCTGGAGTCCTTTCATCGGGCTTACCTTAAGATAAACCATGTCTCCAACTTGTGGTTCCCATGTCCTTCTCTTCTGATCGGCATAACTCTTTTGCCGGCTCTGGGCTATTTTGAGCCTGTCTCGGATAATGTCAATGATTTGTTGTTTTTCCTTGACATAATCAGGGTTGAACTCTTTGCTTGCTCCGGCTTCATACCAACATATTGGTGATCTGCATTTCCTTCCATACAGAGCTTCAAATGGTGCCATCTTGATGCTGCTTTGATAACTATTGTTGTATGAAAACTCTGCTAAAGGTAGATGCTCCTCCCATGATCCTCCGAAGTCTAGGGCACAAGCCCTAAGCATATCTTCTAAGATCTGATTGGTTCTCTCGGTTTGTCCACCGGTTTGTGGATGATAAGCGGTACTATAGTCCAACTTGGATCCTAAAGCTTCGTGAAGTTGCTTCCAAAATGCTGATGTGAACACGGATCCTCGATCCGATACGATCTTCTTAGGCACTCCATGCTTACTCACGATCTCTTTGATGTAAAGATCGATGAGTTTCTCTCCTTTATCCTGCTGGTTTACCGCTAAAAAGTGTGCACTTTTTGTCAACCGGTCCACGATTACCCATATCATGTCCTTCTTTTTATTAGTCATGGGTAGTCCGGTGATGAAATCCATTCCTATCTCCTCCCATTTCCACTCTGGAATAGGTAAAGGTTGTAACTTCCCTGCCGGGACTGCGGTGTTCAGCCTTCACTCGTGTGTGTATGGCATTCTGCCACATATTGTGCTATCTCCCTCTTCATGTTATTCCACCAGAATAGTTCCTTTAAGTCCATGTACATCTTTGTACTTCCCGGATGTATGGAATATGGTGTTTGATGAGCTTCCCGGAGTATTACTTCCTTAATTTCAGCAATATCCGGAACGCAAATTCTTTTCTGGAACCACAAAGATCCAGATTCTCCTCGGTGAAATTCTGATGGTCTTCCCTCATCTATTCTTCTCATCTCTTCTACAATGAATGGATCGTCCAACTGACCCATCATTATCTCATTCTTCAGGTTGACATTCAACTCATCGGCTACTTGCAACGCCGATAATCCTTCATGGGCTTCCTTCTCCCAAAGTTGTATTTGGGCTTGGCTTATTTCCTTCCTCAGCTCCGGTGATATTTCTTGTTCCACTCCTCCGGTACTCTTCCTACTCAAGGCATCTGCTACAACATTAGCCTTCCCTGGTGTGTAATTGATTGTCAGATCATAATCCTTGATCAATTCTAGCCATCTTTTCTGCCTCATGTTGAGTTCCTTCTGAGTGAAGAAATATTTGAGGCTTTTATGATCTGTATAGAGCTCACACTTAGCTCCATAGAGAAAATGTCTCCAAGTTTTTAATGCAAACACGACAGCTGCTAATTCCAAGTCATGTGTTGGATAGTTCACTTCATGAGGTCTGAGTTGCCTCGATCCATAGGATATCACTTTCCGATCTTGCATGAGTACGCAACCCAATCCATGTTTGGATGCGTCACAGTACACGGTGTAATCCTTGCCAACTTCCGGAACTGCTAACACCGGTGCCGTGGTGAGTTTCTCCTTCAGAGTTTGAAAACTCTTCTCACACTCCTCTGACCACACGAATAGTGTATTCTTCCTTAGCAACTTTGTCATAGGTCCTGCTATCTTAGAGAATCCTTCAATGAATCTCCGATAGTATCCTGCCATTCCTAGGAATCCTCGGATTTCCTTGACAGTCTTGGGTGCTTCCCATTCTAGAACTGCTGCTACCTTGCTCGGGTTGACAGCGATTCCATCCTTGCTAATGACATGTCCAAGAAATTCCACTTGATCCAGCCAAAATTCACACTTGCTGAATTTGGCGTAAAGTTGGTGTTCCCTTAGTGTTTGCAACACTAACCTCAAATGTTCGGCATGTTCTGCCTTGTTCTTGGAGTATATCAGAATATCATCGATGAATACGATGACAAACTTGTCTAGATATGGCATGAAAATCTTATTCATGAGATTCATGAATATTGCTGGGGCATTGGTTAATCCAAAAGGTACTACAAGGTATTCATGGTGTCCATACCTTGAGACAAAAGCCGTTTTCGGAACGTCCTCCTTCTTGATCTTTATCTGGTGATAACCCGATCTTAGATCAATTTTGGAAAAGACACCCGCTCCTCTAACCTGATCAAATAGATCTTGTATTCTTGGAAGTAGATACTTGTTCTTGATTGTGACGTTGTTCAGATTCCTGTAGTCTCCGCACATCCTTCTTCCTCCATCCCTTTTATCCACGAAGATCACAGGTGATCCCCATGGTGAAACACTCTCTTGAATGAATCCCTTTTGTTCCAAGTCATCCAATTGCTCCTTCAGTTCTTTCAATTCCTTAGGCCCCATTTTATATGGTGCTTTAGCAATCGGAGCTGTTCCTGGGATTAGGTCGATAGTGAATTCTATCTCCCTATCTGGTGGCATACCAGGTAATTCCATGAAACACATCCTGGAATTCATTTACTACAGGTATATCTTCTAACTTCACCTCCTTCATCTTTGTTCAATTGCAGCTCCACTTCAATCTGAGTATGTTTGTCGCCTTGGTAGATCATTCTACTTCCATCGGGACTTTTCAATGACACCGTCTTGTTTACACAGTCGATCAATGCTCCATTAGCTTCTAACCAGTTCATACCAAGAATGACATCAATGTCCTTCATCGGTAAAATGAACAGGTCCGCGTCAAACGCGCACTTATTGATCATAATGACTTGTTTTTGTTTGACATGGGTTACTACTATCGTTCCCCCCGCAGAAAGTCTGGTTATGGGTGTATCTAACTTAGTGCAACCAATCCCATGTTTGATGATGAATTGTTGAGAAATGAATGATGTAGTTGCACCAGTATCAAAAAGTACTTTGCCAGGATGAGTGAGTATCTGGAGCGTACCTATCACCGCCTGGTCAGAGTTAACCACCTCCTCCAGACTGGTACAGTTCAGCTTGCCGAAGGGCTTCTTATTCTTCCAGCTCCCTCCGGTGTTTCCACGATTTCCTCCTCCTCCAGATTGACCTCCTCCACTATTCTTCTTGGGGCAGTCCTTCAGCATGTGCCCCTCCTGGCGACAACCAAAGCATATAATCCTTGGTTTCTTGCAATCCTTGGCGACATGCCCTGTGAATCCACAGCTTCTGCAAACTATTTGATTTGCAGTCTGGAATGCCTGATTCTTCCTACTACCGTAGTAGTTACTGTTGTTGTTGTTGTTGTTGTTGTGGTTGTATCTGGGCTTGAAACTCAAGCTGGTGTTAGGCTTGTTACTAACAAACCTCTTAGGATCATACTTGGCCTTTTTCCTCTTCTCTTCTTGCAGTTGTTTGAAGTCATCTTCAAGAGTGATGGCTGCATCCACCAACTCTTGGAATTCCGTTGCTCTCATCATCCGTAGCTGTACCTTGAACTGGGGACTTAACCCCCTCAGAAATCTCTTCTTCTTCTTGTCCTCGGTGTTGACTTCCTCAACAGCATACCGGGACAGCTTTGAAAACTCCCTGACATAGGTCAGGATTGCCTTGTCCTTCTGCTCGAGACTCTCGAACTCTCGACGCTTCAGTTCCATAATACTTTCAGGGACATTGGATTCCCTGAACTTCCTTGCGAACTCCTCCCAGGTAAATACCTTTCCTGCCGGATACACGGCTACAATGTTGTCCCACCATGATGCTGCAGGTCCACATAGCAGATGGGTAGCATATCGAACCTTCTCTTGGTCATTGCATCCAACAGTGTTGAGCTTGCGCTCAGTATCCATCAGCCAATCTTCCGCGTCCATCGGCTCTGGCGCGTATGCGAAAGATATCGGCTTGGTGTTTTGGAAGTCTGCTAATGTGACTCCCTGGTTCTCAGGTCTCTCCACCCTATTCTGCTGCATCAGATCCTGAAGGAATTTGTTCTGCAGCTCCAGTGTTACACGCTGCCTCTCTTCCGCCAGTTGCATGTACTGGATAAAGTTTTGCTGCGTCATGGGTGGTGGTGGTGGTGGAAACTGATCTCTGGCTGCACCCTCAGCCTCTTCCTTTTCCTTTGCTTCGCGCTCCATGCGCTGTGCTTCAGTCTCGTTTCCTAACGTTCCCGACATAATCCCCCTAGTTCTGCAACACAAGATGATACTCATAATTACTCCATGCGCAAGTTTTCTGAGCTCAACTTTGTGCACAGAACTAGTCACGCAATGGAAATCAAGAAGCAAATCCAAATCATACAAAACATATACCCTGTATATACATACATAAGTGGTCTTATTACAATACTCAAGTCGATGTGAGTATGCAAACTCACTTATTAAAGTATATGTACAAATTATACAAATATTACAAACTATAATACACGTGGTACTTGTGTATTATAGCCACGCCTCCCTTGGTGGACTTCTAATCGGTCTTCACTCCCGATACATTCCAGGCTTCCATCCGGTCGAACGTGTCGTCCTCCTGATAGACCCTGGAACATAAGGTCTCCCCGTTGGCTTGTAGTCCGAATCCGATGATGACCCTAAGGAGAAATCAGTGTTCACAAACTGATCATTGAGTGCATCATAGTCCACCCATCGGGTGTACTCTCCTGTAGCCCCACCATAAGGGTTACCAAAACCCATACCCGACTCAACCTGTGTCGGATATCCTCCATCCACTCCTTCATTACTAGGATAGCTCTGGTTCTGGGTTGTTGCATCATCGTTCATCTCTCCATCATAATACTCAGTAGTACTATGGGTTCCAGTATCATTACCCCAACGCCAACCCCTGGAATTCTCGATTGGAGTCTCGGAACGCTGGTTGTTTCCGGATTCCGCTCCGCCTTCGTATCCCCCATAGGAACTACCCAGGTAGTTCCCAGGTGTAGCGGGTGTAGGTTCACGTGCAAGTGGATCAAAGCTGATGTAGTCACCAGCTGAACAAACTGGTGTGTGCACTACATTCTCCATAGGTTCTTTCTCCCTACTCTCCTCCTTGGGTTCGGTAAATTCCTCTAACATCGTATCAATAGCTCCTATCAGATGATGATTCAGCTGAAAGAGTAATGATATGAAGTTACGGCTATTATCCATATATCTTGCCGCTGCTATGGGTTTGCGTTTGGCGTATTTGTAGTGGTTGAGCAAGGGATCTTCTTCCTCCTGATTATGGGGAATATGGGAAAACTCGGAATCCATAAGCTCTTTTGTCTTATGTTCCCGTATGTCGGTTATGGCTCTCATAACAGCTATATGGTAGGCTGTGTTGGTTGTCCTAGCTTCTCCAGCTGGCATGACTATGCTCATTCCCAAAGATTCGGGAAGTCGCAGTCCTACTCTGCACTTGGCCAACACCGGTCCATCATAGAACATGTACTTCTTTACTGGAATCTGGGGATCACACCCAAATTCCAGTAACATGGCTCGTAGGATATCAGCAAGTCCTCCTTGGTATTCGTTCAGTGTGGAATCCATAACTTTCACGTTTCTTCCCGGTCGTGAACTTGCCATGTTGGCTGTAGAAATAGAAAGATTATAAGATTAGTAATAATGCATCATAATAGAGATAATAAAGAATTATCGCACTAAAAGATATGATTGTTGTATTCTCAATTGAATATACACCATATTTTTAGAGAATTCTTTACTAATCCTATTTGACTCCTAACGTTTGGTCCCATTTACTAGGTTCCAACCTAAGGTCAAAGCTTTTGCTCTGATACCAACTGCGGTGACCCTGCATACCACTGCATGTTGTAGTATGCCAGTCGTTGATATAACATTCGCGAAGTACCATTCCGCAAATATTACATCCCTCAGAGTAGTACAACAGAACATAGCAAGGTCCATAACTCATTCACATATTATTACAATCATCATACACAAGTCGTCTCGGAGCTCCTCTTGGGTCCTAAGAGGATAACTCCTGGGTTCGAGGCGAACCCAACTTAACTTACAATACCATTGTCTCATTAAACTAAACATTTATTTAATCGAGCAGCTCTGTAGTAAGAGTTTGTGCTGCTCGGCTACTACTACTCCTCAGAGATCTCTAGGCTTGTTCTCCTCCGGAAGCCTCCCCGGATCCGTAGACGATGATGTAGTCTACGCCTTCCACTCCTCCTGAGAGGTGCGGTTCCTCGTAGCCGATGATCTCGGCTCCATCATTGCTGTCGTAGTCCTCCTCCAGACGGTTCAGACAATCTAAGCATGGGGTTTAAGAGTGGTATGAGTACGGGCGTACTCAACAAGTTCATTATAGATAAGAGGTGTTTTATGCACTAGCTACGATACTAGACCAGAAAGTCTAATACCAATGCAAGTTTTGATAAACATTTCTTCAAGAGATTGCTTTTATTTCAAAGAGCTATGTCCGTCAGCCTTCACCGGTTTACTAGAACTTCATGGAGCTCCTTTCCGGCCGCGTTCGCAGTTCCTCAATCCCGGAACAGGAGTGACAGTCACGATTCTTTACACTGCAGAGGTGTGTTGCTTTACCCATAAGAGATCTTAACCTTGGTGCCAACCGGGCAGCTTTCCCGTCCACACTTCCTTTGGTGTGAGGCCTGGTATAAGGTCTAGCCAATCATGTTCCTCCGCTACCTCGAACACCCACCCTTTGTTGCATGCGCCGACCCTGGGTCCACGTCGGTCCCATTATTCCCGTAATTTCAGGGTGGACCCCGACCACGACAACAGTGCTGGGCTCTACCATACACTCCTACGCCGGTGGCTGCAACCCATCATAGACCGCATTACCGTGGGGAATTAGAATGGGATCCCCACCCTCCGGTTGTTCCGCAAGACACAACTGCTACGGCAAGCAATGCTTTACCGTGGGGAATTAGAGTGGGCTCCCCACCCTCCGGTTGTTCCGCCAGACACAACTGCTACGGTAAGCGCATCCGTTGATGAACGAGAGGTGGAAACACTTTTGACTATTCCGTCCCACTCCAGATCTTATGGTTAACACGGTTATTACGGCACAAGAATCACTGGCGACATTTGTTGTTTAATCCTAGATGGATATAAACCCTTGCAATGGAACCTCCACCATATCAACACAATCCATGGTTCCATTGCCCACCACATAGTCATATTCATAGTTATGAAAATAGTGTTTTTGTTTTTCATGCAATAGTGATAAATATAGTACTTTGCAAGTAATTTGGTAAAAATACTCAAATGACATGAGCAAGCGATGAACTTGCCTGAACACTGCAAAGTTCTGCAGTTGGAAGATATGGACTGACCCTTGTCCTCTTGTTCTGAAAAATAGCATCATTGTCCGATAAGGGCAATGGTTAAAGAAGCAATTATGCATGATTCCATTTTTAGGGTTTGTTCCCCCCTTCCGATATCGTTATTATTTCATGTAAGAGGTTAATACTAAGAATAATTTGGGGATACATGATTTAAAGTAAAATCCAACCTTGAAATGTTGTCAAGGTGTTTTTGAAGTCCTAAGTCATTAATGGACTTATTTTTATTATTGAAAATTTGATGTGTGATTTAGATGATTATTTAAATCCTCAAATGAAGACTTATTTTTAATTGTCTTCAAAAACTCTCTTTTGTATTTTATTATGATAGATAATTTTATGCTGATCTGTTTTCATATTTTTAATTATTTGTTTAGAGCTTTTATCAATTTTCTATTGAATTTCCAATTTCCTGGTTTTTAATGGAATTTGGAAAAGTCTGTTTTGCCCCTGGGCCCACCTGTCAGTGGAGCCCAGTGGTTTGGCTAGACCAGCTCGGGTCCAACCGACCCGAGCGGTCGGTCGCTCACTCCCTCGCCACGCGCCGCTCGTCCTAACCCTAATCCCCTCCGCTCTCACTGGCGACCTGCGTCGCCCGCACCGTCGCCGGTCGATTCCGGCGGACTCCGGCCGCCATGGCCTACGCCATGGGGCGCAATCGACGCGCCTCTCGACGGCGGTCATCTTCATCCGCGTCGATCTGGAGCGGGCGCTGCTCCAGCTCGTCTTCGTCCTCCCTCGCGGCGGCTAGGGTTACGGGATCCGCTCGATCCCGCCGTTCCTGGCGCTCCTGGTGCTTGGCCTCCGCCCTGGCTTCGCCGCCGTGGTGCGGTTGGTGCCGTGGTGTCGCCATGGCCCGGCTTGGCCTGGCGCCGCCGTGCTCCGGCGCGTGCCGCCGTAGCCGCCATGGCCGTGTTCCTCCGTTACTCGTAAGTGTACACCGCCTCCCTTCTGCTCTACTGCTTGATCTTTCTCTCTCCCCTTCCTTCTAGACTAGCTCTGGCCATTCTTGTTGTTCCTTGTGCCCGTGCTGTTCTGCCTACCTGCGCCATGGCTCCTAGCTGGCTCTACAACTATGCATATGCTGCTTACTGTGCTGTGATTACCATGCTTCTGTGTTTCCTAGCTCTATCTGATCATTTTCATCTCTCGCTGTGGCCCTCCTGTGATTGCTCATGAGCATCCAGTGATGCTCATGGCCTACTGGCATGCTCCTATTCTTTTTACTGTCACTAGGGCATACTGTGTGTGCTTAATCCTGTCCCTGGCTTGATTGTGGTGGTTAATTCTTGCATATTAGCAAGTGCCAGTGCCTCTGGGCTAGTTCATTGAGTTCAGATTCATGATTATGCTCCATTGAGCTGTACTGTTTGCTTAGCAGTGTGATTCAGTGATGAATTGTCATGTGCTTTTCTTGTATATTGTGATCCTTTGGTTCATCAAGCCTTTGATGTGCTTCTGGATACAATTATAAAGCCTGATGCCCTTGTCTGTGATGCAATTGTTCAGTTATTTAATTATCTGTTCATGTGTTAATTGCTTAGAAAGAGTTCTAGCATGCAGTAGCATGCTCTATCAAGCTTCTGGTGTTCATATGATCACCAGTTGCTTGTAACAGCTGCCCTTTGGTGTCTGTGCCTCACTGTTGCTCTCTTGTGTATCACACAGGCCTGGCCTGATGTGTGCTGTTGCTTGCTTAAGCATCAATTGCTTGTCTGTTTCATTTATCTGTTTATCCTTGCTTGATTAGATGGATAAATGATGTGAACTGAGATTTAGTGATGATCATCTCACTGGATTTGGTAGGGTTAGATGGATGCCAACACCTGCTTGTGTACCCTAACCCTCCTTTTGAACCCTACTGGGTGATGATATCTGTGCATGGTTTCTTTGTTGGAATTGGTTAAGGGTTGAGGTGATCCTGGCAGTATACATGTGCTGCCCTGGGATGGCTCCCCTATCTGTTGGCTTGTTGTTACTTACCAAATGTTGTCTGGTGATCCATTTATTGGATGGCCAGAACTCTTGATGTTGAAAACAAACAGACAGTATTCTGTCTATGTCTGATGGTTTTAGCTAGGTCAATAGGTGCTTTGTGATCCTGATTGGCTGCAAGGAATAATTCCATGCTGGATTTCTCTGGTTTTGACACTGTGTTGTCATAACCAGTGTTCCCTGGTTTATTTTCCTGTTAGCCTTAGTTGTACTTGCTGGCACCAATTGGTTTAGTAACCAAATGATGATACACCTAGGGTTTTCTACCCTTCTGTGCTCCTGTGATGCAATCATGCTTAAGTATGAGCAAGATATGATCTTGCTCAGGCTCTTGTGTGGTATACCTCACTCCAGCTCCTAGAATTAAGTGTTGTTGTAGAGGATTGCTTCTGTGATGCTTGGTTTGCTTGCCCTTCTCCTCCTTACAAGCTTGTGGTACTTTACTCCATTTGGTACTTGCTTACAGCTGACAGTTTTTTGGTGAAACTGTCCCTGGATGGTTTCTGGTGGCTTGTGGTTTTTCCTGTTCTAAGTGTTCTTGGTGTTCTTGATGAACTTACCACTGCTGCTGTCGATGGATGAACAAATGGCTAGGGTTTGGGCTCTGGAAAGGTTAAATATGGTGCTTCTGTGCTCTCCCTGGTCGACAGCTTGGCCTGGTCACTTTGGTGACTCACTGATGATGTGTGAGTGAGCTGTGCCACATGCACAACCAGTGCCTGGGTGTTGAGCATGCACACCTGATGTGTGTGCTGCTTGTGTGTCTGTGTGAACCAGATCCTGTGAATCTGGCTTGGAAAGGATCAGCTCGGCAGAGCTGTGATATTATCCACCATTTTAACTTCTTTTCTAACCTGCCAAGTGGCTTTGCCACTTGGCATAATTTGTTCTTCTTTGTGATTTTGTGCAGGGATCATCCATTGAGCAAAATGGACAAGGAATTCATCAAATACAAGATCAAATGAGGATGACCTTGTAGAATTTAGACTAGGATTATTAACTTGTAATTTTTCTTTATTTTCCTTTCTTCTATTCTGCCCATTTATGTAATGTGTTGTATTATTCTTTTATTTCACTTATGAATATTGTAATGACATTGTAATGTGTGTGATGATCAATAAAGCTCAAAGTTTTCTCTAATGAGCTTTACTTTAATATAATTGTTCATCTTGTTTATTATTGATTATATACTTAATGAATTTCCTCAATTGAATTATTTAAGGTAATTATTTAATGTTTGAATTTGAAATTCAAATTCAACCTTGGTTTGAATTCAACCATGTCATATTATTTAGAATTCAATCAAGCAAACTCTCCCCTCTCTTCTCAAAACCCTAAACTAGTGAAGTGAGATGCAAGTTTGTCGCACTCTCGAAACCCTAACCCTGTAAGGTGTCGAGAGAGAAACTTGTCCCCCTTCGATGCAGTTTTTGTTTAAAAGCGCGAAATTTCCCCAGAATTTACTATGCAATGCACATCCCTTTCTAAAATCTACCCCTCGATCGTCTCTAAACCTGGGACATCACAGTCGGTCTGGTTCAAACCGGGCCCGGCGCCGGGTGGTGACCAGGCGAGGCTCCCGGGCTTACTGGATAGTGCCCGGATGGCAAAAGCGCCACGGTCGGTTGAAACCGGACGGACCCGGCGCTGGATCCGGTTGGACCGGGCCTGGGACCGGATGGTCCGGCGGCACGGCCGGTCGGACCGGATCTGGCACCGGCCTGAACTTCAGCTTTCCCTCTCGCGCATTCCTCCCGCTCCTCCCTCGCGCGTCCATAGGATGTCTTCATGTCCAGCTCCATGTCCAGCTTCACGTCCATCTTCTGGTCCAGCTGCTCCGCTCCTCCTCGTGCGATGCTTGCTCCCTCTTCATACCTGATCATACATAAGTAATAGCACTTAGGCAGTATAAAGTTCTCATCAATCAAAGTATCGTTTAGGAACAAGTTCACCTGTTGTTTAAGTAGCTTCGCACGGGCTCGTGTCATTGGTCCAATCCTAACTTCATTGGACTTGAGCTTCACAGCAGGATGATACGTCTCAAATGTATCTATAATTACTTATGTTCCATGCTACTTTTATGATCATACTCACATGTTTTATACACACTTTATGTCATATTTATGCATTTTCCGGCACTAACCTATTGACAAGATGCCGAAGAGCCAGTTGTTGTTTTCTGTTGTTTTTGGTTTCAGAAATCCTACAAAGGAAATATTCTCGGAATTGGACGAAATCAACGCCCAGGGTCTTATTTTTCCACGAAGCTTCCAGAAGACCGAGTGGGATACGAAGTGGGGCGACGAGGCGCCGCCACACTAGGGCCGCGCGGCCTAGGGGGTGCCCGCACCGCCCTAGCGTGTGGGGCCCCCGTCAGCCCTCCGACTCTGCCCTTACGCCTATAAAAAGTGTTCGTCGCGAATACCCCAGTACCGAGAGCCACGATACGGAAAACCTTCCAGAGACGCCGCCGCCGCCAATCCCATCTCGGGGGATTCAGGAGATCGCCTCCGGCACCCTGCCGGAGAGGGGAATCATCTCCCGGAGGACTCTTCATCGCCATGATCGCCTCCGGATTGATGTGTGAGTAGTTCACCCCTGGACTATGGGTCCATAGCAGTAGCTAGATGGTCGTCTTCTCCTCATTGTGCTATCATTGTTGGATCTTGTGAGCTGCCTAACATGATCAAGATCATCTATTTGTAATGCTACATGTTGCGTTTGTTGGGATCCGATGAATATGGAATACTATGTTATGTTGATTATCAATCTATCATATATGTGTTGTTTAAGATCTTGCATGCTCTCCGTTGCTAGTAGAGGCTCTGGCCAAGTTGATACTTGTAACTCCAAGAGGGAGTACTTATGCTCGATAGTGGGTTCATGCCTCCATTTAATCTAGGACAGTGACAGAAAGTTCTAAGGTAGTGGATGTGCTGTTGCCACTAGGGATAAAACATCAATGCTTTGTCTAAGGATATTTGTGTTGATTACATTACGCACCATACTTAATGCAATTGTCTGTTGTTTGCAACTTAATACTGGAAGGGGTGCGGATGCTAACCTGAAGGTGGACTTTTTAGGCATAGATGCATGCTGGATAGCGGTCTATGTACTTTGTCGTAATGCCCAATTGAATTTCACACTACTCATCATGATATGTATGTGCATTGTCATGCCATCTTTATTTGTCAATTGCCCAACTGTAATTTGTTCACCCAATATGCTATTTATCTTATTGGAGAGACACCACTAGTGAACTGTGGACCCCGGTCCATTCTTTTACATCGAATACAATCTACTGCAATACTTGTTCTTACTGTTCTTTGCAAACATCATCTTCCACACTATACATCTAATCCTTTGTTACAGCAAGCCGGTGAGATTGACAACCTCACTGTTACGTTGGGGCAAAGTACTTTGATTGTGTTGTGCAGGTTCCACGTTGGCGCCGGAATCCCTGGTGTTGCACCGCACTACACTCCGTCACCAACAACCTTCACGTGCTTCTTGACTCCTACTGGTTCGATAACCTTGGTTTCTTACTGAGGGAAAACTTGCCGCTGCACGCATCATACCTTCCTCTTGGGGTTCCCAACGGACGCGTGTTGTACGCGTGTCAAGCAACGTTTTCTGGCGTCGTTGCCGGGGAGATCAAGACACGCTGCAAGGGGAGTCTCCACTTCCAATCTCTTTACTTTGTTTTTTGTCTTGCTTTACTTTATTTTATTCACTGCTTTGTTTGCTTTCTTATATCAAAATACAAAAAAATTTAGTTACTTGCTTTATTTTATTTACTGTCTTGTTTGCGTTCTCTATATTAAAAACACAAAAAAATTAGTTACTTGCATTTACTTTACTTATTTCATCATGTTTTCTCCTAAATTCACTCTTAAAGATGTACTGGTAGGACGAGGGTCTATCATTGGAAGAGATAATATAGAAGAATTTTTCACCCATGTTAGTATGGATGAAGATTTTGAAGATATACCATTATTAAAAGTTACTCCTACTTATGAAAGTGCTTCTGCTTGTTTAGTACACATGTTGGAAACTAGATTTGTTAATCTCAATCCCATAATACAACATATGTTTCTTACACTTTCTGATATGGAGATGGGAGAAAAGAGAGATTTTGTTTTAAAAGTCCTTCTTAGAGAATTTGAAGATATAGCTAAAGAACCTAGAAAAGTTTTTATTAAGCATAAGAGGCTTGGTTTGTTCACTGATTTTAAAAGAACACTCGAAAAGATGGACATGGATAGAATAAGGTACACTAATAATGTTAATGATGGTGGGGAGATTAAAGTACCGATACCTAGTAAGCTCCTAGGAATACATGAAGCTCTAGAAAATAACTATGCTTGGATTGTTCCTGAAAATTTGTTTGATGAGAATAGCAAGCCTAAGAGTAATGAAAAAGGAGCCTCTGAAACTTACATAGATAAGATACAATGCATAGTGGATAAAACTCCAAACCCCTCTGTTGATGCTTCATCTCTTGATAATACTTGATTCACACTTTCTGCGCCTAGCTGAAAGGCATTAAAGAAAAGCGCTTATGGGAGACAACCCATGATTTTACTTATGCACTTTTGTTTTATATTTGAGTCTTGGAAGTTGTTACTACTGTAGCAACCTCTCCTTATCTTTATTTTATTGCATTGTTGTGCCAAGTAAAGTCTTTGATAGTAAGGTTCATACTAGATTTGGATTACTGCGCAAAAACAGATTTCTTGTTGTCACGAATTTGAGTAGTATTCTCTGTAGGTAGCTCAGAAAAATCTGCCAATTTACGTGAGTGATCCTCAGATATGTACGCAACTTTCATTCAATTTGAGAATTTTCATCTGAGCAAGTTTAGTGCCCCAGAAAAATTTGTCTTTACGGACTGTTCTGTTTTGACAGATTCTGCCTTTTATTTCGCATTGCCTGTTTTGCTATGTTTGATGGATTTCTTTGTTCCATTAACTTTCAGTAGCTTTGTGCAATGTCCAGAAGTGTTAAGAATGATTATGTCACCTCTGAATATGTGAATTTTTGATTATGCACTAACCCTCTAATGAGTTTGTTTTGAGTTTGGTGTGGAGGAAGTTTTCAAGGATCAAGAGAGGAGGATGATACAATATGATCAAGGAGAGTGAAAGCTCTAAGCTTGGGGATGCCCCCGTGGTTCATCCCTGCATATTTCAAGAAGACTCAAGCATCTAAGCTTGGGGATGCCCAAGGCATCCCCTTCTTCATCGACAAATTATCAGGTCACCTCTAGTGAAACTATATTTTTATTCCATCACATCTTATGTGCTTTACTTGGAGCGTCTTTATGTTCTTGTTTTTGTTTTGTTTGAATAAAATTGGATCCTAGCATTCATTGTGTGGGAGAGAGACACGCTCCGCTGTTGCATATGAACACATATGTTTTTTGCTTTATTCTTAATGTTCATGGCAAAGGTTGAAACTGCTTTGTTAATTGTTATATGGTTGGAAACAGAAAATGTTGCATGTGGTAATTGGTATAATGTCTTGAATAATTTGATACTTGGCAATTGTTGTGCTCATGTTTAAGCTCTTGCATCATGTACTTTGCACCTATTAGTGAAGAAATACTGTAGAGCTTGTTGACATTTGGTTTGCATGATTGGTCTCTCTAAAGTCTAGATATTTTCTGGTGAGGGTTTGAACAACAAGGAAGACAGTGTAGAGTCTTATAATGCTTGCAATATGTTCTTATGTAAGTTAGGCTGTACCGGTTCATACTTGTGTTTGCTTCAAATAACCTTGCTAGCCTAAGCCTTGTATTGAGAGGGATTACTTCTCGTGCATCCAAAATCCTTGAGCCAAAAACTATGCCACTTGTGTCCACCATACCTACCTACTACATGGTATTTTCTGCCATTCCAAGTAAATACTTCGTGTGCTACCTTTAAACAATTCAAAAGTTATTACCTCTTATTTGTGTCAATGTTTTATAGCTCATGAGGAAGTATGTGGTGTTTTATCTTTCAATCTTGTTGGGTAACTTTCACCAATGGACTAGTGGCTTCATCCGCTTATCCAATAATTTTGCAAAAAGAGCTGGCAATGGGGTTCCCGGCCCCAAATTAATTAACCTTAATAGACACTCCTCCATGGTATGTGATTGTTGGAAGACACCCGAGGATTTGGTTAGCCATGGCTTGAGAAAGCAAAGGTGGGGAGGAGTGTCATCTAAATAAAACTAAAATAAAAAGACACTCCTTCATGGTATGAGATTGTTGGAAGGCACCCGAGGATTGGTTAGCCATGGTTTGTGAAAGCAAAGGTTGGAAGGAGTGTCACCCAAAAATAAATTATCATGGGAGCCGCTCTTTGAAGGTCTGTCTGGCAAGGGGGTTAGAGTGCGCACTACCATTCGTTGACAACAACAAACACCTCTCAAAATTTTACTTTTATGCTCTCTTTATGATTTCAAAACTTGAAAAGCTCTAGCACATGATTTATCCCTGTTTCCCTCTGCGAAGGGCCATTCTTTTACTTTTATGTTGAGTCAGTTTACCCATTTCCTTCCATCTTAGAAGCAAACACTTGTGTTAACTGTGCATTGATTCTTACATACTTGCTTATTTGCATTCATCATATTACTTTGTGTTGACAATTATCCATGAGATAAACATGTTGACGTTGAAAGCAACCGCTGAAACTTATATCTTCCTTTGTGTTGCTTCAAAACTTTCTACTAAGAATCTATTGCTTTATGAGTTAACTCCTATGCAAGTCTTATTGATGCTTGTCTTGAAAATACTATTCATGAAAAGTCTTTGTTATATGGTTCAGTTGTTTAACCATTATCTTTACCATTGCTTCGAATCACTTCATTCATTACATATGCTTACAATAGTATTGATCAAGATTATGATAGCATGTCACTTCAGAAATTATCTTTGTTATCGTTTACCTACTCGAGGACGAGCAGGAACTAAGCTTGGGGATGCTTGATACGTCTCAAACGTATCTATAATTTCTTATGTTCCATGGTACTTTTATGATGATACTCACATGTTTTATACACACTTTATGTAATATTTATGCATTTTTCGGCACTAACCTATTGACAAGATGTCGAAGAGCCAGTTGCTGTTTTCTGCTGTTTTTGGTTTCAGAAATCCTACAAAGGAAATATTCTCGGAATTGGACGAAATCAACGCCCAGGGTCTTATTTTTCCACGAAGCTTCCATAAGACCGAGGGGGATACGAAGTGGGGCGACGAGGCGCTGCCACACTAGGGTCGCGCGGCCTAGGGGGGCCCACGCCGCCCTATCGTGTGGGGCCCCCGTCAGCCCTCCGACTCTGCCCTTCCGCCTATAAAAAGTCTTCATCGCGAATACCCCAGTACCGAGAGCCACGATACGGAAAACCTTTCAGAGACGCCGCCGCCGCCAATCCCATCTCGGGGGATTCAGAAGATCGCCTCCGGCACCCTGCCGGAGAGGGGAATCATCTCCCGGAGGACTCTTCATCACCATGATCGCCTCCGTATTGATGTGTGAGTAGTTCACCCCTGGACTATGGGTCCATAGCAGTAGCTAGATGGTCGTCTTCTCCTCATTGTGCTATCATTGTTGGATCTTGTGAGCTGCCTAACATGATCAAGATCATCTATTTGTAATGCTACATGTTGCGTTTGTTGGGATCCGATGAATATGGAATACTATGTTATGTTGATTATCAATCTATCATATATGTGTTGTTTAAGATCTTGCATGCTCTCCGTTGCTAGTAGAGGCTCTGGCCAAGTTGATACTTGTAACTCCAAGAGGGAGTACTTATGCTCGATAGTGGGTTCATGCCTCCATTTAACTACGGGACAAGGATGAAAGTTCTAAGGTTGTGGATGTGCTGTTGCCACTAGGGATAAAACATCAATGCTTTGTCTAAGGATATTTGTGTTGATTACATTACGCACCATACTTAATGCAATTGTCTGTTGTTTGCAACTTAATACTGGAAGGGGTGCGGATGCTAACCTGAAGGTGGACTTTTTAGGCATGGATGCATGCTGGATAGCGGTCTATGTACTTTGTCGTAATGCCCAATTGAATTTCACACTACTCATCATGATATGTATGTGCATTGTCATGCCATCTTTATTTGTCAATTGCCCAACTGTAATTTGTTCACCCAACATGCTATTTATCTTATTGGAGAGACACCACTAGTGAACTGTGGACCCCGGTCCATTCTTTTACATCGAATACAATCTACTGCAATACTTGTTCTTACTGTTCTTCGCAAACATCATCTTCCACACTATACATCTAATCCTTTGTTACATCAAGCCGGTGAGATTGACAACCTCACTGTTACGTTGGGGCAAAGTACTTTGATTGTGTTGTGCAGGTTCCACGTTGGCGCCGGAATCCCTGGTGTTGCGCTGCACTACACTCCGTCACCAACAACCTTCACGTGCTTCTTGACTCCTACTGGTTCGGTAACCTTGGTTTCTAACTGAGGTAAAACTTGCCGATGCACGCATCATACCTTCCTCTTGGGGTTCCCAACGGACGCGTGCTGTACGCATATCACATGATCATCTTCAACTTGCAATGATGGAGGTAGTAGTGAGGTAGGGATGTCCTCATCATCTCTGTTGGAGATATGCCCAAGAGGCAATAATAAAATGGTTATTATAATATCTTTGAGTTTATGATAATGTTTACATACCATGCTATAATTGTATTAACCGAAACATTGATACATGTGTGTTATGTGAACAACAAAGAGTCCCTAGTAAAGCCTCTTGTATAAACTAGCTTGTTGATTAATAGATGATCATGGTTTCGTGATCATGAACATTGGATGTTATTAATAACAAGGTTATGTCATTATATGAATGATGTAATGGACACACCCATTTAAGCATAGCATAAGATCACGTCATTAAGTTATTTGCTATAAGCTTTCGATACATAGTTACCTAGTCCTTATGACCATGAGATCATGTAAATCACTTATACCGGAAAGGTACTTTGATTACATCAAACGCCACTGCGTAAATGGGTGGTTATAAAGGTGGGATTAAGTATCCGGAAAGTATGACTTGAGGCATATGGATCAACAGTGGGATTTGTCCATCCCGATGACGGATAGATATACTCTGGGCCCTCTCGGTGGAATGTCGTCTAATGTCTTGCAAGCATATGAATAAGTTCATAAGAGACCACATACCACGGTACGAGTAAAGAGTACTTGTCAGGAGACGAGGTTGAACAAGGTATAGAGTGATACCGATGATCAAACCTCGGACAAGTAAAATATCGCGAGACAAAGGGAATTGGTATCGTATGTGAATGGTTCATTCGATCACTAAGTCATCGTTGAATATGTGGGAGCCATTATGGATCTCCAGATCCCGCTATTGGTTATTGGTCGGAGAGAAGTCTCAACCATGTGTACATAGTTCGCGAACCGTAGGGTGACACACTTAAGGTTTGATGTCGTTTAAGTAGATATGGAATATGGAATGGAGTTCGAAGTTTTGTTCGGAGTCTCGGATGGGATTCAGGACATCACGAGGAGTTCCGGAATGGTCCGGAGAATAAGATTCATATATAGGAAGTCATATTCCAAGTTTGGAAATGATCCGGTGCATTTATGGCAGGTTCTAGAAGGTTCTAGAAAAGTCTGAAAGAAAGGCACTATGGAAGGTGGAGTCCCGGAGGGACTCCACTAGCATGGCCGGCCAAACCCTAAGGGGGAGGAGTCCCAGGTGGGCTCCACCTTGGTGGCCGGCCAGCCCCACCTCAAGGAAAGGTGGGAGTCCCACCTTGAGTAGGACTCCCCCCTTGTAGGTTTCCCACCTTTGGGAAGTTTTGGTGTTGGGGTCTTATTCGAAGACTTGGACTACAACTCTTGGGGCTTCCACCTATATAATGAGGGACAAGGGGAGGGTGGCCGGCCACTCTTGCCTCCAACCTTGGCTGCCCCCTTTCATGGCCGGCGCCCAAGGCACCCCTCTCCACAAACCCTAGCGCCCCTCCTCCACATACAACTCCCGCATACGCTTAGGCGAAGCCCTTCCGGAGTTCTCCATCGACACCGCCACCACGCCGTCATGCTGTCGGGATTCCGAGGAGGATCTACTACTTCCGCTGCCCGCTGGAATGGGGAGAAGGACGACGTCGTCATCAACACCGAACGTGTGACCGAGTACGGAGGTGCTGCCCGATTGTGGCACCGTCAAGATCTTCTACGCGCTTTTGAAAGCGACAAGTGATCGTCTACCGCAGCAACGAGAGCCTCCTCTTGTAGCCTTTGGAAATCGTCAAGGGTTAGTCTCGTTCATCCCCTCGTTGCTCCCATCTTCTAGATTGCATCTTGGCTTAGATTGCGTTCTCGCGGTAGGAATTTTTTTTTTTGTTTTCTATGCTACGAATCCCTACAGTGGTATCAGAGCCGTGTCTATGCATAGATGGTTGCACGACTAGAACACAATGGTTTTGTGGGCGTTGATGCTCTTGTTGTCTTTAATTTGAGTACTTTGCATCTTTGTGGCATAGTGGGATGAAGCGGCTCGGACTAACTTTACATGACCGCGTTCATGAGACTTGTTCCACGTTCGACATGGAACTTGTATTGCATAAGTGGCTTTGCGGATGTCTGTCTCTCCCACCATAGTGAAGATTCAATTTACTCTTTCTATTGACAACACTAGTATCACCGTTGTGGTTCATGTTCGTAGGTAGATTAGATCTCTCTCGAAAACCCTAAACCACGTAAAATATGCAAACCAAATTAGAGACGTCTAACTTGTTTTTGCAGGGTTTGGTGATGTGATATGGCCATGATGTGATGATGAATATGTATGAGATGATCATTATTGTATTGTGGCAACCGGCAGGAGCCTTATGGTTGTCTTTAAATTTCATGTTGAGTAGTATTTAAAAGTAGTTGTAATAGTTGCTACATGAGGTGAACAACCATGAAGACGGCGCCATGGACCTTGACGCTACGCCGATGATGGTGGAGATCATGCCCGAAGATGATGGAGATCATGTCCGTGCTTTGAAGATGAAGATCAAAGGCGCAAATACAAAAGGGCCATATCATATCACATATGAATTGCATGTGATGTTAATCCTTTATGCATCTTATTTTGCTTAGAACGCGACGGTAGCATTATAAGATGATCCCTCACATTAATATCAAGATAATAAAGTGTTCTCCCCTCGTATGCACCGTTGCCAAAGTTCGTCGTTTCAAAGCATCTCGTGATGATCGGATGTGATAGATTCAACATTCATATACAACGGGTGTAAGCCATGTTGCACACGCGGAATACTTGGGTTTGCTTGACGAGCCTAGCATGTACAGACATGGCCTCGGGACAACGGAAACCGAAAGGTTGAACACGAGTCATATGGATGATATGATCAACATGTTGATGTTCACCATTGAAGCTACATCATCTCACGTGATGATCGGTTTTAGTGTAGTGGATTTGGATCGTGTACCACTTAACAACTATGAGGGATGTTGTATTAAGTGGGAGTTCATTAGTAATTAGATTAAAACATGAACTAATTATCATGAACATAGTCTGAGTAGTATTTTGAATTAATTTTGTAGTATTGGCATCCATTTTTCTACCATGCGCTAGTCTTGTAATTGAGATAGAAATACTGTTAAAATCTGACAAGAAACTTTACGGACTGGTACCGTATTGTTATAGAATCAAGAAATGATTAAGTCCTATTGCAAACTTTTAGTAAACCTCACATTGTTGATTCAAAGAACTATGGTTTCTATTAGTACCTAAAGTTATCTTGTCTCCGTAAATCTTGAAGTTCAAATCTGTTTGAAAAGTAAGGAGCTGAAAATTTAGTTTTCAGAAATAATCAATGTATGAGATATATGTGATATCTAAGACCTTATTGCAAGATGATAGAATATAAATTTGGTGAGACTACATAAACTCATAAGTTTTATGGGAATGTACGAAGGTTGAAGACGCAAGGCGTCCCAATCCTCCAACTATTGGGGCACTAACGATATTCGCATATCCATGAAGTTATTGTCCTTAGTTTGCACCGTTGCTAAGACTCGTCGTTTTCGAAGCATCACGTGATGATGATCGGGTGTTATAGATTCTACGTGTGCATACAACGGGTGCAAGCCAGATTTGCATATGCGAATACTAAGGTTAAACTTTTTGAGCCTAGCATGTACAGACATGGTCTCAGAAAGTCGTCATGAATTGATGGATAAAATTATGAGTGAAACTGTTCATCATATTACAAAGTTACTAATAGTGAAATCTAGAACACTTATCATATGATGATCAACTTCAAAGTAAGAACCTCAAGGTTATTGGTATTTGACCAACAAACTTAGAAGTTATTAAAGATGAAGTGTTTTTCTGAATAATGAGGAGAACTAAAAGAGAAACTACAAAAGATTATTGGTAGAAAGAAAGAAAAGACTAGAAAGTCTAGCTCAGGTGTATATAAATGATATACATGTTATGGTTGTATTCCTAGTTAAGTCACACAATGAAATTCTTGGGTATTAGTACCATATTGGTTGGTATGAAGTGTCATACAAAACAACGCAATACAAGAATACAATGGCCTAAGTGATTGACAAGGAATATGATAGGAATGCACGTCTGGAACAAAAATAAAGTGTTATTATGTTCGTCGTTGGCATTCTATCTAGCCCTTAGAATTTATAATAAAGAACTTAATAATTGTTATTTTGCTCTAGTCAAATAAAAATAATGAGTTGTTCAAATTATGACATTACTCCATGTACGATGGATAAGTTATTATAAATCTTAATGGTGAAACACACATACATAACACTGACGCTAAAATGCCATAAGGCAAAATGATTTGAATTCCACTTATTTGTGGAACCGCCATTTAGGTCATTTTAGAGAAGAACGCACGAAGGAACTCCATGCAAATGGATTTTTTTGGAGTCATTTGATTTTTGAATCGTTTGGCGCTTGCAAATCTTTTCTAAAGAGAATAACTAAAATACCGTTCATAGGCCAAGAGTTGAACAGGCAACTAACTTAGTGGAAACATGCATGATGATGTATGTGGTTCACTGGGCATAGTTGTGTGCGGGAGATTCTTCCACTACATGAAAACTTCCAACAATGAATTGAGTATATATATGTAGATATATTCGATAAGGAAGAAGTTTAAAACATTTGAATAGATTCAAATAAATTTCAGCATGAAGTGGAAATCATCGTAATAGAAAAGTCAAATATCTATGATTGGATCATGGTGGAAATATTTGAATTACGAGTTTTAGCGAACATCTAAGAGAGTTATGAAGTTGTTCTACAACTCACGTTTCTTGGAGTATCATAGTGATGATGAAGTATCTGAAAGACGTATCCAAACCTTGTTGGATTAATGATGAGATAAAATGAAGCCATTATATTTTTTGTGGATTATGCTTTAGATACTACCGCTTTTACACTAAATAGAGCATCATCATGATCCGTTGAAATGACACCATACAAGTTATGGCATGGGTATAAACCCTAATAGTCCTTTCTTTAAATTTTGGTCTAAGAGTTTACAACCAAAATCGGATGAATGTCTTTGTTGGTTATCCCAAAGAATTGATTGGGAATTCTTTCCACTATGAAGTAAACGACAAAAGTGTTTGTCGTTGTTACTTGCTTATTTCCAAGAAATTGTTTTCTGGCGAAGTATTTGAGTGGGAGGACAATAGAACTTGATAAGGTTTATGAACCTGAGCATAATGATCAGAGTAGCGCAGCATCGGAAATTGGTTCCGGAAGCGGTCACGACGATCATGGCTCCCATGACTACAAAGTGTTATAGCCATGGAGATCAAAGTACATATTGAACCTTGTAGGTATGGTTTACTTTGTGATCAAATAAATGATTTGTGGACAAAGGATTAAAAGAAGTTATGATGGGCCCTGACTCCGTTAAAATGGCTATACGCCATGAAATCCAAGATAGATGAATACTTTTTGAAAGTAATGGATCTATAAATTTGATGGACTTGGATGAAATATCCTTGAAGAAGCTCGACTTGTCGAAAAGTTGTTTACGACAAAGTTCAAAGAGTTGAATACGATAAGATTAGATCTTCTGTAGCAATGCTTATAGTCTATGTGGATTATTCTAGTAATCACTACATATTTCTTTTAAGAGATATGCTAGTAGGATTGCAAAATACATTACTTATCAGAAGTGTGTATTAAAGGTGTATACAAGATACAACCAAGAGTTTTGCTGGTCCGTGGAATACTAGATAGGCAACTGGATGAAGTGAGTATCGCGGAGTTGGAATCTTCACCGGATGAAATAGTCAAAGAGTTTTTGATTTCATCAGAGACGATGAAGAGACTTGCATTTGCAAGAAATTAAGTGGGAGCGCTGAGACATATTTATAATACTTATGTAGATGACATATAATTGGTTATAAATGATGTAATTATATACTTGATTAAAAGATTTCATTGAGAAACTAAACTTCAATGAAAGGATATGGACTGAAACAAATTTAGTGTCAAGATCTATGAAGATAGATTGAAACACATAATAAGTTTAAGTCAAAGTACATAAAATAGATATTGAAGCAGTTCAATATAGAAATATTAAGAAAATGTTCTTGTCATGTGAAGGTTTAACAAGACTTGAGTGTATCTGACACTCAATGAGTAAAAACACATGAGTGATTATAGATCACGAATAATATGTACACAATCAGATATCCTGTGCTCTAAAAGTGTTATGAGCATGTACCAGAATGATTCATATGATGATCATTGAAAAACAGTAAGAATATTCTTGAGTACTTAAGAAGAACCAAGGATATATATATATATATAGTTTTGTATGGAGAAATGACAAACAAATCGCCGTAAGGTGTTGCACCAATATTTGTTTTGTCACATATAAAAAATAAAATCTCAAATTAGACTAAGTGTTGTTTTAAAAGGTAGCACAATGAGTTAGAAGTTGTCTATGCTAGATTTAGAAGAGTTCTAAACATTGTGATGGATTCTACAAAAGAAGACAGAGTATGTCATTGTTTTGACAATGACAAAGGATGTTAAGTCAAAAGGTTCTTTGAGAACTTGGTGTAGTTCTGATAGTGTCAGAACTTTGAAGCTATATTGTGTATGACAATATTAGTGACATATTTCAGACCGCGGAATTAAGGTTCCACCAAAAGACCAAACATATTTAATGCCGACTCATTTGGAAATGAGTGATGCGTTGAGACACAAATGAATTACAAAATACATATGTTTCTGAGCGTGTCAGATCCGTTGACTAAAACCTCTCCCGTGAGCAAAACATGATAAAGCACCGGAAGGCCAAGGTGTTATATCTTTACAAATGTAAACTAGATTATTGACTCTAGTGCAAGTGGGAGACTGTTGGAGATATGCCCAAGAGGCAATAATAAAATGGTTATTATAATATCTTTGAGTTTATGATAATGTTTACATACCATGCTATAATTGTATTAATCGAAACATTGATACATGTGTGTTATGTGAACAACAAAGAGTCCCTAGTAAAGCCTCTTGTATAAACTAGCTTGTTGATTAATAGATGATCATGGTTTCGTGATCATGAACATTGGATGTTATTAATAACAAGGTTATGTCATTATATGAATGATGTAATGGACACACCCATTTAAGCGTAGCATAAGATCACGTCATTAAGTTATTTGCTATAAGCTTTCGATACATAGTTACCTAGTCCTTATGACCATGAGATCATGTAAATCACTTATACCGGAAAGGTACTTTGATTACATCAAACGTCACTGCGTAAATGGGTGGTTATAAAGGTGGGATTAAGTATCCGGAAAGTATGAGTTGAGGCATATGGATCAACAGTGGGATTTGTCCATCCCGATGACGGATAGATATACTCTGGGCCCTCTCGGTGGAATGTCGTCTAATGTCTTGCAAGCATATGAATAAGTTCATAAGAGACCACATACCACGGTACGAGTAAAGAGTACTTGTCAGGAGACGAGGTTGAACAAGGTATAGAGTGATACCGATGATCAAACCTCGGACAAGTAAAATATCGCGAGACAAAGGGAATTGGTATCGTATGTGAATGGTTCATTCGATCACTAAGTCATCGTTGAATATGTGGGAGCCATTATGGATCTCCAGATCCCGCTAGTGGTTATTGGTCGGAGAGAAGTCTCAACCATGTCTACATAGTTCGCGAACCGTAGGGTGACACACTGAAGGTTTGATGTCGTTTAAGTAGATATGGAATATGGAATGGAGTTCAAAGTTTTGTTCGGAGTCTCGGATGGGTTCCAGGACATCACGAGGAGTTCCGGAATGGTCCGGAGAATAAGATTCATATATAGGAAGTCATATTCCAAGTTTGGAAATGATCCGGTGCATTTATGGCAGGTTCTAGAAGGTTCTAGAAAAGTCCGGACGAAAGGCACTATGGAAGGTGGAGTCCCGGAGGGACTCCACTAGCATGGCCGACCAAACCCTAAGGGGGAGGAGTCCCAGGTGGGCTCCACCTTGGTGGCCGGCCAGCCCCACCTCAAGGAAAGGTGGGAGTCCCACCTTGAGTAGGACTCCCCCCTTGAGTAGGTTTCCCACCTTTGGGAAGTTTTGGTGTTGGGGTCTTATTTGAAGACTTGGACTACAACTCTTGGGGCTTCCACCTATATAATGAGGGACAAGGGGAGGGTGGCCGGCCACTCTTGCCTCCAACCTTGGCTGCCCCCTTCATGGCCGGCGCCCAAGGCACCCCTCTCCCCAAACCCTAGCGCCCCTCCTCCACATACAACTCCCGCATACGCTTAGGCGAAGCCCTGCCGGAGTTCTCCATCGACACCGCCACCACGCCATCGTGCTGCCGGGATTCCGAGGAGGATCTACTACTTCCGCTGCCCGCTGGAACGGGGAGAAGGACGACGTCGTCATCAACACCGAACGTGTGACCGAGTACAGAGGTGTTGTCCGATTGTGGCACCGTCAAGATCTTCTACGCGCTTTTGAAAGCGGCAAGTGATCGTCTACCGCAGCAACGAGAGCCTCCTCTTGTAGGCTTTGGAAATCTTCAAGGGTTAGTCTCGTTCATCCCCTCGTTGCTCCCATCTTCTAGATTGCATCTTGGCATGGATTGCGTTCTCGCGGTAGGAATTTTTTTGTTTTCTATGCTACGAATCCCTACAATCTCCCCCCTTCAAAAGGCGTCGACCTCGACGCTCCAAGGTCTTCTCCGTCATATGGTGTCAAATCAGCAACATTGAAAGAATTACTGACACCAAACTCATCAGCTAGAAGATCTATTGAGTATGCATTATCATTGATCTTGGCAAGCACTTTGTAAGGACCAGCACCACGAGGCTTCAACTGAGACTTCCGCTGCTTCGGGAACCTATCCTTGCGAAAATGTACCCAGACCATATCACCAGGCTTGAACAACATCTCCTTGCGCTTCTTGTTCATCCTTGCAGCATTGCTCTTGCCTTTCTTTTTGATCAGCTCTTTAGTCTTCACATGGATCTTTCGCACAAAATCTGCCCTCTTGGATGCCTCCATATTAACTCGCTCATGTATGGGCAAAGGCAACAAGTCAAGTGGAGTAATGGGTTTGAAACCATACACCATCTCAAAAGGACATAACTCTGTAGTAGAATGTACCGCCCTGTTGTAAGCAAACTCCACATGCGGCAAACACTCTTCCCACTCCTTCAGGTTCTTCTTGATCATGGATCTCAACATTTGTGACAATGTTCTATTCACCACTTCAGTTTGACCATCAGTTTGGGGATGACAAGTAGTACTGAAAAGTAGCTTTGTCCCCAGCTTTCTCCACAGCGTCTTCCAGAAGTAGCTCATAAACTCCACGTCACAATCAGAAACAATAGTCTTTGGGACTCCATGTAGTCGCACAACCTCCCTGAAAAACAGGTTAGCAATATGCGACGCATCGTCGCTTTTGTGGCAGGCAATAAAGTGTGACATCTTAGATCTACCACAAATATAGAATCATGGCCTCTCTTAGTACGCGGCAAACCCAACACAAAATCCATACTAATATCCTCCCAAGGTGTAGTAGGTGCCGGTAAAGGAGTATACAAACCGTGAGGCTTCAGCTTGGACTTGGACTTGTTGCAAGTAATGCACCTCTTCACATACCTGTCCACATCCCGCCTCATCTTTGGCCAATAAAAGTGGTCAGCTAGCATGAGTAGCGTCTTCTCACGCCCAAAGTGACCCATCAAACCTCCAGCATGTGATTCCTGCAATAAGAGCAAACACACAGGCGATTCTGGAACACATAGTTTGTTAGCTCTAAACAAGAACCCATCATGTATGTGATATTTTTCCCATGCTTTACCAATAGCACACAAGCGATATGGTTCAGCAAAATCATGATCAGTAGCATACAAATCACATAGTACTTCTAATCCAGGAATTTTAACATCAAGTTGAGTTAATAGCATATTCTTCCTAGATAGAGCATCAGCAACAATATTATCTTTTCCCTTCTTATGCTTGATAATGTATGGAAAAGACTAAATGAATTCAACCCATTTAGCAAGACACTTATGCAAAGTAGACTGAGCTTTCAGGTATTTTAAAGCTTCATGATCAGAATGTATGGTAATTCTTTTAGCCACAAGTAATGTTGCCAAACCTCAAGAACTCTAATTAAAGCATAAAATTCTTTATCATAGATAGGATAGTTCAACTTAGCACCAGACAGGTTCTCAGAAAAATATGTAATTGGGCGACCCTCTTGCATCAACACACCACCAATTCCAATACCACTAGCATCACATTCAATCTCAAATTGTTTATTGAAATCAGGAAGTGCAAGCAACGGTGCAGAAGTTAACAATCTCTTAAGTTCATCAAAAGCATGATCTTGGGTTGTGCCCCACTCAAATATGACACACTTTTTAGTCAAGTCATTCAAAGGTGCAACAACAGTACTAAAGTTGGGCACAAATCTTCTATAAAACCGAGCTAGACCATGAAAACTTCTAACTTGACTCACATTCATGGGAGTAGGCCAATTTTGAATAGCTTCAATTTTAGACACATCCACCTCTACTCCATGCTTAGAGACAACAAAACCCAGAAATATGACCTTATCTTTGCAAAATGTGCACTTCTCAAGATTACCATAGAGTTTATTATCGCGCAACACTTGCAAAACGTGTCGAATATGTATATTATGATCAGATTCATTGCGGCTGTAGATTAATATGTCATCAAAGTACACAACCACAAACTTGCCAATAAATTCACGCAAAACATGGTTCATCAGTCTCATGAAAGTGCTAGGTGCATTAGTTAGACCAAAAGGCATTACTAACCACTCATATAAACCAAATTTTGTTTTAAAGGCTGTTTTCCACTCATCCCCTTCTTTCATCCTAATTTGATGATAACCACTATGCAAATCAATTTTAGAGAACACAGCAGCACCACTCAATTCATCTAGCATATCCTCTAAACGGGGAATAGGATGACGATATTGAATAGTAATGTTGTTTATCGCTCTACAATCTACGTACATACGCCATGTACCATCTTTCTTAGGAACTAGAATAACAGGAACAACACAAGGACTAAGGCTTATGCGGATATAACCTTTGTCGAGTAGCGCTTGTACTTGCTTCTGTATCTCCTTTGTCTCTTCGGGGTTTGTTCTATATGGTGCCCGATTGGGTAGCGAAGCTCCGGGAATCAAGTCAATTTGATGCTCAATACCTCGCAATGGTGGAAGTCCTGCGGGTACCTCATCCGGAAACACGCCGCCAAATTCCTGCAAAATATTAGAAACACCAAGAGGAAGAGGGGTCATGTCGTTAGAAACCAAAACCGTACCCCTGTACAAGAGCACAAGAGGCATGGTTGTAGGATCCTCACTAAATTCTCTCATGTCTTCTTTGGTGGCTAATGAGACTAAGGAATTCACTCTCTCACTTTTCGTTATATCACTCACGACATTACAATTCTCTCGCCTATCTAAAGAAGCATCCTCCAAGTTTACTTCAATTTTCCGATGAGATTCATTGACAATTTGCTGTGGTGACATAGGTTGTGAGTTAATTTTCTTACCCTTGAACTCCAAGTGATATGTATTGGCGCGACCATTGTGTTGCACAGAATGGTCATAGAGCCAAGGCCGACCCAATAGTAGGTGGCACACTGATACGTCTCAAACGTATCTATAATTTCTGATGTTCCATGCTAGTTTTATGACAATACCTACATGTTTTGCTCACACTTTATAATGATTTTATGTATTTTCCGGAACTAACCTATTAACAAGATGCCGAAGTGTCAGTTCCTGTTTTCTGCTGTTTTTGGTTCCAGAAAGGCTGTTCGGGCAATATTCTCGGAATTCGACGAAACGAAAGCCAAACATCTTATTTCACCGAGACGGACCAGAACAGTGCGGGTAAAGCATAGTTGCAGGATCCTAGGCTCGGCTCAAGATAAAGAGCGATCCAGGGTCTTGGTTTCAATTCTCCTATTGGTATTGCCTAGTCTTCTACTTCAACGTACGGATTCAAGCCCAGTAGGTCCACCGAAGGGGAGACGGAGAGGGGGCCCAGGGCCCCCAGACCACAGGGCCGCGCGGGTGGCCCCCTGGCCGCGCCGGCCTATGGGGAGGGCGCCCTGGTGCCCCTCCGACGCCGCCTCTTCGCCTATTTAACCCCTCGTGACCTAAAAACGCGACACGAATTGACGAAACTCCAGAAAGACTCCAGGGGCGCCGCCGCCATCGTGAAACTCCGTTTCGAGGGACAGAAGTCTCTGTTTCGGCACGCCGCCGGGACGGGGAATTGCCCCCGGAGTCATCTCCATCGACACCACCACCATCTTCATCGCCGTTGCTGTCTCCCATGATGAGGAGGGAGTAGTTCTCCCCCGAGGCTGAGGGCTCTACCGGTAGCTATGTGGTTTATCTCTCTCTCCCATGGTGTGATCTTTATGTGATCATGAGCTTTGTATCACTATTAATCTATATGCTACTCTAGTGATGTTATTAAAGTAGTCTATTCCTCCTCCATGATGTAATGTTGACAGTGTGTGCATCATGTAGTACTTGGCGTAGGTTATGATTGTAATCTCTTGTAGATTATGAAGTTAACTATTACTATGATAGTATTGATGCGATCTATTCCCCCTTTCATAGCTATTGTTGACAGTGTGTATGCTATGTTAGTACTCGGTCTAAATTGCAACGGTCTATTATGCACTCTAGAGGTTATTTAAATATGAACTCTGGATGTTGTGGAGCTTGTTTACTCCGGCTTGAGGTGTGCTTTTATAGCCCTCCACAACGAATGGTGTTTGTTATCCAACAAGAGAGTGTAGAGTAGTTTTATTATGTGATCATTGTTGAGAGTGTCCACTAGTGAAAGTAGGATCCCTAGGCCTTGTTTCCAAATATCGAAACACCATTTCCAACAAGTTCTGCTACATGTTCGCTTGCTGCCATTTTTATTTCAGATTGCAATTACTACTTATACTCATCCATATTACTTGTATTTCACTATCTCTTCGGCGAACTAGTGCACCTATACATCTGACAAGTGTATTAGGTGTGTTGGGGACACAAGAGACTTCTTGTATCTTAATTGCAGGGTTGCTTGAGAGGGATATCTTTGGCCTCTACCTCCCTGAGTTTGATAAACCTTGGGTGATTCACTTAAGGGAAACTTGCTGCTGTTCTACAAACCTCTGCTCTTGGAGGCCCAACATTGTCTACAAGAATAGAAGCGTGCGTAGATATCACACACCGTCATAGGAACCACATCAAAATAAATGGCATCCTTATACGGTCCAATCGCAAATTCAACACGCACCATGTAGTTTACCTTCATCTCACCATTGTTGCTCAACCACTGAATATAGTATGGATGCGGGTGCGGTAGATACTTCAACTTCAGCTTGGTACACAACTCCTTGCTTGCTAAATTGCGGCAACTCCCGCCATCAATAATGACCTTGCAAGACTTGTCAGGACCAACTAAAGCCTTTGTTTGGAACAAATTGCAGCGCTGAGTAGATGCACTAGGCAACACATTAAGAGCACGCCGCGACACAACAATGGTGCGAACTTCAGACGGATAAGCATCTTCACCATCAGTGTCATAGTCATCATCTTCTGGAGTATCAGGATCAACATCATCTCCAGTCTCATACTCATTGTCCTCATTGATAAGCATGACTTTACGGTTAGGACAATCTCTCTTGAAGTGACCTTTACCTCCACATGTATGACAAACCATATCACGATTACGCGTAGTAGACATGTAGACATGTTAGAGCAACTCGTACTTGCAGCAGATTCGGACTTCTTTGTGTTAGGCACATTGGAGACCGACTTGCTAGGCGGAGTAGAGTAGGGTACGAAGCGCATCGAGGGCGCGGGCGCCGTAGATGGGGCCGCGCGGGGTGTGAAGCGCCCAGCTCCTGTAGCTCGACCTTTAACCTTTGCTTCATCAGCCAATTGTGATTTAGCTTCTCTTGCATGATGTAACAATTGATTCATATTGGTGTAACTGTAGTGACGAGCAATGCCTTTGATATCATACTTCAAGCCGTTCAGAAAACGCTGCATTGTCATCTCAAGAGACTCACGGACACGGCCACGCTGCATAACCATCTCCATCTCCATGTAGTATTCATCCACAGTCTTCACACCTTGTCTCAACAGGGTCAACTTATCAAATATATTCCGCAAGTAATTTGTAGCCACAAAGCAATAAGTCATCGCCTCCTTCATAGCACGCCATGTGCGTATAGGTTGCTCATCATCCTTGGCTCGATTACGAACAAATGCATCCCACCAACGCAAAGCATACCCATCAAATTCAGAAGAAGCAAGCTTGATCTTTCTATCTTCAGTGTAATGCGGATGTAAACTCCATAACTTCTCAATCTTGAGCTCCCAAGTGAGGTATTCTTCAACATCAGCACCTCCTTCAAACTTGGGTATAGAAAACTTGGGCTTACCCAATCCATCTTCCTCATCATGTCCACGACCATTGCGGCCAAGTGCAGCCCATCCTCGAGGACGATTACCACGTGGCGCACCACGAGCATTGTGTGCGTCATCTTGAAGCTCAGGGTCTTCCTCATCTTCTTGTTGTTGTTGGGCGGTCAAATTCTCAACAGCTAAGCGCAAATCAACAAGACTGCGTTGTATATCCGTCATTTGATATTTCATCGTAGTGACGGTCTCACATGTAGTATCCAGCTTCTGGGAGATTTCTTGGACCGTCCCTTTAAGATCACCATCCTGAGCGTGGAATTCACGTCGCATCTTATTACGAAGAGCCTCATACTCCCTCCATGTGATGAGGTATGCAGAACTCTTGTTTTCCTGGTTAACAAGTTTTTGATCACTAGCAGACATCGTTAGTAGATTAGTGCCCTAAATCAAAAATATATGGTGGTACTCTCACAACTCACTCAAAAACTGATAAGAAAAGGAGATCTTACCGTTCCAAAGTAAATTAGTGTTGCTTACCACTTGTAGTAACAACTAGTGCACGGATGTAGCGAAGCGAATATCAAGGGTATAAGAAAAAATCACACGGCAAAGCAGGATATATGTGGGGTTGTAGGTAGGCTACCTATTTGCACCAATAACAAGCTCTAGCGCTGACCGTAGACAACCAATGATACTCACACAAGGCGATAAATGTGGCAAAGCAACTATATGTAGGAAAGTTTACAATGCACTAGAGAGACGCTAGCAAAGCTCAATGAGACAGGCACAAGATTGCTCAACTACGGGTGCAGTAAAGTAAACTTAGGCCTTCACTTGATTCTTCTAGCACTTCACTTTTCTTTTTGGATTTTTCTTTTGTAACACAACTATGTAGCTCTTTTTTTTGCTTTTTTTTTCAATTTTCAATTTTTTTTATTTTATGACACAACTCCTTGATAACACGGCCAACTAGATATGCAAAGCACTGATAACCTAACGAGCAGCCTGTCGAGTGGTAAAACTAGTCTCTTATGGGAAAGTTCCTAGTCACTTAGATAGGCTGTGTCTATGGTTGGGAACAAGCACACTGTACGCTATGTGGACTTGGAGTAACAAAAACTGAAACTAGATGATAATAGAGAATTAAACCCTAACAATACTAGATGCAAGAAAAGAATAGCAAAAAGAACTACGCAAAGCAACTAAAACTTGAAATTAGTGCAATCTAAAGCTATGGCAAACCCTAACCCTAATATTGTTGGCTTTTTCTGGATAGGAAAACACTCACAACTCAACTATGTGGTGGATTGCGGATGGCTTACCGAGGAAAACTGGAAATCTGATACCAAGATGATAAGGGGTGGCCTGATCTTCTCAGTAAGCAACGGTGGTGATGATGATCACGGGGTGATAGCAGCGGAGGAACACGATGATGTAGTGGATGATAACTTGTATGACGCAACGAGATCTCTCGATTGGTCTCTGTCGCCAATGCAACAGCTCTCAACCCTGCAAGATATTCGCAACTCCACACACTTGCGCACGTAGCCGCCGACCACGAAGCGGTAAGTTGCAATCTACTAATTCCCAATGGAACAATATATCACACAAGACTTTCAGATCTACACAATATCAAGCAATATGGTGTAGGGATTCAATAGTTTTGCTAAAGCAAACAACTAAGAACTAGGATTTATCTTAAACATGGTCTAAAGCAACTTTGGGGGCGTCCTATGTGTTGGAGATGTGCCCAAGAGGCAATAATAAATGGTTATTATATATCTTTGTGTTTATGATAATATTTACATACCATGCTATAATTGTATTAACCGAAACATTGATACATGTGTGTTATGTGAACAACAAGGAGTCCCTAGTAAGCCTCTTGTATAACTATCTTGTTGATTAATAGATGATCATGGTTTCGTGATCATGAACATTGGATGTTATTAATAACAAGGTTATGTCATTATATGAATGATGTAATGGACACACCCAATTAAGCGTAGCATAAGATCACGTCATTAAGTTATTTGCTATAAGCTTTCGATACAAAGTTACCTAGTCCTTTCGACCATGAGATCATGTAAATCACTTATACCGGAAAGGTACTTTGATTACATCAAACGCCACTGCGTAAATGGGTGGTTATAAAGGTGGGATTAAGTATCCGGAAAGTATGAGTTGAGGCATATGGATCAACAGTGGGATTTGTCCATCCTGATGACGGATAGATATACTCTGGGCCCTCTCGGTGGAATGTCGTCTAATGTCTTGCAAGCATATGAATAAGTTCATAAGAGACCACATACCACGGTACGAGTAAAGAGTACTTGTCAGGAGACGAGATTGAACAAGGTATAGAGTGATACCGATGATCAAACCTCGGACAAGTAAAATATCGCGTGACAAAGGAAATTGGTATCGTATGTGAATGGTTCATTCGATCACTATGTCATCGTTGAATATGTGGGAGCCATTATGGATCTCCAGATCCCGCTATTGGCTATTGGTCGGAGAGAGTTCTCACCCATGTCCACATAGTTCGCGAACCGTAGGGTGACACACTTAAGGTTTGATGTTGTAATAGTAGAACTTGAATATGGAATGGAGTTCAAAGTATTGTTCGAAGTCTCGGATGGGATCCCAGACATCACGAGGAGTTCCGGAATGGTCCGGATAATAAGATTCATATATATAGGAAGTCATTTTATAAGTTTGAAAATGATCCGGTGATTTTACGGAAGGTTCTAGAAGGTTCTAGAAAAGTCCGGAAGGAATCACTAAGGAAGGAGGAGTCCCGGAGGGACTCCACCTCCCCATGGCCGGCCAACCCTAGAGGGGGGAGTCCAAGGTGGACTCCACCAAGGGGGCCGGCCACCCCCCTTCATGGAAGGGTGGGAATCCCACTTGGGTGGGAGTCCCACCTTGGGTAGGTTTCCCTACTACATGGAAGGTTCTTGAGTTGGGGTCTTATTCGAAGACTTGTAGTCCAACACTTGGGGTTCCACCTATATAATGAGGGGCATAGGGGAGGGGGACGACCACCACAAAGCCACAAGCTGGCCGCACCCCTTGAGGCCGGCCACCCCCTCTCCCAAACACTAGCCGCCCCCTCTCCTCCACCTCTCCCGCACGCTTAGCGAAGCTCCGCCGGAGTTCTCCATCGCCACCGCCACCACGCCGTCGTGCTGCCAGATTCAAGGAGGAGCTACTACTTCCGCTGCCCGCTGGAACGGGGAGAAGGACGTCGTTTTCATCAACACCGAACGTGTGACCGAGTACGGAGGTGCTGCCCGATCGCGGCACCGTGATCAAGATCTTCTACGCACTTTTGCAAGCGGCAAGTGATCGTCTACCGCAGCAACAAGAGCCTCCTCTTGTAGGCTTTGGAAATCTTCAAGGGTGAGTTTCGATCATCCCCTCGTTGCTCCCGTCTTCTAGATTGCATCTTGGCTTGGATTGCGTTCTCGAGGTAGAAATTTTTTTGTTTTCTATGCAACGAATCCCTACAGTGGTATCAGAGCCGTGTCTATGCATAGATGGTTGCACGAGTAGAACACAATGTTTTTGTGGGCGTTGATGCTTTTGTTGTCTTTAGTTTGAGTACTTTGCATCTTTGTGGCATAGTGGGATGAAGCGGCTCGGACTAACTTTACATGACCGCGTTCATGAGACTTGTTCCTCGTTCGACATGCAACATGTATTGCATAAGAGGCTTTGCGGGTGTCTGTCTCTCCTACTATAGTGAAGATTCAATTTACTCTTCTATTGACAACACTAGTATCACCGTTGTGGTTCATGTTCGTAGGTAGATTAGATCTCTCTCGAAAACCCTAAACCACGTAAAATATGCAAACCAAATTAGAGACATCTAACTTGTTTTTGCAGGGTTTGGTGATGTGATATGGCCATAAGTGATGATGAATATGTATGAGATGATCATTATTGTATTGCGGCAACCGGCAGGAGCCTTATGGTTGTCTTTAAATTTCATGTTGAGTAGTATTTCAAAGTAGTTGTAATAGTTGCTACATGAGGTGAACAACCATGAAGACGGCGCCATGGACCTTGACGCTACGCCGACGATGATGGAGATCATACCCGTTGATGATGGAGATCATGTCCGTGCTTTGGAGATGAAGATCGAAGGCGCAAAGACTAAAGGGCCATATCATATCACATATGAATTGCATGTGATATTAATCCTTTATGCATCTTATTTTGCTTAGAACGCGACGGTAGCATTATAAGATGATCCCTCACATTAATATCAAGATAATAAAGTGTTCCCCCCTCGTATGCACCGTTGATATAGTTCATCGTTTCGAAGCATCTCGTGATGATCGGATGTGATAGACTCAACGTTCACATACAACGGGTGTAAGCCATGTTGCACACGCGGAATACTTGGGTTTGCTTGACGAGCCTAGCATGTACAGACATGGCCTCGGGACAACGGAAACCGAAAGGTTGAACACGAGTCATATGGATGATATGATCAACATGTTGATGTTCACCATTGAAGCTACATCATCTCACGTGATGATCGGTTTTGGTGTAGTGGATGTGGATCGTGTACCACTTAAAAACTATGAGGGATGTTATATTAAGTGGGAGTTCATTAGTAATTAGATTAAAACATGAACTAATTATCATGAACATAGTCTGAGTAGTATTTTGAATTAATTTTGTAGTATTGGCATCCGTTTTCTACCATACGCTAGTCTTGTAATTGAGATAGAAATATTGTTAAGTCTGACAAGAAACTTTACGGACTGGTACCGTATTGTTAAAGAATCAAGAAATGATTAAGTCCTATTTGCAAACTTTTAGTAAACCTCACATTGTTGATTCAAAGAGCTATGGTTTCAATTAGTACCTAAAGTCATCTTGTCTCCGTGAAACTTGAAGTTCAAATCTGTTTGAAAAGTAAGGAGCTGAAAATTTATTTTTCAGAAATAATCAAGGTATGAGATATATGTGATATCTAAGACCTTATTGCAAGATGATAGAATATATTTTGGTGAGACTACATAAACTCATAAGTTTTATGGGAATGTATGAAGGTTGAAGACGCCAGGCGTCACAATCCTCCAACTATTGGGGCACTAACGATATTCGCATATCCATGAAGTGATCGTCCTTAGTATGCACCGTTGCTAAGACTCGTCGTTTCGAAGCATCACGTGATGATCGGGTGTGATAGATTCTACGTGTGCATACAACGGGCGCAAGCCAGATTTGCACATGCGAATACTAAGGTTAAAACTTTACGAGCCTAGCATGTACAGACATGGTCTCGGAAAGTCATCATAATACAATGGATAAAATTATGAGTGAAATTATTCATCATATTACAAGGTTACTAATAGTGAAATCCGGAACACTTGTCATATGATGATCAACTTCAAAGTAAGAACCTCAAGGTTATTGGTATTTGACCAACAAACCTAGAAGTTATTGATGTTGAAGTGTCTTTCTGAATAATGAGGAAAGCTAAAAGAGAAACTACAAAAAAAAATTATTGGCAGGAAGAAAGAAAAGACTAGAAAGTCTAGCTCAGGTGTATATAAATGATATACATGTTATGAATATATTCCTCGTTTGATCACACAATGAAATTCTTGGGTATTTGTACCATATTGGTTGGTATGAAGTGTCATACAAAACAACGCAATACAAGAATACAATGGCCTAAGTGACTGACAAGGAATATGATAGGAATGCACATCTGGAACAAAAATAAAGTGGTATTATGTTCGTCGTTGGTATTCTATCTAGCCCTTAGAATTTATAATAAAGAACTTAATAATTGTTATTCTGCTCTGGTCAGATAAAAACAATGAGTTGTTCAAATTATGACATTACTCCATGTACGATGGATAAGTTATTATAAATCTTAATGGTTAAACACACATACATAACACTTATGCTAAAATGCCATAAGGCAAATGATTTGTATTCCACTTATTTGTGGAACCGCCATTTAGGTCATGTTAGAAAGGAACGCATGAAGGAACTCCATGCAAATGGATTTTTGGAGTCATTTGATTTTTGAATCATTTGACGCTTGCAAATCTTTTCTAAAGAGAATGACTAAAATACCGTTCATAGGCCAAGATTTGAACGGGCAACTAACTTAGTGAAAACATACATGATGATATATGTGGTTCACTGGGCATAGTTGTGTGCGGGAGATTCTTCTACTTCATGAAAACTTCCAACAATGAATTGAGTATATATATGTGGATATATTCGATAAGGAAGAATTTTGAAACATTTGAATGGATTCAAATAAATTTCAGCATGAAGTGGAAATCATCGTAATAGAAAAGTCAAATATCTATGATTGGATCATTGGGAAAATATTTGAATTACGAGTTTTAGCAAACATCTAAGAGAGTTATGTAATTGTTCTACAACTCACATTTCTTGGAGTATCATAGTGATGATGAAGTATCCGAGAGATGTATCCAAACCTTGTTGGATTAATGATGAGATAAAATAAAATAAAGCCATTATATTTTTGTGGATTATGCTTTAGAGACTACCGCTTTTACACTGAATAGAGAATCATCATGATCCGTTGAAATGACACCATACGAGTTATGGCATAGGTATGAACCCTAATAGTCCTTTATTAAATTTTGGTATGCATAGCATAAGTAAATAAGTTTACAACCAAAATCGGATGAATGTCTTTGTTGGTTATCCCAGAGAATTGATTGGGAATTCTTTCCACTATGGAGACAAAGACAAAAGTGTTTGTCAATGTTTCTTATTTCCAAGAAATTGTTTCTAGTGAAGTATTTGAGTGGGAGGACAATATAATTTGATAAGGTTTATGAACCTGAGCATAATGATCAGAGTAGCGCAGCATCGGAATTGCTTCCGGAAGCGGCCACGACGATCATGGCTCCCATGACTACAAAGTGTTTTAGCCATGAAGATCAAAGTACATATTGAACCTTGTAGGTATGGTTTACTTTGTGATCAAATAAATGATTTGTGAACAAAGGATTGATTTTGAACAATGATAAACCAATTACAAACAAAGAAGTTATGATGGGCCCTGACTCCGTTAAAATGGCTATACGCCATGAAATCCAAGATAGATGAATACTTTTTGAAAGTAAATGGATTTATAAAATTGATGGACTTGGATGGAATATCCTTGAAGAAGCTTGACTTATCGAAAAGTTGTTTACGACAAAGTTCAAAGAGTTGACTACAATAAGATTAGATCTTTCGTAGCAATGCTTATAGTCTATGTGGATTATTCTAGTAATCACTACATATTTCTTTTATGAGATATGTTAGTAGGATGGCAAAATAGATTACTTATCAGAAGTGTGTATTAAAGGTGTATACAAGATACAACCAAGAGTTTTGTTGGTCCGTGGAATACTAGATAGGTATACAAACTTCAATTGGATGAAGTGAGTATCGCGGAGTTGGAATCTTCATCAGATGAAATAATCAAAGAGTTTTTGATTTCATCAGAGACGATGAAGAGGCTTGCATTTGCAAGAAATTAAGTGGGAGCGCTGAGACATATTTATAATACTTTATGTAGATGACATATAGTTGGTTATAAATGATGTAATTATATACTTGATTAAAAAGATTTCATTGAGAAATTAATGAAAGGATATGGACTGAAACAAATTTAGTGTCAAGATCTATGAAGATAGATTGAAACACATAATAAGTTTAAGTCAAAGTACATAGAATGGATATTGAAGTAGTTCAATATATAAATATTAAGAAAATGTTCTTGTCATGTGAAGGTTTAACAAAACTTGAGTGTATCTGACACTCAATGAGTAAAAACACATGAGTGATTATAGATCACGAATAGTATGTGCACAATCAGATGTCCTGTGCTCTAAATGTGTTATGAGCATGTACCAGAATGATTCATGTAATGATCATTGAAAAACAGTAAGAATATTCTTGAGTACTTAAGAAGAACCAAGGATATATATATATATAGTTTTGTATGGAGAAATGACAAACAAATCACTGTAAGATGTTGCACCGATATTTGTTTTGTCACATATAAAAGTAAAATTTCAATCTCAAATTAGACTAAGTGTTGTTTAAAAGGTAGCACACTGAGCTAGAAGTTGTCTATGCTAGATTTAGAAGAGTTCTAAATATTGTGACGGATTCTACAAATGAAGGTAGAGTATGTCATTGTTTTGACAATGACTGAGGATGTTAAGTCAAGAGGTTCTTTGAGAACTTGGTGTAGTTCCGATAGTGTCAGAACTTTGAAGCTATATTGTGTGTGACAATATTAGTGACATATTTCAGACCACGGAATTAAGGTTCCACCCAAAGACCAAACATATTTAATGCCGACTCATTTGGAAAATGAGTAGTGCATTGAGACGCAAATGAATTGCAAAATACATACATTTTCTGAGCATGTCAGATCCGTTGACTAAAACTTCTCCCGTGAGCAAAACATGATAAAGCACCGGAAGGCCAAGGTGTTATATCTTTACATATGTAAACTAGATTATTGACTCTAGTGCAAGTGGGAGACTGTTGGAGATATGCCCAAGAGGCAATAATAAATGGTTATTATATATCTTTGCGTTTATGATAATGTTTACATACCATGCTATAATTGTATTAACCGAAACATTGATACATGTGTGTTATGTGAACAACAAGGAGTCCCTAGTAAGCCTCTTGTATAACTAGCTTGTTGATTAATAGATGATCATGGTTTCGTGATCATGAACATTGGATGTTATTAATAACAAGGTTATGTCATTATATGAATGATGTAATGGACACACCCAATTAAGCGTAGGATAAGATCACGTCATTAAGTTATTTGCTATAGTTACCTAGTCCTTTCGACCATGAGATCATGTAAATCACTTATACCGGAAAGGTACTTTGATTACATCAAACGCCACTGCGTAAATGGGTGGTTATAAAGGTGGGATTAAGTATCCGGAAAGTATGAGTTGAGGCATATGGATCAACAGTGGGATTTGTCCATCCCGATGACGGATAAATATACTCTGGGCCCTCTCGGTGGAATCTCGTCTAATGTCTTGCAAGCATATGAATAAGTTCATAAGAGACCACATACCATGGTATGAGTAAAGAGTACTTGTCAGGAGACGAGGTTGAACAAGGTATAGAGTGATACCGATGATCAAACCTCGGACAAGTAAAATATCGCGTGGCAAAGGGAATTGGTATCGTATGTGAATGGTTCATTCGATCACTAAGTCATCGTTGAATATGTGGGTGCCATTATGGATCTCCAGATCCCGCTACTGGTTATTGGTCGGAGAGAGTTCTCACCCGCAAACCGTAGGGTGACACACTTAAGGTTTGATGTTGTAATAGTAGAACTTGAATATGGAATGGAGTTCGAAGTATTGTTCGAAGTCTCGGATGGGATCCCAGACATCACGAGGAGTTCCGGAATGGTCCGGAGAATAAGATTCATATATAGGAAGTCATTTTATAAGTTTGAAAATGATCCGGTGATTTTACGGAAGGTTCTAGAAGGTTCTAGAAAAGTCCGGAAGGAATCACTAAGGAAGGAGGAGTCCCAGAGGGACTCCACCTCCCCATGGCCGGCCAACCCTAGAGGAGGGAGTCCAAGGTGGACTCCACCAAGGGGGCCGGCCACCCCACTTCATGGAAGGGTGGGAATCCCACTTGGGTGGGAGTCCCACCTTGGGTAGGTTTCCCTACTACATGGAAGGTTCTTGAGTTGGGGTCTTATTCGAAGACTTGTAGTCCAACACTTGGGGTTCCACCTATATAATGATGGGCATAGAGGAGGGGGGCCGGCCACCACAAAGCCACAAGCTGGCCACACCCCTTGAGGCCGGCCACCCCCTCTCCCAAACCCTAGCCGCCCCCCTCTCCTCCACCTCTCCCGCATGCTTAGCGAAGCTCCGCCGGAGTTCTCCATCGCCACCGCCACCATGCCGTCATGCTACCGGATTCAAGGAGGAGCTACTACTTCCGCTGCCCGCTGGAACGGGGAGAAGGACGTCGTCTTCATCAACACCGAACGTGTGACCGAGTACGGAGGTGTTGCCCGATCGTGGCACCGTGATCAAGATCTTCTATGCGCTTTTGCAAGCGGCAAGTGACCGTCTACCGCAGCAACAAGAGCCTCCTCTTGTAGGCTTTGGAAATCTTCAAGGGTGAGTTTCGATCATCCCCTTGTTGCTCCCGTCTTCTAGATTGCATCTTGGCTTGGATTGCGTTCTCGCGGTAGGAAATTTTTTGTTTTCTATGCAACGAATCCTTACACTATGGACTTATATAGGCGTCCAGGACGACCTCAGGTCGAAAAAGTATGAAAATAACCGACCCAGAATAGATCTGGTCGAGACAGACTCGGAGCCGGCCCGTCTGGCGGCCGGTCGACCGGGTTTGGGATGGGCCGGTCCGGTTCAAACCGGGCCTGGCGCCGGGTGGTGACCGGGCGAGGCTCCCGGGCTTACTGGATAGTGATACGTCTCCAACGTATCTATAATTTCTGATGTTCCATGCTAGTTTTATGACAATACCTACATGTTTTGCTCACACTTTATAATGATTTTATGCATTTTCCGGAACTAACCTATTAATAAGATGCCGAAGTGCCAGTTCCTGTTTTCTGCTATTTTTGGTTCCAGAAAGGCTGTTCGGGCAATATTCTCGGAATTCGACGAAACAAAGGCCAAACATTATATTTCAACGAGACGGACCAGAACACCGAAGGGGAGCCGGAGAGGAGGCCCAGGGCCCCCAGACCACAGGGCCGCGCGGGTGCCCCCTGGCCGCGCCGGCCTATGGGGAGGGTGCCCCCCTGGCCCCTCCGACTCCGCCTCTTCGCTTATATAAGCCCTCGTGACCTAAAAACTCGATACCGATTGACGAAACTCCAGAAAGACTCCAGGGACGCCGCCGCCATCGCGAAACTCCGTTTCGGGGGACAGAAGTCTCTGTTCCGGCACGTCGCCAGTACGGGGAATTGCCCCCGGAGTCATCTCCATCAACACCACGGCCATCTTCATCGCCATTGCTGTCTCCCATGATGAGGAGGGAGTAGTTCTCCCCCGAGGCTGAGGGCTCTACCGGTAGCTATGTGGTTCATCTCTCTCTCTCATGGTGTGATCTTTATGTGATCATGAGCTTTGTATCACTATTAATCTATGTGCTACTCTAGTGATGTTATTAAAGTAGTCTATTCCTCCTCCATGATGTAATGTTGACAGTGTGTGCATCATGTAGTACTTGGCGTAGGTTATGATTGTAATCTCTTGTAGATTATGAAGTTAACTATTACTATGATAGTATTGATGCGATCTATTCCCCCTTTCATAGCTATTGTTGACAGTGTGTATGCTATGTTAGTACTCGGTCTAAATTGCAATGGTCTATTATGCACTCTAAAGGTTACTTAAATATGAACTCCGGATGTTGTGGAGCTTGTTTACTCCGGCTTGAGGTGTGCTTTTGTAGCCCTACACAATGAATGGTGTTTGTTATCCAACAAGAGAGTGTTTATGAGTAGCATTTATTTATTCAGTTATGTGATCAATGTTGAGAGTGTCCACTAGTGAAAGTATGATCCATAGGCCTTGTTTCTAAGCATTAAAACACCGTTTCCAACAAGTTTTGTTACATGTTTGCTTGCTGCCATTTTTATTTCAGATTGCAATTACTACTTATAATCATCCATATTACTTGTATTTCACTATCTCTTCGCCGAACTAGTGCACCTATACATCTGACAAGTGTATTAGGTGTGTTGGGGACACAAGAGACTTCTTGTATCGTAATTGCAGGGTTGCTTGAGAGGGATATCTTTGACCTCTACCTCCCTGAGTTCGATAAACCTTGGGTGATTCACTTAAGGGAAACTTCTTTAACTTTGTTCTACAAACCTCTGCTCTTGGAGGCCCAACACTGTCTACAGGAATAGAAGCGTGCGTAGACATAAAGCTATTTTCTGGCGCCGTTGCCGGGGAGGTAAGGTAAAAGGTATTCACATCCTCCGACTACTAAGCTATTTCCTAGCACTGTTGCCGGTGTGTGAGTGCTCGAAGCTATTTCCTTTAGATTCTGCAATTATATCTCTTTGTTTCTTGTTTTTATTTCACTAGTTAGGCTTAATGGAAAACAACAAAAAAATTAGAGATCTTTATGAAATTTATCTTGAGTTAGGACATGAGGTGTTTGAAGAGAAAATTAAAAACCTATGGAACTTTATATGCATGCTAATGGCAATGTTGTTAGTATGAATGCTTTGAACACCATTGTTGCTAATGCTATGGAAGAATTTAAGTTTGGGGAAGCTGGTTGTGATATTTTTAGTCCCCCAAGTTTTGAGGAGAAAATTTTCTTTGATGATACTTTGCCTCCCATTTATGATGATTATAATGATAGTGGTATTTTGGTGCCACCTACTATGGAGGATAAAGTTTATTATGATTATACCATGCCTGCAATTTATGATGATTACAATGATGGTTGTGATAGTTTTACTCCCACTATTAGTAATAAAATTGATTATGCTTATGTGGAGAGTAATGATACTTTTATGCATATGAACCATGATAAGAATGTTTTAAGTGATGGTTATATTGTTGAGTTTGTTCATGATGCTACTGAAAGTTATTATGAGAGAGGGAAACATGGTTGTATGCATCTTAATAATATTAAGTTTCCCCTCTTTATGTTGAGAATCTTGAAGTTGCGCTTGTGTTGCCTTTCTATGCTTGTTGCATTATGCTTACATGACTTGTTTATTTACAAGATTCCTTTTCATAGGAAGCGGGTTAGGCTTAAATTTGCTTTGAAATTTCTTCTTGATGCTCTTTTTCGCTTCAATTCTTATTCCTTATGTGAGCATCATTAAAATTACTGAGCCCATCTTACTGGCTATAAAGAAAGCACTTCTTGGGAGATAACCCATGTTTTTATTTTGCTACTGTTTTGTTGTGTCTTGGAAGTTGTTACTACTGTAGCAACCTCTCCTTATCTTTATTTTATTGCATTTTTGTGCCAAGTAAGTCTTTGATGGTAAGGTTGATACTAGATTTGGATTACTGCGCAGAAACAGATTTCTTGCTGTCACGAATTTGAGCAGCCCCCTCTGTAGGTAACTCAGAAAATTCTGCCAATTTACGTGAATGATCCTCAGATATGTACGCAACTTTCATTCAATTTGAGCTTTTTCATCTGAGCAAGTTAAGTGCCTCTAAAAAATTCGTCTTTACGGACTGTTCTGTTTTGACAGATTCTGCCTTTTATTTCACATTGCCTGTTTTGCTATGTTGGATGGATTTCTTTGTTCCATTAACTTTCAGTAGCTTTGGGAAATGTTCAGAAGTGTTAAGAAAGATTATGTCACCTCTGAATATGTGAATTTTTTATTATGCACTAACCCTCTAATGAGTTTGTTTTGAGTTTGGTGTGGAGGAAGTTTTCAAGGGTCAAGAGAGGAGGATGATACAATATGATCAAGAAGAGTGAAAAGTCTAAGCTTGGGGATACCCCGTGGTTTATCCCTGCATATTTCAAGAAGACTCAAGCATCTAAGCTTGGGGATGCCCAAGGCATCCCCTACTTCATCGACAACTTATCAGGTCACCTCTAGTGAAACTATATTTTTATTCCGTCACATCTTATGTGCTTTACTTGGAGCGTATGTATGTTTTTATTTTTGTTTATGTTTGAATAAAATTGGATCCTAGCATTCTTTGTGTGGGATAGAGACACGCTCCGCTGTTGCATATGAACACTGGTGTTTTTAGCTTTACTTCTAATGTTCATGGCGAAGGTTGAAACTGCTTCGTTCATTGTTATTTGGTTGGAAACAGAAAATGCTTCATGTGGTAATTGGTATATGGTCTTGAATAATTTGATACTTGGCAATTGTTTTGCTCAAATAGATCATGTTTAAGCTCTTGCATCATGTACTTTGCACCTATTAATGAAGAACTACCATAGAGCTTGTTGAAATTTGGTTTTCATGATTGGTCTCTCTAAAGTCTAGATATTTTCTGGTAAAGTGTTTGAACAACAAGGAAGACAGTGTAGAGTCTTATAATGCTTGCAATATGTTCTTATGTAAGTTTTGCTGTACCGGTTCATATTTGTGTTTGCTTCAAACAACCTTGCTAGCCAAAGCCTTGTACTGAGAGGGAATTCTTCTCGTGCATCCAAATCCTTGAGCCAAAAACTATGCCATTTGTGTCCACCATACCTACCTACTATGTGGTATTTCTCTGCCATTCCAAAGTAAATTGCTTGCGTGCTACCTTAAAAATTTCATTCCTTGTCTTTGCAATATATAGCTCATGGGAAAATAGCTTAAAAACTATTGTGGTAAAGAATATGTAGCTTATGTATCTTATTTCTTATAAGTTGCTTGTTGAGCGGTAACCATGTTTCTGGGGATGCCATCAACTATTACACCTTTGTTGAATATCATGTGAGTTGCTATGCATGTTCGTCTTGTCTAAAGTAAGGGTGATTTATCATGATCAAATGGTTTGAGTATGCATACTGTTAGAGAAGAACATTGGGCCGCTAACCAAAGCCATGTATCATGGTGGAAGTTTCAGTTTGGACATTAATCCTCAATCTCTTATGAGAATATTATTTGTTGTTGAATGCTTATGCATTAAAGAGGAGTCCATTATCTGTTTTCTATGTTGTCCCGGTATGGATGTCCTTAGGTGAGATCTATCAAAAACGAGAAATCAAATGCGATCTATCTTCTTGGACCTTTGTACAGGCGGCATAGAGGTACCCCTTTGTGATACTTGGTTGAAACATATGTAATGCAATGATAATCCATGGAAATCCAAGCTAATTAGGACAAGGTGTGAGCACTATTGGTATTCTATGCATGAGGCTTGCAACTTATAGGACGTCTTATGCATAACACATATGAATTATTACTACTGTTGACAAAATTGTTTCTATATTTTCAAAATAAAAGCTCTAGCACAAATATAGCAATCCATGCTTCCCTCTGCGAAGGCCCCTTATTTTACTTTATGTTGAGTCAGTTTACCTACCTCTTTCTATCTTAGAAGCAAACACTTGTGTCAACTGTGTGCATTGATTCCTACATACTTGCTTATTTGCATTCATCATATTACTCTGTGTTGACAATTATCCATGAGATATGTATGTTGAAAGTTGAAAGCAATTGCTGAAACTTAAATCTTCCTTTGTGTTGCTTCAATGCCTTTACTTTGAATCTATTGCTTTATGGGTTAACTCTTATGCAAGACTTTTTGATGCTTGTCTTGAAAGTACTATTCATGAAAAGTTTTGCTATATGTTATCTATTTGTTAGCAAATATAGATCGTTGCCTTGAGTCACTTCATTCATCTCATATGCTTTACAATAGTATGATCAAGATTATGTTAGTAACATGTCACTACAAAAATTATTCTTTTTATCGTTTTACCTACTCGAGGGCGAGTAGGAACTAAGCTTGGGGATGCTTGATACGTCTCCAACGTATCTATAATTTCTGATGTTCCATGCTAGTTTTATGACAATACCTACATGTTTTGCTCACACTTTATAATGATTTTATGCATTTTCCGGAACTAACCTATTAACAAGATGCCGAAGTGCCAGTTCCTATTTTCTGCTATTTTTGGTTCCAGAAAGGCTGTTCGGGCAATATTCTCGGAATTCGACGAAACAAAGGCCAAATATCATATTTCACCGAGACGGACCAGAACATCGAAGGGGAGCCGGAGAGGAGGCCCAGGGCCCCCAGACCACAGGGCCGCGCGGGTGCCCCTCTGGCCGCGCCGGCCTATGGGGAGGGTGCCCCCTGGCCCCTCTGACTCCGCCTCTTCGCCTATATAAGCCCTCGTGACCTAAAAACTCGATACCAATTGACGAAACTCTAGAAAGACTCCAGGGACGCCGCCGCCATCGCGAAACTCCGTTTCGGGGGACAGAAGTCTCTGTTCCGGCACGCCGCCGGGACGGGGAATTGCCCCCGGAGTCATCTCCATCAACACCACGGCCATCTTCATCGACATTGCTGTCTCCCATGATGAGGAGGGAGTAGTTCTTTCCCGAGGCTGAGGGCTCTACCGGTAGCTATGTGGTTCATCTCTCTCTCCCATGGTGTGATCTTTATGTGATCATGAGCTTTGTATCACTATTAATCTATGTGCTACTCCAGTGATGTTATTAAAGTAGTCTATTCCTCCTCCATGATGTAATGTTGACAGTGTGTGCATCATGTAGTACTTGGCGTAGGTTATGATTGTAATCTCTTGTAGATTATGAAGTTAACTATTACTATGATAGTATTGATGCGATCTATTCCCCCTTTCATAGCTATTGTTGACAGTGTGTATGCTATGTTAGTACTCGGTCTAAATTGCAACGGTCTATTATGCACTCTAGAGGTTACTTAAATATGAACTCCGGATGTTGTGGAGCTTGTTTACTCCGGCTTGAGGTGTGCTTTTGTAGCCCTACACAATGAATGGTGTTTGTTATCCAACAAGAGAGTGTTTATGAGTAGTATTTATTTATTCAGTTATGTGATCAATGTTGAGAGTGTCCACTAGTGAAAGTATGATCCCTAGACCTTGTTTCTAAGCATTGAAACACCGTTTCCAACAAGTTCTGGTACATGTTTGCTTGCTGCCATTTTTATTTCAGATTGCAATTACTACTTATAATCATCCATATTACTTGTATTTCACTATCTCTTCGCCGAACTAGTGCACCTATACATCGGACAAGTGTATTAGGTGTGTTGGGGACACAAGAGACTTCTTGTATCGTAATTGCAGGGTTGCTTGAGAGGGATATCTTTGACCTCTACCTCCCTGAGTTCGATAAACCTTGGATGATTCACTTAAGGGAAACTTGCAGCTGTTCTACAAACCTCTGCTCTTGGAGGCCCAACACTGTCTACAGGAATAGAAGCGTGCGTACACATCAGATAGTGCCCGGATGGCACAAGCGCCGCGGCCGGTTGAAACCGGACGGACCCGGCGCTGGATCCGGTTGGACCGGGCCTGGGACCGGATGGTCCGGCGGCACGGCCGGTCGGACCGGATCTGGCACCGGCCTGAACTTCAGCTTTTCCTCTCGCGCATTCCTTTCGCTCCTCCCTCGCGCGTCCATGGGATGTCTTCATGTCCAGCTCCATGTCCAGCTTCACGTCCATCTTCTGGTCCAGCTGCTTCTCTCCTCCTCGTGCGATGCTTGCTCCCTCCTCATACCTGATCATACATAAGTAATAGCACTTAGGCAGTATAAATTTCTCATCAATCAAAGTATCGTTTAGGAACAAGTTCACCTGTAGTTTAAGTAGCTTCGCACGAGCTCGTGTCATTGGTCCAATCCTAACTTCATTGGACTTGAGCTTCACAGCAGGATCATCTTCAACTTGCAATGACGGAGGTAGTAGTGAGGTAGGGATGTCCTCATCACATAGATTGACCATAACGCAATAGTAATCTTCTATGCCTACTGCCATGTATAAGTGTATAGCTGATACAAGGAGTAGTTGTACATATCGTAGAACCAGTCCTCGTACAAACTATCACACTTATACGTGGACGACTGGGCTTAGAAGAACGCATACACATGTGTTCGGCGAAATGACGAGCACTTGACTCTTTACATATCCAAGCAAGAACTGAGCAAAACAACTGTACATGTACAGATCGAAGCAAGAACTCATGTGCAAAACTACTCTACTCTTACATATCGTAGCAAGCCCTTACAAATCTAATCATGAACGTAGCAAAAGTACGCTAAATGTAAATGTCGAAGCAAGAAACATAGTTAAACTACTTTAGGTCTTATAGATTGAAGCGCCAAGTAAGCTAAACAGGACCAACAACTCAATATTCGTACACGTAGTAGCAACTTTGATGTAGATCTAAGCCAGAGTTGGGTGGTACTCACAGCGATCTGCCAGTCGAACCCACCGGAGAAAGAAGACAACATCTTGGCAAGGCGGAGGAGGAAGAGCAGCCGCGGCGGAGGTCCATCGTCTGCAGATGAGCTCGTCACTTACCTTGCTGGCCAGCGAGTAGCTATGGATGGAGAGCTTGAAAAGTGGAAAATGGTGGCGTGCCTTTGGGCGGCGAGCCAGGCCGATGTAAATAGGGGGCAGTATCGGTGGGAGGTGACCGAATTGCTCCCGCTGTATTTTTCCCGGCGCGCGCGGGCTCCCGCCATCTCTCCGTCGCACCACTGCGGTGGAGTTTGGCTCTAGCGAGCGAGACGAGGCTACATCACTGAAAACGGTCGAATCGAGCGTTTCTCCGCATACAACTTTTTGGGTGCTTTAAAGTTGGTGCGATGCAAAGATTTTTCTCCCATGGACATCAAACCACCATTTTCTTCTCTCTCCATGCGAGAACACACATTGTTGGCAACCAAACACGCTTTATGTGCCATGTTTCAAAAAAAAAAACACGCTTTATGTGCCAGGAATACCGGCGAGCGGAGGATGAAACCACGGGAGGAGGTTTTATTTGGGAAGGAAAAAAGCTGACCTTGGAGCACGCGGGAGCACGCGGCAGCTTTTCCTCGCGCACGCCGACGAAGCGACGCCGCCACGCCGGTGGTGAAGAATTGGCGGGCCACGGAACGAGCTGGACCATGCTGCTCATCGTGGTGGTGGTGGTCTCTGAAATCGGTGGTCACCGCTCTGCTATTCTGCTACTCTGCTACCCGGCCGGCGGCCAGCGCGCAGAGGTGGAGATTTTCCTTCTTTTCGGGAGGAACAAGAAACTGAAGCTGCAAGTGCGTCTTACAGCTTCACAAATTACAGGTGAGAACGATTGAACGAACGAGTAATAGTGGGACTGAACTGAAGTTGGGGGGCGAGGTTATGCCTCAGCTCTGAAAGCGTGACATGAATCACGAATCAGATATATAGGAGAGATCAGCTTACCAGGCAGACATTGAGGGTTCCAACTGTAACCTAAAATAACTTTTCATGCAATTAGCCAAGTTAAAACACCTCAACTGAGTCCAAATGAGAGGTATAGATACTAACATGCCCATAGATTCTCAAGATTGATCTAAACCACAAGTGAACAACAAGGTGGCCTTTGGTCCGATAGTCCAACATGTACGGCAATAACAAACTAGAAATTCAGCTTCAGTCACACTGATTCATCCTAGTACATGCAGGCTTCTTTGGCTTCGGCCGAACAAACATCTTAATCCACCTCTCTCTCGCCGCACCCCGTTAGTCTTACAGGAGATCGAGCAACTTTCCCGCAGAGCAAGTTTTACTTCTGCATTTCCATGTACACCACTATACCAGCAAAGAACAGTTTCAATTATGCAGATGAATAGGAGCGTACAAATGGTTCATCAACAAGTAATTTGCAACACTTCAATTGCCGCTATACTTTCACATGGTAACCAACAAGTCAAGCACAAGCCTGGAAAGTAAAAAAAAAAACCACGAAATTGACAGGCATTATCAATAGAACAGAAGTTTAATGACCATGAAATGGGCAGTGCTATTACATAAAATTGAACCGATCAAACCAGGCTATATGATGTCAAGAACATCAAATGTTCTGAACATTTCAAAAAGATCCCATGATGCAAATTACAAGATGCCAGAAAAGTGTTAGATCCGTGTTCGTGTAGTGTACAGCGGAAGGCCGAGCTTGCAGCCTCCAACTCTCTGTTTCCCGTTCAATCCTTCCTCGATCAGGTCTAATATTAATACACAGACTAAGATGCTATTAAGTCTTCTGCTGCTGTCTTAATGCTGAAACTTTGGAAAGTATCAACTCGTTTGGCGGTCCAGAGCAAGCAAGAGAAGTTTAGTGTTGTGTCTGATAATGTATGCATCAAATCATGTTTTTGGCTAGCTTACCCTTTCTATATTTTCCATAGACCTTGTTTGCTGATGCAGTTGATGCAACCTGAAGAAGACTTTTGTATGCCACAGGATATACGGTTCATGGACGGATAAACATTTAAACCAAATAGCAAGTTCATCCCACCCACATAAACAGTTTTGCCCACAGAACTACAAGCTTGCAGTTTGGCCAATATACCTACCCATAGAAGTTAGAGTTCGTGCACCTCGGCATTACATCCGGGGAGAGGAAGTAAGAAATATAATTTTTTCCACGACTTTATATATTGAAAAGAACAAGAAAGACTTCAGATGAGTAGTAGAAAGAGCACGAAATAAAGCATCTACACTTAGTTCCCTAATCTGTAATGTTTGTAACTGAAAAAGTATTGAAATAATCGATCTACAAAGCGTAAACGGTTGGCAGAACCAGTTGAAAATTACATACCAGGTCAAGGGACTTGGAGAACAGTACATCATCTACTATGATTCTGCAGTTCAATGGGCCAGAGGACACAAGATGGCAGCTGCTAAATTACAAAGTAGATGATATAATTACCGATTACACAGGGGCTACAAATGGGGCAAAATTGTCCTCCGTAGCAGTGTTAGAACGGTGTATCATCTTTAACATTCCTGCTGCTGGAAACATAAGCGTAATCCAGACATATATATCATTCTGCAGACCACCATCCTGTTAGACAAATCCTTCAAATTTAATTTTACCCTCATATGCCTTCACAACATCTGGCACATCATCGGCATGCCTCAATACATATCTGGTCGAGAATATCTTGGAACTACCGAGCAATGCCTGGAGCAACTTGATATCTCTCTGGATCTTCCCCTCCCTCATCAATACGGTCAGCACAGCGCACCTTGGCAGGATGCACTTGTCCAGGCTATAACTTAGAATCACAGGATGCAGCATTATATCAGTTATTCCAAGCTTCAGCTCGTCCAGCAAGAACTGGACCTTCCTTTTTATGCTCTCATCGGCTAAAAGAACTATCGTGGGCTGCTTCTTGAAGGCCTCGAGCACCTCACCCTCCGACACACCGAAGCTCTGGAACAGTTCCAGCTTCCGGCGCCATGTGCCCCTCTTAACGCCCCACATCGCACTGAAGCAGTACACGAAGCGCGAGTCCGGGATGCGCATATCGATCGCCTTCAGTTCCTCGAAGATTTCCCTGATGCGATCCGGCGACGCCATGAGCACGCCCATCCTGATGACGAGGAGTTTTGAAATGGCCGCCTCAGTCAAGCCGCATCGGCGGAGAGCTTCCACGACGGGGCGCATGTTCTTGTCCACGTCAGCCATGAGGGCCCGAGGGATGCGGGAGATGCCGAGGCGGAGGTCGTCGTCGCTGCCGATGATGCCGCGGATGAACTGGATGGACGGAACGAGGTGCTTGTCGAGGCTGCGCGCGAGGAGGAAAGGCGCGGTGGCGATCTTGCGGGGCTCGAAGCCGAGGGAGGCCAAGAAGTCGAGCTTGGGGCGCAGGATCCGTTCGGGATCGACGATGAGGATCGACGGCGCGCTGCGCAATGTCCGGATGATGTCCGCGTTGGCGAAGCCGTAATGCCTGAGGAGGGCACACACGGCGTCGGCCTTGTCAGTGGAACAGATGCGGAGGCGTTGACCGGTGGTGGCCGCGGCGGCGGCGGTGGGGGAGAGGCCGCACGAGATGAGGTAGGAAACGGTGTCGGGGCAGGGCTCCGAGTTGGAGACATCGGCGACGGCGGACGAGGAGTAGCTGTTGCGGGCGGGGGGGATGGTGCCAAGGATGGACTGGAGGGGATTTGTGCCGCCGCCGCCGCCGGGGATCTTGCGGATGTGGAGGAGGAGCCGCCGCCGGCACAAGGAGGCGAACATGATGAATGGAGGTGCCGTGAACTCGAGGAAAAAACCAGGCCGTGGCCCGCCCTCCCAGAAGCAGAAGCAAAGTTAAACATAGGCATATGTGTAAAGCCCAGCCCAGCCCATCAACAGCTAGAGCGCATCCGTCTATTCCCGATTCAGTTCGTTCGTGCATGGTGCAACTGAGCGGCGGCCGGCGGAGGTTCCAGTACCAGCAGCAGCAGCAGCAGCAGGGACAGCCTCGATCCGGCATTCCGGGAAGGGGCGAGCCTTTAGCAGCGTGTAGCGGCGCCGAGCCGGTGTGGGCGCCCAGGCCTCAAGGCTAGCAGCAGCGCACCTCCTCTCCAATGTTCCTGCTTCACATGTAATTTACTTTCCCCAAATTTTACTTCACGGAGTCTTATTTCTCGATACCGATTTTCCGACGGAAATCTCTCCAATGTATACTTTGCCCCTTGATTCCTAAGTTAATACTATGGTTTAGAATTTTGTACGGAGTACTAGTTTTTGTGCCCAGCTTGGTCCGCCCAACAATTTCTTGGTAGCTCCTCCGCTGCCAGTGGGTGATAGTGGGATGGTTAGTCTTTCAGTTGAGTTTCACACTCTTCAGTCTAGAAGAAGCACCTACTGCTGAATAGTAAGGATGTTTTGGCTCTAATATGTACTCCTTTTCCGAAGCAAGGACTGATGGAAAATTCAAGTCAATGTGTGATGCAGCTTCACTAGTCGATATAGCCCATAGGATCAAAATACCCTGATGGACGGCAGAAGCCGAAATAGAAGACTCGCCAACTAGTTGGCCCCACTCATCACAGAAGAACCCATTGTTAGGTCTAGTTCATCTTGCTTCTGAATTCCACCACTCCATGAGGACCATGGAAAAAAAAATAGCACGCTATTTCGGCGCTAATAGCACGCTATAGCGTTTTTAGATAGCCCACGCTACATCATTTCGGCGCTATAGCGTGCTATAGCGCGCTATTAGCACGCTAATAGCATATTTTTCGATCGACGCTATTTTGTTATAGCGCGCTATTTTTTTCCTTGATTGAGGACACAAGGCACACAAAAGGACTCGGCCACTCGGTGCAGAGCCCATCATTATTCATTAAGCATAAACTTACACATGTCCAAGATAATTACAACCTCGGTGGATTGTGTGCATGCATACACCTTAGGCACATCCTACATGCCTCTTGCTAATACTAGTACAACACGTAAAGAAGATCCATACCTAGTAAAATCCCCACGGTATGAATTGTAGCACACCAAGAAGCAGTGATGTCAAACAAACAATGGTGTTGATATCAACTCCTACCCACTGTGTTGTGTCTTGTCCGGGAAACCCAGCCAACAGCCACTTGCACATAAACTCGGTCATACAAGCTGTCACAGAACGAGAACCAGCAAATTCTCCATTTTCTCTTGAATAGGAAGGTGCAGAAGACCACCCAGAGGCCCATTACACATCCAGAACCCATGGCAATGAGAAATGAAACCGTATCGTTGACATCTTCATGATGCTCTAAAGTAGCTGGAATCAACTCGGTCCCAAGGCATTTCTTAGAGATCATGGGACCACATAGACCCGGATTGCCAACATAAATAAATTCCTGGTCATCGAGTGCTTGTAGTTGATTTCCAGATGGTATCCCGCCTGTCAGATTGTTGTAGGACAGGTTCAAGTGACTCAGTGATGTGAGAGCTGATAAGCTTGTAGGAATTCTACCAGACAACTCATTATGTGATAGGTCAAGAGACTCCACTTGCACTAACGAGCCAATCTTGTCCGGAATTTTTGAACTGAAGTCATTCCATGATAAGTTCAGACTCTTTAGAGCCACAAGAGTACCGATCTCTTCAGGAATATCTCCGGTAATACTATTACAGGATAAATCAAGATTTACCATGTACACAATTTCTCCTGTATACAAACGCTCTTGGCCCTTTGTGACTACTGTAAAATTCTCACCATAATGAGCAGGGTCATAATGCATATAAGCCAACACAAAGGTGAGTGCACTACCTGGATCTCTCATTCGAATCATCCCTGTGTAGTTAACAATAGATTTCGGTATGTGTCCTGATATATTGTTGTAGGAAAGGTCCAGAAACTGAAGATTAGTTAGCATAGTAAGCTCCACCGGAATGTGACCATAGAACATATTAGATCTTAACCGCAAGAATACCAAAGATGATAGCTTCTCTCCAATCCACGATGGCAGAGTCCCAGAGAATTGATTATATGCAAGGTCAAGAAATATGAGTTGCTTGCAGCTTTGGAGAAATGAAGGGAAATCGCCTGACAACTTGTTGTTGGTCAAGCTGAGATGAGTAATACTCAGACTTGTCGTCTTTGTTGTTGATTGATTGACTAGGCAATCAGGAATTGACCCAGTGAGCTTATTTCTTGATAGATCTAAAATCATCAATGATTCCAGTTTGCACAAGCTTGAAGGAATGGTGCCAGAGATTGAGTTGTCAGGCAGATGTAGTGTTGCAAGTCTTGGCGCTCCGAAGTCAAATGGCAGGCTAGAAAATTTGTTTCCACTAAGATCCAAGTCGGTTAGATTAACAGGTAGCTTGGGTATTGGACCACTAAAATTGTTAGAACTAAGATCCATCTTAAATGATGTCATAAACTCCATTGTGGATGGTAGATAGCCACTGAGTTGGTTATGTCCCATCATTAGCGAGTCCACCGAGGAAGCTGTTATCCAAAACGAATCTGGCACTATGTCAGATATGCTTGTGTTTGAAATATCAAGACGATATAGATGCATTGGCCATCTAAGCCACAACGGAAACTCAGGCCCTAAAAAGCATGATCTGATTACAATATCTGTTAAACTGGAAGGAGGAACCCAAGTTGAATTCGGTGCGATGGCAATAGAATTATCATACAACCACATCGTCTCCAAGCTTGCTAATCCTGATAAATGACCTTCATGAATGACGCCATCCAGATTGTTTTGTTGCAGGTTCAGGTCCTTTAACTTCGTGAGACCTCCGATCCACAGGGGCAAATGACCTATGAGATGGTTCTCACTGAGATCAAGCACGACCAGATTTCTTAATGGTCCTAGCTTTGTTGGTATGCTTCCTGTCAAACTACTGTTAGACAAAGACAACCATGATAATCTATTCCAAGAACAACTAGGCAAAAGCTGAAAGATTTCTGATATGCTCCCGCTGATGTTGTTCCCAGATGCTTTCAACTGTTCCAAGCTACATAGGTTCTTCAAGTTTGATGGTATCATGCCCACTAGGTTGTTTTGTGATAAATCAAGGCTTCTCATGGAGGTCATATTCCCAATCTCGTCAGGGAACATGCCACTGAACTGATTATAAGAGATATCAAGTTGCTTAAGGCTGGTCAAATCCCAAAACCAGTTGGGTTTGATAGGCTTGCGGAACTCGTTGGACGAAATGTCCAGAATTTCAAGAGATGACAGATTTGAATGCACATGATAATCAGGGCTGTTTTGAAGTCCGCAACCAGAAATAAGAAGAACTTTAAGGGAAACAAGACTATTCAGGTCCGGAAACAAGTTTGTAAGGTTGCCGAGATTTATATCGCTCATATCTAGGTGTTCAAGGGAAGATAACCTCGGCAACCAGGCGATATCCGTGAAGTATGCGCCATGATTATAGCCAAGACTCAAGTAACGTAAGTTGGTGAGATTACCCAGCTGGGACGGTATTCTTCCCGCGAAGTCCGAGCCCAACAAGCTTAGATATCTCAAGCTGTGGAGAGAAGACAGGAAGTCCGGTACCTGTAGGCCGCTAAACCAGTTGCGGCTGAGGTCTAGATACCGCAGATGTTGCAGACCGAGCAACGAGGAGCTTATGTTGCCTCCTAGCATGGTTTTGACAAACCCAGGAGGCCCCTGGAGGTCGAGCTTCACAACATGGCCGGTTCTGTTGCTGCAGCCGACGCCCTTCCACCGGCAGCAGTCGTGGCCCTCCCATGACGAAAGGACGTTTGCAGGGTCCGAGAGGCCTGCTTTGAAGTGGAGAAGGGCGGACCTCTCACTCGTGATGCAGCTGTCCGCCTTAGTGGAGGTGGTTTGTGTTATCAAGAGTAAGGCTATGGTTATTTGGAAGTAGAGGCATCTAAAGACGATCATTGTGTTTGGCAGTTCGGGTCTGTTTTGCTTTCACTATGGCAGCTGCGTTGGGCGATATATATAGAACAACAAGACCTCCAGTTTTAATGGCCAATAAGGTCTCTATTGAAGTCTTCATGGTGTTGTACATGGTCAAGTCTAGCTTTGCTGGAATAAAGAATTGAGTCAAGTCATCCAATAATGCCTGGGATGGATGCTGATCGGAAAGTGCTACTGCAGCTGCGGAAACTTTTTCCGTGGGCTGGCTTCAATGCGTCCACACAAGGCATGGAATCCATGCTTCAAGGTCATGTTCTTATGGAATGCACATACAGTATGTTATAGTTTTTTGTTAGCATTGTAAGATCGATTAAACTAGTGAAGTACTTCTGCACTGATCGATGTTGTTCGGAAACTTCCCCGGGCTTGCATGTGTCCACACAAGGCATGGGAATTTTTGTTTTTTGGGAATAGAGCTGCTGACTCGAGTCCATGCTCCATGCTCTTATGGATTGCACATGTGCTTAAGGTTTGTTAGCATTCCAAGAATTAGTTAGGTTTTGCTAGTACTAGGTTAACCATAAATTAAGTTAGAGCTCGGTCGACGCTGGAACTGTTGGATTAGTATCGTGATTTGTGCAACTCAGAATTGCACGTTGGGTTGCAATTGCAGCAAAAAAAAAATCTCCGTTGCAAATAAAATTGGATGGTGTCATCTGATTTAATTCTAGGTCGGTCAAAAATTAGTCGCGTCCAAAAGTTAGTTGTTTCCAAAGATATAGAAAGAAGAACCGAACTCCTGGAGGGTGAAAGAGGAATCTGACTCCAATCTGGACTTAGCTTCTTTTTTCGGTTGTTTGTTGGCTGTAAGCTGCTTTGTCAGCCAATATACGTACCATTTGGAATTTATATTAATTTATTAAATCTGGGCATAATGCTTTTTATTTATCAAAATGTCGAACTGGTGCAGATATGTTTCTGCACTGATGCTGATCGCGAAACTTCTTTCGTGAGCCTGAACTTGAGAGAAGACGTGAAGAGGATCCTACTGGCCTCAGTGGCCTGGAGTAGTATAAGGCTGGACATGTATTGTGAAAGTAAAATGTGATGGAGCGTTCTACCATGATGCTGTGTTTGGCTGGGATTCATCAGGTGCTGCTTTGGGGAGTAGCCGAGTCGCCTATACTACCGAACGTTGCATCGCACCATGTGGAAATGCTCTTTGGCTCATAGGTGGTAGATACACCCATTGCCTAGAAAACATATTTTAAAATGTCGAAAAATTCCAGAAAAATATGTGTGCGTACATCTATATATTCTATGTTCGCACATAAAATGTTCGTGAAGAAATGATATTTTTATGACCTGTGTAAAAAAGACAATTTTTTGTGCTCAAAAATAACTTTTCACGAGATATTTTTTTGTATTTTTTACATAGGTCACAAAAATGTCTTTTCTCCGCTAATTTTTTTTAAGTGAACATAACATGTCCAGATGTACACCTAGGATTTTTGTTTAGAATTGTTTAAATGAATTCAAAATATAATTTTCTTAGTGGGTGTATCTAGACCTATGAGTCAAAACACCATGCCCTCGCACCATGCCACTATGTACCATTGCTTACCATGGTCAATCCTTTCAATGGTCGGCTACCATTAAACTGAAACCTGTATCAGATGGTCAGGCCCCAATGACTCCTACACAGATTGTTCCAGAAGTTCTATGTCAATCCCGTAAGAACACAATGCTCCTTCAGACGATACCAACAATGAGCAACCAATGGTGTCTGTTCCAACGCTACCACAGCCAGGGTACACGCAACTGAATTCTGCTTTAGTACCACGCGGATCTTTCATATATAAAATGACATAAAATTTGTCTTTTTCTCATATTGCTGATTATGTAAATTAATATATAATATGAAGAGAAATGTAAGTCCACTGTACAAATATATAGTTACCTAAGATCAAATCAGTGTACAAAATCTAAAAGAAGTTCTAAACGTTCTTAAGGGTCCACTAACAGATATCAAATCATAGCCTACACTACACTAGACGTCAGATCAATGTTCTTGTATGAGAAAGGCTGAAGCCAAGCTTGGAGCCATAGTGTCATTCTCTGGCTTGATCCTGCCCTCAACAGGTCCAACAATAACTTACACACCAAGAAGTTGATAAGCTTTGCAGGCTTTCCTGATGTTAATAACTAAAGTTTCTATATTTTACACATAACATGCTTTCTAATGCAGTTGATGCAATGCAACCCAAAGAAATCAATCACCTTGTATCCACTATGAGTCTGACCATCCATCAACTTCAAGGGGAAGTGTCAATGTCCAGCAAAAGAGACATCGCTGCATACTAACATTTCCAGATGTAGTATTACTTACTGGACACAAACAGATGAACATTTCAAACCAAGTTCATTCCACCCAGATAAACCAATTTATCCACGGAACAACAAGCTCGAACTTGGAAATGGCTTCAACAGACCTACACACAAAAGTTTGTCGGTGTGCCTTACTCACTAGCATTACATCCAGGCAGAGAGAAAGTAAGACATGGATGTTCTCAACTTTCGATAAATCGATGCATTTATTTATTTGAAAAATCAAAGATACTTCAGGTGAGTTGTGGAACACAATGTAAAACCGAATTCAATCCTTTGAACAAATCAAAACATATTGGGACAATCGATCAAAAAGGATAACCATTCATTTGGTGATGTATAACAAGTTAGACAAGTTGACAGGCTTTACAGGCATTCCTGATGTTGTGATGTTATTAACTATAAACTTTCTATATTTGCAAAAATGCAACATAAAAGAAATTAATCACCTTGTGTCCACAATGACCATCTGTCAACTTCAAGAGTGAGTGTCAATGTCGAAAAATGAAGACATGCTGCAGACTAGAAATTTCCAGATGTAACATTAATTACTGTACATAAACAGATGAATATTTCAAACCAGTTCATCCCAGCCAGATAAGCCATTCTGTGCACGGAACTACAAGTTTGAACTTAGAAATGGCTTTAACATACCTACACACAAAAAATCTGTCGGTGCACATTACTCACTTGCATTACATTCAGGCCGAGAGAAAGTAAGACATGGATGTTCTCAACTTTCGATAAAGCGATAATTTTATTTATTTGAGAAAATCCAAAGATACTTCAGGTGAGTTGTGGAATATAAATTAAAACCGAGTTCAATCGTTTGCGTAAATCATAACATATTGGGATAATCGATGAAAAAGTAAAAGAACCAAGTCAGCATGAGAAATGAGGGAACTTTAATATGAAGGCACAATCATCATCTGCTACGCTTCTATATTTTAATAGGCCACGGGACGCAAAATAGCAGCTGCTAAACTACAAATGTAGATGATACCGAGTCCACATGGACCATCAATAGGGGAAATAATTTGTTCTCTGAAGCAGAGTTAGAATCATGCATGGGTCATGATTTGATATATTTAATCACAGCGGTAGGATAGGAACATAAAGCCTAATAATCTAGAGTTATACCGTCTCATAAGGGAAGAACCGGGCTATCGAACATAAAGTCATGTGTCACATCCGAATCCTTCAAATTTGATCTTACCCTCGTATGCCTTAACAACATCTGGAATCTCATCGGCATGCTTCAATACGTATTTGGTCGAGAATTCCCTGGAAGTGCCGAGCAACGCCTGAGGCAATTTGATTTCTCTCTGGATCCTCCCCTCCCTCATCAGCACGCTCAGCACGGCGCACCTCGGCAGGATGCACTTGTCCAAGCTATAACATAGAATCACAGGCCGCGACATTATAGCATGTATTCCAAGCTTGAGCTCGTCCAGCAAGAACCGGACCTTCTTTTCTATGTTGTCATCGGCCAAAGCCAGCATGGTGGGCTGGGTCTTGAAGGCGCTGAACACCTCGCCCTCCGACAGCCCAAAGCTTGTGTACAGTTCCAGCTTTCGAAGCCACGTCTCTCTCTTGAGGGTGCACATCACACCGAAGCAGTAGAGGGATTGCGAGTCCGCGATGCACATACCGATCTCCTTGAGGTCCTCGAAGACTTTGCGTATCCGATCCGGCGACAACCTGAGCACGCACAGGTTGATGACGAGGAGCTTCGAAATGGCAGCCTCGGTAAGGCCGCCGCGGCGGAGGGCTTCCACGGCGGGGCGCATGCTGGTCTCGAGGTCGCTGGAGAGGGTGCGGGGTTGGCGGTGGAGAGCTTGGCGGAGGTGGTCGTCGCTGCCGATGATGCCGCGGAGGAACTGGATGGAGGGGACGAGGTGCTTGTCGAGGCTGCGCGCGAGGAGGAAAGGTGCGGTGGCGAGCTTGCGGGGCTTGAAGCCGAGGGAGGCGAAGAAGTCGAGCTTGGGACGGAGGATCCTTTCGGGGTCGACTAGGAGAAGCACCGAGGCGCTGCGCACGATCCGGAGGATGTCCGCGTTGGCGAAGCCATAATGCCTGAGGAGTGCACACACGGCGTCGGCCTTGTCGGTGGAACAGATGCGGAGGCGTTGACCGGTGGTGGCCGCGGCGGCGGCGGTGGGGGAGAGGCCGCACGAGATGAGGTAGGAAACGGTGTCGGGGCAGGGCTCCGAGTTGGAGACATCGGCGACGGCGGACGAGGAGTAGCTGTTGCGGGCGGGAGGGATGGACTGGAGGGGATTTGTGCCGCCGCCGCCGCCGCCACCGCCACCTCCACCTCCAGGGATTTGATGGATTCGGAAGAGGAGCCGCCGCCGGCAGATGGAGCCGAACATCATGGGTGGGGTGCGATGCCGATAGTGAGGGGCTGGGACTGGGAGGAGCGAGTGGATTTTATCTTTTACTAGTTAAATGCCCGTGCGTTGCAACGGGTTAGCAAAAGATATATGAAATGATGAAATTATTGTTATATTTTGTGAATGAGTTCAATTTCGAACCATATCACGGTGAATGTTTGTTTTTCCCCGGTAATCTATGATGATAAATATCATCATGGTTCCTTTATAAATGGCTTCTCGCGATGTGCCATCATGGTCCCTTTCTAAATGGCTTCTCGCAATGTCGATGTCCTTATGTGGTTGCATATCTCATTTTCTTCCATGTTTCCTATTTTGTATGCATCTTCACTATGCTAACGATTTCATATTTGTTTGTGCATCTCAATATTCTCAATCTACGATAAATATATTTGGTAGTTCGTGTCGGCTTGCAGCAGATTGAGAGCTTCACCTTGGTTTAGTATTTGTTGCATAATCTCATTTTCTTCCCTCTTTCATATTTTTATGCACATCTCCACTATGCTAACGATTTCATATTTATTTGTGCATCTCAATGTTCTCAATCTACGATAAATATATTTGGTAGTTCATGTCGGCTTGCAGTAGATTGAGAGCTTCACCTTAATCAACAATGAAAAGATAGGGGTCCGGGGCATGTGCAAATAGAATTATTTATCAGAGTAGAGATCAGAAAGATAGTATAGTTCATTTTTCCTTTCTGAACAAGGGAGATGTTTTATTCAGCTCAAGAGTATATTATAGGGTTCAGTACAAGACCCTGGAGATCTGAATTCTGAAAAGCTAGAGACAGGACAAGGCATGTTTATATGAGCTGAGTTAAGACAAGAAAACATAGGTTCAAACAAGGATTGTCACGACTAACAGTAGTGAGCTACGCCATAGGAATCTCTATCAATGTGAAACACACTTGGCTACATGCCTGCATCATACTACGGGTCAGATACTTGGATGGTCTCTCTTAGCTGCAGCTTCGGCAAGAGATAAGTTGTGGACTTGTGGCGTTCCAAAGATGAAGAAATTGAGTTATCTTTGACAACTAAAGATGTGCAGTATTTGTTGCAAGGAGTGCCGAAACTTCTGCTTGTAGAGGAGTGGTTACCATTGATGACATCAAGTACAATTGTTTAAAAGCATGTTCATGTATTACTAAACCTGGTCATCCGCAGCAGACATAGGTGCAGCAGTATTGTTGTTACAATGACTCAATTTTATTTGCAACATGACGCTAATATAATGCCTTTGCATCATACAAACATGTAGTGACTAAGAGCCAAACAACATTTGTCATGCTCACCAGCATCAACTGGGACAACCCGAGCTTTGTGATGCACGACTTTGGCAGTCACCACCTCTGCTAGCGCGGTGGCAAACCGGATGGCAGGGCGCTGAGTCGTCGCAACTTCCTTTGTTCCCCTTATCGTTGGCGGAAGTACCGAACCCGGCGCTGCAGGTGGAGACGTGTGGCGCTCACGCTATAGTACTCATATCACCATCCATATCACATATGGTACTGATACATCTGAAATAAAGCAAGTACACAAGACATGCAAGATTGGGTCCTATAAATAAAATTCGGTAGTTCATTTGATTTGGGAACACAAGAAACCCATCAGATCGCATGCAAAAATATTAAATATTTTTGGCAACACCAGATCTTGTACGCATATTTTTTAAAGTCTCGTTGAGCAATACTAAGTGCAGCTTTAGCTCAAGATCCGTGAGTTCAAAATGCATGGTTTCTTTGCAGTAAGGTAACTACAAATTGGAGTGTGTACTACATATGTATATATAGTGGTGTAAATCTAACTCTTAATGGTACAACCGAATGGATGATCTTTCATCACTTGCAGGAAAAGAGTTCACTACCAGATGTATGGAGAGATAGACTGTTGTAGCACCATTTATCTCTAATACAGCCAAGTTCATCATTGTACCTTAATCAAGTCAATACCTTCCAAGAAAGCATTAGGAATAAGCCCCCAGATTTCTTAGTGGAATTTTTGGAACAAATGAAAAATATTAGCACCACAAAAGCATTCAATCCAATGGATGTTGACAGAACTCACTTCACCTGAAAAAACTGGAAGCTACTTGAAGGAGGCAGGTTCATTCCCTGCCAGACAGACAGAGTGATCCGGGTCATAAAGATTCATAAGGGGAAACTAAAAAACACAAAATCACTAACAAATGATTTATATGACGGAACATGATAAGATGTCATTTATTTTTTGTATTAGATAGATTGTACTAAGCGGTAAGCAAATAGATAGAATACATAAATAAAAGGTGTAATTGTAAACTAAGTGTTTATTTATAATACATGCAGAATAGTTCACCTATAGATGGTGTGTTTACAGCAGAACCTCTAAAGCCTAGTAACTTAAAATAACATGATGGTTTTAGGTAAATAATTAATAGAGTAACATGAAATCATCATACAGAAATTCACCATCTGGTAGAAACACAATCCGTGCAAGGAGGACAGGGAGCATACTTCTCTTGCCAACCCAAAGTCGGTAATTTTAACAACACCATTTGTCACCAACAGATTTTCTGAAACAGAAGTCTCCTTAGATTTTAGTCATTTTGCTGGTATAGAGGCAGCACAAGCACAATTCAAACAGAAGACATAACCAAATTACCAGGTTTGAGGTCACCATGGAAAATATCATTATTACTCATATACATAAGCCCTTGCAGTATTTGGAACATAAACTTCTCGATCTCCTCTTTAGAGGAAGGAACATCCTTTCCACTATAACATAATATAATTACAGACCTGGAAAGGAAAAAAAAATCAATTACACTTACATAGAACACAAGTCCAGTTGAGAAGAGAAAGTTTACAAAAACCCAAAAAACTCCAGCCCACAAATGAAGATGTATTTCTTACTGAAAACTAAGCTATGGCAACCTAAGCAAATGCAGTGATGTTAATAACCCAAACAGTGAAAAACATTCTTAACTAATGTGATGGTCATGAATATTGGAAAATCCCTACGAACATACACACTACAGACTATACAAGCAGCAGATGCAGATGTAATTATAACAGTGATTATCCCTGAGATATGTAGATGTTGTCATAACAGTTGGTACAAAAATCTAACAACATAGAGTAGCGGGAAGTGTTGGTAGGACTCTTTTGCAATAGTAGTTTTTTGGAGGTACTAGTATGTAAACTCACCATGTATGGATATACACAGAGAAAGCAAGTGAAGGATTGTGAGTCTTCCAGAAAACTCGTTCTAGCATCCCCACTGAAACTGACCTCTGGCGAACTTCTCGTGGTCGACTCATGGTGATCTTCAACATGGTATCAGAGCTATGGCGCGCCGGAGGCCCTGATTGGTGACTGGCTGCGGAGAGGAGGTGGTGCTGCAGGGGCGCAGCGGGAGCTGTGGTGGTGCCGGGCGCCTCGGATCGGAGCAGCGGCGGCGGCTGCGCAGCTGGGGGAGGTAGAAGGAGCAGGAGAAGAGAGGCGCTGGGCTCGTGGAGCTGTCCGTGACTAGAAGCTTGAGGTACTGTCGTTGGTGGATTTAGAGGAAGGGGAGTTCTGCTCTTGCCTTTTTTTCCTTCTCTGTACTGAAAAGGCAAATTCTTGGTAAGAATTTGGGAATTTGTCTGTCGATTTGAGGGAGTGTGTACTGAAATTCAAGAGGAGCATCAAGAGAAGGCTAATTTGTGACTTCAGAAGATGGCGGGTGAGGTCAGTACTTCTACGCCAGTTACATCTGGTGAACTTGCTGCAGTCCTGCGGGCTATGGATGAGAGGTACAGTCAGATGTTTGATGCCCTTAGTAAACAACAAGGAGGTGGGGCAAGGCAAGACAGTGAAGTTAAGGAGGAAATCCATCCTTTGCAGATGCCATTGGTGAAGCTAGAGGGTTCAGAGAGCTATGCAAGCTGGGCAGAGCATGCTGAGACAATATTGGTCTCAAGAAAATTAGAGGGATATATACTTGGCACGGTGGAGAAGCCATCTGAAGAGGAATCAAAGGAAGGTCAGCGGTGGAGAATGACAAATGCTCTAGTCAGGGCTTGGTTGCTGAGCTCCGTGTCACCCAAGATTGCAAAGCAAGTTGAGAGGATTAAGGATGCCTCAGAAATCTGGAGGCTTTTAAAAGGTACTTTTTCAGGAGTTGGTAATGAAATGCTTGCTTGTAAGATACAGAAAGAATTGCAAGGTTTGAGCCAAGGAGAGCGATCTGTGGTGGATTATGTATCTGAGTTGAAAAGGCTATGGAGTGATCTGGACTTTTATGATTCAATAGACTTGGAGTGTGGAAAGTGTATAGAGAAAGTGCATAAATGGACAGAGAAGAGGCGCGTAAGAGATTTTCTTAATGGTCTGGACTCTAAATATGAAAATAGGAGGGCTGCAATATATGGGAGTACAACACTACCCACCCTAGAGCAAGCTATTTCAGCTATAATCAGTGAAGAAACTCGGTTGAAGCTAGAGACATCTGGGCAAGCTATACATGGCATCGCACAAACAAGATCTGCACTTTACGCCGCCAATGGTGGAAATTATCAGCGACCAGCACCGAATTTCTCTGAGAATAAGTGTTTCGAGTGTGGACAGCCTGGACACTTCCGGATGGCATGTCCTGAGCTAACAGGAGGAAGGCGTGGCAGAGGACATGATTGGCGAGGACGGGGCCGAGGACGTGGCTTTGATGGAAGAGGTCGTGGCCGAGGAATCCATCCAACAGGCAGAGCAAATATTTCTGCAACTTCTGCGGAATCCCCTCAATCATCTGCGAAATTTGAATTGACTGCTGAAGACTGGGAGAAGTGGTGTCAGTTTAAAGGCCTACATCTGAGTGACAAGCAAACAATGGAGACAACATCGGCTTCCACCTCTGCTGCCTCTACAAACTTCGGGGGTAACAACTTTTCTATGGATGTACCTTGGTTAATTGATTCGGGCGCATCTAGGCATATGGCTGGTTCAAGGAAATCCTTTAGTGGGTATAATCTTGAAACAAAACTTCAAAATGTTAAACTAGCTGATGGGTCATCACAGAAAATTATGGGGTCAGGAACAATTATTTGCAACAATGGCATGTTACTTTCATCAGTCTTGCATGTTCCCTCATTTCCAATCAACCTATTGTCTGTGAGTTGCATTACACATGAGCTTAATTGTGCCGCTATCTTTTTTCCAACATGGTGCTTATTTCAGGAACTTGGGACTGGAAGAAGTCTTGGGATGGGGAACATGCGTGATGGCCTATACTACATGGATGCCAACATAACATCTGCAATAGTTGCTGCTGCATCTCTCTCTCCATTGGAAGAACTTCTTCTTCATCATCGTAGATTAGGCCATATGTCTTTTGCCAATCTTGGATATCTTTACCCAGAACTCTATAAGAAGGTCAAGAAAGAGGATTTAGTATGTGATGCATGCCAATATGGGAAGCAGACCCGTATTTCCTATGTTTTGTCTGATAATAGGAGTTTGGTTCCACTCCAAACAATTCACTCAGATGTTTGGGGTCCAAGTGGGGTAACCTCTCTTAATGGTTACCGTTATTTTGTTACCTTTATAGACTGCTGTACTAGGACTACTTGGGTGTACGTGTTGAAGAAAAAAAGTGATGTGTTTGAATGCTTCAAGGATTTCCATAATATGATTATGAATCAGTACAATGCATGTGTGAAGTTTTTCCGTACTGATAATGGCACCGAGTATGTAAATTATGAGTTTGATGAATATTTGTCTGGTTTTGGTATTATCCATCAAACTACCTGTCCAGGTACATCTGAACAGAATGGCTTGGCTGAGAGGAAGAACAGGCATCTACTGGATATCACCCGGTGCATTATGATAGGTATGAATGTTCCTAAATTCCTATGGAGTGAAGCTCTAATGACAGCTGCATATTTAATGAATAGGATGCCATCACGGGTACTAAATAGTAAAACACCTATTGAGTGTTTAACAGGAAAGTTGACATACGTTGTTCCTCCAAAAGTGTTTGGGTGTGTATGTTTTGTAAAGGATTATAGACCCTCTGTTGGAAAACTGGACCCCAGAGCACTTAAGTGTATTTTCGTAGGATATTCTGGTAAGCAAAAGGGGTATAAATGTTGGTGTCCATCTGAAAGGAGAATGTTTGTGAGTATGGATGTGGTATTTAGAGAGCAAGAACCGTTCTATGGAGAATCAACTGACTTAACAGATGTATTTCCTGATTTGGTTACTAATGATATCTCAGATGCAGATTGTGAGATAGGGGGAGATAAAGATGAAGAAAACAATGACACAACACTGAGGAAGGTAATAATTGGAGCAATACCGGTTGGAGATGAGATTGAACAGGAGCAAATACAACGGGAGGAACAGGATATACAAAACGAGGCACCACAGTGGCCAAGACCAAATGAGCAACGAGAGATCCAGGTGTATAAGAGAAGACACATAATTGAGGAGCAACATGTGCAGGGGGAGGAAACCACTTCATCGGGACATGATTCTGAAGCCCAAGAAGAATCTGAGATGGACTCAACCTCAAGTAATAATACTCCTCCTCCTCTGTATACTGACTTGGATGTTCCTATTGCACAAAGGAAGCAACCTCGTATCAATGCAGGAAAATTGCCCTCAAAACTAACACCATATAATGTCTCCAACTATTTATCTTACACATCTGTTGGAACTTCATATAAATCTTTTATTGCAGCATTGGATGCTGCTCAACCTATTCCACATAATTGGCAAGAAGCAAAAATGCATCCACATTGGAGGGAAGCGATGCTTGAGGAGATGGCTGCACTCGACAAGAACAATACATGGGTAATTACCACACTCCCCGCTAATAAGAAAGTTGTAGGTTGTAAGTGGGTATTTACTATTAAACAAACTCCCGATGGGAAGGTGGAAAGGTATAAAGCTAGGCTGGTGGCGAAGGGGTACAACCAAACACATGGAGTTGATTACGACGAAACCTTTGCCCCGGTTGCAAAAATGAACACAATTAGAACCTTGATCTCAATAGCAGCAAATAAGGGGTGGAAACTATATCAGATGGATGTAAAGAATGCCTTCTTGCACGGCGATCTACATGAAGAGGTTTACATGGAAGTTCCCCCAGGATTTAGTAGTAAAGAAACTGAAGGTAAAGTGTGTCGGTTAAAAAAATCTCTGTATGGTCTTAAACAATCACCTAGAGCATGGTTTGGAAGGTTTCGAAGGGAAATTTGCAACCTGGGATATCTACAAAGCAATGCCGATCACACCTTATTCTTTAAGCATCAAGGGGAGAAGATTACAATCTTGGTTGTATATGTTGATGACATAGTGATTACAGGTGATAATGAGAAGGAGATACAACGTCTGAAGAAAATGCTGGCAAAATCATTTGAGGTGAAAGACTTGGGTTATCTACACTACTTCTTGGGCATTGAGGTTGCTTATGGACTGCAAGGTATTTATCTTTGCCAGAGGAAGTATGTGTTAGATTTACTTGCAGAAACTGGTATGTTAGAATGTAGACCGGCAACAACTCCAATCGAACAAAATCTTCGTATATTAGCAGATTTAGGTGACCCAGTGGATAAATACCAATACCAAAGACTAGTTGGTCGATTAATCTACTTATCACACACTAGACCAGATATTGCTTATGCTGTTAGTGTTGTAAGCAGATACATGCATGATCCTAGATCAGGCCACCTAGACGCAGTGAACAGAATTTTGAGATACCTCAAGAGCTGTCCTGGTAAAGGCATTTTATTTTCAAAGAATGGTCACTTGAACATAGAAGGATACACGGATGCAGATTGGGCTGGGTGTCTAGATGACAGGCGGTCTACATCAGGTTATTGTATTTTTGTTGGCAAAAATATAGTGGGGTGGAGAAGTAAGAAACAGAGTGTGGTGGCAAGATCGACGGCGGAGGCTGAGTTTAGATCCATGGCATCTGGAGTGTGTGAGTTGATATGGCTTAAAATCTTACTTGGTGAACTCCATCTTTATAATGGTGCTCCACTCCGACTGTACTGTGACAATCAGGCTGCCATAAAAATCGTCAATAATCCTGTTTATCATGATAGAACTAAGCATGTTGAGATTGATAGGCACTTCATTAAGGAGAAATTAGAAAAGGGAGTTTTACAGGTTAGCTATGTGAAATCAGGGGAGCAACTTGCTGATGTATTAACCAAAGGAGTGTGTGTGTTGAACTTTAATAAAAATTGTAGCAAGATGGGGCTGTTAAATATCTTTGCCCCATCTTGAGGGGGAGTGTTGGTAGGACTCTTTTGCAATAGTAGTTTTTTGGAGGTACTAGTATGTAAACTCACCATGTATGGATATACACAGAGAAAGCAAGTGAAGGATTGTGAGTCTTCCAGAAAACTCGTTCTAGCATCCCCACTGAAACTGACCTCTGGCGAACTTCTCGTGGTCGACTCATGGTGATCTTCAACAGGAAGGTTTCGCACCAGTACCAAGAATAAATATTGTATTCCCCACCATGTGTTCAAAAATAAAGAACAACTCGTACCGAGCTCCCCATGGAGTCTGCACTCTGCACATGTGCATACGCAGCACGAGGAGGGGTTGTCCTGCCTTCCGCGCCCTTGAAGCAGCTTCGAAGACGAATCTAACACCACCACTACAGGTGCGTCGCGGCTGGGGTGCGATGGCATCGTGTGGACGGCTAGATCTGGATGTGCACGGTCGGGAAGCAGCTCCGCCAGGGGCAGGGTCGTATCGACTTGGCCGGCCACAACATCGGCCTCTCGGTACGCCGCAAGAAGCACTGTCCCCTCGCACCTTATCGGGGACATTACTCCCCGCGCCGTCGTGGCGGAAGTCGCCGATAAAGGGTTTGCGGAACCCCGGAGTGGCCCTCATAGAAGAGGTCGAGGTGGGCGCCTCGGAGCGGACGAAGACCTCGGTGACATTAAACTCGATCTCAGAGGAGGAAGAGGATGTGTGGGCGCAGCGGAGAGAACGGATAAAGGCGGCATCAGCGGGAGCTCGAGGTTGCCTCCTCGCTTCTGAACGAAGGGGGTATGTGGGAAGGGCGGTCAACATGCGATGAGATCGTCGGGAGGGTTGGCGCCGGCAGCAGTCATGAGCGGGTCATGGAATCCACGAGGGAGCAGGATGTCGAGTTCGGCGGCGAGGGTTTCAGGTGCTGGGCTCCCGTTCCTGTCACACGAGATCGTTGGGCTTGGCCCAGTTGGTCGCCTGCGGGACGAGGGAAACGATCGACGAAACGAAACGACGTACCACGGATTGGTTGACGACGGAACACTAACTTTCTTTTTAGGTAGTAGAGATTTTATTTTATAAAGCTGAGGTTTTGATATTTTTATTTTCTTTACAAACAGAAGCAGTCCGTTCTCTCATCCGATTATATACAGAGAAAAAAAATGTTTTAATTACAGAAGTTTTCCGGACAAGCTCCAAGACACAAAAAAACGGAAAAGTGATATCTAAGGACATCTCCAAAATGTTCTAATTACAATCGTCTCTAAGTATCCGCTTTAGTCGAACCAAAATGATTCTGTGGCCTCGTTTATCTGTTTGGAACTTTTCATCATTGATAAAAGGATATAATTTACATAGGTTTAAATAGGAAATACATAAGAAAAATTAAAACAGGCCTCTAAACTCTAGCCTAGGCGCCAACGACTACTCCTCCTCGTCCTCGTTCTTGGTCAGGTCGATAAGCTCCGGCAGCGGCCATAGCCAATTGGGAACCGGCAATTGCATGCGGTATACCAGTGGAGTAGGAGGAGGGGGAGCGGACCCCGTCGGCGCATGCCACTGATCCCACGACGACGGCCAAGATAGGATCGATAGTTTTGCTGGATCCCTGGGCTGGGTCCATGTGGACTGGGATGAGAGGAGGAGGGGCGGAGGCGAGACTCGAGAGGGGTGGCCAAGATAGGATCCGACTGAGGAGGAGGAGTAGACATATCTGCATAAATAAGTTATTGCCACTGGACTATCCGGAAACTATATGACTCGTTCACATTACCCCGTTCATCGTTACGAGCTTCGATAACGAAGCTTGAAGATGGAAAACTCACCGGAATGGCGGTCGCGGCGGTCGAGTTTGCCGGCGATGAGGTTTCAGTGCGATGGTTCACCAAAGTTAAGAACACCGATGAACACGGCGCAACGGAAGGAGCTCCGGCGAGGATTCGGCACGGCGGCGCTAAAGTGAGAGCAGTGAATGGGGAAAATGACTGAGTTTAGGGTTTAAACCCAACGGCCTCGATATTTATAGCCAAGAGATGACATTCGTGCTCCGCATTCTATGGTCGAAACGCAAGCGTCGGCGTCGCACAGTTGGATGCGTGACACATGTCAGAAACCCTAGTGGTAAATTCGGCAAAAGGATTAATTATCGTTGGAAATACCCGAGATTGAAGCCTAAATCGGCGGAGCAATTTACTCCCCGCAGGTTCTAGGTATGTTCGTGGTATTTGATTTGAGACCTTACAAGGTAGACATCCGGAGAATGAATTTGAATATTTGATCGATGGATGATGTCCCGCGAAAGAAGAAGCATTTCCGACAAAGAAGTTGGAAAGGCATTTTTGAAGTTGGAGTTCTTCAAGATTCCCAAGACTTCCGAGAAACGAACCGGAGATTTCTACAGCGTGAGCAAGATGGAAGACATGGTGAACCTCGGAGAACTCTGGGGCTACTATTGTGGGTATACTTCATAGTTGTACCATGGACAGTGACTAGATCTGGCAAGCCCGGGTGGCCCATAGATGGTGATGGTGGCATACGGCCCACCGAACGGCCTAGTTATTGTTGATTGAAGATGGAAGATGTCCAGCCTAGGAACAAGGAGCCAGATCCAACCCGAACTGCGACAGGAGTCGGATCCGGCAAGGCCCAAAGAAATCGGATCTAGTACGACAAGTTAGGTATAGGCGGATGTAGGATAACGTTGCATAGAAAACAAAAAATTTCCTACCGCGAACACGCAATCCAAGCCAAGATGCAATCTAGAAGACGGTAGCAACGAGGGGGTATCGAGTCTCACCCTTGAAGAGATTCCAAAGCCTACAAGATGAGGCTCTTGTTGCTGCGGTAGACGATCACTTGCCGCTTGCAAAAGCGCGTAGAAGATCTTGATCACGATCGGTTCCGGCGCCACGAACGGGCAGCACCTCCGTACTCGGTCACACGTTCGGTTGTTGATGAAGACGACGTCCACCTCCCCGTTCCAGCGGGCAGCGGAAGTAGTAGCTCCTCTTGAATCCGACAGCACGACGGCGTGGTGTCGGTGGCGGTGTAGAAGTCCGGCGGAGCTTCGCTAAGCTACGCGGGCAATATGGAGTGGAGGAGCAAAGCTAGGGTTTGGGAGGGGGTGGCCGGCCACTCAAGGGGGGCGGCCAGCTTATGGTCTTGGGGTGGCCGGCCCCCTCCCTTGGCCCCTCATTATATAGGTGGATCCCAAGTGTTGGTGTCCAAGTCTTCGAATAAGACCCGAAACCAAAACCTTCCATAGGAGGGGGGAAACCTAGCCCAACTAGGACTCCCACCCAAAGGTGGGATTCCCACCTCCCATGTGGGGGGTGGCCGGCCCCCTATGGTGGAGTCCACTTGGGACTCCACCCCCACTAGGGCTGGCCGGCCATGGAGGTGGAGTCCCTTGTGGACTCCACCTTCCTTGGTGGTTTCTTCCGGACTTTTCTAGAACCTTCTAGAACCTTCCATAGAACCTTCCGCGACATTTTATTTCACATAAAATGACATCCTATATATGAATCTTATTCTCCGGACCATTCCGGAACTCCTCGTGATGTCCGGGATCTCATCCGGGACTCCGAACAAATATTCGAACTCCATTCCATAATTCAAGTACTACCATTTCAACATCCAACTTTAAGTGTGTCACCCTACGGTTCGAGAACTATGCGGACATGGTTGAGTACTTACTCCGACCAATAACCAATAGCGGGATCTGGAGATCCATAATGGCTCCCACATATTCAACGATGACTTTAGTGATCGAATGAACCATACACATATATTACCAATTCCCTTTGTCTCGCGATATTTTTACTTGTCCGAGGTTTGATCTTCGGTATCACTCTATACCTTGTTCAACCTCGTCTCCTGACAAGTACTCTTTACTCGTACCGTGGTATGTGGTCTCTTATGAACTCATTCATATGCTTGCAAGACATTAGACGACATTCCACCGAGAGGGCCCAGAGTATATCTATCCGTCATCGGGATGGACAAATCCCACTGTTGATCCATATGCCTCAACTCATACTTTCCGGATACTTAATCCCACCTTTATAGCCACCCATTTACGCAGTGGTGTTTGGTGTAATCAAAGTACCTTTCCGGTATAAGTGATTTACATGATCTCATGGTCATAAGGACTAGGTAACTATGTATCGAAAGCTTATAGCAAATAACTTAATGACGAGATCATATGCTACGCTTAATTGGGTGTGTCCATTACATCATTCACACAATGACATAACCTTGTTATTAATAACATCCAATGTTCATGATTATGAAACTAATCATCCATTAATCAACAAGCTAGTTTAAGAGGCATACTAGGGACTTCTTGTTTGTCTACATATCACACATGTACTAATGTTTCGGTTAATACAATTCTAGCATGATATATAAACATTTATCATAAACATAAAGATATAAATAATAACCACTTTATTATTGCCTCTAGGGCATATCTCCTTGATCTCCCACTTGCACTAGAGTCAATAATCTAGATTACATTGTAATATACCTAACACCCATGGCATTCTGGTGTTGGTCATGCTTTGCCCTAGGGAGAGCTTTAGTCAACGGATCTGCTACATTCAGATCAGTGTGTACTTTGCAAATCTTTACTTCTCCATCTTCGATGTACTCGCGAATCGAGTGGTAACGCAGCTTGATATGCTTCACCTCTTGTGTGACCTTGGCTCTTGTGCATTGGCGATGGCACCCATGTTATCACGATAAATGATTAATGGGTCCAATGCACTAGGAACCACACCGAGCTCTACAATGAACCTCTTCATCCATACCGCTTCGATGAAGCCTCCGAAGCCGCTATGTACTCGATTCTGTTGAAGACTTCGCCACCGTGCACCGCTTCGAGCTTGCCCACCATCGCAGCACCATTCAATATAAACACGTACCCAGATTGTGACTTAGAGTCATCGGGATCGGTGTTCCAACTTGCATCGGTGTAACTTGTTACAACGAGCTCTTGGTCACCTCCATAACAAAGAAACATATCCTTAGTTCTTTTCAAGTACTTCAGGATATTCTTGACCGCTGTCCGATGTTCCATTCTGGATCACTTTGATATCTGCTAGTCAAACTAACGGCATGTGCTATATCCGGTCTTGTACATAGCATGGCATACATGATAGATCCCATCGCCGAGGCATAGGGGATGTTACTCATCCTTTCTCTTTCTTCTACGCGTAGCCGGTCCTTGAGTTTTACTCAATACCTTGCCTCGGTAACATAGGTAAGAACCCTTTCTTACTTTCGTCCATTCTAAACTTCTTTAGAATCTTGTCCAGATATGTACTCTGTGATAGCCCTATTAGGCGTCTTGATCTATCTCTATAAATCTTGATGCCTAATATATACGATGCTTCACCAAGGTCTTTCATTGAAAAACTATTATTCAAATAACCCTTAACACTGCTTAATAGTTCTATATCATTCCCGATCAATAATATGTCATCTACATATAATATCGGGAATGCTACAGAGCTCCCACTCACTTTCTTGTAAATACAGGCCTCTCCATGACACTTGTATAAACCCGAAGTCTTTGATCACCTTATCAAAGCGTCGGTTCCAACTTCTTGATGCTTGCTTCAGTCCATAAATTGAACGCTGAAGTTTGCATACTTTGTCGGCATTTTTAGGATCGACAAAACCTTTGGGTTGTACCATATACAACTCTTCCTCAATGTCTCCATTTAGGAACGCCGTTTTGACATCCATCCGCCAAATCTCATAATCGAAAAATGCAGCTATTGCTAACAAAATCCTCACAGATTTTAGCTTCGCTACGGGTGAGAAAGTCTCATCGTAGTCAACTCCTTGAATTTGTCGGAAACCCTTTGCGACAAGTCGAGCTTTATAGACAGTAATATTACCATCGGCATCTGTTTTTCTCTTGAAGATCCATTTATTCTCGACAGCCTTTCGGCTATCAGGGTAAGTCTACCAAAGTCCATACTTTGTTATCATACATGGATCCCATTTCGGATTTCATGGCTTCTTGCCATTTGTTGGAATACGGGCTCATCATCGCTTCTTCATACGTCGCCGGGGTCCTCATCATTGTTATCTACAATCATGACATTTAGACAAGGATCATACCAATCAGGAGTGGCACGTTCCCTTGTCGATCTGCGAGGTTCGATAGTTTCCTCGTTCGAAGTTTCATGATCATTATCATTAGCTTCCTCTGTTGCCGGTGTAGGCGATGCACGGTACAACTTCCGATCTTGCGCTACTACGATCAACGAGTATAGATTCATCAATCTCATCGAAGTTCTACTTTTCTTCCAGTCACTTCTTTAGTGAGAAATTCTTTCTCAAAGAAAGGTTCCGTTCTTAGCAACAAAGATTTTGCCTTCGGATCTGTGATAGAAAGTGTACCCTATAGTTTCCTTAGGGTAACCTATGAAGACGCATTTCTCCGCTTTGGGTTCTAGCTTGTCCGGTTGTAACTTCTTTACATAGGCTTCGCGACCCCAAACTTTCAGAACAGCATACTTAGGTTTCTTATTAAACCATAATTCATACGGTGTCGTTTCTACGGATTTTGATGGTGCTCTATTTAAAGTGAATGCGGCTGTCTCTAATGCATAACTCCAAAATGATAACGGCAAATCAGTAAGAGACATCATACTACGAACCATATCTAAGAGAGTTCGATTACGACGTTCGGACACACCGTTTCGTTGAGGTGTTCCGGCGGTGTCAATTGTGAAAGTATTCCGCATTTCTTTAAATGCATGCCAAACTCATAACTCAGATATTCACCTCCACGATCAGATCGTAGAAATTTGATCTTCTTGTTACGTTGATTTTCTACTTCACTTTGAAATTCCTTAAACTTCTCGAAAGTTTCGGATTTATGTTTCATGAAATAGATATACCCATATCTACTCAGATCATCTGTGAAGGTTAGAACATAACGATAACCACCGCGCGATGCTACGCTCATTGGTCCACATACATCGGTATGTATGATTTCTAATAAGTCAGTAGCTCGCTCCATCATACCAGAAAATGGAGTCTTTGTCATTTTTCCCATTAGACATGCTTCGCATCTATCAAGTGACTCAAAGTCAAGTGATTCAAGTAATCCATCAATATGGAGTTTCTTCATGCGTTTCACTCCAATATGACCAAGACGACAGTGCCACATATAAGTAGAATTATCATTAAGTTTAATTCGCTTAGCATCAATGTTATGTATGTGCGTATCACTACTATCGAGATCTAACAGAAATAAGCCATTCTTTTGTGGTGCTCGACCATAAAAGATATTATTCATAAAAATAGAACAACCATTATTCTCAGACTTGAATGAATAACCGTCTTGCATTAAACAAGATCCAGATATAATGTTCATGCTCAACGCAGTACATAATAGCAATTATTTAGGCTTAAAACTAATCCCGAAGGTAGATGTAGAGGAAGTGTGCCGATTGCGATCACATTGACCTTGGATCCATTTCCAACGCGCATCGTCACTTCATCTTTCAGCGGTTGTCGTTTATTCTTTAGTTCTGTTTCGAGTTACAAATATGAGCAACCGAACCGGTATCAAATACCCGGAGTACTAGAACGAGAACTAGTGAGATAAACATCTATAACATGTATATCGGATATACCTTCTTTCTTCTTCTTGACAAGGCCGCTCTTTAGATCTGCCAAATACTTGGAGCAATTACGCTTCCAGTGTCCCTTCTCCTTGCAGTAATAGCACTCAGCATCAGGCTTAGGGCCGTTCTTAGGTTTCATAGGAGGCGTGGCAGCTTTCTTGCCACCCTTCTTGAATTTTCCCTTAGACTTGCCCTGTTTCTTGAAACTGGTGGTTTTGTTGACCATCAACACTTGGTGCTCTTTCTTGATCTCAATCTCAGCAGCTTTTAGCATGCCAAAAAGTTCGAGTAACTCCTTGTTCATGTTCGCATATTGTAGTTCATCACAAAGTTCTTGTAACTTGGTGGCGGTGATTGAAGGACACGATTAATCCCGATCTGTTAGGAATCACTATTCCCAAGTCACCGAGTTTCTTCGCATGCCCGGTCATGGCGAGCATGTGCTCACTAACGGAGCTGCCTTCTTCCATCATACGGTGAAGAAATGTTTCGATGCTTCATAGCATTCCACTGCCGCATGAGTCTCGAATATAGCTTTCAGCTCATTCATCAACTCATGAGGATCATGGTGCTCAAAACGTTTTTGAAGATCGGATTCAGATCGCACGGGATGGCACATCGAACTTGAGAGTACCGAGTTTTCCGAGTCGCGTAAACAGCTTTTACTTCATCGGATTCATCTTACGGGAGGGTCACCTAGCGGTGCATCAAGCACAAATTGCGATTTCCGCCGAGAGGAAGATCCTCACATGACGGAACCAGTCGGTGAAGTTGCTACCGTTGCTCTTAAGTTTCTCTTTCTCTAGGAACTGATTAAAATTGATTGGGGACGCCATCTCTACAACATATATTTGCAATAGTTTAGACTAAGTTTATGACAAATTTGAGTTCAAATTTTAATTCAACATAATTAAAAACCTAAGTGAACTCCCACTCAAAACAATATCCCTCGCATTGTCTTAGTGATCACACGAACCAAATCCACCGCACCTAAACCCGATCATCACGAGAAAAGGTGTGATTTCAATGGCGAACACTCAAAGTATTCATCATATCAACCATATGATTCATGCTCTACCTTTCGGTATCACGTGTTCCGAGACCATGTCTGTACATGCTAGGCTCGTCAAGGCCACCTTAGTATCCGCATGTGCAAAACTGTCTTGCACCCGTTGTATGTACTTATCGAATCTATCACATCCGATCATCACGAGATGCTTCGAAACGATAAGACTTGATAACGGTGCTACTAAGGATGAACACTTTATTATCTTGAGATTTTAGTGAGGGATCATCTTATAATGCTACGAAATCGCGATCTAAGCAAAATAAGATGCATAAAAGGATTAACATCACATGCAGTTCATATGTGATATGATATGGCCCTTTTGTCTTTGCGCCTTTGATCTTCATCTCCAAAGCACGGACATGATCTCCATCATCTTCGGGCATGATCTCCATCATCGTCGTAAGCACCAAGGTCAATGGCACCGTCTTCATGATTGTCCTCCATGTAGCAACTATTACAACTACTTTGAAATACTACTCAACATGAAATTTAAAGACAACCATAAGGCTCCTGCCGGTTGCCACAATACAATAATGATCATCTCATACATATTCATCATCACATTATGGCCATATCACATCACCAAACCCTGCAAAAACAAGTTAGACGCTCTCTAATTTGGTTTGCATATTTTACGTGGTTTAGGGTTTTCGATATAGATCTAATCTACCTACGAACATGAACCACAACGTTGATACTAATGTTGTCAATAGAAGAGTAAATTGAATCTTTACTATAGTAGGAGAGACAGACACCCGCAAAGCCTCTTATGCAATACAAGTTGCATGTCGAACGAGGAACAAGTCTCATGAACGCGGTCATGTAAAGTTAGTCCGAGCCGCTTCATCCCACTATGCCATAAAGATGCAAAGTACTCAAACTAAAGATAACAAGAGCATCAACGCCCACAAACCATTGTGTTCTACTCGTGCAACCATCTATGCATAGACACGGCTCTCGATACCACCGTAGGATAACGTTGCATAGAAAACAAAAATTTTCCTACCGCGAACACGCAATCCAAGCCAAGATGCAATCTAGAAGACGGTAGCAACGAGGGGGTATCGAGTCTCACCCTTGAAGAGATTCCAAAGCCTACAAGATGAGGCTCTTGTTGCTGCGGTAGATGATCACTTGCCGCTTGCAAAAGCGCGTAGAAGATCTTGATCACGATCGGTTCCGGCGCCACGAACGGGCAGCACCTCCGTGCTCGGTCACACGTTCGGTTGTTGATGAAGACGACGTCCACCTCCGTTCCAGCGGGCAGCAGAAGTAGTAGCTCCTCTTGAATCCGACTGAGCACGACGGCGTGGTGTCGGTGGCGTGTAGAAGTCCGGCGGAGCTTCGCTAAGCTACGCGGGCAATATGGAGTGGAGGAGCAAAGCTAGGGTTTGGGAGGGGGTGGCCGGCCACTCAAGGGGGGCGGCCAGCTTATGGTCTTGGGGTGGCCGGCCCCCTCCCTTGGCCCCTCATTATATAGGTGGATCCCAAGTGTTGGTGTCCAAGTCTTCGAATAAGACCCGAAACCAAAACCTTCCATAGGAGGGGGAAACCTAGCCCAACTAGGACTCCCACCCAAAGGTGGGATTCCCACCCCCCATGTGGGGGTGGCCGGCCCCTATGGTGGAGTCCACTTGGGACTCCACCCCACTAGGGCTGGCCGGCCATGGAGGTGGAGTCCCTTGTGGACTCCACCTTCCTTGGTGGTTTCTTCCGGACTTTTCTAGAACCTTCTAGAACCTTCCATAGAACCTTCCGCGACATTTTATTTCACATAAAATGACATCCTATATATGAATCTTATTCTCAGGACCATTCCGGAACTCCTCGTGATGTCCGGGATCTCATCCGGGACTCCGAACAAATATTCGAACTCCATTCCATAATTCAAGTACTACCATTTCAACATCCAACTTTAAGTGTGTCACCCTACGGTTCGAGAACTATGCGGACATGGTTGAGTACTTACTCCGACCAATAACCAATAGCGGGATCTGGAGATCCATAATGGCTCCCACATATTCAACGATGACTTTAGTGATCGAATGAACCATACACATATATTACCAATTCCCTTTGTCTCGCGATATTTTTACTTGTCCGAGGTTTGATCTTCGGTATCACTCTATACCTTGTTCAACCTCGTCTCCTGACAAGTACTCTTTACTAAATGCCGTGGTATGTGGTCTCTTATGAACTCATTCATATGCTTGCAAGACATTAGACGACATTCCACCGAGAGGGCCCAGAGTATATCTATCCGTCATCGGGATGGACAAATCCCACTGTTGATCCATATGCCTCAACTCATACTTTCCGGATACTTAATCCCACCTTTATAGCCACCCATTTACGCAGTGGTGTTTGGTGTAATCAAAGTACCTTTCCGGTATAAGTGATTTACATGATCTCATGGTCATAAGGACTAGGTAACTATGTATCGAAAGCTTATAGCAAATAACTTAATGACGAGATCATATGCTACGCTTAATTGGGTGTGTCCATTACATCATTCACACAATGACATAACCTTGTTATTAATAACATCCAATGTTCATGATTATGAAACTAATCATCCATTAATCAACAAGCTAGTTTAAGAGGCATACTAGGGACTTCTTGTTTGTCTACATATCACACATGTACTAATGTTTCGGTTAATACAATTCTAGCATGATATATAAACATTTATCATAAACATAAAGATATAAATAATAACCACTTTATTATTGCCTCTAGGGCATATCTCCTTCAGCGGATCCTTGACGTGCACAGCAATGTAATATTCCGTGGATAGGTGATACGTCTCAAACGTATCTATAATTTCTTATGTTCCATGCTACTTTTATGATGATACTCACATGTTTTATACACACTTTATGTCATTATTATGCATTTTCCGGCACTAACCTATTGACGAGATGCCGAAGAGCCAGTTGTTGTTTTCTCATTGTTTCTCATTGCTTTTGGTTTCAGAAATCCTACAAAGGAAATATTCTCGGAATTGGACGAAATCAACGCCCAGGGTCTTATTTTTCCACGAAGCTTCCAGAAGACCGAAGGGGATACGGAGTGGGGCCACGAGGTGGCCAGACCATAGGCCGGCGCGGCCAGAGGGGGGCTCGCGCCGCCCTATGGTGTGGGTCCCTCGCACCGCCTCCAACCCTACCCTTCCGCCTACTTAAAGCCTTCGTCGCGAAACCCCCTGTACCGAGAGTCACGATACGGAAAACCTTCCAGAGACGCAGCCGCCGCCAATCCCATCTCGGGGGATTCAGGAGATCGCCTCCGGCACCCTGCCGGAGAGGAGAATCATCTCCCGGAGGACTTTTCATCACCATGATCGCCTCCGGATTGATGTGTGAGTAGTTCACCCCTGGACTATGGGTCCATAGCAGTAGCTAGATGGTTGTCTTCTCCTCATTGTGTTATCATATTAGATCTTGTGAGCTGCCTATCATGATCAAGATCATCTATTTGTAATGCTACATGTTGTATTTGTTGGGATCCGATGAATATGGAATACTATGCCAAGTTGATTATCAATCTATCATATATGTTGTTTATGTTCTTGCATGCTCTCCGTTGCTAGTAGAGGCTCTGGCCAAGTTGATACTTGTAACTCCAAGAGGGAGTATTTATGCTCGATAGTGGGTTCATGCCTCCATTGAATCGGGACAAAGGATGAGAAAGTTCTAAGGTTGTGGATGTGCTGTTGCCACTAGGGATAAAACATCAATGCTTTGTCTAAGGATATTTGTGTTGATTACATTACGCACCGTACTTAATGCAATTGTCTGTTGTTAGCAACTTAATACTGGAAGGGGTGCGGATGCTAACCCGAAGGTGGACTTTTTAGGCATAGATGCATGCTGGATAGCGGTCTATGTACTTTGTCGTAATGCCCTGATTAAATCTCATAGTAGTCATCGTGATATATATGTGCATTGTTATGCCCTCTCTATCTGTCAATTGCCCAACTGTAATTTGTTCACCCAACATGCTATATCTTATGGGAGAGACACCACTAGTGAACTGTGGACCCCGGTCCATTCTTTTACATCTGAAATACAATCTACTGCAAACTCTGTTCTTTACTGTTCTTCGCAAACAAACATCATTTTCCACACCATACGGTTAATCCTTTGTTTACAGCAAGCCGGTGAGATTGACAACCTCACTATTTCGTTGGGGCAAAGTACTTTGATTGTGTTGTGCAGGTTCCACGTTGGCGCCGGAATCCCTGGTGTTGCGCCGCACTACACTCCGTCACCAACAACCTTCACGTGTTCCTTGACTCCTACTGGTTCGATAACCTTGGTTTCATACTGAGGGAAAACTTTCTGCTGTACGCATCACACCTTCCTCTTGGGGTTCCCAACGGACGTGTGTCAACTGCACGCATCAATAGGCAACTTGTATTCCGAGTAGGACTCTCCATAGAAACGCTAGATCTGTGTGCCTATATAAGCCGGATCTTGGGAGCCCTAGGCACAACCATAACTCATTGTAACAACGCTAAAGCGCCCACATAATTCCAGACAAGCAGCAGTAGACCCTGCCTCCGTGTAGCGTATTCCAAAGCTGGGTAAAATCGCGTACTCCTGTCCCTATGGCTCTCCGCCCTTTGGCCCCATCTTCTTCCCCTTCCGTGAGGATACCTCCTCCAGGGTATTGTCGAGTAGGCAACGACAGGGTGGAGGAGGAGGAGGAGGAGGAGGAGGAGAGGAGAGGTTTGCAATACCAACCTGAGAACCTCTTTCTGCGAGAGGCTTGGCGACATGTGCATCGTGGTGTACCGGGGCAGAGATTGCGGTGGTTCCGGCAGGTGTGACATGAGGACGCCGAGCCTCGTCGCCTCCTCTTCTTTTAGCTCTTCCGGCTGTGCGGGAAGCTAGTCCAGCCTTCCCTTATCCCTGGCCTTTTGCCCCTCGTATTGCAGGAGGCCGATGTAGTCGTCGATGTCGTCCCTGTTCTCCTCGCCTGGGATATTGTGTCTGCCGATGAGCAACTCCTTGGCCTCAAACGGAGCCGCATCCTCCATCTTCACAACCCAGGGCCACAACGCAGCCGTGGAGGCAGGTCATACACGTACCCGTCGCCACGAGGAACTTAGTCCGCCGCCTTAGGTCGTACTCGGTCAGTGAGAATGTGTCTGATGGTGCTCCGGTGATAGCGCCAGACAATCTTGTTGGCAGTTGTTGTGGAAGCTGTTGGGAAACCCCAAGAGGAAGGTGTGATGAGCACAACAACAAGTTTTCCCTCAGTACGAAACCAAGGTTTAATCGACCAGTAGGAGAAAGGCGTGACTTCTGAATGTGTTGCTGGCTGACTAGTGGCAGGGCGCACTACCGGTGTCAGCAACAACGTGGAACCTGCACATAACACAACCAAAGTACTTTGCCCCAACTTGCAGTGAGATTGTGAATCTCACCGGTTTGCTGAACAAAGGATTAGACATATCGAGTGGAAAGAGATGTTTGCAGGAAGTGAACATAACATGATTGCAGTAGAATTTATCAGTAAAGGAAATAGGACCGGGGTCCACAGTTCACTAGATGCATCTCTCCATAAAGAAATAGCATGTTGGGTGAACAAATTACAGCTGGGCAATTGACAGAATATCCATCAATACATGACAAGATGATTACTATGAGATTTGATACTGGGCATTACAACATAATACATAGACCATAATCCAAGTGCGTCTATGAAAAATAATCCACCTTCAGGTTAGCGTCCGCACCCCTTCCAGTATAAAGTTGCAAGCAACAGACTATCGCAGTAAACAATGTATGTAAAGTAAACAATGGAATTACCCTTGGATAAAACATTGTTGTTTTCTCCCTAGTAGCAACAATAAATCTAAAATCTTAGAAGTTATAAAGTCACTCTCCCAGAAAACTAGAGGCATGAACCTACTATTGAGCATAAATAACCCCTCTTGGAGTCACAAGTGTCCACTTGGCAGAGTTTCTACTAGCAACGGAGAGCATGCAAGATCACAAACAACATATGACATGAATATATAATCAATCTAATCCACCTCGAGCATTTATGACTAATAATCCATCTTCAAGTTAGCGTCCGCACCCTTCCAGTATAAAGTTGCAAGCAACAAACTATCGCATTAAAGAATATGTGTAAAGTAAACAATAGAATTACCCTTGGATAAAATATTGTTGTTTTCTCCCTAGTAGCAACAACACATCTACAATTTTTGAAGTTATAAAGTCACTTTCCCAGAAAACTAGAGGCATGAACCTACTATTGAGCATAAATAACCCCTCTTGGAGTCACAAGTGTCCACTTGGCCAGAGATTCTGCTAGCAACGGAGAGCATGCAAGATCACAAATAACATATGACATGAATATATAATCAATCTCAACATAGTATTCAACATTCATCGGATCCCAACAAACCAAACATATAGGATTACATAAAGATGATCTTGATCATGTAGGGGCAGCTCACAAGATCGATACATGAAGCACAAAGTGGAGAAGACAACCATCTAGCTACTGCTATGTACCCATAGTCCAGGGATGAACTACTTACGCATCACTTCGGAGGCGGGCATGGCGATGTAGATGCCTCCTGCGATGATTTACCCCTCCGGCAGGGTGCCGGGATGAGCTTCAGAACCCCCGAGATGGCTTCGGCGATGGCGGCCGCGACGGAATTTTTCGTGGATGGAGGCTCGGGTATCCAGGGTTTTCCCGAGAAGATGTATAAATAGGCGGAGGAATTAGGTCGGTGGGGTGCCTGGAGGGCCCACACCACCCCTTGGCGCGGGCCAAGCCCAGGCCGCGCCTAGGGGTGGTCTGGGCGCCCTGGTGCGCCTCTTCGTCCCCCCTTCGGACTTCATCTTTGTTTCGGTAAAATATTGACTTCGGCTTTTGTTTCGTCTAATTCCGAGAATATTTCATGTACAAATTTTCTGAAATACAAAAACAGCAGAAAACGGGGAACTGACACTGTGACATCTTGTTAATAGGTTAGTGCCGGAAATCATGTAAAAGTGCAACAAAGTGTAAACAAAACATATATGAATTGGTGTAAAACAAGCATGAAGCATCAAAAATTATAGATACGTTTGAGACGTATCAGTGTCCCACATTGGGAATTCGTGGTGCACGCTGGATCGGGCCGGAGGTCCGGCGGTAGGAGGGACCGTCTACGGACGATCTCATTGCATCGCGCCCGACCCGAATGTGGCACCGACGGAATGGGCACCCGCCGATGGCTGAGGAGCCACCCGTCGGGCGGGTGCACGTTGTCCCAGCCCTCACACAGTGTCCTCGTGTAGTATAGGGCTAGGCGATGTTGATGCGGATGGGCAATCGGTTGTGCAACTTCGCCTCCTTCTTATTTGCTGCCGAGGACCCGGCCTTGACGTCGTCCGTCTTCAGGTGCCTCCATGGGAAACCCTTCTTCCCTATGGCCTTGTTGCAAGGGTGGGGTGGCTGCTGGAGGTGATGCATGTAAAATGCATACATTAACTTTGTAGTTTATTGATACATATTCCCACATATTTGCATCTTGTATAATGTTATAATCATGTTTTATATTGATTTATGGGGATTTACCAATGACCTCCCTTATTTTGGTTATAACTCTGCAGAACAGGAGTTCCCTATTTTGCGTACTTTTAACTTTCACGGACCTAAACGAAGTTAAATTTACATGGAATTTTTCGAGGCTTGATATTTCGCGAAGATGATGACCTGGAGCACTAGAACCTCACGAGAGGGGCCCTGGGGCCCAAAAGTGCCCAGGTGGTGAGGCCCATGAGGGGGACCATGCCACCCTAACTCTTTTCCCCCTCGAGCATCGCCAGTCGTTTGTCTTCATCTTCAATTCATTGTTTTGACCTAAAAACACCTATAAAAAGGGGGCCGTTGAAAGTGCATGGAGCCCCCATGTATGATTTTGGTAATTAATGACAATCCCTATGGACTAATGGTTGCATTAAGCTATACTTGTAGGAGTTGTTCATAATCAATGCTTGAACCAAATGTTAGCTTCAAGGTTGCAATATAGAAGAAATAAGATGCACCGAAGAAGGAGCTCTCCCATAGTGGAGTATGGGGAGCAATTCGCAAGACTTCATTAGGCAAACACAATCAAGAAATGCGTTTCCATCTTGTTGCGGTCAAGATCGTCTTCATCTAGCTCAAGTGGAAGGCGCAAGGTTAAGGTTTGCTTTTGATAGAGTTTCTTTTCTACCGATCTCGTGGTTTAGTTGGAAGACCGGTTCATAGGCTAGACGTCGTACTATCAAGCAGCTATCAAATGACTAAGTCTGGTGCCTGCAGCTCTTCCATATTTTTCTCTCTTGACCCCTTTTGCCTTGCTTTATGCATAGTTATCCATAACACCTTCAAACATGTAAAAGACAAAGGAAACATAATAAAATCCTAGTAAAACTACTAAATATGTGATGCTCATATGAAAATGAAGAAGAACTCGTAAGTATACAAAATAGGCTTAGGTGTATCTAGTTGGAGCATGAAATGAGTGACAATATGAGTAATAGTATACTTAAAAACCTCAGTAAAATAGTGCTAAATTTCGAGCTATCAACCGCAACGCTACCCGAGGCATCGTTAGTACGCCGGGACCCTGATCACGAACTATGCTCAGATGAAGACGATTTTCACGCCCCGGTTTGTCTGTAGGATGCAACTATTCCAACCTAACTTATTGGTCAGGCAATCGATTACATTGTAGACAACGAAGAAGAGTATGCCGAGTACCATAAGCAACCATCGAAGAGGAGGAGCTTTCAGCGCCACTCGCTAGGCCCTAGTCGTCCTTGATCCCTCCTCTCCTTGTTGGCTTGCTGCGGTCTGACAGTCTCCAATCGATAACTCTTCCCGGCTTCCTTCGGTAATTCGAATGAAAATTTCTCTGCCTCTCTTCTATTCATCTTTTGAGAGGATTGTGTCTTGTACATTAGTACATGCGTTTCACAAAAAATAGGCTTATTGTTAGGTTTTGTGCAGGCTATATGTATGAATAATTATCCCAAATTTCAGGTATAAATTATCATACAAATTCTGAAAAATTTGGAATTGTGTTGCCTGTTGCAACTGCTATATTTGAGAGGTGCTTTCCTGCCATGAAACTGGTGAATAATTTTTTCGTGCTATCGCCTCAATGATGACAGCTTGAGTGATGACGTTATTTGTTATGATTAAAATTGGAGTTTAGGGTTTGATACTTTACTTTATCATTCATTCCTTTTTGTCTTTCTACTCCGTATTTGATCATGTTTCCGTAAAAAAGGTACTATACTACAAGGGAACTGACTTCTTTTTGTGGGAATTTAAGGGCCTATTTTTCAATTCACATGGTGTTGATAGCGTATGCTACTGCATGGTTTGATTTCTATAAGGTGTGTTTGGTAGCGTGTGCCACTATAGAATGACTATCCCACTTGAGACAAGCTGACTTCACACAATCTAAGCTGAGATTTTACCACATGTTTGGTAGCTCGGGTGTGCCCACCCATACTGAGCAATGATGTTGTTTAGTGATCCAAGTTGAACTCAACAGGTTCACAGTTTTACAGAAATTGACTAATTTGCAAAGAGGTACACAATTTTACAACAAAACCCTTAAATGAAAAGATAAAAGCAATTAGGTCCATGGTGTTCTCTCTCTCTATGAAGCTGCTGGTTGGCGGCGCGGTTGCCGGTCCTAGCGGCACTTGGTCGTCTGCCCTCACAGCACTAGGTGGCGACACGAGGAGGCGATGGGCGACCACGCAAGGAGGCGGCGTTAGGCAGCGTCGTGAGGATGCGATAGGGGTGATGCCGGGTGGTATGCAACAACCGCACATCGAGGCTCCATGGGTCACGGCCGTGGCAGCGTGAGGGGAGTGTCGTGCCTTGCGGCGAGAGGATCCTCCGTCGACGAGAGGAGCCGCCGCCAGAAGGTCGAGCCAAATGAGTTGGCCTCCTTGGTCGATCGTTTCCTTTATCATGCTTCGGTTGTTATCAAAAGCTTGACACCTCTATGCATGTATTTAGGTGATTCACCTGCTTCCATGTGGGTCCTCTCTCTAGTTCAAGTTTCAATCATAACTTGCTCATCACCCGTTGAAGATGAGCTCGGCTAGTTACTTGCCTTGCACTCTAGTCTATCTTATTTGAACTCCAAATATTCATTCTATTACTGCCATCCATTTTCCATAGTTTCAGTTTACTTTACTGAAGATTTTAATTTCCTTGATGGTTACCGATAATTCACTTGTTCATTACTGCTTTATTAGTTGATGATTTCGTTATGATGTTGACTGCTAGTGTCAAGATCCTTTCCATTGCTCTGTTTTCCTTTTGTTGAATTCTAAATGAGCTTGGCAGAACTCTCTTGATTTGGTTTACTGTTATGGTGTTCCTGATGCTATTAGGTTTCTCTGCCTTTCTTCATGGTTTAGTAACATTGGATGTTAAACAGTATCAGTCATACCCTTGCTGGTCATTTATCACTTGGTCACTCACTTGATTATATGGTTCACTATATCCTTATTTTGATTTGCCTTTCTTTTCCAAACATAGATTCTAGGATTATTTCTATAGTCTAATAGTCAAGCTCATACACTAACATGCCTCACCATTATGGTGTTGGCAACATTTTAACGTTAACCATTCTCTTTTAGTTGTGTATGCGTGCACGCAAGAGACTTGAGAATGAATACTCTTTAGTCTAGGTTTAGTATTGTTGGAGATATGCCCAAGAGGCAATAATAAAAGTGGTTATTATATATATTTATGTTTATGATAAATGTTTATATACCATGCTATAATTGTATTAACCGAAACATTGATACATGTGTGTTATGTAAACAAACAAATGAGTCCCTAGTAAGCCTCTTAACTAGCTTGTTGATTAATAGATGATTAGTTTCATAATCATGAACATTGGATGTTATTAATGACAAGGTTATATCATTATATGAATGATGTAATGAACACACCCAATTAAGCGTAGCATAATATCACGTCATTAAGTTATTTGCTATAAGCTTTCGATACATAGTTACCTAGTCCTTATGACCATGAGATCATATAAATCACTTATACCGGAAAGGTACTTTGATTACATCAAACGCCACTGCGTAAATGGGTGGTTATAAAGGTGGGATTAAGTATCCGGAAAGTATGAGTTGAGGCATATGGATCAATAGTGGGATTTGTCCATCCCGATGACGGATAGATATACTCTGGGCCCTCTCGGTGGAATGTCGTCTAATGTCTTGCAAGCATATGAATAAGTTCATAAGAGACCACATACCACGGTACGAGTAAAGAGTACTTATCAGGAGACGAGGATGAACAAGGTATAGAGTGATACCGATGATCAAACCTCGGACAAGTAAAATATCGCGTGACAAAGGGAATTGGTATCGTATGTGAATGGTTCATTCGATCACTAAGTCATCGTTGAATATGTGGGAGCCATTATGGATCTCCAGATCCCGCTATTGGTTATTGGTCGGAGTGAGTACTCAACTATGTCCGCATAGTTCGCAAACCGTAGGGTGACACACTTAAAGTTGGATGTTGAAATGGTAGAACTTGAATATGGAATGGAGTTCAAATATTTGTTCGGAGTCCCGGATGAGATCCCGGACATCACGAGGAGTTCCGGAATGGTCCGGAGAATAAGATTCATATATAGGATGTCATTTTATGTGATTTAAAATGATGCGGAAGGTTCTATGGAAGGTTCTAGAAGGTTCTAGAAAAGTCCGGAAGAAACCACCAAGGAAGGTGGAGTCCCGAAGGGACTCCACCTCCATGGCCGGCCAACCCTAGAAGGGGAGGAGTCCCAAGTGGACTCCCCCAAAGGGGGCCGGCCACCCCCTCCATGGAAGGTGGAACTCCCACCTCTAGTGGGAGTCCTAGCTTGGGTAGGTTTTCCTATCATATGGAAGGTTTTGGGTTCGGGTCTTATTCGGAGACTTGTAGACTTGTAGTCCAACCCTTGGGGCTTCCACCTATATAATGAGGGACAAGGGGAGGGGCCCGGCCACCTCAAGACCACCACCTGGCCGCACCCCCCAAGTGGCCGGCCACCCCCTCCCAAACCCTAGCCGCCCCCTCTCCTCCATAGCTCCCGCGTGCTTTAGCGAAGCTCCGCCGGAGTTCTCCACCGCCACCGACATCACGCCGTCGTGCTGTCGGATTCAAGAGGAGCTACTACTTCCGCTGCCCGCTGGAACGGGAGGTGGACGTCGTCTTCATCAACAACCGAACGTGTGACCGAGTACGGAGGTGTTGCCCGTTCGTGGCGCCGTGATCAAGATCTTCTACGCGCTTTTGCAAGCGGCAAGTGAACGTCTACCGCAGCAACAAGAGCCTCATCTTGTAGGCTTTGGAATCTCTTCAAGGGTGAGACTCGACAATCCCCTCGTTGCTACCGTCTTCTAGATTGCATCTTGGCTTGGATTTCGTGTTCGCGGTAGGAAATTTTTTGTTTTCTATGCTACGTTATCCTACAGTGGTATCAGAGCCGTGTCTATGCATAGATGGTTGCACGAGTAGAACACAATGGTTTGTGGGCGTTGATGCTTTTGTTATCTTTAGTTTGAGTACTTTGCATCTTTGTGGCATAGTGGGATGAAGCGGCTCGGGCTAACTTTACATGACCGCGTTCATGAGATTTGCTCCACGCTCGACATGCAACTTGTATTGCATAAGTGGCTTTGCGGGTGTCTGTCTCTCCTACTATAGTGAAGATTCAATTTACTCTTCTATTGACAACACTAGTATCACCGTTGTGGTTCATGTTCGTAGGTAGATTGGATCTTACTCGAAAACCCTAAACCACGTAAAATATGCAAACCAAATTAGAGAACGTCTAACTTGTTTTTGCAGGGTTTGGTGATGTGATATGGCCATAATGTGATGATGACTATGTATGAGATGATCATTATTGTATTGTGGCAACCGGCAGGAGCCTTATGGTTGTCTTTAAATTTCATGTTGAGTAGTATTTCAAAGTAGTTGTAATAGTTGCTACATGGAGGACAATCATGAAGACGGCACCATTGACCTTGGTGCTTCGCCGACGATGATGGAGATCATGCCCGTTGATGATGGAGATCATGTCCGTGCTTTGGAGATGAAGATCAAAGGCGCAAAGACAAAAGGGCCATATCATATCACATATGAACTGCATATGATGTTAATCCTTTTATGCATCTTAATTTGCTTAGATCGCGACAGTAGCATTATAAGATGATCCCTCTCACTAAAATATCAAGATAAAAAAGTGTTCATCCTTAGTAGCACCGTTGCCAAGACTTGTCGTTTCGAAGCATCTCGTGATGATCGGGTGTGATGGAATCAACAAGTGCATACAACGGGTGCAAGCCAGTTTTGCACATGCGGATACTAAGGTGGCCTTGACGAGCCTAGCATGTACAGACATGGTCTCGGAACACGTGATACCGAAAGGTAGAGCATGAATCATATGATTGATATGATGAACACTTTGAGTGTTCGCCATTGAAGTTACATCTTGTCTCGTGATGATCGGACTTGGTGTGGTGGATTTGGTTCATGTGATCACTAAGACAATGCGAGGGATATTGTTTTGAGTGGGAGTTCACCTAGTTTTTAATTATGTTGAATTAAAATTTGAACTCAATTTGTCATAAACATTAGTCTAAACTATTGCAAATATGTTGTAGATATGGCGTCCTCAATCAATTTTAACCAGTTCCTAGAGAAAGAAAAACTTAAGAGCAACGGTAGCAACTTCACCGACTGGTTCCGTCATGTGAGGATCTTCCTCAATGGCGGAAATCTGCAATATGTGCTTGATGCACCGCTAGGTGACCCTCCTGCAGAAACTGAAACCGATGAAGTAAAGAATGTTTACGCGACTCGGAAAACTCGGTACTCTCAAGTTCAGTGTGCCATCTTATGCAGTCTAGAAGTCGATCTTCAAAAACGTTTTGAGCACCACGATCCACATGAGTTAATCAATGAGTTGAAGACTATCTTTGAAACTCATGCGGCCGTGGAATGCTATGAAGCATCGAAACACTTCTTCAACTGCATGATGGAAGAAGATAGCTCCGTTAGTGAGCACATGCTCGCCATGACCGGGCATGCGAAGAAACTCAGTGACTTGGGAATAGTGATTCCTAACAGACTGGGGATTAATCGTGTCCTTCAATCACTGCCACCTAGTTACAAGAACTTTGTGATGAATTACAATATGCAGAACATGAACAAAGAGTTATGATACGTCTCCGACGTATCGATAATTTCTTATGTTCCATGCCACATTATTGATGTTATCTACATGTTTTATGCACACTTTATGTCATATTCGTGCATTTTCTGGAACTAACCTATTAACAAGATGTCGAAGTGCCGATTCTTTGTTTTCTGCTGTTTTTGATTTCAGAAATCCTAGTAACGAAATATTCTCGGAATTGGACGAAATCAACGCCCAGGGTCCTATTTTGCCACGAAGCTTCCAGAAGACCGAAGAGGAGACGAAGTGGGGCCACGAGGTGGCGACACCATAGGTCGGCGCGGCCCAAGCCCTGGTCGCGCCGACCTAGGGTGTGGGCCCCTCGTGCCCCATCCTGACCTGCCCTTCCGCCTACTTAAAGCCTCCGTCGCGAAACCCCCAGTACCGAGAGCCACGATACGGAAAACCTTCCAGAGACGCCGCCGCCGCCAATCCCATCTCGGGGGATTCAGGAGATCGCCTCCGGCACCCTGCCGGAGAGGGGAATCATCTCCCGGAGGACTCTACGCCGCCATGGTCGCCTCCGGAGTGATGTGTGAGTAGTCTACCCCTGGACTATGGGTCCATAGCAGTAGCTAGATGGTTGTCTTCTCCCCATTGTGCTTAATTGTCGGATCTTGTGAGCTGCCTAACATGATCAAGATCATCTATCTGTAATTCTATATGTTGCGTTTGTTGGGATCCGATGAATAGAGAATACTTGTTATGTTGATTATCAAAGTTATGTCTATGTGTTGTTTATAATCTTGCATGCTCTCCGTTACTAGTAGATGCTCTGGCCAAGTAGATGCTTGTAACTCCAAGAGGGAGTATTTATGCTCGATAGTGGGTTCATGTCTCCGTGAATGCGGGGAGTGACAGAAAACTCTAAGATTTTGTATGTGCTTGTGCCACTTGGTATAAATCATGGGTGCTATGTTCATGGATGTAGTCACTGATTACTTTACGCGCAATACTTAAGGCTATTGTATGTTGTTAGCTACTTAATACTTGGAGGGGTTCGGATGATAACTTTGAAGGTGGACTTTTTAGGCATAGATGCATCTTTGGATAGCGGTCTATGTACTTTGTCGTAATGCCCAACTAAATCTCACTATACTCATCATAATATGTATGTGCATGGTCATGCCCTCTTTATTTGTCAATTTCCCAAGCTGTAATTTGTTCACCCAACATCTTGTTTATCTTATGGGAGAGACACCTCTAGTGAAGCTGTGGACCCCGGTCCAATTCTCTATCTTGAAATACAATCTCTTGCAATACTTGTTCTCTTGTTTTCTGCAAACAATCATCATCCACACTATACATCTAATCCTTTGTTACAGCAAGCCGGTGAGATTGACAACCTCAACTGTTTCGTTGGGGCAAAGTACTTTGGTTGTGTTGTGCGGGTTCCACGTTGGCGCCGGAATCTCACGGTGTTGCGCCGCACTACATCCCGCCGCCATCAACCTTCAACGTGCTTCTTGACTCCTACTTTGGTTCGATTAAACCTTGGTTTCTTCTTGAGGAAACTTGCCGTTGTGCGCATCACACCTTCCTCTTGGGGTTCCCAACGGACGTGTCAACCACACGCATCAAGCAAATTTCTGGCGCCGTTGCCGGGGAGATCAAGACACGCTGCAAGGGGAGTCTCCACTTCCCAATCTCTTTACTTTGTTTTTGTCTTGCTTTATTTTATTTACTACTTTGTTTGCTGCACTAAATCAAAATACAAAAAAATTAGTTGCTAGTTTTACTTTATTTGCTATCTTGTTTGCTATATCAAAAAAACAAAAAAATTAGTTACTCGCATTTACTTTATCTAGTTTGCTTTATTTACTACTGCTAAAATGGCCACTCCTGAAAATACTAAGTTGTGTGACTTTACAACCACAAATAATAATGATTTCTTATGCACACCTATTGCCCCACCTGCTAGTACAGCAGAATTCTTTGAAATTAAACCTGCTTTACTGAATCTTGTTATGCGAGAGCAATTTTCTGGTGTTAGTTCTGATGATGCTGCTGCCCATCTTAATAATTTTGTTGAACTATGTGAAATGCAAAAATATAAAGATGTAGATGGTGACATTATAAAATTAAAATTGTTCCCTTTCTCATTAAGAGGAAGAGCTAAAGATTGGTTGCTATCTCTGCCTAAGAATAGTATTGATTCCTGGACTAAATGCAAGGATGCTTTTATTGGTAGATATTACCCCCCTGCTAAAATTATATCTTTGAGGAGTAGCATAATGAACTTTAAACAATTAGATACTGAGCATGTTGCACAAGCATGGGAAAGAATGAAATCTCTGGTTAAAAATTGCCCAACCCATGGACTGACTACTTGGATGATCATCCAAACCTTTTATGCAGGACTGAATTTTTCTTCGCGGAACCTATTGGATTCAGATGCTGGAGGTACCTTTATGTCCATCACTCTTGGTGAAGCAACAAAGCTTCTCGATAATATGATGATCAATTACTCTGAATGGCACACGGAAAGAGCTCCACAAGGTAAGAAGGTAAATTCTGTCGAAGAAACCCCTTCCTTGAGTGATAAGATTGATGCTATTATGTCTATGCTTGTGAATGATAGGACAAATGTTGATCCTAATAATGTTCCGTTAGCTTCATTGGTTGCACAAGAAGAACATGTTGATGTCAACTTCATTAAAAATAATAATTTCAACAACAATGCTTACCGGAACAATTCTAGTAACAACTATAGGCCATATCCTTATAATAATGGCAACGGCTATGGTAATTCTTATGGGAATTCTTACAATAATAATAGGAACACACCCCCTGGACTTGAAGCCATGCTTAAAGAATTTATTAGTACACAAACTGCTTTTAACAAATCTGTTGAAGAAAAGCTTGGGAAAATTGATATACTTGCTTCTAAAGTCGATAGTCTTGCTACTGATGTTGATCTTTTGAAATCGAAAGTTATGCCTAATAGGGATATTGAAAATAAAATTGTTACTACAGCAAATGCCATCCAAGTTAGAATTAATGAGAATATAAGATTGATGGCTGAATTGCGTGCTAGGTGGGATAGAGAAGAAAATGAAAAACTAGCTAAAGAGAAAAATGTAGCTAAAGTTTGGACTATTACCACCACAAGTAATGCTAATGCTACACATGTTGCTGCACCTCCTACTAATACTAAAAAAGAATTGGTGTTAGCAATGTTTCCACTTCTAATGCAAAGCGCGAGAAACTGCTAAAACTGCTGAAACTGCCTGTGATAAAACTGCTGAAATTTTTTCCAACATTGGGGATGATGATCCCATTGCTTTTGATTATAATGGTTTGAATTTTGATGATTGCCACATCTATGAAGTTATAAAGTTCTTGCAAAAACTTGCTAAAAGTCCTAATGCTAGTGCTATAAATTTGGCTTTCACGCAACATATTACAAATGCTCTCATAAAAGCTAGAGAAGAGAAACTAGAACGCGAAGCCTCTATTCCTAGAAAGCTAGAGGATGGTTGGGAGCCCATCATTAAGATGAAGGTTAAAGATTTTGATTGTAATGCTTTATGTGATCTTGGTGCAAGTATTTCTGTTATGCCTAAGAAAATTTATAATATGCTTGACTTGCCACCGCTGAAAAATTGTTATTTGGATGTTAATCTTGCTGATCATTCTACAAAGAAACCTTTGGGGAAAGTTGATAATGTTCGCATTACCGTTAACAATAACCTTGTCCCCGTTGATTTTGTTGTCTTGGATATTGAACGCAATGCATCTTGTCCCATTATATTGGGAAGACCTTTTCTTCGAACCTTTGGTGCTATCATTGATATGAAGGAAGGTAATATTAAATATCAATTTCCTCTCAAAAAAAGGTATGGAACACTTCCCTAGAAAGAGAATGAAGTTACCTTTTGATTCTATTATTAGAACAAATTATGATGTTGACACTTCGTCTCTCGATAATACTTGATACACACTTTCTGCGCCTAGCTGAAAGGCGTTAAAGAAAAGCGCTTATGGGAGACAACCCATGGTTTTTACTACAGTACTTTGTTTTTATTTTGTGTCTTGGAAGTTGTTTACTACTGTAGCAACCTCTCCTTATCTTAGTTTAGTGTTTTATTGTGCCAAGTAAAGTCCTTGATAGAAAAGTTCATACTAGATTTGGATTACTGCGCAGAAACGGATTTCTTTGCTGTCACGAATCTGGGCTGTTTTCTCTGTAGGTAACTCAGAAAATTATGCCAATTTACGTGAGTGATCCTCAGATATGTACGCAACTTTCATTCAATTTGAGCATTTTCATTTGAGCAAGTCTGGTGCCTCGATAAAATTCGTCAATACGAACTGTTCTGTTTTGACAGATTCTGCCTTTTATTTCGCATTGCCTCTTTTGCTATGTTGGATGAATTTCTTTGATCCATGAATGTCCAGTAGCTTTATGCAATGTCCAGAAGTGTTAAGAATGATTATGTCACCTCTGAACATATTAATTTTTATTGTCCACTAACCCTCTAATGAGTTGTTCTAAGTTTGGTGTGGAGGAAGTTTTCAAGGATCAAGAGAGGAGTATGATGCAACATGATCAAGGAGAGTGAAAGCTCTAAGCTTGGGGATGCCCCGGTGGTTCACCCCTGCATATTCTAAGAAGACTCAAGCGTCTAAGCTTGGGGATGCCCAAGGCATCCCCTTCTTCATCGACAACATTATCAGGTTCCTCCCCAGAAACTATATTTTTATTCCATCACATCTTATGTGCTTTTCTTGGAGCGTCGGTTTGTTTTTGTTTTTTGTTTTGTTTGAATAAAATGGATCCTAGCATTCACCTTGTGGGAGAGAGACACGCTCCGCTGTAGCATATGGACAAGTATGTCCTTAGGCTCTACTCATAGTATTCATGGCGAAGTTTCTTTAACCGTTAAATTGTTATATGGTTGGAATTGGAAAATGATACATGTAGTAATTGCTATAAATGTCTTGGGTAATGTGATACTTGGCAATTGTTGTGCTCATGTTTAAGCTCTTGCATCATATACTTTGCACCTATTAATGAAGAAATACATAGAGCATGCTAAAATTTGGTTTGCATATTTGGTCTCTCTAAGGTCTAGATAATTTCTAGTATTGAGTTTGAACAACAAGGAAGACGGTGTAGATTCTTATAATGTTTACAATATGTCTTTTATGTGAGTTTTGCTGCACCGGTTCATCCTTGTGTTTGTTTCAAATAGCCTTGCTAGCCTAAACCTTGTATTGAGAGGGATTACTTCTCATGCATCCAAAATCCTTGAGCCAACCACTATGCCATTTGTGTCCACCATACCTACCTACTACATGGTATTTCTCCGCCATTCCAAAGTAAATTGCTTGAGTGCTACCTTTAAAATTCCATCATTCACCTTTACAATATATAGCTCATGGGACAAATAGCTTAAAAACTATTGTGGTATTGAATATGTACTTATGCACTTTATCTCTTATTAAGTTGCTCGTTGTGCGATAACCATGTTCACTGGGGACGCCATCAACTACTCTTTGTTGAATTTCATGTGAGTTGCTATGCATGTTCGTCTTGTCTGAAGTAAGAGAGATCTACCACCTTATGGTTAAGCATGCATATTGTTAGAGAAGAACATTGGGCCGCTAACTAAAGCCATGATCCATGGTGGAAGTTTCAGTTTTGGACAATATCCTCAATCTCATATGAGAAAATTAATTGTTGTTACATGCTTATGCATAAAAGAGGAGTCCATTATCTGTTGTCTATGTTGTCCCGGTATGGATGTCTAAGTTGAGAATAATCAATAGCGAGAAATCCAATGCGAGCTTTCTCCTTAGACCTTTGTACAGGCGGCATAGAGGTACCCCTTTGTGACACTTGGTTAAAACATGTGCATTGCGATGATCCGGTAGTCCAAGCTAATTAGGACAAGGTGCGGGCACTATTAGTATACTATGCATGAGGCTTGCAACTTGTAAGATATAATTTACATGATACATATGCTTTATTACTACCGTTGACAAAATTGTTTCATGTTTTCAAAATCAAAGCTCTAGCACAAATATAGCAATCGATGCTTTTCCTCTATGGAGGACCATTCTTTTACTTTCATTGTTGAGTCAGTTCACCTATTTCTCTCCACCTCAAGAAGCAAACACTTGTGTGAACTGTGCATTGATTCCTACATACTTGCATATTGCACTTATTATATTACTCTATGTTGACAATATCCATGAGATATACATGTTACAAGTTGAAAGCAACCGCTGAAACTTAATCTTCCTTTGTGTTGCTTCAATGCTTTTACTATGAATTATTGCTTTATGAGTTAACTCTTATTGACAAGGTATCAATTTGTCAATGCCTATGGATTGTAGGCTAGGGTTTAGTTGGAAGTAGAGGGTAAGTAGATCTCGAAGGTTTCAGCCGAAAAGTACTCGACGAATATGAGAACTAGGGTTTGCAGACAATGATTCGATTGATTCTTCGTCCCTCGACTCCCCCTTTATATAGGAGGTGGAGCCGAGGGATTCGTGCTATACAAGTTTACAGAGTCCGGGACGGTTTCTAACTCATCCCGCCAGATTACAAACAACACTTCCTATTACAACTCTATCTTTCCTTTGTAAATCTTGGGCTTCCGAATCTTCTTATTCTTCGGGTATTGGGCCTCCAGTAAACCCCGGGTACCATCTTCGGCAGGCCCATTTGGGATGCCTATGTCAGTAGCCCCCGAGATTTTGCTTGAATCGTAGAATCAGGGAAAATCTCCACTGTTTATTTTTATTCGGAAGCTTTAACTTTTTTATACTTCTTCACATAAAATTCTATATTGTACAGGGATAATGGTAGTTGGGGCTAGTTCATCTGACGGATCAGGTACTAGTTAACTGCTCTAGTGGCAATCCGCAAAAACCTACTTCAAAATCACGTCCCTGGACATGATCTCGGGATACTGGTGTAAACTTCGACAGGTGCCGCTTAAGGTCTTACCATTCTGTCGAGTCCCCGATCGATTTTATGGGGTACCTAACGCTTCCGTTAGGATTTTTCTTCGTATCTGTGGATACGGATAAAGGTAACGACGCAGATCTTTAGCGATGCCACGCCCAATGAGAACGGATACGGGGTCTTACCTTCGCAAATTTGCGGCATTCAGAAATTGATCGCAACTTCGGCGTTCTGAGAATATATTGTCGAGTGCTTTTCCGGCTGTTGGAATGGCACATTTTATCGAGTCAAATATGACTTATATTGCTTTCCCGATGGGAGTATATGTAGAGTTAATTATAACTCGAAATATACTCTCTTGCTTTTCTATTTTTCCTTTGTTAATTTCATCGGGCACGCGAACAGCGTTCCCGATGGGAGTAGCCCCCGAGGCTACAACCAAGAACTTGTGCTTGGTTGTAGGCTCAACATTTTAGTCCACCTTGTCGCTATATTGTCATTATTTCCCAATATGATCTTTTTCTTCTTCTCTCTTTTTTATCTCTCGGGTGCGCGAACAGCGCTCCCGATGGGAGTAGCCCCCGAGGCTACAGCCAAGAACTTGTGCTTGGTTGTAGGCTCCCGCAATTTCTATATTGCCACAGTCGAAATTTTACTTTTTGTCGAAGTAGCCCCCGAGCATTTGGGGAAAAACTTGTTTTTGATCAAAGGCTCCCGAAGTATTGAATAATTCTTCCTGTCGCCAATCTTCTTTAACTTTTCTTGTCGACATGCTTCCCTTAACCAAATTTACTTGATCCTTCTCGAATAGTCGTGATTTTTCTGCCCTGTGGGTCCATTGCTTCCACCACGTTGACACGTCGTGCAAGTGGGGGACACACGTCCTCCGCTTTTTCTGGCGCACGTACAGTAACGCCTATCTCAGTAAAAATACCTTTTTACCCTTGTATCTAGAAGATCTATTCTCACCACACGATTTCTTCATCCAACGGCACACTGCTTCACCCGATTCTTATATAAACCTTTCTTCAACCTCCGTTCATCCCCTCGCTTGCGCCGCTCACCTGTTCCTCTTCGCAAAACTTCTCCTACGCCCAATCTTTCTCTGATCTTCCGCACTCACACACATTGCTCTGCCATTGCCGTTGATGCCACCGCGTGCGCGTCTGACTCGCCACAGCACTCCGGAATCCAAGATGGCCGCCGAGGATCTTGAGTGGGAGAGATCCAAAATCTCCAACCAAGACACCAACATGCTGAAGAGGCTTGGCCTCATGAAGAAGGAGGACGCCATCCGCTTTCCTAGCGAAGAAAGCTACCCCAAGCCTCCAATGGAGTATCGGGTTAGTTTTGTTGATCATCTCATCCGCGGCCTCTCGACCCCAATCCACGATTTCCTCCGCGGTCTTCTTTTTGTTTATGGGATTCAATTGCACCAATTGACCCCCAATTCCATCCTTCACATTTCTATTTTCATCACACTTTGCGAATGCTTCCTCGGAATCCCTCCCAATTGGGCTCGGTGGAAACGCATTTTCTGCCTCCGCCGCAATGGCTCCCACAACGTCACTTATAACATAGGTGGCGTTGTTATCTGTGTTCGTACTGATGTCGACTATTTCGACGTCAAATTTCCTGATTCTGTCCAAGGATGGCGCAAAAAGTGGCTCTACATTCACGAAGAAAGCGCCAACTCCGTTGAGCACAACATAGTTCCTTTCGACGGAAGTGCCAAAATTCAGCGCCGCCGCTCCTGGGATGCCGAAGCTTCCGAGGAAGATAAAAAGGCGACAGAGGCACTCATGTCTCGTATTCGCCAGCTTCAAAACACTCGAGGCAAAGAGCTGTCTGGTGTTCAAATCACTGCCTACTTCCTAAGGATTAGAGTGCAGCCTCTTCAGGCTCGCAAAAATCCCCTTTGGACGTATTGTGGTAAGAATGACGCCAACAGAATCTCCGGTGATCTTTCCACCAAGGATTTGGAGAAGTTGATTCGAAGACTTTCTCGCCTGGGTAAAGACCCAATTCCTTCCTCTTGTCGCGTGGAACCGTACAACGCCGCCAATCCACTCCCCGAGGTATTTTGTCTTGCCGAGTTTTTACCTTGTTTTGCACTTTCTCTGCATCTCATTATATTGTCATCTCTTTTAATTTTCCTTCTGGTCACTATTTTTTACAGAACCATCCTACTATGACTTCCCTTCCTCCTCTTCCGGAGGGTGGAGAAGTCGAAGAACAGGCCATCGTTGCCGAAGATACTCAAGGTTCTTCTATTCGTGAAAGTGAAGTCGCGGGTTCTCATAAATCTGCGGCTTCTCATGAAAAAGAAGTTGAGTCTGAAGCCAGTGAATCGACGCAATCCCTTCCTCCTGCTGTTTCTCCAAAGAACAAAAGGAAAAGGACTGATGTTGAAGATTCTGGCACCTCTAAGGCTGAAGAAGTTGTTCCTTCTCATCCGAATGCAGCTTACGATCCTTATGTTGAGTTCCTCGTCAGCTCGTAAGTCGTCTTTACTTCTCTCTATTTTTGTACTCGAAATATTTATCTTGTCTTGCTTTTTATGCTGCCGATTTTTTGATTGATAGTGATGACGAGGAAGAAGTTCCAACTACTGACGTGGCTCCTCGGACAAGCACGTCACGTACTGTACTTGTCTCAGACACGCTAGTTGAAGGAGAAGAAACCTCGCCTCCTCAACAAAACGTCGTCACCACTACTCCGCCATCAAGCCCCCTTGCTCCTTCACCAAAAAGGGCAAGGGTTGAAAAGATTGTTGAACCTGCCCCTCAGTTGGGCAGTTAAATCGAACTCTGCTCCTAGATGATGTAAGCTTGTCGACATCTATATTTTCCTTATTTTGTTTTTTCACACCTTTTCTCTTTTTCATGCCGATGTTTTTCTTTCTGTGTTCACGTTGAACAGCCTATGATCAAGGATCTTCTCCGCATCGGTTCCCAATTTATTGGGTACCGTGAATATGCTAATAGAGCCGAAGGTAACGACTTTTGTACTTGCTGTTTTTCCTTGATTTTTACTCCTGTTGCTTGTCGCGATTTTTGATCTTTCTTCTCTCTTTTTTTCATATCTCGACAGAAAAACTTGCAGAGGCTAACGAACGCGCCGACGCACTTTCTCGAAAACTTGAGCAAAGTGAGGCGGCTCGCAAGAAAGCGGACCTCGCTGCTAGCAAAGCCAAGGCCGAAGCTGATGAAGCCAAGGCGAAAGCTGCTGGTGTCGAGGAACTGCAGAAAAAGCTTAAGGATGCTACAGCTGCTTTAGATGAGCACAAAGCTGCGCAAGCTTCTCGTGAAGAAGGAATCCTCAAGCGCCTGAAGACTCAGAGTCGCCGCACTTTCGGTAATTTTACTGCTCTCTTCTATTTTTATGAGAATCTTTGTTTCTTGTCTTTTCACTAATACTTTGTTTCCTTGACAGTCCAAACAAACCAGGATTTTGATCTGACGAATCCTGTCAATGATCCGGTCCTTGACGCACTTTCCTATCTGGAGCTTCATGGGTCCGAGATTCGTGAAGGTGTATCGAACGCTAACGCAGTATTGTCGGCATTGTTCCCCTACTTCTTCCCGAAGAAGGAGGAGCCTGCGACTTTCCTCAACCTTGCCAAGATGTTCAATACACCGGAAGACCTTGGACTGAAAATGCGCCAAGAGAATATGAAGGTTGCCGTTGAAAAGCTCTTGTCGCCTTGGTTGTCGACGATCGACGGACTATCGGCCCCGGATGAAAGTTGGCGACACCGAGCAAATAAAACAATCAAGGTGGAAATCGCTGATCAAGGCAGCCAAGCCCAACACGAAGAAGATCTTGGCCTATCTCGGGATTAAGCCAGCGTCGACTCCTAGCTCGTCAAGGCCGGAGGTCTAGTTGCATGCCTCTGTTTTTCTTTGTTTCTTTTGCTTTTGTCGCCAAAGTAGTCATTTGGCGACACGTATTTCCTTAGCTCCACTGTAATGCCCTTGTAATTATTCCAAGAGATTAATGAAAAACTCTATCTTTGCTTGTCGTTTGATTTTATCCTGTTTATATTTCAGTTGATATTTGATAACTATACTCCAACCTCCGCTCCTTCCAATGTGTCGCCTTCTTCTTCTCGCGCGAGGAGAGCTTTTGCTGATACTGCACCTGTCGACGATACCTTGTCGCAAGAACTGGACGAACTTCGACAGCAACTTCAGTATGCGAAGAAGCAAACACTTGTGATGATGGAACAATCGCGCAAGTCATCTGAAGCCGAAAAAGTTGCTCTCCAGCAAGCTCGCGAGGCCGTGGCTGCTAAGGAAATTGCTGCTTCCGAGGCTGAAAAGGCGACTACTCGAGAAAATTTCATGCTCGAATTAATGAATGAAGCCAGTGCAGATATGTCGGGTATGCCTGTTTCATCCTCTGATATCTTTCATCTTCATGCTATTGTCTCTTAAAGGTTTCCCCTTCTTTGTTTTGATAGGTGCCTTTACTGATGCTGCTGCCGAGGAAGAGAGGGTAAGTGCTAGGACAAACCTCCTTGTTAATCTTTCCCTGGACCATGGTTCTTTGTTTTGGGCTACCCCGGAGAGGACCCGCCAAATTGTCAGATTTCAAGATCGCACCTCTCAAACTCGCGATTTCCTTGACTTCTGTACCAAGACCTTGTCCATGGTTTACAACTCCATGTTTCCTCGGAACGTCCAACCAAAAACTCTTCCTGAATTGATGGAAAGGTTCAAGGATGCTCGCAGTATCCATGATTTTGTCAAAGCTCAACTAGTAGCTGGCGCCAGATTTGCTCTTATCATGCTCCAGATCTGCCACTCGAAGCTTGACCTTACCCAGGTTGTCGAGAAGGTTCACCAAAAGGTAAAACGTCGGAGAGTTGGTGTTGACAGGATTAACACGAAGGTTACACCCATAGCCGAAGAAATGATTGAGGACCTGCTTCGGATGGATGCCGACTTTTTTGCCGATGGCCATTATGCCGATTTTCTTGGTGCTGCTCCTGAAGAAAACAGAGTTACTCTTGATGACATACTGAATCAAGACTAGTTATTTTCTTCTTGTAGATATTTCTTCTTTGTAATCCATGACTATATTGTAAAGCAATCATTATATTTCTCTGTTTGTCTAGCCCCCGAGTGTTTCGGTGACTCTTTACTATATTTGTATATTTGCGAGGTTTTGAACCAAGGCATTTATATATTTAAGGCGAATATGAGCCCCCGAGCTTTTTATTGAGTACTATTTTGTATTTTTATTGACTCACGAGGTATTTGAATACCAAGGCAAGGTTTTTCTTTTGTCGATGAACTATATTGAAATTCGTCGGGGCAAAGACTTTGGTCATGTCGATAAAGAAGAAAAGTTATATTGTCACTATCTTTATTATATTGCAGCACCGCGAGCCCGCCTCATTAAAAACCTTCTCCGGCCCCACTCGGTGCCCCGAAAAAGGAAAAGAGTGCGTCTGAAAACTCGCGGGCGTTTCAGTACATTGAAGTTTTACAAGGACTATATTTCGACTCTAGGCGTAGAACCGCCTAAGTTGCGCCACGTTCAGGGGGTTTGGCTCCTCCACCCTGTCTTCTTGTCCTTTATCTGTATGCTCCTCCTCCGATTACTTCCGTGACGATGTAAGGGCCAAGCCACGGTGACTCGAGTTTTTCATGACTTTTTTGCGTGAGCCGAAGAACTAAGTCGCCCACCTGAAAAGATCTTGGCCGCAAACGTCGACTGTGGTAATTCTTCAAGTCCTGTTGATATTTGGTTACCCGAGATAATACTTCATCTCGAGCTTCATCAAGTGCGTCGACGTCGTCCTCTAGCGCTCTTCTCGATGTTTCTTCATCATATTCAGCGACACGTGGAGAGTTGTGCTCTATCTCGATTGGTAGTCACGCTTCGCTCCATGAACCAGAAAAACGGAGTTTCTGCGTTCTTGTGTTTGGTGTTGTTCGGATGCTCCACAACACGCTTGGTAGTTCTTCGGCCGGGTATGTCGAGCTTTTCCGGTGGTCCTAACAAACGTTTCTTGATGCCATTGCGAGATGATGCCATTGGCTTTCTCGACTTGCCCATTGGTTTGAGGATGTGCATCGACGCAAAGTTCAGCTTAATACCCACCTCTTCGCAATAATCTTTGAATTCATGGGACGTGAAATTCTGCCGTTGTGCTGTGACGATCCGTGAGGCACTCCAAATCTGAAGACGAGGCCATTTACGAATTTTCTGCGGATGCTCCGTCTGGTGAATTTATCGGCTTCGCTTCTATCCACTTTGTAAACTTATCGACGACTACCAAAGATATACTCCTTTCCTCCTGGCCAGGATTTGTGCAACTTGCCCACCATATCAAGTCCCCATTGAGCAAAGGGCCATGACAATGGTATTGGTGCTAGCTCGCTGCTTTGGAGAGTGAGGTTTTGCGGCAAACCTTTGACACGCGTCGCAAGTTCTTACTATGTCCTTGGCATCCTCGATTGCTTTGTCAACCGGTAGAATCTGCCCGAAAAACTTTGGCTGCGATAGCTCGACTACTTGCGTGGTGGCCACATATTCCCTCGTGTACATCCTTCAGAATTATTCTTCCTTCTTCTGGTGTGACGCACCTTTGCAAGACGCCTGAAATACTTCGCTTATACAATTCTCCCTTGACCACCGTGAAAGCTTTGGAGCGTCGAATTACTCGCCTTGCCTCGACTGGATCGTCGGGTATTTCTTTCCTGAGGATGTATGATATGTACGGCTGCATCCATGGTACTGTATCACCATGACCAGGTCCTGGTCTTCTTCTTCTTCCTCTTGCTTTTCCTTGGTAGCCCCCGAGGGTTTCTTTTCCTTCTTTTTTGATTTTGTCGACTTAGTGGATCTTTCTGTTATCTCTTCCCAGAATACCCCTGGCGGGACTGCAAGGCATTGAGACCCGATATTTGCAAGAACGTCGGCTTCGTCGTTGCTCAATCTACTAATATGATTTACTTCGCATCCATCGAACAACTTCTCGAGCTCGTTGTACACCTCCTTGTATGCCATCATGCTATCATTGACTGCGTCACATTGGTTCATAACTTGTTGAGCCACCAAGCGTGAGTCGCCAAAGATTTTCGAGTCGGGTTGCACCACGAGGCTTTTGCCATCTTCATCCCGTGTATGAGGGCCTCATATTCTCGCTTCATTGTTAGATGCGTTGGGGAACGTCATCCGAAGGATGTACTTCAACTTGTCGCCTTCGGGTGATATGAGTACTACTCTGCGCCGACTCCTTCTAGTCTTTTGGACCCGTCGAAGTTCATGGTCCAAGTTCTCGACAAATCTGGAGGTCTGTATTTTGCAACTCCATCCACTCTGCGATGAAGTCCGGCGGTATTTGCGATTTTATTGCTTTTCTTTTTCATACGTGATGTCCCGAGGGAAAGTTCTATTCCCCAAAGGGAGACACGACCCGTAGCTTCGGGTTGTTCAGTATATTTGACAAGGGAGCTTCATTGACCACTATGATCGGATGTGCCGAAAAATAGTGGCGCAATTTTCGTGATGTCGTGAATACTCCATATGCTATCTTTTGGTACTGCGGATACCTTTGTTTTGATGGCGATAAAACTTCGACGAAGTATACTGGCCTCTGCACACCGTGGAGTTTTCCTTCTTCTTCCCTTTCGACAACTAGCACCGTGCTCACCACTTGGGGTGTGGCTGCGATATATAGCAGGAGGAGTTCCCTTTCTTTTGGTGCCACCAGAATTGGCGGTGTCGAAATTGTGCGCTTCAAATCCTCGAAAGCTCTGTCGGCTTCTTCGTTCCACTGGAATTTATCTCCTTGTTTTATCAAAGCGTAGAATGGCAGTGCTTTTTCTCCCAGCCTAGCGACCAGAATCTGCTTTCAAGGCTGCGACTCGCCCGTTAGCTGTTGTATCTCCTTCAACTTTGTTGGCTTCCTCATTGTTACGATAGCTTTGTATTTTGTCGGGATTTGCTTCAATCCCTCTTGCTGAGACTAGAAACCCCAAAAGTTCTCCTGCTGGGACGCCAAAGGAACACTTCGTCGGGTTCAGTTTGAGGCAGAACTTATCAAGGTTGTCGAAGGTTTCCTTGAGATCCTCGATCAACGTTGCCCCCTTTTTTGATGTTATGACGACATCATCAATGTATACTTGCACGTTCTTCCCAATCTGTGTCGCCAAACACTTCTGCATCATCCTTTGATATGTTGCTCCCGCATTTTTTAGACCAAAGGGCATTGTTCTGTAGCAAAACACGCCGTAAGGTGTAATAAACGCGGTCTTTACTTCATCTTCTTCTTTCAATCTGATCTGGTTATAACCGAGAATATGCATCCAGGAAGGAAAGACGTTCACATCCAGCCGTGGAGTCGATAATTTGATCGATCCTCGGGAGGAAAGTGATCCTTTGGACAATGTTTATTGACACACGTAAAGTCGACGCACATGCGAAGGACCTTAGTGTTTTTCTTCGGCACCGACACAGGATTTGCTACCCATGTGGCTTGTGGAATATCTCTTTGATAAAACCAGCTTCTTGCGGTCGATTAATTTACGATAAAGATGGCTTTGCGGTTTGGTTCGAAAAACGCCGCAAAGGTTGTTTGATTGGTCTCGCTAGTGGATCCAAGTTTAGGTGGTGCTCGGCAAGTTCCACAGGTACTCCTGGCATGTCGGCTGGACACCATGCGAAGATTTTCCAGGTGCTCACGGAGGAACTCGACGAGCGCGCTTTCCTATGCGATATCCATGTCGTTTGCGATAGATGTCGTCTTTTTTGGGTCTGTCGGGTGAATCTGCACCTCTTTTGAATTTTTCTCGATGCGAAAGTTGATTCTTTGTTTGGCCTTCCAACGTCTGGCGGTGACGTCGTAATCGGTCATGCTTTTTGACGCCAAGTACTCAGCTTGCATCCCGAAGGTTTCGACAACCGGTGGAAATCCTTGTCGCACTTATCGGCTAAGGCAAAGCTTCCTTTAATCGTGATTGGTCCCTTTGGTCCAGGCAACCTCCACAACAAGTATGTATAGTGTGGCACTGCCATAAATCTAGCATATGCTGGTCGTCCCAACAGAGCGTGATATTGCGACGGAAAATCCACGACTTCAAACTCGAGCCTCTCGATTCTATAATTTTCTCGGGTCCCAAAGCGAACGTCGAGATTGATCTTTCCCAATGGATAACTTGGTTTCTCCGGTGTGACGCCGTGGAACCTTGTGTCTCGTTGGTTTCAAGTTTGCTAAGGATATGTTCATCTTCCTCAATGTATCTGCATACATAAGGTTTAAGCTGCTGCCGCCGTCTATGAACACTCGAGAGACATCAAATCCCGCGATAGCTGGCGAGAATAAGTGCTGGCCCCTGGTCGAGGAACTTGCCGCGGATGATCTGCTATTGTGAAGCCGATATCTTGTCCCGACCAATTAAGGTACTCAATCGTTGGTGGAGGCATTTTCTCTGCCATAAACACTGTCGTGAGATTACTTTCGAGCTCTATTGGATGGCCTTCCCTTGAATCATCGACACTGCTCCATTGGAATTAGGATCAACATAAGGTGGTGGTGCGGTGCTGCCGCTATTACGAGCTGATGCCGATTGTCGTCTGTAATCGCGGGAGGAGGCGGCAAGTGAATCTCGCTTACGGGTTCTCGAGGATTTCTCTGTGCTGCCCGCGCATTAGCGTTCTCTGCATACCGCAACATTGCTTGAAAATTTCGACAATCCTTCCGCAAGTGCCCTGACCGTCTTTTTCCGTTCTTTGTCGAGGAAAAAATGCATCCGGCACGGTCCGTTCATCATCTCTTCGGGGGACACGAAAGGTCTTGGGAACCTAGGCCCGCTATTTTGCCTGTTGCGTGAATCATCCTGTTATCACCTCGCTGTTCATCGCTTCTCGGTAATCATCTCTCGTTGCTTCCTCCTGTATTTGTCCGAAAACCTGCCGAAATTTGTCCTGGAGCGTCGTAGTTACAGTACGTCCGAGGAAATCTTCGCCTTGGTTGATAGTTTCGACCGCGGTCCTCCTCGCGACCTGTGTCGTTTGTTGTGGACAGCGTCTTCTCCATCTGCCCATTTATTTGCTATCTCCATTAACGCGGATATCGTCTTTGGATTGGTCCTTCCCAAGTCTTCGACGAAATCTCCACGCGACTCCTGCGACAAACGCATCTATTGCTCTCTCGTCAGATATATTTTCTGCCGAGTTTTTAATGATATTCCACCTCTGGATGTACTTCCTCATTGGCTCATCTGGCTTTTGTCGACACGCTCTCAACTCCTCTAACGACGCGGGTTTTTTGCACGTGGATCTAAAGTTCTTGACGAACACATCCTCGAAACTTTCCCAGTGTCGATGGATCCCGGAGCGAGTTTCTTTATCCAAGATCGTGCGGCTCCACTCAAATGCACTTGGATGCTTTGCATGGCTGTTGCCCTAGTTCCTCCTGTGAGCTTCACCGTCTCCAGATAGTCGACTAGCCAATCCTCTGGATCTTGAAGGCCGTCGAACTTCTTGAAATTATCGGAGTAACTTGAATCCCGAGGGGACTCGAGTTTTCCGGACTCTCCTCGTAAAGCACGGCAAGCCACACATATCTTCGTCGGTCAATTCCGGATATTGCCGATGATCCCTTCGCTTTGCCGCGCTACGTCGACTCTTGCTTGTGCTTCTTTGTGTCTCTTGCTCCACTTGGCCCTTCAAAGCCGCCGCCGTTGTCGCTGCAGGTCGTGGACTATTTTGCCTTGCCGCTCCTTCGGGAGGCGTTGATACAAATGCTTTGTCCCCATAGCTCCAACTCCTGCTACCGCCATATTGTACAATGTTTCCCTTGGATCACCCGGAGGTGGTTTAGACGCAAGGATAAAAGCATGTGTCGCCATGTACCCAGCCTACGGTGTCTTAGGGATGATGTTTCCTCTTGTATCTATCGACATGAAGGACATGTCGAGGTTACGGACCAAGTGCTCTCTTTACTCGCTTCGGGTATGTGTTGCAGCCTTGATCTTGCTCTGTTCCGCGCCTCCCGATGGCTATCACCCGTAGTTCTAGATTGTCGACTTAAATCTGACCTTCTCCGCCGGATGCGAAGCTGCCTCCTTTCTCTGTTCAACTCACCGTCTGTTTTTCCAATTCCCTGGCAGCTCGTGCGAGCCTATATTGATATGCTTGCAGTTCTTCTGGTGTGGCCGTGGTAGCCATTGGTTCTGTGCCATTCATGGCTCTCGCGGCTCTGTCCCATGCTGCTTGTGAAAGTTGAACTCTATCTCGCGGCTCTGGCCCGACGTATTTGTTGCCCAGGCCTTGTCGCAAATTGGAGGGATCGACGTATGGATTTCCCAGACTGTCGAAAGCCTCAGATGTTTCCTCTTGATCTTCAATGGCGTAAATCTGATGATACTTTGTACTCAGATCTACGTTGGGTTTGGTGACATCATCATTGAGATTGATGAAGACCTTGCCCACTGTGAGAGATTTGTCGATGAAGTCGTAACTGTCGACATCGCTTGAGCCATCGCTTATATATGAGTCCGCGGATGACTCAAACGACATGTCGTTGAAGATCTTGGCGAGTTTCTCTCTTGTTCTGGTGCTGACGTAACGTGTCGCCGAGGTTTCTTCTTCTCCTGACTCGGTTGACGATGCATAGCTTGAAAAATCTGAATCGATCACCGACGATCCCGACGAAATCGGAATCTCGACACGATACGATCCTTCCTTCTCGACGCGAAAGTGAAACCTTCCGAATGTCATCTCCATGGGCTCCGCCAGATACGCATATGCATCCAAACGGGAGGGTGGGTGAGGAACAAAATCGACAAGACCAGCAGCGATCTGTTTACCTCGATCCATTGTGTTGCTTGCGGTTGACGATGTCGAAGATCTTGAGCGTGCCATCGAGATCAGCTCCTTACGCCTCTAATTCCCACAGACGGCGCCAATTGACAAGGTATCAATTTGTCAATGCCTATGGATTGTAGGCTAGGGTTTAGTTGGAAGTAGAGGGTAAGTAGATCTCGAAGGTTTCAGCCGAAAAGTACTAGACGAATATGAGAACTAGGGTTTGCAGAAAAATGATTCGATTGATTCTTCGTCCCTCGACTCCCCCTTTATATAGGAGGTGGAGCCGAGGGATTCGTGCTATACAAGTTTACAGAGTCCGGGACGGTTTCTAACTCATCCCGCCAGATTACAAACAACACTTCCTATTACAACTCTATCTTTCCTTAGTAAATCTTGGGCTTCCGAATCTTCTTATTCTTCGGGTATTGGGCCTCCAGTAAACCCCGGGTACCATCTTCGGCAGGCCCATTTGGGATGCCTATGTCACTTATGCAAGACTTATTGATGCTTGTCTTGAAGTACTATTCATGAAAAGTCTTTGCTATATGATTCACTTGTTTACTCATGTCATATACATTGTTTTGATCGCTGCATTCACTACATATGCTTTACAAATAGTATGATCAAGGTTATGATGGCATGTCACTCCAGAAATTATCTTTGTTATCATTTTACCTGCTCGGGACGAGCAGAACTAAGCTTGGGGATGTTGATACGTCTCCGACGTATCGATAATTTCTTATGTTCCATGCCACATTATTGATGTTATCTACATGTTTTATGCACACTTTATGTCATATTCGTGCATTTTCTGGAACTAACCTATTAACAAGATGCCGAAGTGCCGATTCTTTGTTTTCTGTTTTTGGTTTCAGAAATCCTAGTAACGAAATATTCTTGGAATTGGACGAAATCAACGCCGGGGTCCTATTTTGCCACGAAGCTTCCGAGAAGACCGAAGAGGAGACGAAGTGGGGCCACGAGGTGGCGACACCATAGGCCGGCGCGGCCCAAGCCCTGGCCGCGCCGACCTAGGGTGTGGGCCCCTCGTGCCCCATCCTGACCTGCCCTTCCGCCTACTTAAAGCCTCCGTCGCGAAACCCCCGATGCGAGAGCCACGATACGGAAAACCTTCCGGAGACGCCGCCGCCGCCAATCCCATCTCGGGGATTCAGAGATCGCCTCCGGCACTCGCCGGAGAGGGGAATCATCTCCCGAGGAGGACTCTACGCCGCCATGGTCGCCTCCGGAGTGATGTGTGAGTAGTCTACCCCTGGACTATGGGTCCATAGCAGTAGCTAGATGGTTGTCTTCTCCCCATTGTGCTTAATTGTCGGATCTTGTGAGCTGCCTAACATGATCAAGATCATCTATCTGTAATTCTATATGTTGCGTTTGTTGGGATCCGATGAATAGAGAATACTTGTTATGTTGATTATCAAAGTTATGTCTATGTGTTGTTTATGATCTTGCATGCTCTCCGTTACTAGTAGATGCTCTGGCCAAGTAGATGCTTGTAACTCCAAGAGGGAGTATTTATGCTCGATAGTGGGTTCATGTCTCCGTGAATGCAGGGAGAGTGTGAAACCTCTAAGATTATGGATGTGTTGTTGCCACTAGGGATAAAACATTGGTGCTATGTTCAAGGATGTAGTCACTGATTACATTACGCGCAATACTTAATGCAATTGTCTGTTGTTAGCAACTTAATACTGGAGGGGGTTCGGATGATAACCTGAAGGTGGACTTTTTAGGCATAGATGCATGCTGGATAGCGGTCTATGTACTTTGTCGTAATGCCCAACTAAATCTCACTATACTCATCATAATATGTATGTGTATGGTCATGCCCTCTTTATTTGTCAATTGCCCAACTGTAATTTGTTCACCCAACATGCTGTTTATCTTATGGGAGAGACACCTCTAGTGAACTGTGGACCCCGGTCCAATTCTCTATACTGAAATACAATCTACTGCAATACTTGTTCTACTGTTTTCTGCAAACAATCATCATCCACACTATACATCTAATCCTTTGTTACTGACAAGCGGTGAGATTGACAACCTCACTGTTTCGTTGGGGCAAAGTACTTTGGTTGTGTTGTGTAGGTTCCACGTTGGCGCCGGAATCTCTGGTGTTGCGCCGCACTACATCCCACCGCCATCAACCTTCAACATGCTTCTTGACTCCTACTGGTTCGATTAAACCTTGGTTTCTTACTGAGGGAAACTTGCCGCTGTGCGCATCACACCTTCCTCTTGGGGTTGCCGGGGACCTGAAGAAAAGTTACATCACAGAGATCTCTAACTCCCACGTCAACTTTGCGCCAGCAACTCTTTTTCTGGCGCCGTTGCTGGGGAGATCAAGACACGCTGCAAGGGGAGTCTCCACATCTGATACGCGTACAATACGCGTCCGTTGGGAACCCCAAGAGGAAGGTGTGATGCGTACATCGGCAAGTTTTCCCTCAGTATGAAACCAAGGTTTATCGAACCAGTAGGAGCCAAGAAGCACGTTGAAGGTTGATGGCGGCGGGATGTAGTGCGGCGCAACACCAGGGATTCCGGCGCCAACGTGGAACCTGCACAACACAACCAAAGTACTTTGCCCCAACGAAACAGTGAGGTTGTCAATCTCACCGGCTTGCTGTAACAAAGGATTAGATGTATAGTGTGGAAGATGATTGTTTGCGTAAAACAAAGAGAACAATATTGGCAAGAGATTGTATTTCAGTATAGAGAATTGGACCGGGGTCCACAGTTCACTAGCGGTGTCTCTCCCATAAGATAAACAGCATGTTGGGTGAACAAATTACAGTTGGGCAATTGACAAATAAAGAGGGCATGACCATGCACATACATATTATGATGAGTATTGTGAGATTTAATCGGGCATTACGACAAAGTACATAGACCGCTATCCAGCATGCATCTATGCCTAAAAAGTCCACCTTCAGGTTATCATCCGAACCCCCTCCAGTATTAAGTTGCTAACAACAGACAATTGCATTAAGTATTGCGCGTAATGTAATCAATAACTACATCCTCGGACATAGCATCAATGTTTTATCCCTAGTGGCAACAGCACATCCATAATCTTAGAGATTTCTGTCACTTCCCCAGATTCACGGAGACATGAACCCACTATCGAGCATAAATACTCCCTCTTGGAGTTACAAGCATCTACTTGGCCAGAGCATCTACTAGTAACGGAGAGCATGCAAGATCATAAACAACACATAGACATAACTTTGATAATCAACATAACAAGTATTCTCTATTCATCGGATCCCAACAAACGCAACATATAGAATTACAGATAGATGATCTTGATCATGTTAGGCAGCTCACAAGATCCGACAATTAAGCACAATGGGGAGAAGACAACCATCTAGCTACTGCTATGGACCCATAGTCCAGGGGTAGACTACTCACACATCACTCCGGAGGCGACCATGGCGGCGTAGAGTCCTCCGGGAGATGATTCCCCTCTCCGGCAGGGTGCCGGAGGCGATCTCCTGAATCCCCCGAGATGGGATTGGCGGCGGCGGCGTCTCAGTAAGGTTTTCCGTATCGTGGCTCTCGGTACTAGGGGTTTCGCGACGGAGGCTTTAAGTAGGCGGAAGGGCAAATCAGGAGGCGGCACGAGGGGCCCACACCATAGGGCCGCGCGGCCAGGGCAGGGGCCGCGCCGCCCTAGGGTTTGGCTGCCTCGTGGCCCCACTTCGTCTCCTCTTCGGTCTTCTAGAAGCTTCGTGGCATAATAGGACCCTGGGCGTTGATTTCGTCCAATTCCGAGAATATTTCGTTACTAGGATTTCTGAAACCAAAAACAGCAGAAACAAAGAATCGGCACTTCGGCATCTTGTTAATAGGTTAGTTCCAGAAAATGCACGAATATGAAATAAAGTGTGCATAAAACATGTAGATAACATCAATAATGTGGCATGGAACACAAGAAATTATCGATACGTTGGAGACGTATCAGCATCCCCAAGCTTAGTTTTGCTCGTCCCGAGCAGGTAAAATGATAACAAAGATAATTTCTGGAGTGACATGCCATCATAACCTTGATCATACTATTTGTAAAGCATATGTAGTGAATGCAGCGATCAAAACATTGTATATGACATGAGTAAACAAGTGAATCATATAGCAAAGACTTTTCATGAATAGTACTTCAAGACAAGCATCAATAAGTCTTGCATAAGAGTTAACTCATAAAGCAATAATTCAAAATAAAGGTATTGAAGCAACACAAAGGAAGATTAAGTTTCAGCGGTTGCTTTCAACTTGTAACATGTATATCTCATGGATATTGTCAACATAGAGTAATATAATAAGTCCAATATGCAAGTATGTAGGAATCAATGCACAGTTCACACAAGTGTTTGCTTCTTGAGGTGGAGAGAAATAGGTGAACTGACTCAACAATGAAAGTAAAAGAATGGTCCTCCATAGAGGAAAAGCATCGATTGCTATATTTGTGCTAGAGCTTTGATTTTGAAAACATGAAACAATTTTGTCAACGGTAGTAATAAAGCATATGTATCATGTAAATTATATCTTACAAGTTGCAAGCCTCATGCATAGTATACTAATAGTGCCCGCACCTTGTCCTAATTAGCTTGGACTATCGGATCATCGCAATGCACATGTTTTAACCAAGTGTCACAAAGGGGTACCTCTATGCCGCCTGTACAAAGGTCTAAGGAGAAAGCTCGCATTGGATTTCTCGCTATTGATTATTCTCAACTTAGACATCCATACCGGGACAACATAGACAACAGATAATGGACTCCTCTTTTATGCATAAGCATGTAACAACAATTAATAATTTTCTCATATGAGATTGAGGATATATGTCCAAAACTGAAACTTCCACCATGGATCATGGCTTTAGTTAGCGGCCCAATGTTCTTCTCTAACAATATGCATGCTTAACCATAAGGTGGTAGATCTCTCTTACTTCAGACAAGACGAACATGCATAGCAACTCACATGAAATTCAACAAAGAGTAGTTGATGGCGTCCCCAGTGAACATGGTTATCGCACAACAAGCAACTTAATAAGAGATAAAGTGCATAAGTACATATTCAATACCACAATAGTTTTTAAGCTATTTGTCCCATGAGCTATATATTGTAAAGGTGAATGATGGAATTTTAAAGGTAGCACTCAAGCAATTTACTTTGGAATGGCGGAGAAATACCATGTAGTAGGTAGGTATGGTGGACACAAATGGCATAGTGGTTGGTTCAAGGATTTTGGATGCATGAGAAGTATTCCCTCTCGATACAAGGTTTAGGCTAGCAAGGTTATTTGAAACAAACACAAGGATGAACCGGTGCAGCAAAACTCACATAAAAGACATATTGAAAACATTATAAGACTCTACACCGTCTTCCTTGTTGTTCAAACTCAATACTAGAAATTATCTAGACCTTAGAGAGATCAAATATGCAAACCAAATTTAAGCATGCTCTATGTATTTCTTCATTAATGGGTGCAAAGTATATGATGCAAGAGCTTAAACATGAGCACAACAATTGCCAAGTAACACATTATCCAAGACATTATAGCAATTACTACATGTATCATTTTCCAATTCCAACCATATAACAATTTAACGAAGAAAAAACTTCGCCATGAATACTATGAGTAGAAACTAAGGACATACTTGTCCATATGCTACAGCAGAGCGTGTCTCTCTCCCATACAGAGAATGCCAGGATCCATTTTATTCAAACAAAACAAAAAACAAAAACAAACCGACGCTCCAAGAAAAGCACATAAGATGTGATGGAATAAAAATGTAGTTTCAGGGGAGGAACCTGATAATGTTGTCGATGAAGAAGGGGATGCCCAAGGCATCCCCAAGCTTAGACGCTTGAGTCTTCTTAGAATATGCAGGGGTGAACCACCGGGGCATCCCCAAGCTTAGAGCTTTCACTCTCCTTGATCATATTGCATCATACTCCTCTCTTGATCCTTGAAAACTTTCTCCACACCAAACTTAGAACAACTCATTAGAGGATTAGTGGACAATAAAAATTAACATGTTCAGAGGTGACACAATCATTCTTAACACTTCTGGACATTGCATAAAGCTACTGGACATTAATGGATCAAAGAAATTCATCCAACATAGCAAAAGAGGCAATGCGAAATAAAAGGCAGAATCTGTCAAAACAGAACAGTTTGTATTGACGAATTTTATCGAGGCACCAGACTTGCTCAAATGAAAATGCTCAAATTTAATGAAAGTTGCGTACATATCCGAGGATCACTCACGTAAATTGGCATAATTTTCTGAGTTACCTACAGAGAAAACAGCCCAGATTCGTGACAGCGAAGAAATCTGTTTCTGCGCAGTAATCCAAATCTAGTATGAACTTTACTATCAACGACTTTACTTGGCACAACAAAACACTAAACTAAGATAAGGAGAGGTTGCTACAGTAGTAAACAACTTCCAAGACACAAAATAAAAACAAAGTACTGTAGTAAAACCCATGGGTTGTCTCCCATAAGCGCTTTTCTTTAACGCCTTTCAGCTAGGCGTAGAAAGTGTGTATCAAGTATTATCAAGAGACGAAGTGTCAACATCATAATTTGTTCTAATAATAGAATCAAAAGGTAACTTCATTCTCTTTCTAGGGAAGTGTTCCATACCTTTCTTGAGAGGAAATTGATATTTTATATTACCTTCCTTCATATCAATGATAGCACCAACAGTTCGAAGAAAATGTCTTCCCAATATAATGGGACAAGATGCATTGCATTCAATATCCAAGATAACAAAATCAACGGGGACAAGGTTATTGTTAACGGTAATGCGAACATTATCAACTTTCCCCAAAGGTTTCTTTGTAGAATGATCAGCAAGATTAACATCCAAATAACAATTTTTCAGCGGTGGCAAGTCAAGCATATTATAAATTTTCTTAGGCATAACAGAAATACTTGCATCAAGATCACATAAGGCATTACAATCAAAATCTTTAACCTTCATCTTAATGATGGGCTCCCAACCATCCTCTAGCTTTCTAGGAATAGAGGCCTCGCGTTCTAGTTTCTCTTCTCTAGCTTTTATGAGAGCATTTGTAATATGTTTTGTGAAAGCCAAATTTATAGCACTAGCATTAGGACTTTTAGCAAGTTTTTGCAAGAACTTTATAACTTCAGAGATGTAGCAATCACCAAAATTCAAACCATTATAATCTAAAGCAATGGGATCATCATCCCCAATGTTGGAAAAAAATTTAGCAGTTTTATCACAGGCAGTTTCAGCAGTTTTAGCAGTTTCAGGCAGTTTCTCGCGCTTTGCATTAGGAGTAGAAACATTGCCAACACCAATTATTTTACCATTAATAGTAGGAGGTGCAGAAACATGTGTAGCATTAGCATTACTAGTGGTGGTAATAGTCCAAACTTTAGCTACATTCTTCTCTTTAGCTAGTTTTTCATTTTCTTCTCTATCCCACCTAGCACGCAATTCGGCCATTAATCTTATATTCTCATTAATTCTAACTTGGATGGCATTTGTTGTAGTAACAATTTTATTTTCAATATCCCTACTAGGCATAACTTTCGATTTCAAAAGATCAACATCAGAGGCAAGACTATCAACTTTAGAAGCAAGTATATCAATTTTCCCAAGCTTTTCTTCAACAGATTTGTTAAAGGCAGTTTGTGTACTAATAAATTCTTTAAGCATGGCTTCAAGTCCAGGGGGTGAATTCCTACTATTGTTGTAAGAATTCCCATAAGAATTACCATAGCCGTTGCCATTATTATAAGGATATGGCCTATAGTTGTTACTAGAATTGTTCCGGTAAGCATTGTTGTTGAAATTATTATTTTTAATGAAGTTTACATCAACATGTTCTTCTTGGGCAACCAATGAAGCTAACGGAACATTATTAGGATCAACATTAGTCCTATCATTCACAAGCATAGACATAATAGCATCAATCTTATCACTCAAGGAAGAGGTTTCTTCGACAGAATTTACCTTCTTACCTTGTGGAGCTCTTTCCGTGTGCCATTCAGAGTAATTGATCATCATATTATCAAGAAGCTTTGTTGCTTCACCAAGAGTGATGGACATAAAGGTACCTCCAGCAGCTGAATCCAATAGGTTTCGCGAAGAAAAATTCAGTCCTGCATAAAAGGTTTGGATGATCATCCAAGTAGTCAGTCCATGGGTTGGGCAATTTTTAACCAGAGATTTCATTCTTTCCCATGCTTGTGCAACATGCTCAGTATCTAATTGTTTAAAATTCATTATGCTACTCCTCAAAGATATAATTTTAGCAGGGGGATAATATCTACCAATAAAAGCATCCTTGCATTTAGTCCATGAATCAATACTATTCTTAGGTAGAGATAGCAACCAATCTTTAGCTCTTCCTATTAATGAGAAAGGGAACAATTTTAATTTTATAATGTCACCATCTACATCTTTATACTTTTGCATTTCACATAGTTCAACAAAATTATTAAGATGGGCAGCAGCATCATCAGAACTAACACCAGAAAATTGCTCTCGCATAACAAGATTTAGTAAAGCAGGTTTAATTTCAAAGAATTCTGCTGTAGTAGCAGGTGGAGCAATAGGTGTGCATAAGAAATCATTATTATTTGTGGTTGTGAAGTCACACAACTTAGTATTTTCAGGGGTGGCCATTTTAGCAGTAGTAAATAAAGCAAACTAGATAAAGTAAATGCGAGTAACTAATTTTTGTGTGCTTTTGATATAGCAAACAAGATAGCAAATAAAGTAAAACTAGCAACTATTTTTTTTTGTGTTTTGATATAATGCATCAAACAAAGTAGTAAATAAAACTAAGCAAGACAAAAACAAAGTAAAGAGATTGGGATGTGGAGACTCCCCTTGCAGCGTGTCTTGATCTCCCCGGCAACGGCGCCAGAAAAAGAGTTGCTGGCGCAAAGTTGACGTGGGAGTTAGAGATCTCTGTGATGTAACTTTTCTTCAGGTCCCCGGCAACGACGCCAGAAAAAGAGCTTGATACGCGTACAACACGCGTCCGTTGGGAACCCCAAGAGGAAGGTGTGATGCGTACAGCGGCAAGTTTTCCCTCAGTATGAAACCAAGGTTTATCGAACCAGTAGGAGCCAAGAAGCACGTTGAAGGTTGATGGCGGCGGGATGTAGTGCGGCGCAACACCAGGGATTCCGGCGCCAACGTGGAACCTGCACAACACAACCAAAGTACTTTGCCCCAACGAAACAGTGAGGTTGTCAATCTCACCGGCTTGCTGTAACAAAGGATTAGATGTATAGTGTGGAAGATGATTGTTTGCAGAAAACAGTAGAACAATATTGCAGTAGATTGTATTTCAGTATAGAGAATTGGACCGGGCTCCACAGTTCACTAGCGGTGTCTCTCCCATAAGATAAACAGCATGTTGGGTGAACAAATTACAGTTGGGTAATTGACAAATAAAGAGGGCATGACCATGCACATACATATTATGATGAGTATTGTGAGATTTAATCGGGCATTACGACAAAGTACATAGACCGCTATCCAGCATGCATCTATGCCTAAAAATCCACCTTCAGGTTATCATCCGAACCCCCTCCAGTATTAAGTTGCTAACAACAGACAATTGCATTAAGTATTGCGCGTAATGTAATCAATAACTACATCCTCGGACATAGCATCAATGTTTTATCCCTAGTGGCAACAACACATCCATAATCTTAGAGATTTCTGTCACTTCCCCAGATTCACGGAGACATGAACCCACTATCGAGCATAAATACTCCCTCTTGGAGTTACAAGCATCTACTTGGCCAGAGCATCTACTAGTAACGGAGAGCATGCAAGATCATAAACAACACATAGACATAACTTTGATAATCAACATAACAAGTATTCTCTATTCATCGGATCCCAACAAACGCAACATATAGAATTACAGATAGATGATCTTGATCATGTTAGGCAGCTCACAAGATCCGACAATTAAGCACAATGGGGAGAAGACAACCATCTAGCTACTGCTATGGACCCATAGTCCAGGGGTAGACTACTCACACATCACTCCGGAGGCGACCATGGCGGCGTAGAGTCCTCCGGGAGATGATTCCCCTCTCCGGCAGGGTGCCGGAGGCGATCTCCTGAATCCCCCGAGATGGGATTGGCGGCGGCGGCGTCTCAGTAAGGTTTTCCGTATCGTGGCTCTCTGATGCGGGGGTTTCGCGACGGAGGCTTTAAGTAGGCGGAAGGGCAAGTCAGGAGGCGGCACGAGGGGCCCACACCATAGGGCCGCGCGGCCAGGGCAGGGGCCGCGCCGCCCTAGGGTTTGGCTGCCTCGTGGCCCCACTTCGTCTCCTCTTCGGTCTTCTGGAAGCTTCGTGGCATAATAGGACCCTGGGCGTTGATTTCGTCCAATTCCGAGAATATTTCGTTACTAGGATTTCTGAAACCAAAAACAGCAGAAAACAGCAACTGGCACTTCGGCATCTTGTTAATAGGTTAGTTCCAGAAAATGCACGAATATGACATAAAGTGTGCATAAAACATGTAGATAACATCAATAATGTGGCATGGAACACAAGAAATTATCGATACGTCGGAGACGTATCAACATCCCAATCTCTTTACTTTGTTTTTGTCTTGCTTAGTTTTATTTACTACTTTGTTTGCTTCACTAAATCAAAATACAAAAAAATTAGTTGCTAGTTTTACTGTATTTGCTATCTTGTTTGCTATATCGAAAACACAAAAAAAAATTAGTTACTCGCATTTACTTTATCTAGTTTGCTTTATTTACTACTGCTAAAATGGCCACCCCTGAAAATACTAAGTTGTGTGACTTCACAACCACAAATAATAATGATTTCTTATGCACACCTATTGCTCCACCTGCTACTACAGCAGAATTCTTTGAAATTAAACCTGCTTTACTAAATCTTGTTATGCGAGAGCAATTTTCTGGTGTTAGTTCTGATGATGCTGCTGCCCATCTTAATAATTTTGTTGAACTATGTGAAATACAAAAGTATAAAGATGTAGATGGTGACATTATAAAATTAAAATTGTTCCCTTTCTCATTAAGAGGAAGAGCTAAAGATTGGTTGCTATCTCTGCCTAAGAATAGTATTGATTCCTGGACTAAATGCAAGGATGCTTTTATTGGTAGATATTATCCCCTGCTAAAATTATATCTTTGAGGAGTAGCATAATGAATTTTAAACAATTAGATACTGAGCATGTTGCACAAGCATGGGAAAGAATGAAATCTCTGGTTAAAAATTGCCCAACCCATGGACTGACTACCTGGATGATCATCCAAACCTTTTATGCAGGACTGAATTTTTCTTCGCGGAACCTATTCGATTCAGCTGCTGGAGGTACCTTTATGTCCATCACTCTTGGTGAAGCAACAAAGCTTCTTGATAATATGATGATCAATTACTCTGAATGGCACACGGAAAGAGCTCCACAAGGTAAGAAGGTAAATTCTGTCGAAGAAACCTCTTCCTTGAGTGATAAGATTGATGCTATTATGTCTATGCTTGTGAATGATAGGACTAATATTGATCCTAATAATGTTCCGTTAGCTTCATTGGTTGCCCAAGAAGAACATGTTGATGTAAACTTCATTAAAAATAATAATTTCAACAACAATGCTTATCGGAACAATTCTAGTAATAACTATAGGCCATATCCTTATAATAATGATAACGGTTATGCTAATTCTTATGGGAATTCTTACAACAATAGTAGGAATTTACCCCCTGGACTTGAAGCCATGCTTAAAGAATTTATTAGTACACAAACTGCCTTTAACAAATCTGTTGAAGAAAAGCTTGGGAAAATTGATATACTTGCTTCTAAAGTTGATAGTCTTGCCTCTGATGTTGATCTTTTGAAATCGAAAGTTATGCCTAGTAGGGATATTTAAAATAAAATTGTTACTACAGCAAATGCCATCCAAGTTAGAATTAATGAGAATATAAGATTAATGGCCGAATTGCGTGCTAGGTGGGATAGAGAAGAAAATGAAAAACTAGCTAAAGAGAAGAATGTAGCTAAAGTTTGGACTATTACCACCACTAGTAATGCTAATGCTACACATGTTGCTGCACCTCCTACTATTAATGGTAAAATAATTGGTGTTGGCAATGTTTCTACTCCTAGTGCAAAGCGTACAAAACTGCCTGAAATTGCTAAAACTGCTGAAATTGCTTGTGATAAAACTGCTGAAATTTTTTCCAACATTGGGGATGATGATCCCATTGCTTTAGATTATAATGGTTTGAATTTTGATGATTGCCACATCTCTGAAGTTATAAAGTTCTTGCAAAAACTTGCTAAAAGTCCTAACGCTAGTGCTATAAATTTGGCTTTCACGCAACATATTACAAATGCTCTCATAAAAGCTAGAGAAGAGAAACTAGAGCGCGAAGCCTCTATTCCTAGAAAGCTAGAGGATGGTTGGGAGCCCATCATTAAGATGAAGATCAAAGATTTTGATTGTAATGCTTTATGTGATCTTGGTGCAAGTATTTCTGTTATGCCTAAGAAAATCTATAATATGCTTGACTTGCCACCGCTGAAAAATTGTTATTTGGATGTTAATCTTGCTGATCATTCTACAAAGAAACCTTTAGGGAAAGTTGATAATGTTCGCATCACCGTTAACAATAACCTTGTCCCCGTTGATTTTGTTGTCTTGGGTATTGAATGCAATGCATCTTGTCCCATTATATTGGGAAGACCTTTTCTTTGAACCGTCGGTCCTATCATTGATATGAAGGAAGGTAATATAAAATATCAATTTCCTCTCAAGAAAGGTATGGAACACTTCCCTAGAAAGAGAATGAAGTTACCTTTTGATTCTATTATTAGAACAAATTATGATGTTGACACTTCGTCTCTTGATAATACTTGATACACACTTTCTGCGCCTAACTGAAAGGCGTTAAAGAAAAGCGCTTATGGGAGACAACCCATGGTTTTTACTACAGTACTTTGTTTTTATTTTGTGTCTTGGAAGTTGTTTACTACTGTAGCAACCTCTCCTTATCTTAGTTTAGTGTTTTGTTGTGCCAAGTAAAGTCGTTGATAGTAAAGTTCATACTAGATTTGGATTACTGCGCAGAAACAGATTTCTTTGCTGTCACGAATCTAGGCTGTTTTCTCTGTAGGTAACTCAGAAAATTATGCCAATTTACGTGAGTGATCCTCAGATATGTACGCAACTTTCATTCAATTTGAGAATTTTCATTTGAGCAAGTCTGGTGCCTCGATAAAATTCGTCAATACGAACTGTTCTGTTTTGACAGATTCTGCCTTTTATTTCGCATTGCCTCTTTTGCTATGTTGGATGAATTTCTTTGATCCATTAATGTCCAGTAGCTTTATGCAATGTCCAGAAGTGTTAAGAATGATTGTGTCACCTCTGAGCATGTTAATTTTTATTGTCCACTAACCCTCTAATGAGTTGTTCTAAGTTTGGTGTGGAGGAAGTTTTCAAGGATCAAGAGAGGAGTATGATGCAACATGATCAAGGAGAGTGAAAGCTCTAAGCTTGGGGATGCCCCGGTGGTTCACCCCTGCATATTCTAAGAAGACTCAAGCATCTAAGCTTGGGGATGCCCAAGGCATCCCCTTCTTCACCGACAACATTATCATGTTCCTCCCCTGAAACTATATTATTATTCCATCACATCTTATGTGCTTTTCTTGGAGCGTCGGTTTGTTTTTGTTTTTGTTTTGTTTGAATAAAATGGATCCTAGCATTCACTGTATGGGAGAGAGACACGCTCCGCTGTAGCATATGGACAAGTATGTCCTTAGTTTCTACTCATAGTATTCATGGCGAAGTTTCTTCTTCGTTAAATTGTTATATGGTTGGAATTGGAAAATGATACATGTAGTAAATTGCTATAATGTCTTGGATAATGTGATACTTGGCAATTGTTGTGCTCATGTTTAAGCTCTTGCATCATATACTTTGCACCCATTAATGAAGAAATACATAGAGCATGCTTAAATTTGGTTTGCATATTTGGTCTCTCTAAGGTCTAGATAATTTCTAGTATTGAGTTTGAACAACAAGGAAGACAGTGTAGATTCTTATAATGTTTACAATATGTCTTTTATGTGAGTTTTGCTGCACCGGTTCATCCTTGTGTTTGTTTCAAATAGCCTTGCTAGCCTAAACCTTGTATCGAGAGGGAATACTTCTCATGCATCCAAAATCCTTGAGCCAACCACTATGCCATTTGTGTCCACCATATCTACCTACTACATGGTATTTCTCCGCCATTCCAAAGTAAATTGCTTGAGTGCTACCTTTAAAATTCCATCATTCACCTTTGCAATATATAGCTCATGGGACAAATAGCTTAAAAACTATTATGGTATTGAATATGTACTTATGCACTTTATCTATTATTAAGTTGCTCGTTGTGCGATAACCATGTTCACTGGGGACGCCATCAACTACTCTTTGTTGAATTTCATGTGAGTTGCTATGCATGTTCGTCTTGTCTGAAGTAAGAGAGATCTACCACCTTATGGTTAAGCATGCATATTGTTAGAGAAGAACATTGGGCCGCTAACTAAAGCCATGATCCATGGTGGAAGTTTCAGTTTTGGACATATATCCTCAATCTCATATGAGAAAATTATTAACTGTTATTACATGCTTATGCATAAAAGAGGAGTCCATTATCTGTTGTCTATGTTGTCCCGGTATGGATGTCTAAGTTGAGAATAATCAATAGCGAGAAATCCAATGCGAGCTTTCTCCTTAGACCTTTGTACAGGCGGCATAGAGGTACCCCATTGTGACACTTGGTTAAAACATGTGCATTGCGATGATCCGGTAGTCCAAGCTAATTAGGACAAGGTGCGGGCACTATTAGTATACTATGCATGAGGCTTGCAACTTGTAAGATATAATTTACATGATACATATGATTTATTACTACCGTTGACAAAATTGTTTCATGTTTTCAAAATCAAAGCTCTAGCACAAATATAGCAATCGATGCTTTTCCTCTATGGAGGACCATTCTTTTACTTTCATTGTTGAGTCAGTTCACCTATTTCTCTCCACCTCAAGAAGCAAACACTTGTGTGAACTGTGCATTGATTCCTACATACTTGCATATTGCACTTATTATATTACTCTATGTTGACAATATCCATGAGATATACATGTTACAAGTTGAAAGCAACCGCTGAAACTTAATCTTCCTTTGTGTTGCTTCAATACCTTTACTTTGATTTATTGCTTTATGAGTTAACTCTTATGCAAGACTTATTGATGCTTGTCTTGAAGTACTATTCATGAAAAGTCTTTGCTATATGATTCACTTGTTTACTCATGTCATATACATTGTTTTGATCACTGCATTCACTACATATGCTTTACAAATAGTATGATCAAGGTTACGATGGCATGTCACTCCAGAAATTATCTTTGTTATCGTTTTACCTGCTCGGGACGAGCAGAACTAAGCTTGGGGATGCTGATACGTCTCCGACGTATCGATAATTTCTTGTGTTCCATGCCACATTATTGATGTTATCTACATGTTTTATGCACACTTTATGTCATATTCGTGCATTTTCTGGAACTAACCTATTAACAAGATGCCGAAGTGCCGATTCTGTTTTCTGCTGTTTTTGGTTTCAGAAATCCTAGTAACGAAATATTCTCGGAATTGGACGAAATCAACGCCCAGGGTCCTATTTTGCCACGAAGCTTCCAGAAGACCGAAGAGGAGACGAAGTGGGGCCACGAGGCGCCCAAACCCTAGGGCGGCGCGGCCTGCCCCTTGGCCGCGCCGACCTGTAGTGTGGGGCCCTCGTGTGGCCCCCTAACCTGCCCTTCCGCCTACTTAAAGCCTCCGTCGCGAAACCCCCAGTACCGAGAGCCACGATACGGAAAACCTTCCAGAGACGCCGCCGCCGCCAATCCCATCTCGGGGGATTCAGGAGATCACCTCCGGCACCCTGCCGGAGAGGGGAATCATCTCCCGGAGGACTCTACGCCGCCATGGTCGCCTCCGGAGTGATGTGTGAGTAGTCTACCCCTGGACTATGGGTCCATAGCAGTAGCTAGATGGTTGTCTTCTCCCCATTGTGCTTAATTGTCGAATCTTGTGAGCTGCCTAACATGATCAAGATCATCTATCTGTAATTCTATATGTTGCGTTTGTTGGGATCCAATGAATAGAGAATACTTGTTATGTTGATTATCAAAGTTATGTCTATGTGTTGTTTATGATCTTGCATGCTCTCCGTTACTAGTAGATGCTCTGGCCAAGTAGATGCTTGTAACTCCAAGAGGGAGTATTTATGCTCGATAGTGGGTTCATGTCTCCGTGAATCTGGGGAAGTGACAGAAATCTCTAAGATTATGGATGTGCTGTTGCCACTAGGGATAAAACATTGGTGCTATGTTCAAGGACGTAGTTACTGATTACATTACGCGCAATACTTAATGCAATTGTCTGTTGTTAGCAACTTAATACTGGAGGGGGTTCGGATGATAACCTGAAGGTGGACTTTTTAGGCATAGATGCATGCTGGATAGCGGTCTATGTACTTTGTCGTAACCCCAATTAAATCTCACAATACTCATCATAATATGTATGTGCATGGTCATGCCCTCTTTATTTGTCAATTGCCCAACTGTAATTTGCTCACCCAACATGCTGTTTATCTTATGGGAGAGACACCGCTAGTGAACTGTGGACCCCGGTCCAATTCTCTATACTGAAATACAATCTACTGCAATACTGTTCTACTGTTTTCTGCAAACAATCATCTTCCACACTATACATCTAATCCTTTGTTACAAAGAAGCGGTGAGATTGACAACCTCACTGTTTTGTTGGGGCAAAGTACTTTGGTTGTGTTGTGCAGGTTCCACGTTGGCGCCGGAATCCCTGGTGTTGCGCCGCACTACATCTCGCCGCCATCAACCTTCAACGTGCTTCTTGGCTCCTACTGGTTCGATAAACCTTGGTTTCATACTGAGGGAAAACTTGCCGTTGTACGCATCACACCTTCCTCTTGGGGTTCCCAACGGACGCGTGCTGTACGCGTATCACACGCCTCCTGTGAAACCTAAGACTGGCCCTAAGCCTGATGCTGAGTGTTATTACTGCAAGAAGAAGGGACACTGGAAGCGTAATTGCTCCAAGTATTTGGCGGATCTGAAGAGCGGCCTTGTCAAGAAGAAGAAAGAAGGTATATCTGATATACATGTTATAGATGTTTATCTTACTGGTTCTCGTACTAGTACCTGGGTATTTGATACTGGTTCGGTTGCTCATATTTGTAACTCGAAACAGGAACTAAAGAATAAACGAAGACTACTAAAGGATGAAGTGACCATGCGCGTTGGAAATGGATCCAAAGTCGATATGATCGCTGTCGGCACACTTCCTCTACATCTACCTTCGGGATTAGTTTTAAGCCTCAATAATTGTTATTTTGTACCCGCGTTGAGCATGAACATTATATCTGGATCTTGTTTAATGCAAGACGGTTATTCATTCAAGTCTGAGAATAATGGTTGTTCTATTTTTATGAATAATATCTTTTATGGTCGAGCACCTGAAAAGAATGGCTTATTTCTGTTAGATCTCGATAGTAGTGATACACATATACATAACATTGATGCTAAGCGAATTAAATTGAATGATAATTCTACTTATATGTGGCACTGTCGTCTTGGTCATATTGGAGTGAAACGCATGAAGAAACTCCATACCGATGGATTACTTGAATCACTTGACTTTGAGTCACTTGATAGATGCGAAGCATGTCTAATGGGAAAAATGACTAAGACTCCATTCTCTGGTATTATGGAGCGAGCTACTGACTTATTGGAAATCATACATACCGATGTGTGCGGACCAATGAGTGTAGCATCGCGCGGTGGTTATCGTTATGTTCTAACCTTCACAGATGATCTGAGTAGATATGGGTATATCTATTTCATGAAATATAAATCCGAAACTTTTGAGAAGTTTAAGGAATTCCAAAGTGAAGTAGAAAATCAACGTAACAAGAAGATTAAATTTCTACGATCTGATCGCGGAGGTGAATATCTGAGTTATGAGTTTGGCATGCATTTAAAGAAATGCGGAATACTTTCACAATTGACACCGCCGGGAACACCACAACGAAACGATGTGTCCGAACGTCGTAATCGAACTCTCTTAGATATGGTTCGTTCTATGATGTCTCTTACTGATTTGCTGTTATCATTTTGGAGTTATGCATTAGAGACAGCCGCATTCACTTTAAATAGAGCACCATCAAAATCCGTTGAAACGACACCGTATGAATTATGGTTTAATAAGAAACCTAAGCTGTCGTTCCTGAAAATTTGGGGTTGCGAAGCCTATGTAAAAAAGTTACAACCGGACAAGCTAGAGCCCAAAGCGAAGAAATGCGTCTTCATAGGATATCCTAAGGAAACTATAGGGTACACTTTCTATCACAGATCCGAAGGCAAGATCTTTGTTGCTAAGAACGGAACCTTTCTTGAGAAAGAATTTCTCACTAAAGAAGTGACTGGAAGAAAAGTAGAACTCGATGAGATTGAAGAATCTCTGCTCGTTGATCGAGTAGCGCAGTACCGGAAGATGTTCCTGTGCCGCCTGCACCGGCAACAGAGGAAGCTAATGATAATGATCATGAAACTTCAAATGAGATAGCTACTGAACCTCGCAGATCGACAAGGGAACGTGCCACTCCAGATTGGTATGATCCTTGTCTAAATGTCATAATTGTGGATAACAATGATGAAGACCCTGCGACGCATGAAGAAGCGATGATGAGCCCAGATTCCAACAAATGGCAAGAAGCCATGAAATCCGAAATGGGATCCATGTATGATAACAAAGTATGGACTTTGGTAGACTTACCTGATAGCCGCAAGGCTGTCGAGAATAAATGGATCTTCAAGAGAAAAACAGATGCTGATGGTAATATTACTATCTATAAAGCTCGACTTGTCGCAAAGGGTTTCCGACAAATTCAAGGTGTTGACTACGATGAGACTTTCTCACCTATAGCGAAGCTAAAATCTGTGAGGATTTTGTTAGCAATAGCTGCATTTTTTCGATTATGAGATTTGGCAGATGGATGTCAAAACGGCGTTCCTTAATGGAGATATTGAGGAAGAGTTGTATATGGTACAACCCAAAGGTTTTGTCGATCCTAAAAATGCTGACAAAGTATGCAAGCTTCAACGTTCAATCTATGGACTAAAGTAAGCATCGAGAAGTTGGAACCGACGCTTTGATAAGGTGATCAAAGACTTCGGGTTTATACAGTGTCATGGAGAGGCCTGTATTTACAAGAAAGTGAGTGGGAGCTCTGTAGCATTCCTGATATTATATGTAGATGACATATTATTGATTGGTAATGATATAGAACTATTAAGCAGTGTAAAGGGTTATTTGAATAATAGTTTTTCAATGAAAGACCTTGGTGAAGCATCGTATATATTAGGCATCAAGATTTATAGAGATAGATCAAGACGTCTAATTGGGCTATCACAGAGTACATACCTGGACAAGATTCTAAAGAAGTTTAGAATGAACGAAAGTAAGAAAGGATTCATACCTATGTTACCAGGCAAGGTCTTGAGTAAGACTCAAGGTCCGGCTACGGCAGAAGAAAGAGAAAGGATGAGTCAGATCCCCTATGCCTCGGCAGTAGGCTCTATCATGTATGCCATGCTATGTACAAGACCGGATATAGCACATGCTGTTAGTTTGACTAGCAGATATCAAAGTGATCCAGGAATGGAACACTGGACAACGGTTAAGAATATCCTGAAGTACTTGAAAAGAACTAAGGATATGTTTCTTTGTTATGGAGGTGACCAAGAGCTCGTTGTAACAAGTTACACTGATGCAAGTTGGAACACTGATCCTGATGACTCTAAAGTCACAGTCTGAGTACGTGTTTATATTGAATGGTGCTGCAGTAAGCTGGGCAAGCTCGAAGCAGTGCACGGTGGCGAAATCCTCAACAAAATCGGAGTACATAGCGGCTTCAGAGGCTTCATCAGAAACGGTATGGATGAAGAGGTTCATTGTAGAGCTCGGTGTGGTTCCTAGTGCATTGGACCCACTAGTTATCTACTGTGACAACATGGGTGCCATCGCCAATGCACAAGAACCAAGGTCACACAAGAGGCTGAAGCATATCAAGTTGCGTTATCATTCGATTCACGAGTACATCGAAGATGGAGAAGTAAAGATTTGCAAAGTACACACTGATCTGAATGTAGCAGATCCGTTGACTAAAGCTCTCCCTAGGGCAAAGCATGACCAACACCAGAATGCCATGGGTGTTAGGTACCTTACAATGTAATCTAGATTATTGACTCTAGTGCAAGTGGGAGACTATTGGAGATATGCCCAAGAGGCAATAATTAAAGTGGTTATTATATATCTTTATGTTTATGATAAATGTTTATATACCATGCTATAATTGTATTAACAGAAACATTGATACATGTGTGTTATGTAAACAAACAAATGAGTCCCTAGTAAGCCTCTTAACTAGCTTGTTGATTAATAGATGATTAGTTTCATAATCATGAACATTGGATGTTATTAATGACAAGGTTATATCATTATATGAATGATGTAATGGACACACCCAATTAAGCGTAGCATAAGATCACGTCATTAAGTTATTTGCTATAAGCTTTCGATACATAGTTACCAAGTCCTTATGACCATGAGATCATATAAATCACTTATACCGGAAAGGTACTTTGATTACATCAAACGCCACTGCGTAAATGGGTGGTTATAAAGGTGGGATTAAGTATCCGGAAAGTATGAGTTGAGGCATATGGATCAATAGTGGGATTTGTCCATTCCGATGACGGATAGATATACTCTGGGCCCTCTCGGTGGAATGTCGTCTAATGTATTGCAAGCATATGAATAAGTTCATAAGAGACCACATACCACGGTACGAGTAAAGAGTACTTGTCAGGAGACGAGGATGAACAAGGTATAGAGTGATACCGATGATCAAACCTCGGACAAGTAAAATATCGCGTGACAAAGGGAATTGGTATCGTATGTGAATGGTTCATTCGATCACTAAGTCATCGTTGAATATGTGGGAGCCATTATGGATCTCCAGATCCCGCTATTGGTTATTGGTCGGAGTGAGTACTCAACCATGTCCGCATAGTTCGCAAACCGTAGGGTGACACACTTAAAGTTGGATGTTGAAATGGTAGAACTTGAATATGGAATGGAGTTCGAATATTTGTTCGGAGTCCCGGATGAGATCCCGGACATCACGAGGAGTTCCGGAATGGTCCGGAGAATAAGATTCATATATAGGATGTCATTTTATGTGATTTAAAATGATGCGGAAGGTTCTATGGAAGGTTCTAGAAGGTTCTAGAAAAGTCCGGAAGAAACCACCAAGGAGGGACTCCACCTCCATGGCCGGCCAACCCTAGAAGGGGAGGAGTCCCAAGTGGACTCCCCCAAAGGGGGCCGGCCACCCCCTCCATGGAAGGTGGAACTCCCACCTCTAGTGGGAGTCCTAGCTTGGGTAGGTTTTCCTATCATATGGAAGGTTTTGGGTTCGGGTCTTATTCGGAGACTTGTAGTCCAACCCTTGGAGCTTCCACCTATATAATGAGGGACAAGGGGAGGGGGCCGGCCACCTCAAGACCACCACCTGGCCGCACCCCCCAAGTGGCCGGCCACCCCCTCCCAAACCCTAGCCGCCCCCTCTCCTCCATAGCTCCCGCGTGCTTTAGCGAAGCTCCGCCGGAGTTCTCCACCGCCACCGACATCATGCCGTCGTGCTGTCGGATTCAAGAGGAGCTACTACTTCCGCTGCCCGCTGGAACGGGAGGTGGATGTCGTCTTCATCAACAACCGAACGTGTGACCGAGTACGGAGGTGCTGCCCGTTCGTGGCGCCGTGATCAAGATCTTCTACGCGCTTTTGCAAGCGGCAAGTGAACGTCTACCGCAGCAACAAGAGCCTCATCTTGTAGGCTTGGGAATCTCTTCAAGGGTGAGACTCGACAATCCCCTCGTTGCTACCGTCTTCTAGATTGCATCTTGGCTTGGATTTCGTGTTCGCGGTAGGAAATTTTTTGTTTTCTATGCTACGTTATCCTACAAGTATATGTTTACTATGTATTCAAATTTGTAATCTTATTTTATTCAAATTATGTGTAGAGACAATGTAATGGGCTTGGCTATCAATAAAATGTGTGTTTACTTTATTGTACAAGTTCTTTACTTTACTATTTGAGTTATAGGATAACTTGAATTCAAATTTGAATATAAGATTCAAATTCCAGTTTTTGAATTCAAATGACCCTAGATGTTATCTTTTCCATGTTTTCCCTTTTCTACTAAATATGAACAAAGATTCTCTCGAAACCAGACATGTCGAGATGATAACCCTAATTCATCAAGACTCATATCAGGTTCTCGATCACTTTGAGTTTTCAATCGAAGCGAAAATTTTCCCCCACTTTTTAAGATGAACGTACAAATCCTAACTCTACCCTCGCATGTCCTATAAACATGGGGTGTTACAATCACCGAGATGAGCCATATCACACACACAACCTATACGACCTTTAGACCTAACACACCACAAAAAATATCCATGGTTCTCAATACCTCCCTTAGCATGTTCGACAGAGGGTAGGAGAATCCGTGTGCTCATTGGCAGGAAGACCCGTCGAGAGAGGAGGGGGATCTCGAGTGGAGGGAGGCGATTGGTTTTTTGTGTGTGATATCAATTCATCGAGTAGGTATTACCGTAGGAATCCAAATGTTGGGGAGGCGTAAAAAATGCATATATTATTTATCTTCGTCTATAACAATTACAACTTTAATAATAAAATAATTTCAATCAAACACTAGATAATATCTCATAAAATGGATATTGACTCACCTTTTTGTGATTTCTACCAAAAAAACAAGGTGGTATGAACAAGTGAATCCCATTAGAGAGATGAAAGACCTATGCAACCCTGCCTTGCTTAGGACATGAAGGCTTTGATGTAATGCATACTTTGTCTACAAATTCTTATTGACTATGCATGACTTAGTGGCACATACTGTGATTTGGTTACTTTTTAAGCAGCCCATAACCACAAAACAATGATTTATCATAACTTCTGACACAACGAATGTTGAATATCTTCGACACATCCTTTAATGACTTGTTATATTCGTGACACTATACATGTATTTATACTTGTACGAAGAAAGAGAAGAAGGAATGCTGAAAATGTCAATCTCACTGTTTCCTAAATAAGCTTCATTAAAGATATCATGTAGTCGGATTACATGAGGGCCATGCCATAAACCACATGATCTCGAGTAGAGAAACCCGTCTTCATAACCTTCATAGTTGTAACTACATGATGCTTGCAGTACCACCAATCTATAGAACTCTCTTATAAGAGAACACAATATTCTCTTTACCTATTCTCTCCTCCAACTAAGTAGAAATTAAATATGACATCTCTTAGAGAAGACACGTCACCGAGAAGGTGATTTTCCCCATCATACCATACACATTCGCTTAACAACATAATTTTATATTGAAATTAATTATTTCTCATTAATTACTAGGAATGATAGTAACAATTAATGTATCAGAGGCGTAAATTATAGCTATTGTCCGCTCTACTAGATAATTTGGAGGGCTAAGGAAAAGAATTCTCTACCTAGGATTGAGTATAAATATCGAAAACATACAAAATTACACTCAATCCAAAATTAGCCGAAGACTTAAAAAACTCTAAAAAAAAGAGTGTGGAAATAAATTAGTACAAGCCTTTGATATACCAGTACTACTACTAACTTTGCTTACAATCCGTTAAATAATGTTCGCAACCTCCGAATCAAAACTTTCTCTTTAGCTTTGCATAATCCTGATTGCCTCCTCCCATATGGAAACGTGGAAGAAAGAAAAAGTCACTCGAGAATTCAGATCGCCGTGACCCGTGAGATTCAACACCGTAAAACCACTAGCGCAAAGAGGCGGAGGACGCGACGCAGGCACAAGAACAGCAGCGCGAGCAGCAGCGGCGGAAAAACCCTCGCCGCCGAACGGCGCCCGCCGCCGCCCGCCGCCGCCGATCCGATCCCGTCGAGACTGAGCAGGTAAACCCCTTCAAACTCCCACCTCGCATCCCCTTCCCCGATTGGCGCAGAGACCCGATCTGAGCGTCCGTTCCCCGGCGACCCCGCAGCTACCCCCCTCGATCCGAGCGGTCGCGGCGCGGGCATGGCGCGGTTCGAGGTGAACGGCAAGTCCGTGGAGGGCGTGGACCTGCTGCGGCGGCGCCACTGGACGGCGCGCCTCGACTTCTGGCCTTTCCTCGCGCTCTACGCGCTCTGGCTGCTGCTCGCCGTCCCGGCGCTCGACTTCACCGACGCCCTCGTCATCCTCGGCGTGCTCTCCGCCTCCCACATCCTCGCGTTCCTCTTCACCGCTTGGTCCGTCGACTTCCGGGCCTTCGTCGGCCACTCCAAGGCGAGACACCTCCCACCCCCAACATAGTCAACATTACCCACATCTGCTTGCTGTGCAGTCTATATAGGGTTAAATATCTTATACTTGTTTGCGGCGCAGGTGAAGGATATCCATGCGGCAAATGCATGCAAAGTAATCCCTGCCAAGTTCCTGGGGTCAAAAGAGATTGTGCCTCTGCATATACAGAAAACTGTAAGTTCGTGGTTTTGCGGTGAACTGGTTTATGTGGCTATGTTTGGTCACTGTGTGTGGTTTGTGTGGCTCTTCAGGTTGCCTCTTCGTCGGCTTCAGGTGAGACAGAGGAGATCTACTTTGATTTCCGGAAGCAGAGATTCTTCTATTCCGCAGAGAAGGATAACTTCTTCAAGCTCCGGTATCCGACAAAGGACTTATTTGGGCATTACATCAAGGGCACCGGGTATGGAACAGAGGCCAAGATAAACACTGCTGTGGACAAGTGGGGGAGAAACATGTAAGCTGCAGTTTTGATCCCTGTTTTTGACTTACAGTAGTTGAGGTAGATGACTTTAAGTTGATCACTTATCGTATAGTTGTGGATGCAGATGGCATCATTGTTAATGATATACATATCATCCTGTGAAAACTATTGTGGCCTTCGTTAACCCTAGGCTTCCTTTTGTTTTGCCAAGTTAGGGTTGGGCTACATTGTAGCAGAATTGTGCCCTGAAATTATGCAATTCGATATTAAGTCATGTTTCATTTTAGTGCCAAATTCCGTAGGGAAGTCCCAAATCGACATATTTAAAATATACATTGTATGACCGAGGAGAATATCATGGCATGAGAGTAGAGAAACCTTGTTGATGTGCCACGTGCATTCTTATTACATATACTGACATGCACTCCTACCAGCCTCTTGTATGTTGCATAAACCATTACCGGAGTAGAGTCTAAACTGTAAATAGGAGTTGAAGGGATTGGCATCATACATAAATATGTTCACACAACCTGTGAAATTCAGTTCTCACACATGCAAATATCTTAATATCACTTAAATAGATAATATGTTGCTGTTGTGGAACAAATTGTGGATATCGAATGGGCGCAAAACAGAGTTTGGTACACGAATTACTTTCATGCGAGCAAAGAGAAGTTTCTGTATATCTGTAGTTTGAAACCAGGAACTCTGCAACAGTTATTCAATTGAATATCTAGCTTTGAACACCGAAGCTTACAACATACATCAACTGTTTAACTATAGTGGCTAATGCTTGTAATTTTTTTCCCTCTAGATTTGAGTATCCACAGCCCACATTTCAGAAATTAATGAAGGAGCAATGCATGGAACCATTTTTTGTTTTCCAGGTTAGCCTCTTTTGACATCTTACCTTCTATTTTGCTTATATGTCTTTTCTAACAGTGAGCTATTACTACTACAGGTTTTTTGTGTTGGCCTTTGGTGTCTGGATGAGTATTGGTACTACAGTCTGTTTACTCTTTTCATGCTCTTCCTATTTGAGTCTACTATGGCGAAGAATAGATTGAAGACATTGACTGAGCTTAGGCGTGTGAAAGTTGATAATCAGATTGTGTTGACTTACCGCTGTGGAAAGTATGCCTCATTCATTTGACTTATTCTTTACACTGTTTCAAGTATATATCACATCCTAATCATGCTTTATTTGTTTATTTATTCAGATGGGTTAAAATCACAGGGACAGAACTATTACCTGGAGATATTGTGTCAATAGGCCGCTCGCCTAGTGGTGAAGATAGATCTGTACCAGCAGATATGCTATTAATGGCTGGATCCGCAATAGTAAATGAAGCTATTCTTACAGGAGAGTCTACTCCGCAGTGGAAGGTTTTCCTCTATCGCTCTACCCTCCCTCTTATTAGTTCCATCCAGCAAGTTCTGTTTCTAATTTGGAGCGTAGCATTACTTTTCTGTGCCATACTGAAACTTCATGATTTTTTTTCTTACAAAAGATGCATGCACAGTTGCACACTACTTTGAAATATCCTATATGTTTGTAATTGTATTGTATGCTAGACATGGATATACTCCCTCCATTCCAATAAATAAGCCTTTTAAAAAAAAATTCAAGTAAAGTTTGATCAGACTTTTTAGAAAAATCTATCAACAAATATGATACTCTATAGATATCATATGAAAATATATTTCATGATGTATCTGTAATATTGATTTTGTATTTTGCATGTTAATGCTTTTTTTGTAAAAACTTGGTCAAACTTTACATGGTTTAACTTTTCAAAAATAATAGAAGCCTTATTCATTGGAATAGGGGTAGTATTGTATATAAATTATGGTTTGCGTGTAGTGCAAAAAATATGGAAATTGAAAGAGTTACTGAAGAATTGAAAGAATTACTTAATAAATACCTGCAGTTATGCATGTGAGCAAGGTACAAATGTATGAATCATCTAGGTAATATTTTAGTTTGGTTTCCAGCTCACCATTTGAGAAGACAATATGCCTGTACCATGATTACCAGAATGGCTGGGGCAAAAACACCACCTTCAACTGAATGAGACGGTATTATTCTCAAAAGGAAAGGAAAAATTGAGCTGGTATATGCAGCGAAGCAGAACAATTGTGCTTCTTTTCCACTTATTTACTGGAATTAGTAGCCCAATTTATTCTAGCCAGAAAAGTGTTGAGTATTGTGTTAATCCAACTGTAGCATCTAAATATTGTCTTCCCTTCTTCCAGACATGTTCTATGATTTCCCATAGCATTTTTTTGTTCATCTTGTTCTAGTTCTGAATGATCATCTACTCCTATAGGTCTCAGTTGCTGGTCGTGGCCCTGATGAAATGTTATCGATAAAGCGAGATAAGAATCATATCCTATTTGGTGGCACCAAGATACTGCAACACACACCAGATAAGGTAGATATATCATTTATGCTAACAATCTATTTTTTTAAAAGCTTTATAGTATTGTTGACCCCTTTTCTTCTATTCAGTCTGTAAATCTTCGAGCACCTGATGGTGGTTGTGTAGCTTTTGTAATGAGGACTGGATTTGAGACAAGCCAGGGAAAATTGATGAGAACTATCTTATTCTCAACTGAGAGGGTAACTTCATTTCCTGAGTAAAAATTACTGTGACTTCTGAGTATGCAAATTTAAAGCTATTTTAATTGCATGACAGGTTACTGCGAATAGCAAGGAAAGTGGCCTGTTTATACTATTCTTGCTTTTCTTTGCGATAATTGCATCAGGTTATGTGCTTATGAAGGTAATTTACATAACACCAAGATTGGGAGAATTCATTAATCTTTCTTGTGCACTATCATTTCTTAACTGAAGTACTGAAGTTACATACATCCATTGAATTGTTCGTTTATTGTGAACTTCCTTGTATCATTGAATTGCTCGTTGATTCATATATAGGGACTGGAGGATCCTACAAGGAGCAGATATAAACTTTTCTTGAGTTGTTCGTTGATTCTTACTTCTGTGATCCCTCCTGAACTGCCGATGGAGTTGTCTATAGCGGTTAATACATCTTTAATTGCGTTGGTACGGCGCGGCATTTTCTGCACAGAACCATTCAGAATACCATTTGCTGGGAAGGTTAGTAAAAGAACCATATTATGCTCCTGTTTCTTCTTTCTGTACAATAACTTCTTACAAACTCTCTTGTACCAGGTTGACATATGCTGCTTTGATAAGACTGGGACATTGACATCGGATGATATGGTAAACTATTTTCTTGTAAAAAAAGATCATTTAATTGGAGGTTTGTTAACAAAGGAATCCCATACTTCAGGAGTTCCAAGGGGTTGTTAGTCTGGAAGGCGATGAAGAATTAATATCTGATGCAAACAAGCTTCCTCTCCGCATTCAAGAAGTGCTGTCCAGTTGCCATGCATTAGTATTTGTGGATAACAAACTGGTACGTGGTGTGCGATGAGCACTAATAACAGTCTACATGAACCATAATCAAGGAAAGTCACATGCCTTTTTGTAATTCTATATTCCATTTTTAAAGGTTGGTGACCCCCTTGAAAAAGCTGCAATAAAGGGCATAGACTGGATCTACACCTCTGACGAGAAGGCCATGTCTAGGAGGTAAGCTATCATCTGTTGCTGCGTATATACTTACCTGAACAACTATGCGCTTCATTAGTAAGCCTTACAAATCGTAAAATTTATGCCATGGTTATAGACTGTTCTTTATCCCATCGAACAAATTGAAATTACTGGAATTTTCCTGTTTGGAGTTGAAGTAGGCTGAGTCTTACTCCATTTCACTATAACTGTCTCCGGCATTAGGAGTACCTGTTTCCAGTTGTCTGCCCATGGAGGAATAAAGCGTAGTGATTACGGTTTCTCTCACCCGTGTTGAAATGCTTTTAAATAAGCTGTTCTTATTCTGGATATTATTAGGTGCATGCGTCGTCATTTCCCATTAACTTGTGCTTCCCTACCCTGTGTGCATGGTTAGCTGATGACAGTTATTTTAGAATAGAGAATATTGCTACTTTAGGGGGGGATATTATTATCCATGACTGTATTTACAATAGTCATTGGAATCAGTTGGATCTTTGATTGACTAATACTTCCATTTTGAGGTAGTAATCACCTTGCTTGTTAAGCCCATCTTGAGCTCTTAACCATATTACCTTTGATTATTGACTTAGTGTAATGTAACATTCTGCCAACAGTTTCCCTTTCCTTTTCTGAACTTCGTCCATATTTTACTTGGACAAATAAAGATTGTAACTGCCCATTCCTTGATCCATTAACCTTCCTTTTGATGAAGCGAATCTCATCTGGAAAAATATATTTTTCTTCGATATCAAAGCCTAACTGACTACTCTTTATCAGTTTTTTCTTGAGGACTTCAAAAAATATTTGTAGTGTGGGTTGGATCTCTTTAATTAGTGATAGGGCTATATATTTTGCCATTAGCAGAAGATTGTCAAGTTTTATTCACTTAATGAGTTACTTCCAGTTAAGTTAGTATTCTAGCATCAGTTAAGGTGTGTTCACTCAATATCTTGACGCTCTACTCTGCCCATTGCAGACCTGGTGGCCAACCTGTACAGATTGTACACAGATATCACTTTGCTTCTCACTTGAAGAGAATGTCTGTTATTGTGCGTATTCAGGAGAAATTTTATGCTTTCATAAAGGTAAGGTTCTAACAGACTAAATAATATATTCAGTTCTTACGGTTTTAAGACAAGTTATTAATATGTTGAACAAGCATCCTTCATTAGAATATCATTTATCGAGTAGTGTCGAGCAGTGTTAAGGATTGATATGCAGTCACAGACAAAAGTTTCAATGGTTATATCTCCTCTCCTAGTTGAGAGAATAACCATGACTGCGATTTTTAGTCTTTTCATTAATTTGGCCATCGGTGTAAGCTGTTTCTGTGTTTCAAGATCCCTTCTATTTTTTTATTTGTCCTTTCTCCATTGAATTGTTAGTAATAGTGGTTTTTTTTCTTTCACATCTTGTGGTTTCCAGGGCGCTCCAGAGACCATCCAAGAGAGGTTAGTTGATTTACCTGCTGCATATGTGGAAACATACAAAAAGTACACGCGCCAGGGCTCTCGGGTCTTATCTCTTGCATACAAACTGCTGCCAGAGATGCCTGTAAGTTCTTTTGGTGTAAAACCATTACTTTTTCCTGATTTTATTCTTTTGTAAGTGTACTTCCACAATTTTCCCAAGCCAGTACATAACAAAATTATTATAAGGACCAAGGAGCAACTCTTTCAATTTTTTATGTAAAGGGGACCATATGAGTTCTAACCACTACAAGTGTTTTTCTTTTTGAGCTTAACTTCATGGGATTCTGATTTTATAATTTAATGGTATCCCGCCATGCACACAGCTTGTTGTAAAAATCCCCAGCAATTAGTAGCAAGACACTGAAACTGTATGAATCGGTGATGATAAGCTAGGTTAAGTATGGTGCAAAGAACTCTGGCTGCACCCAAATGTGAAATACATCAGCAGGAAAGTCAGTATCCATTCCGAAATATCGTTTTGTGCTAGCTATATGTCTATTGATGTACCAGACATGTTTGCAAAATTGAGCTACTTGTACTGTTTTGTAGAAGGGCAACATATGGAGTGTCCAGTATTGTGGGGTAGTGTTGATCGCTTGTTTGGATGATCATAGATTCAAACTATAGTGCTAGCAAATGACCTAAATTAGTAGTATTTGTTTCGGGCATTTACAAGCAGTTGCATTTTATTTCGAGTTAATATACTTTTTGAATATGTATTAGAAGTTTATCTGGTCTCAGTTGTTTGACCTCTTGATGTTTGAATAACAGGTTAGTGAAGCTAGGGGTCTGGAAAGGGATCAGGTGGAAAGCGACTTGATTTTTGCTGGTTTTGCGGTAATTAACCCTGAAATTTAAGCTACCAATGTTTTCTCTTTACATATTTTCCCTCTTGTTTGAATATTTTCAAATGGATTTCTTCTATGTTTTTTTTGTTGCATTCAGGTCTTTAACTGTCCTATAAGGAGTGACTCTGCTGCTGTCTTGCTTGAATTGGATCAATCTTCCCATGACTTGGTATATCCTCCCATTCTTGAAGTTACAAGTTTGTGATGTAGTTTCAGCTAAAAATCATCATTCTTCCTGCAACATTTCCTGAGTGAAGTTTTTATACATCACTAACCTGGAAGTGGACCAATGTCCAAATCCAAAACTGAACTACCCAACTATTGCCCAAACATACCTGATCCAGTCCACATCCTGTCCAAATAACAATGACTAAGATCCAAATCCACACGTAAAAAGTCCAGAAATATCCACATCCAAATGGACTAACCACCAGTCGAGCAGGTGGCCAGGCTAACTAGGAGCCACGCTTCATGTGGGGCCTACTTCACGTGGAGAGTTAGCTATCAGTCAGGGATAGCTAGTTTCGTACGTGATGACCAGCACATCAATACGTGATTCTCACAAAAAAAAACGTGAATCTCTCGAGGGTGACTTGGCATCAACGAGCTCGGCGGCGCGTACATGCAGCAGCGCGTATGTACTGCCCCGAGCGCGTACGGCGTAACGTCCAATGCATATTGGATGGATCCTATTCCCTGAGCCCAGCAATATCCAATGTTTATTGGATCTTAGTTCAACAGATGTGCAGATCCAAGATAGTCCAATCCAACATGATCCAAGGTAAGCTAGGTCCAAAGCCCATTGGACGGTGCAGATCCAGTGCCAGGTTTATACATCAGTAGTAATATAACCAGTACACACAATCACACAAGTGCCTCTGTACTGGTCATTATTTTGCCCAAAGGTTACGTACTTGCTGATTTATTAGTAGCAATAACCTGTGAAGAACTGCAATGGTTTTATTATGTTTTGTTTGATTAAAGTGCTCACCACTTTCCTGATGTGTTAGGTTATGATCACTGGGGACCAATCGTTGACTGCTTGCCATGTTGCTAGCCAAGTGAATATTTGTTCCAAACCGGTTCTAATTTTAACACGGTTGAAGACTAGTGGATTTGAGTGGGTATCCCCTGATGAAACTGACAGAGCTCCATACAGGTAATTATTTTTTATGCAATGGCTTACACTGTGATGGAGTGCTTAGTGCTCGTAACCAGTTTTCTACAATTTGTGAATTAGTACTCAGGTAGAGATTCTTGCTATTCAGAGTTATCACGTCTTTCCACAGAAAGATACAGATTGCTAGTTTTCTGCTAAGACCTATGTTTCATGCGTTGGTGTTACAATGCAGATCATATTCTTTATTAGAAAATAAAAAAAAACAAGAAGGATCTTTTGATTTCCTGTTTAGCATGTGCATATCCAACCCAAATGATGCCAAATTTGAGAAATATGTAACAAAATCAAACGATATGTCCCAATAAACATATGACTGGATGCTATGCAACAAAGTCTTCATGACTCCCTCTTCTCTATTGTCAGAACTATGTGGTGCATATAAGTTTTTTTAGAAGTCAAATGATGTAAAGTTTGACCAAGTATGTAGAAAAACATGTCACATGTACAATACCAAATCAATACCGTTGGATTGATCATGATGTATATCTTCATATGGTATACATTTGGTATTGTAGATATAGATAATTTTCTCAATAAACTTGGTCAAACTTTATAGCGTTTGACTTCAGAAAAACTTATATGAACGACATTGTGGCAAGGAGGGAGTATCTTGTTTGGTGACATTTCTTATGCCTTGCATTATTATTTTGTAGAGCTGAGGAGGTTAAAGAGTTATCAGAATCGCATGATCTTTGCATTAGTGGTGACTGTTTTGAAATGTTACAAAGAACTGAAGCTGTCCTCCAAGTCATTCCTCATGTCAAGGTAAGTGAGAATACAGATCTTCTCAAACATGAATGCCCTTGTTTGCATGCTTGATGACTCCTATAACTAACTATGCATGCCATTGTTTCAGGTTTTTGCACGTGTTGCTCCAGAACAAAAAGAACTTGTACTAACAACATTTAAGACCGTTGGGAGGGTGACACTGATGTGTGGAGATGGAACCAATGATGTTGGTGCACTGAAACAGGTCAGTACCTGGCTTAAATCCTGTTTAATATGTTCATATTCTTCATTATTATGTAATGTGCATGATTGTGCTCATTATTAAATCATTGGCATGAGTGCATGAATAAATCGCAGCTATGACTAACTCATGCCAATGATTGACTTGATTTTGAACATAGCTGTGATTTCAATCTGATATGCTTATTAGTTATTACGACATTGTCTTTTGAACATATATTCCCTTCCCTATTATTCATAGGAAGGAAGCTGAGTATGAAAAACAACTAATGATTGACTGTATCTTGAACTTGTCTGGTGATGCTGGTCTCATATCTGTTACAACTGTCTTTTATGTATACATGCTCATTCCACACAAACACAATTAGTCATGCACTCATTAGATTAGATTATTTGCTGAAAACATGTTTTGGCTTCTACATCTTGGAAGCCGAATGAATGAATCACATAAAATGGAATCACTGAATCTAAAAGACTAAAACACTGAAACATTTTTGTTTTGGTTATGTCTTGGTTAGCGAAGTTTAACTGTACTACCCCAGCCCATTAGTGGTTGGAGTAAGTGTTAGTTGTAATTTGCTTCCATTTGGGACTTGAGGACCAAAAAAGTGAAGAAACATTGTTAGGAAATGTCCATTTAGTGAGAAACCTTATGAAAAGAGCACTGAATTTAAATTTTTGTGTGGTTCTGACTGCAAGTTGTAATGCACTTAATGCTTATCTGTGGGACTAATACTTGACATGAAAAGGTGCCATGGTACTATTATTTCCTATCTGCTTGTAAAATTGAATTGAACAGTTTTGCGCTTATTTGAATTGGCGGGGTATGAGAAGCTTAGCATATTGAACATATAGGACACATTTGAGCCACAAGCACTCCATTTGATTGTTTTTTAGCAGGTTGACCTATACTAGCCTGACATTTGATTCCCTCTGCAATTATTCTGTAATATATAGTTCTGCAAGCTCGGTTTTAATCCACTCAAGATTTCTCTGATAAATTTCTGGACTTAGGGCAGTCATATCTACTTTTCTGTTAGCTATTATTTTTCTTCTACTGATTCTTTAGAGTTGCCAATGAAAGATAGGATACACCTGCTGACAATATATGATTGAAAATTCTAAATTTTCAGGCACATGTTGGCATAGCTCTGTTAAATGCAGAACCGGCGCAGAAAGCTGACTCGAAATCTCAGTCATCCAAACATGATAGCAAATCAGGGAAGTTGAAAAAACCGAAACCTGCTAACGAGTCGTCATCACAATTGGTTCCACCAGCCAGCAGTTCCGCTAAAGCATCCAGCAGCCGCCCCTTGACTGCTGCTGAGAAACAGCGAGAAAAGTTGCAGAAGATGTTAGATGAAATGAAAGAAGAAGGTGATGGCCGAGCACCGGTTGTACAGCTTGGTGATGCTTCCATGGCCTCACCTTTCACAGCAAAGCATGCCTCTGTTGCCCCCACGCTTGATATTATCCGCCAGGGGAGAAGCACCCTTGTCACTACACTCCAGATGTTCAAGATTCTTGGACTCAACTGCCTTGCAACAGCATACGTTCTGAGTGTAATGTACTTGGATGGTGTCAAACTGGGTGATGTTCAAGCTACTATTAGTGGTGTCTTCACTGCGGCTTTCTTCCTCTTCATTTCCCACGCTCGTCCACTTCAAGCACTGTCTGCAGAGCGCCCTCATCCTAACATCTTCTGTGCATACGTCTTCCTTTCCATTCTTGGTCAGTTTGCCATGCACTTGTTCTTTTTGATGTCAGCTGTCAACGAAGCAGCCAAGTATATGCCAGAGGAATGCATTGAGCCTGATTCGGAGTTCCATCCAAACCTTGTCAACACAGTTTCATACATGGTGAACATGATGATCCAAGTGGCTACATTTGCTGTGAACTATATGGGCCACCCATTTAACCAGAGCATATCTGAGAACAAGCCTTTCAAGTATGCCCTCTATGCAGCTGTTGCTTTCTTCACAGTGATCACATCGGATATGTTCAGGGATCTGAATGACTATATGAAGCTTGAACCCTTGCCTGAAGGAATGAGGGGCAAACTGATGCTCTGGGCTATGCTTATGTTCTGTGGTTGTTATGGATGGGAGCGGTTTTTGCGATGGGCATTCCCAGGCAAGATGCCAGCGTGGGAGAGGCGGCAGAAACAGGCAGTTGCAAACCAAGACAAAAAGCAGGCATAGGATCTTGTATTTTTTCCCCTTCACATCTCCACTGCCATTTCTCATTTGGCAACGATCTTGTCACTAGTGAACTGATCATGGTTGCACTCTAATATGTAGTTTAGGAGAATTTTGTCAGACTCTTTAAGCCCTATTTTTAGGAGGGTAGTCACTCAACATACATGCCTGGTATGGAGGGTCAGATTTTTCAGGTTCCATACCTTCTGCTAATGATGACATGAATATGGATGAACATACCATTGAACACACCAATGGTTTATGAGTTATCTGCTGTTATACCATTGAACACACCAATGATTTATGAGTTATCTGCTGTTTGAGTTATTTGATATGTCTTTCAACACATTCTATGTCTGAGTTATTCTTACCTGCTACTGTATGCAAGAATCCTGCCATGCCACAAGTTTGGCATCTGCAACTACTTGGCCATCAACCAATTTTGTCAGATGCGATGCAATTTCACCGCGTGGCAGGTATACTTTTATGTTAGTTTGCTATCATGTGTATTTCATGTCTCATGGGTGCTGGAATTGCGTTTGCTGAGTTGATTTGGGCGAATGAGTTGATTTGGGCGAATTACTGTCGTGTTTTTGTTGTTTGAAAACCAATTGTTGGCATAACTTCGCTGATGTCTGCTAAGTTGCGATCGACAGGATCGGTGGCAAGCGGCCTAACGGTGGCTCGTACAACCGCACCCATTTTCGCGTCAACTTCATAGCTTAGAGCTTGGGATTTGACCCGAAAGTCCACGGTCGACCAATTCAGCCACGAGTCTGCATCTACCCCCCTCCCTAAATGCTACGCCCACCTGACGGCCTTCACAAGAAAAGCATAGCAAACTTAGACTAGCCACAATAAAAGTATAATAGGTAGTATTATGCTATAATAGGTAGTATTATGCATATCATGTTGGTAAAAATCTGATGTGGCACAACAATCTGATACGGTGTTATAGCACGTAAAACTAGAAAATATCACATAATGTAAAAATTATATTATTTAAAAATAGAACATCTAAACTTTCTAATGATACAATTTGTGCAATATATAACTAATGCTAACTTGATTAAATTTACGATCGCACGCCTAATAAACTGTGCGAGAGGGAGTACATAAATTTGCATTGAGATTTTACAAAACATTAAATATGATGAAACTATGAGTACAACCTTATGATACTATGCATTATATTTATAGGGGTGCTATTATAAAAGGGGAGAGTTACCACATGTTATCATATGTTATCTTTCTGAAAGGAAAATTCACATCGAGAAGGGCACATGCATAGTCACGTAAAAAAAGGTAGAACAAAAGGGGAGATGCCACCCTACCATAGTCAATAATTTGGGGCGAGTCCTTGAACTCGGGCTGCCGGTTGCAAGCGCATGTTCTAGCATTTGGCCACGGGAGAGTTCTCCGAATCGTGTCATAAATTACTAACGACATAAATGTGGAATTGCATGACATCATTCTTTCGTAGAGCCATAAATGTGGATCTTGTGACAAGGCTATGGTCTCGATAGAGAAGGGGAATACTAAGTATTGGGAAGCCATGATTAACTCTTGAGGTAGGAGTAGGAGTGGTGGTTTGCTCCTCACATCCATTAATTTAACATTACAATGATGTAGAGCCATTATTGTCCACATCACCATTTTCCTTTCAAAAAGACCAAGCACAACATAGACGCGCGTGCATACACACACCAACACCATATTATTTGTAAACCAACATGAATTTTGTACCCTACCAACCCATCTAGGTTCAGTTAAGTTCAAAAAACACCATGATAAATGGTATGGACACAATTTTTCATGTTCCACAGATATGCAAAATTGGGCCCACACGTCAGAGGCCAGAAAAAATGTTTGGCACCATCCGAGTACGTATACACATAACCCCATTTTCTCTCCGAATAAAAAACAAGAAAAATCTATATATCCCAAAGTCCCCCAATTCGTCCCACATCGACCAAACCGCGTGCGTCCCAACCGAAATTCCCCAATCCCCCACCGTCGAGCACGAGATGGCGTCGGCGTCGGAGATGCAGCCGCTAGCGCCGTCGGGGTACCGCCGGGCGCCGGAGATGAAGGAGAAGGTGGAGGCGTCGTTCGTGGACCTGGAGGCGGGCAACGGGGAGACGCTCTACCCGGGGATCTCGCGCGGCGAGAACGCGCTCCGCTGGGGCTTCATCCGCAAGGTCTACGGCATCCTCTGCGCGCAGCTGCTCCTCACCACCCTCGTCTCCGCCGTCACCGTCTTCCACCCCACCCTCAACGCCACGCTCTCCTCCAACCCGGTCCTCGCGCTCCTGCTTGCCGTCGTCCCCTTCATCCGTAAGTGCTCTAGTCTTCTCCCCCATCTGATGCTATGCTTGACCTCATCCATGTGTATCCCCTTCTGTGGTGAATCTGAAAATATCGAGGAATTCGTTGACCCTACCCTAATTAAGGGTTCGCTTGACCCGTCGGTTGAATCTGATATTATGTTGTCAAGTAGGATGCCCAGATCTAGCTACTTCATGATGGAATAGCTGGATTCTGTGGATTTTGGTTACACAATATGTGACTTCTCCTATTGAAATGCGAGTTGGGATATGGAGCCGATCGCAATCAGTAAGCAATGAATCCATGGTAATATTCATCCAATAAGTAAAATTGCTGAATTTGTTTACATGCCCTTAATAATAATATGATATGTGTATTTAGTTTGATTGTATTTGTGTGTGGCGAGATTATATGCAGCCATGGTTTACTTGCACAGCATGTGACTTGAAGATATCAGAGTTTCTTCAGACAGCAGAGTAATGTGTAGTTGAGTCTGGAGTGTAGCCGGCACGACATGGCTGGACTGCTGTTCTAAGTGGAGAGGTTGTCTTATGACCTTGATGGTGGCCAATACTCAAGGCAGCTGCTGTATGAATTCACATCAAATGCCAAGGTCTAGTAGGACTTGATAGGAGTTAAGCGTGCCTTCGGTGTGATAAGGGCCTTCATAGTGGTCAAAATCATTTTTGTTCAATTTTTAAACTTCCTTGATAACAAATACATATTAGCTTCGCTAACAAGCTAATTGGCTGACAAAGGAGAGAGTGTTTGACACTTTTGACTCAAATGAAAGTGAGGAGGGGACCTTGTTACTTGACTATGGTTCTGATAATGTTGGCCCTGTTGGAAGTGAGAGCAACTAGAAACTAAGAATAGTTTTAGTTTACAAGTTTGTTTTGATAGTTAGCGTGGATACGATGCAAGTAGAGCTAGTATTTAATGGACTGCAATAAAATCGGCTCTAACTTACCTGATATTGCTCCATTTTTTGTGGTGTTATAGTGGTTGCCGGTTGCTATGTGATATCACTTATTGTTCAGCCGCCTAGTTTCTTTCAGCATTTGAAAGTTCAAGCTAGTAGTAACAAAACCCTTACCAAGGTCCAAACAAGCTGTTATTCATTTAGAACTCATTTGCCCATTGTGTATTTCTCCCTAATTCTATATTGCCCACAAATATTATATTTGTAAGTTACTAAGCCACTTTCAGTAATAGCACTTCAAGTTCAAGGTGTTGTGGTCTCTCACTAACCAACTTTGGTCCGGGATCTCCTTAGATACATAAGTTGTGAACATTCTTTTGTTTAGAAATTTTCTGTTCTGAGCAAACCGATTTCTGGTAAAGTTTCCATTATCGAATAGTAAGTTATTTATGCTAGCTGAATTATATGTTTCTGTTTTTTTACTGGTCAAATAGACACATACTCCCTCCGTCCCAATGCTTAAGGCGTAATATTTTTTCCAAAATTTCACCATAGATTAAGGCGTGGGTGTTGGTTTATCTAGCTCGCCGTTTACACTAACCCAAAAAAAAAAGGAAAGGAGTAATTATTGAATGGCTGGTAGTCGTTGTGCATGGTGCATGCGGGAGAGAGAAGCGGAAAATTGGGAGAGTGGGCAGTTATTGTTCGCATGCGATTGGTTATGCCGTGAGGGAAGATCTGCGCATGCCATACGTAGCCAAAAGGAGAGAAAATCGTGGAACAAATCTCAGTATTTATTAGGGGCAAATAAGGAAAGATTTGCGTCGCTGAAACCATTCTTAATAATCGAGCCAAAACTTTTACGCCCTATCCTCTGAGATGGAGGGAGTATATGATAATTTCTTCATGATTAGTTCAGTAGGATATGTAGAAACAATTCAGCAGAAGTCACAAATCTCATACCATAGAGTGCAAGGGAATAAAATTCTATCGTGTTAATGTGATCATGTCTACGTTAGTGTTTCTAACAGCCACGTCAATTAATTATACAGAAGCACTCCCAACCCCTTCTGTGAACCCTCTTTTGAGTTCTGAGAGAATCGATCGGAAGGCAGTTCATTGCTGTTATTTCCTATCAGAAAGCCAAAACGATATTATTTACCTGACAGTTAATTTTGTGATAAATGTTGCAGTGATGATCCCATTGTATCACTACCAGCACAGGCACCCGCACAACTTGGTTTTCCTCGGTTTGTTCACCCTATGCTTGAGCTTCAGCATTGGAGTGGCGTGTGCAAACACTGAAGGTTTGTTCTTCTCTTATAATTGTCTTAATTGTTTTGTTGCATTATAGACTAGTTTTCTTATTGGTTCATTTGCATATTGCAGGAACAATTGTGCTCCAGGCATTGGTACTGACTTCAGCTGTGGTTGTCTCCCTGACTGCATATACATTCTGGGCCTCAAAGAAGGGCAAGGAATTTGGTTATCTTGGACCATTCTTGTTTTCTGCTCTTACTATCCTTGTCATAACAAGCTTTATCCAGGTAACGTGCATGATGAACTTTGGAAAGAGCATTTAACCGACTCGCGGAAAAGAATCATGTTGAGCACTCTACTAGTTGGTAACCCTTGTACCGCAAAATGCTGTGTTGCAGGTTTTCTTCCCATTTGGACCTGCATCGAATGTCCTGATCGGCGGGTTTGGAGCTCTAGTCTTCTCAGGCTTCATCATCTACGACACCGAGAACTTGATCAAGCGCCACTCTTATGACGAGTACATCTGGGCGTCTGTTGAGCTTTACCTCGACATCCTCAACCTGTTCCTCACCATCCTACAGATGCTCAAGCAAAATGATAACTAACTGGTCCCCACTGAAGCACCAAGAGCTTGTGCCATCTAGGGCAGGCCCCATCCTTTATCGAGTCTTTTGAACTGCAATCTATATGTAACTCGTAAGACTTCCTAATGCGTTTTTGCCATCATCCATTGTGAGGCTGGTGCTGAAGTGCAACAGATGTATAGGTGTTCCAGCGTGAGTTTCGGTGTCTGCCAACATATTAACGACTGTGCCATGGTGCCAATAATTGCTATGTCTTGTCGTTTATACTAGTATTAGTTACTTGTCCCCTTCTTATTGTACTTGGTGAGAATTAGCATAATGTTGGAAGTTTATGCAATAATGCGTGCGAGATCATCAATGTGGCACGTGTTTTCTTTAGATGAATGAACGTGGCACATGGCGTGTTGCAGCTGTGCTGGTTGAATGACTTGTGTGGGGGGTCTAGTGCTGACGTGCTGTAGTGGCCAGGCTACCGTATCACAAGCTGAACAAGCTGCCCTTGAACGCACTCACAAAAACGAAACAAAAAAAGACTGCCCTACAAAGCATATTTAACCTATTTGTTACCCAAGGACAGCACAGATGCCAATCTCCATTCGTTTACTCTGTAGCTTGTGTGTCTTTTCTGTTCCCTTCTGCTTATCTTGCAGAATCGTTTGTCGACATCGATTTATTTGTATGGCAGATTTGAATCTCCAATGTATAGTCTGGTGAATTTGGTATACACCTTGTCCTCAGTCCTCACACGGAGTTCTTTGGACGCTCCAGGGGGAGTTTTGTACTTTGTAGCTGTGAAAGATGTTTGTGGTCATATTGTTAGTATTATGTTTACGAAGAAAAGCAGTCCTGCTAGTTGCTTCCAAGACTACAGTGAGTGGTAGTTCAAGATGAATGGGATCTTGTTGCCTCAAATCAGTAGAATGAACACAAGTTTTGTGAACACATACTGCAAGTTATCTTATACTACAACGAGTGCTTTTTTTTTTTTTTTTGGAGATGCAATTAGGGCATGTACAACGCAGCGCTTAATTTGAGGCGCTAGGGAATAAATCCCAGCAGTTACTGCTGTTACCAAGCGAATCCCGGCCTTTTTTCCAGCATCGACGCAAAGAATGGAGGTCGGCGCCTGAGAATAACGTACGAAAAACTTAGCTTAGCTACCGACGCTTCAGCATGGCTGGGATTTGACTTTGTAAGCGCCTTTGTAAGCGCTTGGCAATGTACATGCCCTTACAAGTCTCTCTTTGTTTAGATTGAGCCATGTAAGAGGTGGAATTGTGCGACCAAGAGAGGCCGTATGTGCATCCTGGCCCATGTATGATCACCCACTCAGAACCCAGGTGAGGTCCTCGCAGCCCACGGCAACCTGGCTACAAGCAGCCGCAACCAACCAATCAGAACGCACGAACGCCCACGCCGCGGATCGCTCCCCACGACGCGCGCGCCTCACCTGCACTAAATCGTAGCCGTCAACTGCTCCCGAATCCAACGCACCAAACTCACCTCTCCTCCTCCCCAAACCAAAAGCGCCAAAAATCCCCAGACTCGCGCCCACCCGCCTCCGCTCTTTAAAACGACTCCCGTCCCCATCCTTCTTCCTCATCCCAAATCCCGCGCTCACCTCTCTCCTGCCCCCTCTCGCCGGCGACACCTAGCCCCTCCAACCAGCCTCCCGATGGCCCGCACGAAGCAGACGGCGAGGAAGTCGACGGGTGGCAAGGCCCCGCGGAAGCAGCTGGCGACCAAGGCGGCGCGCAAGTCGGCCCCGGCGACGGGCGGCGTGAAGAAGCCGCACCGCTTCAGGCCCGGCACCGTCGCGCTGCGCGAGATCCGCAAGTACCAGAAGAGCACGGAGCTGCTCATCCGCAAGCTGCCCTTCCAGCGCCTCGTGCGGGAGATCGCGCAGGACTTCAAGACCGACCTGCGGTTCCAGAGCTCCGCCGTCTCCGCGCTGCAGGAGGCCGCCGAGGCGTACCTCGTGGGGCTGTTTGAGGACACCAACCTCTGCGCCATCCACGCCAAGCGCGTCACCATCATGCCCAAGGATATCCAGCTCGCGCGCCGCATCAGGGGCGAGAGGGCATAGATAGCGCGGCTTGAGGCGCTCCTTTTCCCTAGCGTCGGATCCGGAGGTGTAGGGATGTGGTAGTGGTTTTTTCTTGTTGGCCTGTCGTGCGTGGTAGTAGTATGATTTCCTAGTTTCTGCTGGTGTAACCATCTTGTTACCATCATATCAATGAGAAAATCTGTTCTTCCAACATCTGTGCCTTCCTTTTGTTATTTCACCAGATTGTTTTGTTTGTTTACCCCACTGGATCGAGTTATCATGGAGAACGTTTTCGAAATTGCTTTGGTTTCAGCTTCACTGATGTCCTGTTGTCATGTTTAAGCCTTAAGGTACTAGCAGCTGGTGCCACTGAATCTGGAAATGTCTTTTGTATGCTCCAGTCCGGGTTCCTGAACCTGCCTGGGTTCCTCATAATGTTCTTAAACATCAATGACCGTTTTGTGATCTCGGCATATGGTTTGGTTTCTCCAATTTGGTAAATTTCTCTGCTGAAACCGTTCTCCAAATTGCTGGGATTTCAGCCTATTTATATCTTGGCTCTGCATTTTTCAGCATCCTCTGAATCTGGAACAGGACGTTCGCATGATCTGCAGGAATTTTTGGCAAAAAGGACCACCCTGTCCAATTCATTGATAAAAAAGACCACATGTGAGTACAAATGACAAAAAGGACTACGTCCGGTATGGCGGCAGAGCCCCCAGGCAACACGTGGAGGTTGCTGCCGGAGGGACCGGCGACAGGATCCTGCTGTTGCATCTGGTGGCGGCACGTTAGGCCGGTCGCAGCTCCGTGAGCTACCTTGAGACGTGGCGGGCCATGCCGCCGTTGCCCGGGGCGGCCTGCCTACATGGCGGTTGCCGCCGCATGCGGTGGAGACGCGCGGGAGAATCTGTTCGGACAGGCCGGCATCATCTTACGCACTGACTTCTGTGCGGCAATGATTTTTAGGCTGTACTGTTGCAAATTGGTCTGCTTTCAGTGGTGGTCAAACTGTTGCAAATTGGTCTGCTTTCGATGCTCAAACTGTTGCTAATTGTTGATTTCGTCGAGCTGAGCTGAATCTATATAAAGGCTGTCACTATCCGCACACTCTCACTCTCACTCTCGCTCTCAGCACTCTCACTGTCTGTGCACTCTCACAACATCTCAGCACTCTCAGGGTCTGTGCACTCTCATAGCATACTCATTTTTCTTCGGGCACGTAGTATTTCCTCACGTAGTTGATGTCTCTTGCTCGCTACTCAAGAATTCTCGGCTGATTAAGTGTTTGCTCCATCTGTGATATCAAGGTAAGGATTTAAAGAAGCAAGCATGATCTATTTTATTTACGTAGTTAGAACATAATTAATTGTGTAGTGTAATTAGTTAATTAATGCATGTTCTGTAGTTGCATGCAGAATTTACATGCATAGGTAGGATGAAAATATCAGTACAACTATATAGTTATTATTAAGTAATATATTAGGACATGCAACATGTAATTAGAACGTAAATAGCTAACTGAATGTACCGTTTAGAATTTATGTTTAATGTATGCAACGCATGGATCTTACTTGTATGTATCATATATTTATCTATATTCGCCACAGACATATAACCTATGTATGAGACATTTTTCTACGTATCTCACGTACATATTAATATTAGTTCGAATAAGTTTAATTTCTAAATTAAGTCGAACAATGAAGATACATCATAAGTAAGAACGGTTAAAATACAACATGTAATGAATAATACGACTAATTACTATGACGCAATTTAAGATACAACGAGAAAGTAAAACTGAAATTAACACACATAGCTAGTACAACAGATCACTCTATTTTCTTTCTGTCCAGCGTAACCATTTTTGTCGTCGTGGTGAACAGACAGATGCCATAAGATGGCTTAAATTGGGGCCGAATGGACGCTAGAGGATTCGGGGGAGGGTTTGTGATCAGATGGGATGAACTTCCGGATGGTTTCCTCAAGAACTTAGCCGAGGCTAGAGGTTGAAGAAGAAAGACACAAGGAAGAACTCGCTCTAGATCACTTTCTTCATTGATTTTCACAGGTTACAGGTTTGTGTTTACAGAATCTCTCCCTCTGTGTTCCGTGCGTGCCCGTGAGGAGGGCTGCCCCCTCTCCTTATATAGGGGAGAGGGTGGCTTACAGGGCAAGAAACCCTAATGACATCTTTGACTAGACAAACTACTTTACAAAGCTACTTTAATCATAGATGAGACCGGGGTCTCCTTTAATCAGGGATGCTGATGTCCTCCGGCTTCTTTCATCGTCATCCTCCTCTTTATCGTCAGTCCTTCGTTTAAAACTACTTTGCTTAGCTCATCTTTGTCTTCTAGCTTTGGAGAGGATCTTTGACCAGTCCTGCCGACTTGCTCTGCTTTCCGGTAGCCCGGTGTCTTTCCTATCCGGTTCCGGTATACCTCTCCTGAGGATACCGGCTTAGCCCCACTTAGCCAAACGCTTATCTTGTGCTCCGGTATAAACATTAAACCGGTATCTTGATGGCTCAAACCATCCGGTTTGGCATGCCTTTGGCATACCGGGGGTCATCCCCCCAACATTAGTCCCCGAAGCTGGTATAGTCTGGCGGATTCTATCCAACAGACCATGCCAGGTTCTCACGTCTTTGGATACCGGTTTAATCTATCCGGTGCTGGGCTTGGATCCGGCATCTTTGCCCGGATTTTCGTTATCTCTCTTTGCAATACATTTTCCGGTATCTTACCCTCCGGCATCTTAGTCATTAAACACTTCCTCGGCGAAGTCGAGAACATCTTGGGCCCCGCGCCTGTCAGTGACATGCTCACTATGACTGACTTGTCAGTGTCAGGGGTCACTTCCCTTCGGCTTCCGCGCGCGCATTAACTGCCTCATAGCGAATCCTGGCCTCCGCTCTGGATCCGTGTGCACTTCCCTGTGGCCTTCTATTTTTACGTGTGTATCGCCACGCCACGTGGTGGCCCGTGGAGCGAACCGTCGTGGCCCACGATCCGAACCACCAAGGCCCAGTGGTTTTCGGCCCACTTCTCCCTCTTCCCTTATAAGGCGAAACCGCTCCTTCTTCTTCCTCTTCTCACATTCTCCACTTCTTCGTGCTTAGTGCTTTTGCCCTCTGCGCCTCCGCCGCTCCGTTCGCCGTTCGAGCTCCGCCGCCCGGTGAACTTCCGCTGCTGCTCCGCCGGACGCCGCTGAACTTCACCGCGTGAAGAACCTCTGCGGCACTCCTGTCGCAGTTGCGGCATTGGTGTTTCCTTGAGTTCTTCCTCACCTCGCCGTCGACGGACCTCCTCGCCGACCGTAGGCTCACCATTCCTCCGGCGAACCTCTTCTTCTGCAACTCCGCCGCCTCAGGTTAGGCCCGATACCTTTTTACCTCTTCTCTCTTAGCTTTCCAGATCTTGAGCCGGTAGAGTATTTATTCCCTCTTTGTTTTGCTTTTTCTCTTACTTGTAGATCTTCGCGCGAGGGTCTTTCTGGGGAAAACTGTTTTTCGGTAGATTCTGGCGTCGCCCAGATCTGTATGTCTAGCGAAGAGTCTCTTCCCACCTCCTCCTCTAGTAGCCAAGGCAGTAGTACTTCCGATGGGCTAACTGAAGATCTCGCCCGGATGGAAATGGAATCCAGCAAAGATCAAGAGGTCGGCACCTCCAGCCGGGCCCCCGGAAAGGATCTTTCCGGTATCACACGCGAAGCCTGGAGGGGTTCCGACGTAACTCAATATGAGATCGACTGGCTTTACCGGTCCAGGAGAATACCGGAAGGAGTCTCCTGCCGGCTTCCTCGTGACGAGATCGAGCCGGCGCTTGAACCCGGTGAGGTCGTTGTTTTCCTTGCTCACTTTGAGCGTGGCTTCGGCCTTCCTGCCTCCGATTTCTTCCGCCAATTCCTTGATTTCTATCGACTCCAACCTCACCACCTTCCCGGCAATGCCGTTTTTTACCTTTCTTGCTTTGTGGCCTTCATGGAAGGCTACATCGGCATCCGTCCCGCTCGCGAGACGTTTGCACGCTTCTTTTCTCTTCGGATCAACTCGGTCCAGGGCAAGGACATTCCCAAGCCCAAACCCCCCGTACAATGCGGGTCTTGTATCATCGGCTCCCGCCAAGGGAGCCCCCTTTTTAAGTTCAATGGCCTCGAGTCTTGCCGGTTGTGGCAGACAACGTTCTTCTACGTGAAGAACAAGAGCGCCACTGACCTCATCAACTTGCCGGCGTTCAACCCGGCGCCGCCCGCCAAGATTAACTGGAACTACAACCCTGGTACGGATCACATAGAGACGAACCGGGTGGTACGCTTCATGTTGAAGCTGATGAACGAAACCAACATTTGCTCCGACGATATCATCCGCACCTTCATCAGCCGCCGGGTGCTTCCCCTCAAGCGTCGCGTTCATAAGATGAGCGAGATGTACGGCCCCGGCGATCCCACCAAGATCACCGGCCTGCCCTTGAGCAAGGCAGATGTGGTCCTGAAGGCTAGCCAAATATGCCAAACGGACATGCCGGTTGATTGGGAATGGGGCCTCTGTCCTCTCAGCTCCACAAATCCTCCGTCCCAAGAAGTAAGAAATTATGCGACTCGGGTCGTTTTACCGGTAACTTTATACTACGGCTAACTATTTTTCTTGCTTGTTTCCAGGCCAAGGACCGCTTCCCCCGCATCGACTCAGACCGGCGAGGTCCTTGCCAGAAGCGTGCTCTCGACAAGTTCGACCCGGACCCTTTCATTCACTGGCAGGATCTGAAGATGGGCCGGACTCCAGCCTCGCGCCTCGGCAAGTCTCCGCCGGAACCAGCCGGATCGTCTGACGACCTGACCTTGCTTGAGGTAGCTCTTCTGTTTGATCTCTCATATTCTTTTGTTATTGTTCTTCTGTAGACATTCCCTCAGCCAACATCAACCCACAGGTCCATGAGCACGCCACCCCGCTGCAGGCCGAGGTTGGCCAGGAGTTCCTGGACAAACTTATGGCCCAAGGCCAGAAGAACAATGCTCCGGCTGCTGACGCCGGCCCTAGCCAAGCTCCTCCTGCCAAACGCCCTCGGACTGAAGTCCTTGGGGGAAAGCAGGTAGGCACGAAGCGCTACAAGCACAAGAAGATGCCGGTTTCTTCCGGGTAAATTTTTTACTTCTCTTTTTGTATGTTTTGTTCTTACCAAGTTCCTTTCCGGTTGCTTTTTTCCAATTCGCCCTTTTTCTCTCTTTCAGCCCTGCGCTTGAGCTTGGCTCCAAGCCGGAGGGCTCTGCTGGCTCTGCAAGGACCTCAACTCCTCTTCCTCACTCAAGTCCGGCACCATCTGGTGCCGGCAACACCTCTGCCTCCCCTCCGGGAGGCACTACAAGTTCGGGGCGCGCGGCCCCTACACCTCCTGATCACCGCGCGGAGGAGGATCTCACCTCCCCTCCTGAAACCCAGGACACCGGCGCCAGCAACACCGGCGCCGACGACACAGCTGCCGGGCAGGCGGAACCTCTGGTTCCTCCTGGCCCGAAGAAGAAGAAGAAGAAGCAGCCAAGCTCTTCCCCCAGCAAGACCGCGCCGGACACTTCCGCGCCGGCCTCTTCTGCACCGCAACCGGAAGCTCTCACCCTCGAGCCTACCGGGACTACACCGACACCGTCGCCAAGCCAAGGGCCTCCCGCGGCCAAGCCAAAACCGCCGCCGACGACCCCCAAGATCACCCAGTTCCTCAAGCCTGGGGCGTCCCGCGGAAAGGCTGTGGATGGCAGCGCATCAACCGGCTCGCAGCCTTTAGTGCTGCATGTCGGGCCTGCCGCCGCTGCGGCCCCGGAAACCTTCCGCCTCCCGGGCCGAATTGTTGAGCTGAAACGTGAGGGCAAGGACCTGGGGCACCTTCTCCCCTATGCCCAAAAATGGAACAATGCGGACATCTCTCGCATCCACCCGTGGCTTGGGGAAGGACCGCCTTCCGCCGCCGATCCCGTCGGGCCTCGGTCCACTGAAGAACACTTCATGCGGCTCAAGCGTGCCGTGAAGGAGTTCGACAGTGCGTGGTACGACGCCACCAGCAACGTGGTGGTAAGTTTCGCCAACCTTCTTGTAATTTTTGTTGATGCCGGTTTCTTTCTTTCCGGATCTTGTCTATCCTCCCAGTCCCCGAGTTTCGTGTTGAGAGCGTAGCTCTTAGCGCGAAACTTAACTAGAAACGCGCGAAACCGGCATAGCCAGTCCCCGAGTTTCGGGTTAAGATCTTTGTTTCTTTCTTTCTCACAATTATCTTCCTTTGAACAGAGCACCGCGGATGCCCGGAAGCAGCTCTTCGAGGAGCTTCTGTGGGAGCATCGGGACCTTGCCGAGGCCCACAGCCACTGCCAAGGTTTGTTTCCTTTCTTTTCCTCCGGCATCTTTTCACCGGAATGTTTTCTTCTTTGATACTTACGCATCTTTTGTTCAACAGCTGTTCCGGAAGCTACCATCGAGGCCCTCAAGGCCCAGATTGCCACGCTTCAAGGTATCACTCTTTCTTTTCCGGTTAACCCGTTCTTTTTTCATTTTATCAGTTGCCACTTGCTAACACCCTTCTTTCCGGTATCTAGGCGAGAAAGAGCAGCTCATCAAGGAGCACCACGAGGCACTGGACGTCCAGAAGACCGCCTCGAGGGAGCTTAAGGAACAAGCTATGCAAGCCGCGCTCCAGCATGACCAAGCTCTGAAGGATGCCCAGGCTGCAGCCGAGGCCAGGCTGGCGGAGGTCGTGGAGGATTCCACGAACTCCAACACGGTGCTGACGACGGAGCTGGAGGAGGAAAGGAAGGCGCGGAAGGCAGCGGAGCACCTTATTGAGGTCATGACCACTGATCATAAAGAATATGATCGGCTGGTTATGCAGATTGATGCGCTAGCTCTCCGTAAGTCCTTGCCTTGTCCCTTCTTTCACTTATAAGCTTTCTCCTTTTGAAAATGTATCCGTGTTCCTTTCCCTTCCGGCATACTGCTTTTCGGTATCTTGTGCTTATGCTTTTCCCTTCTTCCTGTAGAACACTTCCCGGACTCCCAGGCACACGCCGTGAAAAAGGTGATGGAGGATCGGGTGGCGCGGAAATTTCCCAATATGGACGCGCACTGGGACGGGTACGACTATCTGGTCGCCCTCTCCGCTCGAGTCCAACACATGCGCTCAGTGGACCGCACCCTTGTCGATCTACCGGATGCTGCCATCCAAATCTTCAAGGTGCTGTGGCCGGAAGAAGCCATGCCGGCCAACGTCACCCTCACCGCCAACCGGCTGAAGGAAGCAGGGCGCCGGATTCGTGAGTGGTAATGCTCTGCAGCTCGCGCTGGAGCTGACACCGCGCTTCGCTCCGCGTGCTCCTGGTATCCGGAGTTGGATCTGGACGCACTCCAAGGCGTACGCCAAGATGCTCCTACCGACGTGGATCCGGTTCTTACCGCAAAGCGGCAGGATCGGGCCTACCGGCTTGCTCAGTATGCCGAGGTCCGCACCTTCATCCCTCCCCCTCCTGATGTCAAGGACTACCTCACCGATGAGGAAGAAGAAGAGGGAGATGAAGATGAGGATGCCGAGGATGTGCTGCCGGAAGCTCCCGAGGCCAACGCTGCTCCCCCTGAAGCCCCCGTTACCGGTGCTGCTCCATCTGACGCCCCCGTTGCTTGAACAAACTTATTTGCTCCTGCTTGCTTGATAACAGAACTTGTTAAATTCTACCCTGGTATGCCGGGGTTTATGATGTAAGCTAAAACTCATCCTTTTGGTTTGTTGGTACAACAATCTATGCCGGTGTCTTGCACATCGGTAACCTATTAAGTTATGTTGGTTTGCTACTTAGCACTTTGCTTATTGTTTCAACTTTTGTCTTGCACTGCAATTATTCTGAAACTGTTTCCGCATCCAATTCGATGCACACTTGGCTCTTTTGCTTTGGCTCTGCCTACCTTCTCTGGGCGTTTTTGGCGTATGAGCACAAAGTTCTTTCACCAAGCAAGCATTTTCTTGAACTTAGAAATAACTCGAAATTTTTGCAAAGAACCGGTATAACCGGGGTTAGTTAAATTTTTCCGGATTGTTCTTTCCCGCTCTCGCTCTTCGTAGTTCATGTGCTTATCCCCTACCAGTTTATCTTGCTTGCCATGAAGCCGGGTTGCGGACAGCAGCAGAGTCGAAGACTCCGGTAGGGTTTAGCACACTACTAAACTGGAAAGAAAGAACGTTCAATAAGCAACCGGTAAACTGAAAAAATAAACAAGTTACATGCAACCTTAGTGGGGTAGTCCCCGAGATTCATTCAAGGTTCCGACATCTTTTATTCATAGCAATTAAGGTACAAAAAGGAACTTCTTACACCACAACTTCAAGAGTAGAAAGGACGCAACAGAGCTACATTCCACGGTCGTTTGGTCTCCTCTCCGGATTTGTCCGCCTTTCCTTTCTTCCATTCCTGCGCATCAATTAAGTAATAGGCATCATTGTGGAGAGCCTTGCTCACAATGAAGGGTCCTTCCCATGGGGGGGACAGCTTGTGCCGGCCTTCAGTGCGCTGCACTAGGCGTAGCACTAGGTCCCCTTCCCGGAATACTCTCGGGTTAACCTTCCGGCTGTGATAGCGTCTGAGGTTTTGCTGGTAAATGGCTGTTCTTGCCAATGCTAATTCTCTTGCTTCTTCTAGCAAGTCCACATCATCTTCTCGGGCCTCCTTTACCTCTTCTTCAGTATAGAGTTGCACCCTTGGCGAATCATGGAGAATGTCGGTTGGTATGACCGCTTCTGCTCCATAAACCATGAAGAATGGAGTGTATCCGGTAGACCGGTTTGGAGTTGTTCTTATACTCCACAAGATGCGATGGTAGCTCATCGAGCCAACACCCCGGTGATTTTTCCACCGCATCAATGAGTCTTGGTTTGATACTGGAAAGTACCAAAGCGTTTGTTCTTTCAACTTGGCCATTGCCTTGTGGATGCGCTACTGAGCACAAATCCAACCTGATGTTGTTGTCTTCACAAAATCTTTTGAACTCACCTTGAGCAAAATTTGTGCCATTGTCAGTGATAATGCTATGCGGGTAGCCATACCGCAAGATAACATCTTTTAAGAACTTGACCGCTGTGTGCCCATCACACTTTGCAATGGGTTTCACCTCTAGCCACTTGGTGAATTTGTCCACCATAACCAAGATGTGGGTCATGTTTCCCCTTGCGGTTTTGAACGGGCCAACCATGTCTAGGCACCAAACGGCGAACGGCCAAGTTAGCGGTATTGTCTTTAAACCGGATGCTGGAGTATGGTTTTGCTTGGCGTACCTCTGGCACCCGTTGCATTTTCTTACCATATCTTCCGCGTTTTGCAAAGCCATTGGCCAATAGAACCCATGCCGGAATACCTTTGCCACCAGCGCCCTTGATGACGCGTGATGCCCACATTCTCCTCGGTGAATTTCCTCAAGCATTTCTTTTCCCTCTTCCGGTTCCACACACCTTTGGAGGACACCGGTAACACTTCTCTTGTATACCTCGCCATTGATGATGGTGTAAGCTTTGGACCTCCTCTGGATCCTTCTAGACTCATTTTCGTCAACCGGCAAGGTGCCGTTGATCAGGAATTCCTTAATAGGTTTAACCCATGATGGTGCCTCCCGGACTAGGAACACCGGTACGTCTACGTCCATGCTATCCACCAGCATTGCTTCTTCCGGTATGGGCACAGCAGTCCCCGAGCTTACCGGAGCAGTCCCCGGGTTCCCTTCGTCGATATCCATTGGTGCAACATGTGACTCCGGTACAAAAATTGATTCCGATTCCGGACTCGGTTTGATCGATGGTACTCTTAAGTGAGCTAAAGCTATTCCGGGAGGAATTTCTTGCCTAGATGAGCCCAGCTTGGACAAAGCATCCGCGGCTTCATTTTCTGCGCGCGGCACATGGTGAAACTCACACCCTTCGAAGAATCCGGCAATCTTTTGCATGTGAAACCGGTACGAGGCCATGTTGGCATCTTTTGCATCCCAATCCCTGGAACACTGCTGTACCACAAGATCTGAATCTCCGTAGCAAATGATCCGGTGTGCACCGATTTCTTTTGCGACCTTAAGCCCATGGATCAAAGCTTCGTATTCAGCGACATTGTTTGATGCCCTGCAATGTACTTGTAAAACATACCGAAGATGATCTCCCTTTGGTGAGGTGAGCACCACACCGGCACCTAGACCCTCTTCGAGTTTGGATCCGTCAAAGTGCATCTTCCAAAGATTACTCTACCTCTCGGGTCACGAGGGCTTGTATTGCATTTCCGCCCAATCAACCAAGAAATCAGCTAAAGCTTGTGATTTTATGGCATCCCTTCTTTCATATACCGGCACATACGGTGATAACTGAATTGCCCATTTTGCAATCCGGCCGCTGGCGTCTTTATTGCACATGATATCGGAGATGGGTGCCTCACTCACCACCTTCATGGGGTGCTCCTCAAAGTAGTGCTTGAGCTTCGTGGCGGCCATGAACACGCCATAAGTCATCTTCTGGAAGTGCGGGTAGTTTTGCTTCGAGGAGGAGAGCACTTCGCTTAGGTAGTATACCGGCCTCTGCACGGTTTTTCCTTCCCCTTCTCGTTCTACTACAACTACAACACTAACCACCCGGTTCGTTGCTGCTATGTAAAGCAACATGGGTTCCCTTTCTAAAGGTGAGGCCAAGATTGGGGCCGTTGCAAGCATGGTTTTTAGCTCTTTAAACGCCGCGTCTGCCTGAGGGGTCCGCATTTAACGTATCGGATTTTTTCATTAGAGCGTATAATGGCAAAGCTTTCTCTCTAGCTCGCTTATGAACCGGCTTAGCGATGCCAAGCTTCCGGTAAATTTTTGCACATCTTTTAGTTCTCGTGGGATAGTCATTCTTTCTATTGCCCGGATTTTTACCGGATTGACTTCAATGCCCCGGCTTGACACAAGGAAACCGAGCAGCTTGCCGGCAGGGACACCAAAAGTGCATTTTTCCAGATTAAGTTTCATCCGGAACCGTCTTAGGTTATCGAATGTTTGCCGGATGTCACTGATTAAGGTATTCTTTACCTTAGTTTTTATCACAATGTCGTCTACATAGACTTGCACATTCTTTCCGATTTGATCAAACAAGCATTTTTGCATACAGTGCTGGTACGTTGCACCAGCGTTGCGCAAACCAAAGGGCATAGTGACATAGCAATAAGCCCCATGCGGGGTAATGAACGCAGTTTTTATTTGATCTTCCTTTTTCAAGGGAATTTGGTGGAAACCGGAATAGGCATCCAGAAAGGACAACAACTCACACCCAGCAGTTGAATCAATCACTTGATCGATCCGTGGCAAAGGGAAATGATCTCTTGGGCAAGCCTTGTTTAGGTTGGTGTAGTCGATGCACATGCGCCATACCTTTGGAGCTTTTGCCTCCAGGTTCTCATCTTTTTTCTTTTCGACCATTACCGGATTGGCCAGCCACTCTGTGTGCGTGACCTCCACAATGAATCCGGCAACGAGCAGTTTGGTCACTTCTTCTCCAATAATCTTCCTCCTATCTTCAGCGAACCGGCGCAAGGGTTGCCGCACCGGCTTGGCGTCTTTCCGGACATTTAAAGAGTGCTCAGCCAGCTCCCTCGGAACACCCACCAAGTCATCAGTTGACCAGGCAAAGATATTCCGATTCTCACGGAGGAAGCTGACGAGCGCGTTTTCCTATGCTTGATCGAGTCCGGCACCGATGCGAACGGTGCGCTCTGGGTAAGCCGGATCCAGCACAATGTCCTTTGTTTCATTTGTCGGCTTGAATGCCGGTGAGCCCAAGCTTCCACTCATTGCCACTAAGCTCAACTGTGAGGACTGAGCCAGCGCAACCGCGGTTTGCATTCTTCTTTTTTCCTCCGCGATCACCAGCGATTCCGCTAGGTTTGATCCGGCAGATGCTGTTTCCAGTGAGACCTTATAGTTCCCTACCACAGTTAAGGGTCCACGAGGTGCCGGCATCTTCATCTTGAGGTAAGCTGTATGAGTCGTAGCCATGAAAGCTGCCAATGCTGGTTTTCCCAGCAACGCATGGTAAGGACTGTCTAGGTCCACCACCTCAAACTCAACATTTTCAACCCGGCAATTGTCACATCCTCCAAACGATACGTCCACCCGAACTTTTCCTACCGGAGCGCAGGACAAGCCCGGAACGATTCCGTGGAACGTTGTACGTGTTGGCTGAAGCATGTTTTCTGTTATGCCCAGCGTATGCATGGTATGCTTGTACATGATGTTTATGCTGCTGCCGTTGTCTACCAGCATCTTGCTGAATTTTACTCGAGTTTGTGGCCCTTTCATGATTGGGTCCACAACAAGAGCGTATCCACCCGGATTCGGCATGATTTTGGGGTGATCCTTGAATGACCAGGTAATTTCCTGATCTGACCACAGCATGTATCTGGGAACTGCCGGCATCACGGCGTTTACCTCCATGGAGCGGCGATGCACACTTTGCCTGTCTGTCGGCTCAGTGACAAAGACAACACAGCACAGATGCGGGTCCTCGTAAACATTCCGGCCTAAAGGTGCTGGTGGAGGTGGTTGATCATTGTTTTGCTCCACCCGGTTAACTTGCTGGTATCGTTGCCTGTCTGGCTGAGGCTGTAGTGGTAAAGCATTTGCTCCGGTGAGTGGTGGCGGTGGTGGTAGTTGTTGATGACGCAGCATATCTTGCGATGGCGGCAACACTGTTGAGCACCCTTGTGCTTGCGCGTCCTTTACTGCTCCCTTTTGCATCAAGTACTTGGTCCAAGAACAATCCTTCGTCAGGTGGTTTGATGGGTGATCCGGGTTCGGCGTGTGCCACCTGCAAGGTTGATCCATGGCGGCTTCCATGGTGTATTTTACGGGTTCCTGCCAATTCTTTTTCTGGCCCCAGGGCTTCTTTTCGACCCACTGCTTTTTTGGACCCGCCCATGGCTGCGATCCGGTTTTTTGCCTTTGGCTGCCGCCGGCATCATAATTTTCTTGCACGGCAGCAACGTGCTGCGGAGCGTACCTTCGATCCGGGAAATCTTCCCTTCTCTTGTTGTTCCGGTTGTCCCGGTATTGTTCCTATCGCTGCTGAGGCGGGTTTGACTGCTCCGGCTCAGCTTGTACTGCTGGTTGCAATGGGTCTCCCAATGCATAGCTATCCGCCACACGTATCATCTCTGCCAAGGTTGCTGGCATGCTTCTCTGCAGCTTTTGCCACAGCGGTGATCCTCTCCAGCATCCTTGACTGAACCAAGCAATTGCTTGTGCTTCAATCACTCCTTCACACGTGTTTCTTATTGAGTTCCATCGGGTAAGATAATCCCTGTCTGTTTCACCGGCACGTTGCTGGCATAAAGCGAGCTGTTGGGGCCGGTTTGGCCTCTTGTAAGTGCTACTGAAGTTGTTCACGAAGGCTTCCTCAAAGTCCAGCCATCCGTTAATGCTTCCTGCCGGCAAGTTGTTAAGCCAAATCCGTGCAGGGCCTACCAGGTAGGACGGTATGATTCTCACCGCCCAACGCCGGTTTACTCCACCACCAGCTACATAAACAGCTGTGACATAGTCCGCCAGCCAATCTTCCGGCTTGGTCGTGCCATCATACGTTTTTGTGTCCCGGGGCAGCTGGAAATTGCGTACCGGTGGCTCTTCTCCCATGATCCGTGGGCCAAAACATTTCGGGCCAGGAGGACCCTCAGATTCGATCATTTCGGAAAGATGTACCCTGTCCAGCCTGTGCCTCGCATCCTGGTCTGGCAAACATCTTTCCCCCAGGCGTTCCCCCAAAGGGTTCCGGTAGACTCTTGTTCGTTCTACTTCGGAATCTCCCTCTCCGTATCGTTCCGGTTCCGCGTCTTTTGCCTGCTGGTACCTTGGTGGTGGCATTTCCTCATACGCTGCCCTTGCCGCTTGATAATTTTGCCCAGTTTCATATCTACCGGCATGATTGTTTCCGGCATAGCCTCCTCTGGCGTAGCCTCGACCTGCCCCTTGGCTTTTTCTACCGGCATCGTGTTGCCCGGCTTGTTGTTTTCCGGCAAGAACCGGATCGTACACAGTCATCTGCTGTGCGTTTATCTCTTTTTCTCTTCTTCTGTTCGGGTGGGGGGGACGATGCCTGCCCATGGGACTTGCTTCCGGCATTCTTTGTTGAACGCGCGGATTTTGAGGCCGCAGCCTTGTTCAGCTTAGCCAGCTGTTCAGCATTCTGCTGCTCAATAGTTTCCAGCAGCTCTCTAACACGCTCTTGCTGTTTTGCCAAAGCATCTCCGGAAAGCGATTCACATAGCTCTACTGCAGCTTTAGCAGCTTTTATAGTTTTATCCGGGCTACTGTACTTAGGTTTTTCCACGATGCTAACAGATGCAGAGGTACTTTTGCCGGCAAGAACTTCCTTGCGCAGATCCTGATCTAGATTGCGAGCTTTAAGCCGGTTTTCCGGCATCCTAGCAGCCTGAGCGCTAACTGAAGCAAAGCCATGGGCAGCGTTGTACTCACGTAGGGTCAGGTTCAGCTCGCGCTGCGCCCGGACGATGTCGGCGCCGTTCGCGAGCAGCTTCTGGCGCTGTGCCTCCAGCTCCGCCTGAGCCGCTGCCGGGTCGATGTTCTGCGCGATGGGCGTTGCCAGCATGTTCATCGTCGCTTGGAGTGGTGTTGCCGGTGGTGCTGATGACGTTCCCGCAGCGCCGGCATCACGCTCCAGCGGTGGCTTGGCCGCGCGGGTCGAAGCCGCACGGCCAGCACCTTCATCCACAGCTTCTTTTCCTGCACCAATCACGCCAGTCATCATTACCTCGACGCTGCCGGCGGCACGGCCAGCACAGAGCCACCTTGGGGGGTCCGGCGCCACCAACACCGGCGAAAGGCACTGGCGCACGGGGACGGTGCCGAAGTAGACGCGGTGGCTGCCGAACTCCATGGTGCGGCCGTTGTGCGGGAACTTGCCGCCGTTGGCGAAGCAACCCGCGTTGTCGTTGATGAAGTCCATGTCGTAGATGCGCTGCACGAGCGCAGACACCGTACGCTCGCCGGCGACCTCAAGGATGCCCGCCCGAATGTGAACTCCTGCAAGCGCCACTTCATGCCCCACGGTGGGCGCCAACTGTCGTCGTGGTGAACAGACAGATGCCATAGGATGGCTTAAATTGGGGCCGAATGGACGCTAGAGGATTCGGGGGAGGGTTTGTGATCAGATGGGATGAACTTCCGGATGGTTTCCTCAAGAACTTAGCCGAGGCTAGAGGTTGAAGAAGAAAGACACAAGGAAGAACTCGCTCTAGATCACTTTCTTCATTGCTTTTCACAGGTTACAGGTTTGTGTTTACAGAATCTCTCCCTCTGTGTTCCGTGCGTGCCCGTGAGAAGGGCTGCCCCCTCTCCTTATATAGGGGAGAGGGTGGCTTACAGGGCAAGAAACCCTAATGACATCTTTGACTAGACAAACTACTTTACAAAGCTACTTTAATCATAGATGAGACCGGGGTCTCCTTTAATCAGGGATGCTGACGTCCTCCGGCTTCTTTCATCGTCATCCTCCTCTTTATCGTCAGCCCTTCGTTTAAAGCTACTTTGCTTAGCTCATCTTTGTCTTCTAGCTTTGGAGAGGATCTTTGACCAGTCCTGCCGACTTGCTCTGCTTTCCGGTAGGCCGGTGTCTTTCCTATCCGGTTCCGGTACACCTCTCCTGAGGATACCGGCTTAGCCCCGCTTAGCCAAACGCTTATCTTGTGCTCCGGTATAAACATTAAACCGGTACCTTGATGGCTCAAACCATCCGGTTTGGCATGCCTTTGGCATACCGGGGGTCATCCCCCCAACAATTTTACCTTTCCCTTCGACGAGGCAACTTTCTTGGCCTTGGTGCTAGGCTCGAAGTCGTCGTCCGAGTCGGCGACCGGAGCTATAGCACTCTTGCTCTTCGAGGAGTTGGCACTCTTGCCCTTTGACGATGCAGCTTTCTTGGCCTTGGTGCTAGGCTCGAAAGTCGCCATCCGAGTCGACGACCGGCGGTGCAACACTCTTACCATTCGAGGAGTTGGCACTCTTGCCCTTCGACGATGCAGCTCTCTTGGCCTTGCTGCTAGGCTCAAATATATCATCGTCGTCCTCGCTCTCATCCGCCCACCTTGCTGGACATCTCAAAAGCCTTTCCTTTTCTTCTTCATCCTTCCATGTTAGTGTCTTCCACTTCTCATTCAACCTGATAAGCTTACACCTTATTTCCCGTGGGCTACGAGCAGACATCTTCTTGACTGGATATCCATAAGACCAAGTGTTGTATTGTGATCCAAATTCATATACTAAAGGGAGGCTAACTTCTGACGAGCGGAGCGAGGCCACTAGGTCGGCGCATCAGAAGATTCCTTGACGGGCAAGACAAGGAAGCGAGCAAACAAGGAAAGATTGGATCTAAACTACTGTAAACCTAGTCGTCCTCGGTTAGGACCCTTGAGACCTGGCCTCCTATATAAAGGCCAGGAGAGGGGCTGTCGAAGGACACGAACAATCTTAGCAACCTTAGCCAGGAAAAGCTTAGAGCTAGGTAACCCTAGCAACACCAATCTCGACTAGATCTCAGCCGAAGTATTCGGCATTTTCATCATAATCAAAGAACAGACAGGCAGGACGTAAGGGTTTTACCTCATCGAGGGCCCCGAACCTGGGTAAATCGCTCTCCCCGCTTGTCTGTGTACCGATGTCTCGTGTCAGCTTGCAGGATTCCATCAACCCTAAGCCCCTATCGGAGGGCATTGCCGAGGAGCACCCTCGACAATTGGCGCCATCTGTGGGAACCCTGTCGGCACAAGGCAAGACATCGGCAGATCCGATCATGACATCGGCAGTTTCGCCGGCAAATTCGCCGGCAACTCCATCGGTGACTTTGTCGACTCCATCGTCGCCAATCCTGGGAAGCCCGATTCGATTCGGCTCCTACGAGTTTACTCCACACAGCGATTCCTCCCGCTTGAACTTTTCAGATCTACAAGGGAACATGGAGATGACCTTCGGCAGCGTCCACTACAACGTCAACGCAGAAGGAATCCTTCGATTGCTGGAATCTCCCACCTCCGGATCAACGAGTTCAAGCACACCGTCATCATCCGATCTGTCGGCTGGTCTGACAGAATCGACGTGCTCACCAGCGCCCTCGACTCCCCGCTCGGTATCCTCCATGTCGGTAGGGTCTGACGATCTCACGTCTTCGGAATTAACCTCGTACTACTGCCTGAACTGCGACACCAGGCACGGGCTGGGATCGAGCGACACGCCGTTCATCTGCAACGCCCAATATTCGTCGGGAGAGGACAGTATCGACAACACCGTCTAGGGAATCACCCGAAGATCGGCACACCATCAGGTTTATGTCGCCAATAACACGGGAAACACAAGGCGTAGAGGTGACGAGGATCATACCCCTCGTTCCAGTAGAAGGGCGAGTTTTGAGAACAGCGCCAAAGAATCGCGAGCCGATTACACCATCGCGGATGAGGAGTGGGCATCAGCAAGGGCAGCAGTACTCAACAATACGCCGCTCCCCGCGGGGACTTCGGTTGGAACCCTCAATGCTTATCGCTCCATACTAGAGAAGAACCGGGAGCACCTGTCGAAAGAGCAAGCCTCCCTCGAGAGACGCTTATCTGCAACGGATCGATCTAGCGAACGACGAAGGGGCTCACAAGGGAGTGCCTCCCAAAACACTCAGGGAGCAGGCAAGCACCGGTCAAGGATATCGAGGCTTTCGGAAGATGACGCCAGAGAGATAACATCGAATCTGACTAAATCCTTTATGACTACGGATACCGCGGGCATGCCACGGCCAAAAACCGTTGCAGGTGCAACGGCCAACCTCGCCGCTTACCTCATCAACCAGCGCCCCGAAGGATCCATGGCTCAAGCTCATCGAGGCGCCCTGGAAAGCCTCGCAATATTGGGGAACAACCTAGTCCTGTCAAAGGAAAAGACCACCTACCAAGGCAGTGGGTCGAAACATCATGCGAGGGACGCTCGGGACGAAATCACTCAGAGCAAGATCGACAAAGCAAGGCGGCGACGCGCCGCTAGAAAGGACGACGACAGTGATTCTTCGGATGAAGACCAGGAGTACGACGGCGAACTCAGGGGAGCCGATTGTCTAAGTTACAAGATCCGCGAAGCAATGCCGCCCAAAAAGTTTAAGCCTACTCCTACCGACGCTGCCAAATACGATGGGCAGCAAGAACCAAGATCCTGGATAGACGACTACTTGCAGACTGTGATCCTGCACAAAGGAAACCAGATAGCGGCAATGCAGTGTTTATAGCTCTACTTGAAAGATTCAACACGGGCCTGGCTAAGGGGGCTGCCGAAAGGTTCTGTCAAATCATGGGACGACCTAGTAGACGCCTTCGTTGCCAATTTCCAAGCAACATACAAGAGGCCCGTCGGGATCGAAGAGCTACGGAACTGTCGGCAGAAGCTGAAGGAGTCAATGCGTTCATACATCGGGAGATTCACAAAGCTCCTCAATGCCGCCGAAGACGTATCTGTCGACAGAGCAATCGACGCTTTCAGCGACGGCGTTCAGCGGGAAAGTTACATAGAAGAACTCGGGCGCAAAAAGCCAAAAACCATAACCAAGCTAATGGAAATCGCCAACAGCTGGGCTGATGGTGAGGATAACGTACGAAGGCCACGGCAGCGTAGTGATGACGAAGACGATGACCAGCCGAAGCACGACTCGGGCGGCCGAAGGGATCGTCACAAGAGAAGGAAAAACCGCAACTACGATGACAACAATCTGGTAGCCGCAGGGTATTCTGATCGGCAGGACGATCGAGACGACATGCACGATGGTAACCGGAACAACTCTGGGAACCGTGGTAACTATAAACCACGACAGCAGAGAACTCCCGAACTACCTTACGCCGAACAGGTCAACGCCCCCTGTTACCTACATTCGTATGTCGATTCCAAAGACGGCAAAACGAAGTCAAGTCACCTGCTCAGGGACTGTCGGCAGTTCCTTGACATGCACAAACTCATCCAAAGATCGGTCAGCAACAGCTACCACCACCACCCCCACCTCCACCGCAACATCAGGTCCAGCAGGCTCAACCCCATCAACCCAACGAGGCGTTTCCACCACCACGTGGGCAGATGAGCATGATCCATAGGACAGGTGTTTCGAAAAGGGAGATGAAGAAGCTCACCCAAGAGATCAACTTGGCAGAAAGCATCATGGCAAATATCCCTGAATACGTCGATTGGTCTACTCAGAACATTACATTTAGTCGAGCAGATCACCCGATGACCATACCAAAACCCGGACACGCTGCATTGGTAGTCGAAGCACAAATTGGGGGGTTCAAGATGAGCAAAGTCTTCATGGATGGCGGAAGCGGACTAAACCTGATATTCGTCGACACAATCAGAAGCATGGGGATCACCATGAGCATGCTGGAAGAAACAGACACCTGCTTCCACGGGATCCTCCCAACCGCACCGGGCTACTCTCTTGGCAAAGTTTACCTGAATGTAATCTTCGGTAGAGCCGATAATTTCAGGAAGGAAAAAATCGAGTTTGAAGTGGTGAACTGGGAGTCACAGTATCACGCTATACTCGGGAGACCAGCGTATGCCAAGTTCATGGTTGTACCACATTATGCATACCTCAAGCTGAAAATGCCTGGGAACAATGGGGCAAACATCACAGTTCATGGAAGTTTTTCGCGCTCGGACAATTGTGATCGCGACTTTCAGAGGATTGCTGCGAAGTTCGGGAAATAGCAAGAAATCATCGACCTTCCGCCCAAGCTGTCTTTACGAGAGATCAAGGAAGAAAAAGATGGCCGAGAAATAAAGAAGAAGCCAGCCGCTCTCGCCCTTAAAGCTTCGGCAGCAGAAGCTTCGGTAGCAGAAGCTTCGGCAGCAAAGGGTTCGGCAATTGATGGCACAGAAGGTTTAGGAGAAAGCAAGACGCTGGCAACCACCGCTCAAACCCCTGATGAAACCAGCAACGCTGCAGCAATCACTAATGCGGAGAAGAAGCCAGAAGAAGAGAAGAACCCCTTCCTTGACTAAGCAGTTTACCAGCCTTTATTTTCTTTTTTTTCCCCTTCATTATAAACAGGGCCTTCCTCTTTTCGCCCTCTAGCATCGTGCTTACCTTATTAATAAGAACTTAAAGCTTCGATTATTGTTAAGCATTGCAGTAACGACAAGCTTCTAAACCCCATCACTATGCAAACATAGTACAGGGCGAAAGATCGTGCTCCAAAAAGCCTCTACGAGTGCTAAAATGACGTCACCTTTCCCTCTGCTTCAGATGCCTCTACGAGTGCCGTACAAAGCAAGAGTTTGGAAAAACTTACACACAACCCACGCTCGATATTTCACTTATGGAAATATCAAAGAGCAACGGGCTCATCGGCAGAATCATTACACCCGAAAAATTCGGGAATGACTATCGAAATTTACAAACGGTTGAAAGCAAAGTTGCGCATACAACAGGTTTAGCAAAACCTGCAACACGAGCTGATCACTCATAATGATTTGCTAACCAACTAGTATTCATACATCCAACGGGCAATTAAGCTTCGCCCCTTTAAATATTTGCCAACGGCATGGTAAAAGTACACATTCATGTACCAACCAGATAAGAAGTTTTGGCCCAAAAAACCCGAACACTCGGATGAATTAGCCAATACAACTTACAAAAGTAACTTTACACCTTTATATCACCCTTGCGGAGTTTCCTTTTCTTCAGGTATCTTTGACATCTCCTCAAGCCTGTCGACAATTACATGAGCAGGAGCTAAAACCTTCGGGTACAGCTCCTCGAAATCACCAGTTGCGTTGGCAATAGACAGCAAGCAAGCTGAAGGATAACAAGCAAGCACAAGGGCAAGCGTACATTTGGCCCCTACAAAGACTTGAGATCTTACTAGCTCCCGAACCTTCTTGGCACTTCCAAATTCAGACATCAAAGTCAAAAGGGTAGGAGGAACTGCATTCAGAGGAAATATTGTTTTCCAAACTACCCTCATGGCCCTGTAGCACTTATCGAAGAACTGGTGGACCTGTTGCACTCGATCCTGAAATTTGACAACAGCCGAAGCCTTCGAGTGTTCCCGCCAGAAAATCTCTTCGGATGAGGAAAGCTCAGTCAAAGCATGCACCCGCTCGTGTATCCGCTTGTTCTCTTCCGCAGGGTTCAACGCTATGACTGCCGAAAGAATTAGTAAAAGACTCAGACAAGAAGTTGCTAGCAAGCAGGCAAAGGGATCAAGAAACTTACAGTTTAAACTTTCGGTAGCCTTATGCAGCTCGCCAAGAATGTACCGCTCCACGTCGGCTGCAATCTCGCTCCTTTTATTGACGATGGCAGCTAAGGCATAAGTGCTGCGTAAATCCTTCTCCATCTGTGTCATTCGGTCTTTCATGCGCTGGATCCGATCGCTTTCGGGAAGCGCACCCGACGAGTCGTCTGCAAACGAGGGTACTGGGAAGACCTGCAAGAAGTACTGGTTATAAAAAAGTGATGGATACGGTACAGCCCAACGTCCAAAATAACTCCCATCGGGAGAAGTGCAAGAAAGTGATATCATAGCAAAAGTGTGCCTACAACAAATGCTAGCACGAAGTTTATTACAAAACATGAGTTTGGCGGCAGAGCAATGTTTTGCATCAACTCAAGGCACAAGTTTGTTACAAGAATCAAGGAAGCTGAGTTTGAGTCAACGAACTACGGCCAGTCGACGATTTCCTTGATGAAACCAGTTCAAGAAGCTGACGGGCACAAGTAAGAGCAGATGCCTTAAAGGTGCTCAAATCAACAAGCTGCCCGTCTTGCCCTTTTGGAATCCCCTTAGTCATTTCCTCGATGTCACCCTTAAAGCCGTAACCCATCATAAGCTGGAAGGATAGGACAGCACCAAAAGTGCGCGATGTACGCTTGAGTACCTCGATGACCTCCTTGGTGTCAACCGCGAAGGTATCGATCAGCTGTCCCAGGGTCTTCTCTTGCTTAATCTTGGGGAAGATCATCGAGTGCATCCGCGCCAGAGCACCCTTCCCCTTCACAAGAAGCTCTTGTGTAAGCTGGTGAGAAGCGAGAATCGTTGACACCGCGTTCGCTGGGGAATTATTTGGGACTCTTTCCAGGGCATCGACAGGAATGTTTGCTGCCTCTGCAATAGAAAAGAAGGAAAAAATTCAGTCATTGACAAAAAAGTTTAAATCCATAAGAACGTCTCCTGACAAAACTATGTTAGAGATTACCAAGCAAGGCCAAAGAAGATTGACGAAGGACTTCATCCTTTTCGGCTGCTCGAGCCTCAGCTACCAGCCTGGATGCTTCTTCTTCCTTCAACTTCCCTTTCAGTCTGACCAGCTCCTCCTTCAGAGAATCAATCTCTTGGCGAGCCCCGACAGCTATCTTGACCGCGCCATCCAGTTTTGAGGAGGAAGATTCGACTTCTTTTTGCAGCCGAACTTTGTCAGCCTCTAGAGAAGTGAATCGAGAGGCGAAAACCTCCAGAGAAGAGATAACGCCACGCAGGTCCTTAAGAGAGAAAGAAAAACAATTAAACAAGGCACGCTCCAAGAAATTTGTATTAAGATCAGAAGATGACTTACAGAAAAAGGAGCCGCAGTAGCAGCAGTTGGAGAAATATCCTTCCCTTTGGAAAGGGAAGACGCAGTCGATGCTTGAGCCATGGGGGCAGCCTTAGGAGCCGAAGCTTCGGAAGCCACCACGACCGGCGAAACAAAGATCGACTTGGCCTTTTTAGGAGGAGGCTCGATAAAGCCCTCGTCATCGCAAAAGTAAACAATGATCGTGATTATAACAGGAGTATGGAAGGTAAAAAAGGCACAGTATAACTTTCATAAAGGAACTACTTACATGTCGAAGAGATCATCTTCATCGGCAAAACCGCCGGTTGATCTCTTCGCAGGAGAAGCTCTGACCCCATCTGCAGCTGCATCAACAAAAGTATCACGATCAGTGTCGACGTTACGCACTGATCCATCTGCGATACAAGTATTATCGGCTGAGGAGGGAAGATCAGCGCGGGCAACTTCAAGATTCATTGGACCATTATATTCATCCTCTAAACCTGTTTGATCGATGGTGTGGAAATCTACTGGGATTGAGGAGCCTTTCCCCTCAGAAGTGTCATCCGGTGAATCACGTGTATTTTCAGAAGCCATAGGGATCTGGCAAAGAAGAATGACAAGTAAGAACAAAGGTAATCATGTCGGCTAAGCAAGGAGCTATAATAGAGATGTGAAAAAAGGAAAATACCCCTGATGGTGGATGATCAACGTCAAGGGGAGCATAAGAGGAGATCAGCGGAATCGAATCTTCCTGATTGAAGGAAGTAAGACGACGAACTTCATCAAGCAACTCTTTTTCTGATAGATCGGCAGCATTGATCCTAGTCTCATCCTTTGGACCTGAGTACAACCACATCGGGTGAACTCTGGCCATGACTGGCTGGATTCGGCGCTTCAGGAAAACTGCTGCCACCTTCGTACCAATCATAGTTTGGCCGTCAGCCTCTTTGATTCGAAGGAATTTGGCAAACAATTCTTCGGCTGAGGCCTTTCGTCGGCTGAGAGGATGTTCTTCCAAGAGTCCTTGGGCTTGGCTTCAGTAACGTTGGCATAGCAGGGGAGTCGACATTCGGGTGACGAGGAATCTTTAACGTAAAACCATTTCAACCTCCATCCTTGCACGGACTCTCTCATTGGGAAATTAAAGTAATTAACTTCTGAGCGAGCAACAAAACCTACTCCTCCGGTGACAAAGTACCCATTACTACTGTTGTATCTTTTCACATAGAAGATCTTCTTCCACAACCCGAAATGAGGTTCAATACCCAAAAACGCCTCGCAAAGGGTGATGAACACAACAACATGGAGGATTGAGTTGGGGGTAAGTTGCCATAATTGGATTTCATACGTCCTCAAGAGATGGAGGAGGAATCCATGAGTGGGGAGTGAAAGGCCTCGATGAAGAAAAGATAAGAACATCACAGAAAATCCAGCAGGAGGATCAGGCCGAGAGATCGCACCTGGAAGGATCACATCTCCCGCGTCGGAGGATATCAATCCTAAGCTTCGAGACCTCTTTTCGTCGCGCTTGGTGACGGTTGAAGCTACCCAGTCCCCAGGTTTGGCCATTGAGCCCGACGGCGCTGGCGGCGCCGGGGGAGGGGCGTTTGGAGCGCTCCCCTTCGGAAGGGAAGAGGAGGACTTGGCAGCAGCACCTTCGCTGGTGGAGCTAGCAGTGGCGGCGGTATTCTTCTTCTTCACCATTGCGAGATCTGAGGAAGATTGAAACTGTGGCGGTGGCGCAACAATGGCGAAAGAAGGAAGAAGAGGGAGAATGAGGAGATGCTGCGGGAACCGTGGAGAGAATTGAGAACTTTTTGTCCCTTGGAGATTTTAAGGAAAAGTTGAAGTAAGCACGTGGCGCTTGAGGAAGGGAAGGAACTGACGGCCCACTACGCCCACGATTGCGCGAAGATTGAGGAGCCACCTCGGTCGTTACGCGTATAGTGGTCAAGCCCTAAAACACTGATTGAGCAGGGCTAGGGCTAGCTCGTCATGATGGGCCCGTCAAATCAGCCTGCAACAGTTACACGTCAGCAATGACGTCATAATTTGGAAGCATTCGAAGGAAACATAAAAAGTTATCGGATGAAGGATTTGAGTCCACGCACGGATTTCGAGCATCCGTACCTAGACTCAGGGGCTACTCCCATCGGGAGCGCTGACGCGCACCCGATAAAATGAAGACTCGACAGAATGGGCAGTTGAAGGAAGAAGGTTTGAGTCAGCACTCGGTTGCAAAGCGCTTGCACCCAGGCACTCGGGGGCTGTTACTCCCATCGGGAGCTCGTGATGCATACCTGATAGAAGTTTTTTGCACTCCAGGATCATACCCGGGGACTTGATTCTGTGTAGGGTAACGGTGTTTTGCCATCGGCAGTTAACCAAACAACAGTTGGGCACGTTACTCATTATCCTTTGCATAAAGAAAATATATCGGATGACTTATGAAGATCTCGGCAGAGGAAGGTATTTGAGTAGTACAACTTGAGTCTATGCACGGATTGCAAGCATCCGTACCTAGACTCGGGGGCTACTCCCATCGGGAGCGCTGACGCGCACCCGATAAAAAGAAGATGAAGCATAATCAAGATGAACAAGAGCAATGAAGGAGAGGAATGTCAGGAGAAAACATGTATTAGTCTCTACCCGAATTATCTTCGGCTAGACACCCGGGGGCTACTGACGTGGGCATTACCCTTCGGGTAACCAGTATTGCCCTATCTGATATTGACAAATTGGAGGCCCATGAAGATACCTGAAGGCGAGATGGGCCACTAGGTCGGCGCATCAGAAGATTCCTTGACGGGCAAGACAAGGAAGCGAGCAAACAAGGAAAGATTGGATCTAAACCATCAGAACCTAGTCGTCCTCGGTTAGGACCCTTGAGACCTGACCTCCTATATAAAGGCCAGGAGAGGGGCTGTCGAAGGACACGAACAATCTTAGCAACCTTAGCCAGGAAAAGCTTAGAGCTAGGTAACCCTAGCAACACCAATCTCGACTAGATCTCAGCCGAAGTATTCGGCACCCCATTGTAACCTGTTTTCAACATAATCAAAGAACAGACAGGCAGGACGTAAGGGTTTTACCTCATCGAGGGTCCCGAACCTGGGTAAATCGCTCTCCCCGCTTGTCTGTGTACCGATGTCTCGTGTCAGCTTGCAGGATTCCATCAACCCTAAGCCCCTATCGGAGGGCATTGCCGAGGAGCACCCTCGACACTGCGTGTGTTCTTGTTTCGTTCTTCGTTATTTGCTTGTCGCTTTTATAACACCAAGTCTCAAATTCCCTACCACCTTACGAAGCAAGGCATCGCTACTGATGAACTCCTCGAATGTCTCTACCTTACTCTTCCTCATCACATAGCGGGCACTGTCTAGATGAGGTTTGGCCATGAATTCGTTAAAAAGATGGGGGGAATTCTTATATGGGGGATCCATCTTGTAGAGACAACACACTGAAACACAAGAAAACAATGTGGGATTTTTATAGGCTAGAAAGGGATGAGTTTCGGCGGGAAGATGTGAGCTGTAGGGTTGTGGCTGCAAAATTGGGCGGGAACAAAAAGACGGGGAATTTGGGCGGGAAAAAGTTGAGCCAACATTTCGGACACAACATATTTGCGGCAAATTCACTTCAAATTAAGTCTATAACTGAAATTAAGATACAATATAGCTGAAATTAAAATACGGCTTATCACTACAAGAAAATTTAAGATACAATAACAAACTGAAAGTGAATTTAAGATACATAGCTAGTACGGCGCATGACTCTACTTTCACTGCGTCCAGTGTGGCCATTTTCCGGACTTATCGCTGCATTCTTCTGCCGCTTGCGCCTCACGGGCCTCTCTGCATACCTATTCCTCTGCATAGCTACATGCAGCCTCATCACTCATCCTCTTTTGATTCACCTCACAATTTCGTGCTTGCTCCGCTCTTAATTTTTGTATCAGTCTCTCTGCTTTATCATTAGCAGCAGCCTTTTCACTACTCTCCTCCTCATGGAACATTGCCATGCACGCTGATGTTTTTCCTCCACCTCACGACCTTCCCAATTCGGCTGCTCCTGGTCTATCCAGTGAAACCATATGCAAAGGGGCGGGAGATACTGCAACACAAATAATACGGTTATTATACAAAAAATAATGACATACAAATATAATTTTTAATCATGCTGTTAGAACGTACCGCAGGCCTCGAGGATGATGAACTTGTTTGTCTGGGTAGATCATGATCATAGCTTGCGCACATGAAATATTTCATGCAGAATTTATCAGAAAAATCAACCACCTCCTTCGCCTTCGCAAGGCGGCCGCACCAACATCTTTCTGCTCTCACCCCCGGTGGCAAGCTTGCATTCTTCCCCTTCATCGGCCTAAATCCTGGTCCGAGCAAGGCACACTCATACTGACTTCAATATTTTGTGCACGAAACAGAGATGCGGAGAAGGCAAACTCGATCCCGCTGTTTCGATTTATATGCGAGAAAGACGAATTATATAGTCTTCAGTTAGTGTGAGCAGTACCAAAAAACTAGTGCAGAATTATTGGTATAGGTTGTCCGTGCTATGTTTCCTGTATCAGCACAAAATTCCTACACAAATAAGCTGCTTTAGGTGGTTAATTTTCTGTATCGAGCGGGAATCTTCGATAGCCTTACGTCTCGTCGCTTCGAAATCAGGACAGTCAGTGCCATGAAAATTAGTGCCGTCAGTGCAGGCTGTCGGGTGAATTGTGTCGGGCCCTGTCGCCACCAGCAGTGGAGGCAAGCTCCACGTCGCCCTACAACCAGAGCCAGGGGTGGCATGGCCCACAGCGCGGAACGACGACGGATGGAGAATCTACACGGCCTAACGTGACGCCACTCCAGGGGACGGCAAGCCCTACCGCCACCACCACTGGCGGCATCTGGCCACGTGTCGCCGGGGGTGCTGCTGCCACGTCAGAAGTGGTCCTTTTTAGCAATTCGATTTACAGGTAGTCCTTATCAATAAACTGGGCAGAGTGGTTTTTTTCCAAAAATTCAATCCGCAGCTCCAGTTCTGCTCCCTGCATCCCCTGCTCACGTGTTGTATTATAATACCAGAGCTGCCCTGGCACATCACCTTGTATGATGCCTTCTTCCTGATGTTGCCCAAAATCATTTCATTTCTGGCTGCTGCACGTATCACACAGTTCAGTATGCCGTTGATCGCTTAGGGCATCTCTAACGGAAAAGTCCCAGTTGTACCTGGGTGCACGTGAACCCAGGTGGAAAATGCATTTTTCAAATGTTATAAAATTCTGAAATAAAAATAACGGGGTACGTATGCATGTTCCATGTGTGCGTAGAAAGTTTTCGCGGTGAAACCATTTTTTTTATTTCAGAATCTAAAAAAGACAAAATACGTCACATATATAGTCATATATATACTGCTATATAGCCCTGCAAAATTTCACTTTTTTGCCGAGGCAAAATAAAAAGTTTTTTTTGTCACGAAACTCATGTCCAGGTCACATGTTTGAGATCACCTTTGCACGCATTTTGTATTTCAATTTTTAAAACATGTTTTTACATCACAAACACACTTTTGAAAAAATGGGTTCACATGCACCCAGGTTCTGAACGGAGCAACTGAGCGACCGTTTACGTCCGCGAAGATCGAAAATGAGTCTGGGCCCTGCTTCAGCGGGGCGACGCAAAGTGATCGGGTCGTTCGCGGTGACGCAAACCTGGCCTAAATATGCGTCAAGTTGCGTCTAAGTGAACCGCGTTGGTTGCGTCCAGACCCGGTAGGCAGTGACTAGGTAATCAAAATATTTCTTTATTACTATTGATTAGCCAAAAGGACTATACTTACAAAGATGGTTAGTCGAGTTAACCTAAAACTACAACGGCCGTACCTACTCGCCGTTTGCGGCCTACCACGAGCAGGGTTACTCGCAGTCGCGCTGCCTACTACTGGCCACCGGAGGGGCCAGCGCCGTCATCGTAGCACGAACGCTTCACGCACTCCGCGCGCCGCGCACGCCGGCGATCGGTCACCTCGTCCTGCCGCCTGCGGCATTCGAGGGCCTCGGCCAGAGAGGAGTCCCACATGACTCTCCTGGCCAGAGAGGAGGCCACCTCCGCCGCTGCCGCCTAGGCCACCGTCTCCTCCGCCTAGGCCGCCTCCACGTCCGCCGCCTGCAACGCCGCCATCTGGGCGGGGTAGCGGGCCCTGTTCCTAGCCGCCTCCGCCACCGCTTCGTCCCTAGTGGTGATGACGTCCGCCAGCTCCCGGTTCTCCTGCTTGACCCGCGCGGGAGAAGGGCCCCTCCGCTGGAGTGAATCCAGGTCGGAGCACATGTACCCCCGAGCCATGGCGACCGCATAGCCGTGGGCTTCCTCCTCCGCTGCCCAAGCCTGACGGCGCAGGGAGTCCCCAGCTAGGGTCTCGAAGACGCGAGCAGAACCTGCTAGTCGGCGGCGCACTCGAAGCGGCTGGGTACGACGTCATCGTCGTCAGCGATGTCGTGGATGACGGCGTCCGCGGGTGGGGCTGCCATCGCCGCTCGCGCCTCCGCGAGCTTCGCCCTGGCCGCGACGCGCTCACGCCCTTGCGCGCGCTCTACCGCCTCTACCTCCGCGTCCGCCGCCTCCATGTCCAGCTGCTCGGCCTGAAACGCGTCGGTGACTAGCTGCTCATCCTTCTCCGGGTGGGCTTGGCGGCACATCTGAACAACTTGATCCCAACTAAGGTTGTGTTCGGCCATGGATGGATGCTAGGGTTTAGCTTGAGGTGTGCCCGTCAACCCCGCTGGTGTCCACCATATATAGCCACAACGGGGCGGGAAACGGCGTTGACGCGCAGGTCGTTTCCCGCGCGCACGAAACGCCAGCGAAACTTGCCAATGTGTTGGGCAAGTGCGGGAACGACCCTCATCGCGCGGGAACCAGTAATCGCCAGCGGCAGGCCTCGACGGGAAGTTAAACCGCCATTAACGATCTTGACGTTGTCTCTGCTAAAAAATACGTCCGCACCGCTGAAGATAGCCCCGACGCAAACGATCGTCCTGGGCCGCATGGCATCCGCGGACTTTGATGCAAACGGACACAACCGGATATTTAAAAAAAATCAAAATACATCGGTCCCTTGGAGATCATGGCAGTCAATAACAACAGGTGAAATTCGATCATGGCAGTAAGAAGTTCTCTACTGGGCAGATATGCGAACGCGGGGGGGGGGGGGGGGGGGGAGCATCTCGAGTCGCGCTATCCAAATGATGTTTGGGGGACCGCGGACAAAAAAAGGAAAAAAAAACTGTCCAGTCGCGTCCCCCAAAGCTAAATAGCGCCTCATTTTGTGTCCGACGTTCCCGGTAGAAACTCTGTGCATAGAATCTCTACCGGGGACGCCGGATACAAAAACAGCGTCCACATTCATGTAGCCCCTAGTTTCCACATATCATTCTCTTCCCCACACTTTCTCTCACCTACTTTTCCCACATGTGTGGTCTATTCTATTAAAATGCATGCATCCGAACGCTGTTTGAGGGACACAGCTGGAAATGATTTTTTTTAAATAGATTTTTGGTCTCTTTTTGTCCGGCGCGGTCCTAAACGTGTCCCAAATCTTTCGTGCCGGACGTTTTTTGAGAGACACGACTGGAGATGCTCTTACAGTACAACATACATAAACCGGGGTTAAATCATCTTTTACTTAGATATGTTGAAGTTCCCTTTTGGTAGTACTGAAATGCTCCTTAGAAGTACATCTACTTCAGTTCGGCTACAATAATTACACAATTGTTTTATCGAAAAATCTTAGCGATCATGTTTAAACACATGAGCTCATTTCAACTAACCAATTTATGTACTCTTCTTTCGAATAGAAGATTTTAGTCTGTGCATAAGAGATTTGTACTTGTAGGACCTGAATTTTATTAGATACAGCAATACACAATTGCTTCCGGCGATGGATTGCCCATCAGTTTAGTACATAACTCACCATATTTTCAGTGATGGTTATGCTCTTAATTTTACTAAGGGTACCACTTGAAACTACTTTTTTTAGAGAGATTGTACTACAATTGATCATACCAAGAAGACAGAGAAAGGTATATCATGGTATCTTCAATTGTCCATGTGACTAAAAAGACAAAATGATGTATCATATACAGAGCAGACAGAGGAACAAATCAGTAATATGAGCACTGTTTTCTCCGTTTAAATTTTACAGTTAGTGTCATTTCAGTTACATTTGTATTTTAAACTTCCCAAAGGTATTCAGTGGCATGATCCAGATTATCATTTTTCTTTACACGATCAGGTTTATCACAGAAGGCACAGAGAATGAATCAGGCCTGTATTTCTTATTTCTGTTTAATCAATATAGTTTTGGCGTAGATGCAATGCATAAATTATGTGAAAATGCATTTTATAGTAATTGTGCATAGATGCTCTATCCTTCAATCTTCATAATCCCACATGTCAGGACACTAGTTTTGGAACAGTTGAAGGTTCTATTATTGCAGAAACTAAAAAGAACGAGATATATTCACAAAAAGGAAACAAGATATGTATTATTGACTGGGGTCGAACTGGGCCCCAAGCAGCCCGGGCTACAGCCTGGGCCTGGCCCATTCTGTACAACTATTCCTCTATTAATTTCGCAGAAATTGTGGACTAGTGGACCTCAAGTACCTCAGCCACTGTCATCGGCCAACCTGATCAAGCCCACCAAAGCTGATGTATCCGATGCCAAAAAAAAAAACCAAACCTGATGTATCTAGTGGCATAATAACACCATAATTATACTTTCTCATGTCATTTCACTTTTATTAGACTATGTTTACCAGAAATCCTCTGTTTTTCTATGTGAACTAAATAGGTAAGTTCGGAGGATGCAGTAGTGGTTGGCTGCCATCTCACTTCGTCGCTATGTCATTAATATCTTCACGCTCTACGAGTTTTGTTTTTATTTTTTCTTTCTTGTTGAGCATATTTTTTGCGGTCGCCCTAACATTTTCTTGTTTCCGAACTCTTATATGACTGTGGGGGATGATTTATTGATAAAGCGGGATATAAGCCTATTTTGAGGAAAACAAAAAACCGGCTTGCGAGTGTTTCCACGTCTTTTCTATTCCTGTGTTTTTAGAATACTACGAACCAAAAATGTCTTGAATCATTGTGGCATTTTGCATGATTCAGCGGTTGAACCCTGACATGAGGACCTCTCAAAAAAACAAGTAGCCACCTGCATTTTGACATTGTTTCCCAGCGCAGGATCTACCCTGGTCCGTGGACTTCAGCTTGAACCTCATCTGGCCGGTACTGTCCAAACTGAAAATCCAACGGCTGCGACGGGCGACGGGCGACGGGCGACGGGCGACGGGCGACGGGCAGCGCCCGACACGCGCCGGCGGCAGGCCCCGCCACTTCCCGACGTCCATTTCCTCGAGAAGCCAAAACCCCACCACTTGCCGCCGGCCATCCATCCGCCGCCCCACCCGATCCCCTCCGGAGATTGTGCGTCCACGGCTCAAATGATTGAAGGTTTATCCTGCCTACCACCATAGCGGACGGGCCTTTTCCGGTAGTTTTCGGCCTTTCTCCCGCGCCCATCTTTTTGCGACGCCCGGGTCCCCACCCCACGGCCGGCCGGTGAGAGGCCTGGCTAAAGCAGCGGTGGCCGGCCGTCGCCTCGTGCCGGCGAATCCCAGCCACCCTTGGAAAGCGCAGGGCGACGGCTCTCTTTCAACTTTCGTTTTCCCGGACGACAGCACCGCACTGCTCCGGATATCGATCATACCGTACCCGTGTGTCTACTCTGTTAATGTTTACGCCTCACATGAGCTTGCACAACGATTCTGCGAGAAAAAGTCAGAAGACCGATGGAGACTGGGATTGCAGGGTGATGATGACGATGAGTCGATGAGATTGCGTTCAGGATTGCGTTGAGTCTGGAATAGAGGATGTGGGACGCTTGAAGGTTTGCAGAGAGGAGAGGAATGGAGATTCTGAAATGTGGGACAGATAGATATATCAGCTCCCTCGTTAGTGCCTTTGGCTAGATTCCGTTGATTTCGTAATGTATAAAGCCTGCCTTTGCTCTGTACAACAATCATTGGCTGAAAATACTTTTCATCTCATGGTGTTATGAACTATAGAGACTGAAAACATGAGATTTAGGGAAATTATAGTGAGAGAACGAGATTTGGATCCCCACAGCGCCCGCCGTCTGATTTTTCAGGGGACAGTGGATGAAAACTATCATAAAAAAAAGTTAAAATAAGTTGCCACATTTTTTTTATTTGTCCAAAAACCGTTCTCTCTGGATAAATTCGCTCAATATTGGCGGCAGGACAATAATAGGTATATTGAGCTGTCTTCAACAAATAATTTGATTTGGGGAAATTTTCTTTCGCGGTTTGTATCTATCATGGTTTCTGGATATGTGATTTTGCCATGTTGTAATCTATTTCACATGAATTCATAATCTTTGCAACATCACTTGCCGACACACTTCAACTCTTTGATCATTCTTTTAGCTACCGGCTAAACATGTTTGAAATATCTGAAAAGTAAAACTCGATACAATATCAGAGGGCAAGGAACAAAAACCAACATCCTTATGGCTACACGCATTTGTAGACGTGCAATGTATATTTTTCCCATTAGATGAACCATTTTTTCATGATAAAATGAAACATCTTTGATTGTTTTTTGGGAAGTTGCGAATGAATGAGGAGAACTTCAACTCTTTTTAGTTTGAAAAAAAAGGATTGTAGGGAGTAAATATTGTAGTGTTAATAAGTGACTAAATGTGCAACTAAGAATTGTGTCTATTCAACTTAATGCTGCAACGTTAGATTAGATGGTCAGTTTGCGCAAACCCAATCGTTTAATTTGTATTGGCATAGATAAACACCGAACCATCTAGAGCCCATATATTTACTACTAGTGGAGAAGAGGCCTTTGGTCCCAAGCAAATGACCCACTGCTGAACCAAACCGGGTCCAATGCCCCCATTGGACCCGGTTCGTTTCTGCCCAGGACGACCCCACCCGCTGGCGCCTGTCCTGTAGCGGCCTTTGGACCCGGTTTGTCATACAAACCGGGTCCAAAGGGTCCACCCGCAGGGCGCGCCAGGCCGTGTCAGCCTAGGGAACCCTTTAGTCCCGGTTTGTATGACAAACCGGGACCAAAGGCCCCCCTCTGGCTATATAACCTTGCCCCTGCCCAAGTGTGAGCCACACTTAGCCATTTTTTCACTATCTTCACAAGAGGGTGTATTGCTCTCCTCTCTTCTTCACATGCACAAGAGGTGTTTGATGAAATGCTTAAGAGGATTTGCCACTTGAGTTTACACAAATCAAGCCACACTTAACTTGCTTTTTTCTTCTTCATCGAGGTTAACAACTTTATCCTTTTCATCTGCAATTGATAAAATGCATGTGTATATATACATCGTGATGTTCTGTAATGGTTTTGATCAGCTTAATTATATCATGCAGATGAATCGGCAATGGATGTACATTGACCGACGGTTTGACGAGTTCACTGCGGGCCTGGATAATTTTATGGCCGTGGCGGAGGCAAACAAACATGGTGGCTTCATGTATTGTCCATGTGTGGACTGCAAGAATACCGTAAATTACGCTCGCTCGAGTCTCATTCACAGCCACCTTCTGCGATCCGGTTTCATGCCCAGTTACTATTGTTGGACCAAGCACGGAGAAAGAGGGGTTATGATGGAAGACAATGACGAAGAGGAAGAGGATGATGACGGTTATCCCAATTTCCCTGAATACGATGATACTGCAGAAGGCAATGAAGACAATGAAGTAGAAGATCAAGAGGCACCAGATGAGCCTCGCTGATGATGATCTTGGCCGGGCCATTCTTGATGCAAGGAGAGAATGTGAAACTGAAAAGGAAAGGTTGGCCTTCGACTAGATGATAGAATATCACAACTATTTGTTATACGCAACTTTCGAAGATGGCCATAAAAAGCTAGGCAAAGACACCGGAATTGTTGCAATGGAAGGCAGAGAACGGTGTCACTGACTCAGGATTTGGAAAGTTGCTGACAATAATTAAGAGGAAGCTTCCAAGGGGTAACGAATTGCCCGCCAGTACGTACGAAGCGAAGAAGATTGTCTGCCCTCTAGGATTAGATGTGCAAAAGATACATGCATGCATTAATGACCGCATCCTCTACCGCGATGAGTACGAGAATTTGGATGCATGTCCGGTGTGCACCGCATTGCGGTATAAGATCGGACGAGATGACCCTGGTGATGTTGAGGGCGAGCGCCCCGGGGAAGAGGGTTCTGCCAAGGTTATGTGGTATGCTCCTATAATACCACGGCTGAAACGCTTGTTCGTAAATAAAGAGCATGCTAGGTTGTAGCGATGGCACAAAGAAGACCGTAAGAAAGACGTGATGTTAAGGCACCCTGCTGATGGCTCCCAATGGAGAAAAATCGATAGAGAGTTCCCAAACTTTGCACCGGATGCAAGGAACTTACGGTTTGGTCTCAAAGACGAGATGGCATGAATCCTTTTGGAGAGCAGAGAGCTGCAGCCATAGCACCTGGCTTTGTGACTCTTTGTATATATAACCTTCCTCCTTGGTTGTGCATGAAGCGGAAGTTCATTATGATGCCGGTGCTCATACAAGGCCCGAAGCAACTCGGGAACGACATTGATGTGTACCTGAAGCCATTAGTCGAAGAACTTCTACAGTTGTGGTCCCTAGCGGTGTACGTGTGTGGGACGAGCACAAGCGGAGGAATTTGACCTAAGAGCGATGCTTTTCGTAACCATCAATGACTGGCCTGCTCTTGGTAACATTTCAGGACAGTCAAACAAGGGGATACAATGCATGCACACACTGTTTACATGAGCTCGAAGGTGATTATTTGGAAAAAGGTCGAAAGGTCGTGTACAGGGGCATCGTCGATTTCTTAGGCTTACCCATCCCGTAAGAAAGAAAGGCAAGCATTACAACGGTGAGGCTGATCACCGGAGGAAGCCTCCCCATCGTGATGGTGTTGATATATTTGGTATGGTCAAGGATCTAGATGTAATATTTGGAAAGGGTCCCGGCGGACGGTGCATTCCGAATGACGATGCCGGACACGCGCCCATGTGGAAGAAGAAATCTATATTTTGGGATCTACCCTATTGGGAAGTCTTAGAGGTCCGCTCTTCAATCGATGTGATGCACGTGACGAAGAATCTTTGCGTGAACCTGCTAGGCTTTACGGGTGTGTACGGGAAGACAAAAGATACACCAGAAGCACGGGAGGACCAGCAACGTTGGAAAGACCCCAAAAAGCTGCATGAGAGAGTTAAAGGACGTCATTTATCCAGCTACGCTCTTACAAAAGCAAAGAAGGAAATATTTTTTGAATGTCTTAGCAGTATCAAGGTCCCGTCTGGCTTCTCCTCCAATATAAAGGGAATAATAAATATGGAGAAGAAAACATTCCAGAACTTGAAGTCTCATGACTGTCACGTGATAATGACACAGTTGCTTCCGATTGCATTGAGGGGGCTTCTACCGGAAAATGTTCGACTGCCCATTGTGAAGCTATGTGCATTCCTCAATGCAATTTCTCGGAAGGTAATAAATCCAGAAATTCTACCGAGGTTGCAGAATGATGTGGTCCAATGTCTCGTTAGTTTTGAGCTGGTGTTCCCACCATCCTTCTTCAATATTATGACACATCTCCTCGTTCACCTGGTCGATGAGATTTCCATTCTCGGTCTGTGTTTCTACACAATATGTTCCCCTTCGAGAGGTTCATGGGAGTCTTGAAGAAATATGTTCATAACCGTGCTAGGCCAGAAGGAAGCATCTCCAAGGGCTATGGAACAGAGGAGGTCATTGAATTCTGTGTTGACTTTATTCCTGACCTTAAGCCGATTGGTGTTCCTGAATCGCGGCATGAAGGGAGACTATGTGGAAAAGGCACGCTAGGAAGGAAATCAATGATATGTAGGGACGGGATTTCTTTGACTCAAGCACACTACACAGTCCTACAAAGTTCCACCTTGGTGGCTCCGTATATCGGTGACCACAAGAACTTTCTACGCTCCTAACCCGGGCGGTCGAACGATTGGATTAGACGTGAACACATGTCGACTTTCGGCGGTTGGTTGCAAAAACATCTCTGAATAACAAACATATTGAAGATCAGTTGTACTTGCTGGCCCAGACACCATCTTCGATCGTAGTGACTTTCCAAGGGTACGAGATAAATGGGAATACATTTTACACGATCGCCCAAGATAAAAAGAGCACCAACCAAAACAGTGGTGTCCGCTTTGATGCAATAATGAATGAAGGCCCAAATGACACATATTATGGTTACATAGAGGATATATGGGAACTTGAGTATGGACCTTCTTTTAAGGTCCCTTTGTTTAGGTGCAAATGGGTCAACAAAATAGGAGGCGGGGTTCAGGTAGACAAGTTGTATGGAATGACAACAAAGGATCTCAACAATCTTGGGTATAGAGACGAACCATTCGTCCTAGCCAAGGATGTGGCCCAGGTTTTCTATGTGAAGGATATGTCTACCAAACCAAGAAAAAGGAAACATAAGGAAACAAATACATCAAACGATGAGCCAAAGCGCCACATAGTTCTTTCTGGAAAAAGAAACATCGTGGGAGTGGAGGACAAGACAGACATGTCAGAAGATTATAATCAGTTTGATGAAATTCCACCCTTCGAGTGAACATTGATCCAAGCATCAAGTTAAATGATGAAGATGCTCCATGGTTACGGCCGAAGAAGATTAATTAAATGATGAAGATGCTCCATCATCAAGTTAATTGAAGAATGTTCATGGCACAAATGAGTATCTCAACATGGCAATCAATTTCCCATTTATTTTTGTGTAATCATGTAATCGTATGTAAGATATTAAAAGTGGAGATGCGCCACGGGAGATTTCCCAACCCTTTCCCCAACACTGTTAGATGAGATGTAGTCGTTCAGGGGCTTGGCAAGGCGTATCGATGCTCCTTTTATAGGCACGGCACCTCTTCTACTTTGTCTTGTTCCTTCGACAGGGTGTCGTGCGCTACATGCTTTATCTCATCGAGCAGTGCCCACCCATGCGTTCTTATCTCGCCAACATCTTTAGTCCCGGTTGTACCCACCAGCCGGGACTAAAGGTTACCCACACGTCCTTATCCCACCGACAGTTTTGTTAGATGACACAAAAAAGGATCTTTAGTCCCGGTTGTACCCACCAGCCGGGACTAAAGGTTACCCACACGTCCTTATCCCACCGACAGTTTTTGGCGCCACTGCGTTCCCGCCTATTTTTCTTCCCGCGCTTTCCACTGCTTCCCGCCTCCGTCCTCCCGCCATTTTTTCACTATATATATGTTGGCTTGGCCTCCATTTACATATCACATCTAGACTCATATCCGCAAACCTCATCACCAGGTCACATGGCTTCCATCGTATCTCTAACCCTCCGGGAGGCGGAGGCGCTTTGCGCGTCGAACTACCCCTGCCCGCCGGGCTACCGCGTCCCTACCGGCTGGTTGCTGAGCGTCGGAGGGGTACCGGTCCCTCCTGTCCCTCTAGGTGTGGCGCGCGAGATGGCCATCACGAACCACTACTACTTCGAGCTCACGCCAGAGCAGCGGAGGAATCCCCGAGTGGCATCCCGACTACAGCCCGACTTGGGAGAGCTTCTTCATCAATCGGCGTGAGAGGGCGCTCGCTGTGCACGAGGAGGGCGGCCCGCCTCCTTCGAACTTCAACGAGGCCGGCCGTCGGCTGTGGTGGCGCGACCGAACTCTCCAGGGCGTCATGGCCCACCGTGGCCCCCGCCTGCGCTACCCTCAGTCCCAGCCCACGCGTGCTCTCCCGCCGAGGTTTGACTACCGCGACCCCGATGCCAGCGACGATGATGACGGCGACTACGACGACTATAGTGGCGAGTACTATAGGGCTAGGCACGAGTATGACTGAATGACTCGAACAGTCGAATCTGGCCATGTATCTTAATTAATTTTCAGTTGAGCTAGGCACGAGTACTATAGGGCTAGGCACGAGTACTATCTGGCCATGTATCTTAATTAATTTTCAGTTGCGTTCTGTACTTTAATTCCACATGTAATCTGGCGGGAAACTTTTCTCATCATCAGCGTCTGCCACAACGACTTTATTGAAAATACAATAAAATAGATAAACAACTAGTCTAGTCGATCTACTCGTCGTCGGAGGTTGTCTCGGTCCAAATGTCGTCCCACCGAGGGTCGTTGTCGGCCCAAGTTGTATTCGGGTTGTCGAGCTCGAACACGGCGACGGCCCGACGATGGCGCCTGTTGGACCTGCGTTGTGCCCGGAGGTCAGCGAAGAACGCGGCGGTGTTGTCGACGTCGTTGGGGAACTGCGCCCTCCACTGGCGCATCAACTCCTCGTCGTGCTCGGCGATTGCGATCCGGCGCTGCACCTGGCGGTGGCGGCGACGGTCCTCGTCGTCGACGAGGCACGGCGTCGGCGCGAGGAACTCCGCCTCCTCTAGCGATTCGACGTCTGGGAAGTTCATGTCGCACCGTGGCCGCCGAAATCGCCATGCGGCCACGTCGTAAGCGCGCGCCGCTAGCTCCGGGGTGTTGTACGTGCCGAGGGTGAGCCGGAAGCCACCGGCACGCATCTCGGCGTAGAACCTACCGTTCGGCCGCGCTCGGACGCCACGGAAACCGGACGAGCCGCGACGGCGCGGCGGCATCCCGGCGACGAATGAACGGAGGCGACGACGACGTGTGGTTCCGCGCGCACGCGGCGCTTTATAGCACAGCGACGCGGCAAGTTTGGCGACAGATGGCGCGGGGAAGCGGCGGGGCGTGGCACGTGTAAGCGGCGGCGACAGGTGGCGCGGGGAAGCGGCGGGGCGTGGCACGTGGAAGCGGGATCTACACGTCGCACGGCGGTGGCGGCGGGGCGAGGCACGTGGAAGCGGCGGCGACACGTGGCACGGGGAAGGGACACATGTGGCGGTGGCGGTGGTGGGCAGTACACGGCGGTGGCCCGTACATGGCGGTGACGGTGGTGGCCAGGCGGTGGCGGTGGCGGTGGTGGGCAGTACACGGCGGTGCCGACGGTGGCCAGTACACGGCGGTGGCGGTGGTGCGCAGTACACGGCGGTGGCCCGTACATGGCGGTGACGGCGGGGCGAGGCACGTGGAAGCGGCGGCGACACGTGGCACGGGGAAGGGCAGTACACGGCGGTGGCCCGTACATGGCGGTGACGGTGGTGGCCAGGCGGTGGCGGTGGCGGTGGTGGGCAGTACACGGCGGTGCCGATGGTGGGCAGTACACGGCGGTGGCGGTGGTGGGCAGTACACGGCGGTGGCCCGTACATGGCGGTGACGGCGGGGCGAGGCACGTGGAAGCGGCGGCGACACGTGGCACGGGGAAGGGACACGTGTGGCGGTGGCGGTGGTGGCCAGTACATGGCGGTGGCGGTGGTGGGCAGTACACGGCGGTGGCCCGTACATGGCGGTGACGGTGGTGGCCAGGCGGTGGCGGTGGCGACAGTGGCCACTACACGGCGGTGGACACGTGTGGTGGTGCAGTGGCTTTTTTTCATTTGAAATAAGGCGGGAATGAAATTTTTAAAAAAAATTTGGCCTTTGGACCCGGTTTGTATTACAAACCGGGACTAAAGGCCTTTTTTGCGCGCGCAGCGAAAACGCAGCAAAAATGGCCTTTAGTCCCGGTTTGTATTACAAACCGGGTCCAAAGGGGGGCCTTTGGACCCGGTTTGTAAAACGCACCGGGTCCAAAGGGGGGGGGGCACTATAACTGCTCGTCTCCTTCCTCGCGCAAATCAATCGCGCGAGGAGGAGACACCACAGCGCCGCCAGGCTGCCGCGCCGCGAATCGCCACCGCCTCCGCCGCTCGCACCACCGCCGCCGCCCTCCGCCTCGCGCACCGCCACCGCCGCCGCCGTGCGCCGCTTCTCTCTCCTCTCTCCCGACGGCCGCGCGCGTGCCGGCCGTCTCGCGCGCCGCCGCCCGCGCTCGCTCGCCGCGCCGCCGCCGCGCTCGCCGCCGTGAAGGTGAGAGCGCCCGCGCTCCACCGCCGCCGCCGCCCGCGCTCCACCGCCGTCGCCCGCGCTCCACCGCCGCGCCCCTCCTCCACCGCCGCCGGCAAGGTGAGAGCGCCCCCGGCCACCCTTATTTTTTTATTTTTTTTTGTTTCTTATAATTATCAAATTGGACATAGTGTATTAGATAATTTGTATGTATCCCGAAATTAGATACTTTTATTTGTGTGTTATTAGTTTTTATTTGTGTGTTATTAGTTCTTAGATAATTTGTATGTATCCCGAAATTAGATACTTTTATTTGTGTGTTATTTAGAGAATCTTAAATAGTATCATCATTGGCAAGAGCTAGATGGAGGTGGAATGATAGATAGGTTTTTTTTTGAGGGAACATAGGATTTTATGATCAAAATAAGATGCCACCACCGGCCGACCGCCACCATCTCCGGTAGTGCCGGCGCCCCTGCCGGTGCCACCGCGACATAGTACTAGGGTCGCGAAATAGAGAGAAGAGCGAGAGGAGGAGCGCCGAGTCCGTGGCGGTGCCGGTAGTGTCGACGCCCCTGCCGGCGCCCCCAAAATACGGTCGTTCAATTCCCTCTACCGCTCCCGCTGTCGTTCCCGACCCCCGATCCGGATCGATCGATCCGGGGTCGTGGAACGCGGCGTTAGTACAAAAGTAGTGAAGTTTTTTATTTAGCACAATATCATGTTTTTTATTTATATTAGTATACATATATGATTTGTTTTCGTAGCTACGATGCCGCGACAGCGACAGCCGGCGGGCCGTGGTCTGACTCTCATCGAGGAGATGGAGCAGATGGGGGAGGTCCGGGACTGGGCTCCGCCGGGGTGGCACTGGGAGGTCTTAGCTTCCGGGTCGCGCACCTTGGTGCGGAATCCGGGTCCCGTTGTCGACCCGGATATTCTTTGGTGGAGGTCTTATGGGCCACGGTCGTTTCAGAGGGAGCCGGCCCCGCCGGAGGAGGTAGCTCAGCGCATTGAAGCGGAGGACCAGCACGTTCGCCGTTACATGTACGCGTTAGACAACATTTATAGGACCGGATGGAGCGTTATGCGGGGATCTCATGTTAGCTATGCTCCCGTTGTTGTTCCGTGGCTTTGGGGGCACACCCAGCGCGGCTCAGGACCCGGTCGGCGCCCTCTAGGACCCGGTCTGCGCGGTTGAGTGGTTGTAGTAGTGATTGATATGTATTAGGGTTAAATAAACATGAACCCGATCTATGTATGCATGTAATCGCAGATTCTGCATTCAGCACTATATTATCGATCCTTAGTTAAGAACTACACATATGTAACTCCATTTTCAGTTTTCTGCATTATCCTTAATTTGATCATATGATGGTTCCTATGTATAGCTTGCAGGTCGTTGTAGAAAGCATGGAGAGAGATGAAATTCAAGAAAATTTCATGGAGGAACTCATAGCAAACGGTACTCTGGATGATCGCGACGACGACGTTATTCCAGATGATGGCGGTGACGATGTCACCGCAACTTATTTGAATGACTCCGGTGAGGGAGCGGAGGATATTGAGGAAGAAGATCCTAGTGGCGCCGGTGAGGAACAAGATCATCATAATGGCTCCCGAACTGTAGTTATCACCGAGGTATATAAATTAATTAAGCCGCTGTTGATCGACTAGATGCATTAACTAATGAAATTGTACTGACTATGAACTATTTCTTTTTTAGCCCTTCGGATCGAGCACTTCTTCTGTAAAGTCGAGGAAGCGAGGCCCAGCCAAAAAGTTGGATGACGGTGTTAGGCACGACATCACCCACATCGAGAAGGATGGTAAACCGATTGCTCCAGAGAAAGGTGCAAAGGTATTTATAGCTCAATGCGGAGTGCTTGTTAGGGACCACGTCCCGATCACCGTTCGAGAATGGCACAAGCCGAAGGGACTAGTCTTGTCTGCAGAGGAAGAAGCTCAAGGTCTTTATATCGATGATGTAGCCAAAAACAGCATTATGAACAAGCTCATGTCACATTTCAACATAGTACCCGAAGAGGGGGGTGACGCTGAGAAGGCCAAGATGGAGCAGGCCCTCCGCGAGTTTGGCAAGAAGAAGATGGCCGAACTATTCAAGAGCCACAAGAAAAGATTGCGCCGCCTTATCAAGTTAAAGAAGACTCCGGACAGTGAGAAGGTAAAAAATCACTGGGACGAATTCGTGAAGTACAGCACGGAGTCAGAAGAATTTAAGAGAAGGTCGGAAATAAATAAGGCAAATGCTGCGTTGAAGCTATATCACCAAATTCTAGGTCCAGGTGGATACAGGGCTAACCGTCCTAAGTGGCAGGCAGCTGAGGCGGAAGCCCGACCCGATAAAGGGATCAGATTAGGGACACACGGTTGGATCGAACGGTGCAAGGAGTGGTTCTACGGGATTGGGGGAACGTTGGATCCAGAAACAGGGAAGTGCATCTATAAGAAAGCTCATCTGAAGGTTCCCATTGATGCCCTGGAAAAGGCACATAGGGACATGGAGGCGGGGTTGTTCCAGCCCGAAAGAGAGAACGATGAGCTGACACGCGCCCTTGGGAACAAAGAACACGGCGGACGAACACGAGGCACAGCAGGCTCCGTTCCGTGGAAGTATGGCTTTCCTGCGGAAAGGAAGAGATTTCTTGATAAAAGCCATGAGAGGAGGAAGGCAAGGGAAACAGACCGCCTGGCTAACTTAGAGGAGGGTATGAGCACCATGCAAGCCCAATTAACCATGGTAACCCAAGTACTTACATCTCAGATGGCTCGGGGGCAGGCTGTAGATCCTGCACTGCTCAATGCCATCGCCCCGCTGCAATCTCAACCACACCGGAAAAGCAGCGTGGCTTCCTCTCAGCAGGTGGATAATGATGATGATGATGACCAGGTGGTCGAGCCTCCTCGCTACCCCCCCCGTGGATGATCTCACTGAGAGCCGTCCTTGTGAGCTGCATGTTAAAGTTTTCAACCTATCCTTCAAGGCGGCGGTCGGCATCCTCTTACCTACAAGGTCTTACCATTGCCGTCCGGTCCAAGACGACTTTGCTGTTGTGATGGTGGATGAAGTGTTGAGAGAGTATGAGGGGTTGGTGCTTGAGCACCCTGCAGGTGAAGATGGGGAAATCAAAGAACTGGGAGAAGCCCGTAGAACCACCGTGCAATGGTGGAAGGAGAACATTGTGTTTCCAGGTGAGAAGCCAACAAGCAGGCCACCTCCGCCTCCTCCGCCACCTGTGCAGTCTCCTCCGCGTGATGATTCTCCTCTGCGCGATGATGATTCCCCTATCCATGACCAGTCTCCTCCGCGTGAAAATACTCCGCCGCCTCCTCCTCCTCGTCAGGAGACTCCGCCGCTTCCACCTAAGCAAAAGAGGAAGCGGTCCGCGGCACCTCCTACAGCTCCGAAGAGATCATCAACTCCAATGAGGGAACAGACTCGCAGTTGTTGCCACATGAGCAGACTGAAGAGCAAAAGGCATTTCTTGCAACTGCGCCGAAGAAGATGTTTATTCCACCGCAGACAGTGAAGCACTTTGCCGAGACGAGAATGAAGAGACCTGAGCTGAGAGCTGATTATGACCGCTCTCTTGGACAGTCCTCTAGAGCGATGAAAGAAGCAAAAAAAGTCGCCCAGCTTGGACAGCAGGACATTCAGGCCGCACCCCACTTCATCGTGGAGCCATATCATGATCCAGAGACGGCATCGATGATCGAACGGGCGGCTAGAGCTCAGGGAGCATCAGTTGAGTACGAAGATTACTATCCAACGGCTCAAGTGGTAAACAAGTATAGATACGGATCTGATCTCGTCAAATCTGGCGAGCTCGCGCGTCTAGGGACTCAGATGCGAAGGTTGCATGACTGGTACCTGAAAGCCTGTCGAAGAAGTGAAAGGTACCTCACGGTGTATCTTAGAGATGAGCATTACTTCCGGGGGGAAGACGAGATAAACATTGAGTTAGAAGAACTGTTTCAGTTATTCAATCAAGACACCCTCGACAAATCTGTCATCAGTTGCTACTGCCTGTAAGTGATTTATTTGTGTAATTAAGTTTGTAGCTCATTCATTTGCACTAACAATTATCCTCATTATATTCTTTGTGTACGCTATACATTTAATTATGCAGAATGAAGAAGCTGGAATACAAAAGAGGCAAGCTCCTACCGCTGGGGTTCATAGACCCAAACACAGTTCATGAAGTTACGGTTCGAGACTTCGCCAAGGACACCGAGGACAACATCGTAATGTTTTTAGAGAAGCAAGCAGACAAAGAGGATATATTCTTTCCCTACAACTTCAAGTGAGTGTTATATATAACATACATTATGCTTGTGCACCTTCCACTTTATTCTCGTAATCATTGAGCTATGCTTGTGCAGTTTCCATTTTATTCTCCTAATCATTGATCTTCACCTTGGAGTCGTAAACGTCATGGACTCGAAACGTACAGAATATGCGGAATGGGCGGACATGGCTGCCATCCTCCAGAGGTAGTTTCAATCAATTTCGTATTGGCATCTTCATCTGCTCTAATTCGAAGATATCATCAACTAATCAATTACTCATTTACTCATTATTTTTTGCCGGGCAGGGCTTGGAAACGGTTCATCAATACTGTTCCGGGTGAATGGAAACCGGAGCTTACATTTAGAGATTACCCTGTAAGTAGTACTATATATATAGCTATGTCCGTGAAACTTTATATATGATATTTACTTTCAATACGATGCTTGATTATTAGTTTGATCGAACTATTTTTTCGTAAAGTGTATGAGGCAGGAAAAAGGGAATAACTTATGTGGATACTACGTCTGCACCTTCATGCGTGACATGTCCTGTCCCAAGGGTGGGGATGCCCAAATACACCACACACGTGTACGATAACAAATTTTCACAATTAATCTTAATTAGTACCATCTATTGTATTGAGTTCCATTCATATATTGATCTCCTTTTTTAAATATAGATGACACGCCTGCGGGACACTCTCATAACAGCGGATCAAATAAAAGCAATTCAAGAGGAAATCGCGGGATTCTTTATTACCGAGGTCCTTACCCCAGGTGGAGAGCACTATCGGAAGATCGTGACGGCGGAGGATATTCGTTCAGCAAAAGTTGTATTGTAAATATGCATGCATTACGTGTACTGTGTTGACTATGTCGTGTACTATTGACGATGTCTATATATATTCATGACGATTTTTTGTGGTTTCTTGAATGATATATATATGCATTGCTGAAACTCTGCCGCGGCAAGGGAAACAGATCGTTTCTCCGCGGCAGAAACGCTGGTACAGCCCAAATCTGTGCCGCGGCAGAGAAATAGCAATTCTCTGCCGCGGCAGAGAAACATAGGCCCGGTTCGTACCACGAACCGGGACCAAAGCCCTTCCAGCGCGAGCTCCCTGGTCGCACCACGTGTTGAGGCCTTTAGGCCCGGTTTATCTTTGAACCGGGACTAAAGGGTACCCCCTTTAGTCCCGCCTAGTTGGTCCCGGTTCAGGAACCGGGTCTAAAGGCCCAAATGGACCGGGCCTATTGCCCCGTTTTCCACTAGTATAAGCATGTAAGCAATCTAGATATTCTGCGTTAGTGATTAGTATGATTTTTGAGAATAGTTGCAGCCAATGTATGTGAAAATCTTTATTTTGTATAGTTTGCCATACATTAATACCATACATAGTAGTCACGTGTCTATATAACTGCGTCCCTTCTATGTTAAAATTTATCTATATTTCTAATAAAAAAATTCAAACACTTCATGCAATAATTTCTTAACAAACGTTTTTTCTCCAACATTATGTCATTACCACAAAAAACTCTAGATAGTTGTGAAGTGTAAAAAATACGATTAATCTAAAAGCTTCACACTTCACAATAATTTATTAGAACATTGTAAATATAGTAGTTCCATAACAAATATTTTCCTCCAGACTAATCCTTATTGTACAAACGAACTATATATAGTTATTTTGTAATGTATAAACAATATGAACAATTTAAATATTTGTTCTCTTATTAAAACAAGCAAAAATTACCCTTATCTATTTTAAGAATTCATAGTTCTTTAGTTAATCAATGATGTTTTATGGGTCCATTACTAAATACAATAAATATGAAAATATTTGGGACATTTACCTATATGTATGTAATTTATTTATATTTTTTTAGTTGTTATGTTATTTTAAAAATATTCTAAGTGTGAGGGATATAGTCCTACTAACGACCACATACTAGAGATGCCCCCTACATTATTCAGTTTTGTTGAAATTACTAAAACCGTCGGCTAGCATTTTGGAGGGAGCATAAGACTTTTGAGCTTTTGGTCTATTACATTACAAGAGAGAATTTTGTGCGATAATAGTTTTGAAGTCAACAAGATGCTACATTCTTGTAACATCCCAAATTTTCAAACAAAGAAGAAAATGAATTTCCCTTTTCCAAAAATGAGAACCAATAAAAACTTTTCTTAAATATGGTGCTATGCATAGTGCTCATACCTAATCCTTGTGTTATTGCCATGATTGTTTGTTTATTGCATTAAACACATTTACAAAACCCTAAACCCTAACCTTCTCAAAACCAAAGAGGATCAAATATGAAGAGACTAAAATAAAATAAAAAGACATATGTGGGCATATAGCCCTAGTATGCAAATCTTGCCCAATGCCCTTTCTACTATTCTAAATGGTTGTGAACCATTGTTAGATGCCACTAAACCCTAAACCTTACTCTCCTTCTCACCATCCAATTTAAACCAAATTAAATTAAAAAGAAAAGGCCTATGTAAGCCTATGGCTATCCTTGCAAATGATGAACTATGCCTTGTTCTATCTTATTTAGAGGGCTCGAAAAACATCAACAAATCCAACCTATCACCTACCAATTAAATAAAAGGTGAAACAAAAATAAAACAAAAATAAGCATAGAGGCATATGTGGCACATAGCCATAATGACAAATTTTGACCTATGCCCTCCTACCTTACCCTAATGGTTTGAAACCTTTACCAAACTCAATCTAACACCAAATAAACCCTAAACCATGCCTAAGTGAAGCAAAGAAAAAGAAAATAAGAAAATAAGAAAAATGCACTTCATCACATACATGTGCTTATGGCCATTTGGCAAAACTTTGATCTAGGCCAATTTGGCTTGAACCATTAGTTGTAGAATGTTAATAAACACTTAATAACACTTTTTGAATCAAAGAAACTCAAATCAAATCAAAATTGAAATCAATTTGAGCTCACATGAGATAATGGTCAAATCCGCCATTTATATCATCTTACCCACTTTGAGCCTCTGTATTAAGAGATTTTTAAACTAAAACACCTCAACTCTTTGCACCTCATCCAAGATCACATCAAGGTGAACATTTTTTATGTTGACCACTTTGACCAGATACTTCTCTATTGCTTATTATAAGCAAGCCAAGATGCTACCCCAAATCTGAAATAAGATCCTACCTAATTTGATTTTTCACAAATCAACACTCCTTGACCAACAAACACCACCACTACATCATAAACATTATATGAATCACTCCCATAAAATTTGGTACCAAATTCCAAAATTATATTCATGCGGGCATTGTGTCGAACACATGGCCGACACAACTTCACCAACTACACACATGCCTATATCCAGTGGTTAATGGCCTCAACCCTTCACCATATGTCATCATCAGATCCTCCTAACACCCAGTAGGCATTGCCATGCGTTGGAGACACAAGTTGATGACGTTTTTGGCCAGGACAATGCCATGCCGAGGTCACCATGCCACTCTCATGCCAACTCCTTCTCCTCTCCAATCCAGGCCAAGCCACCATGTCCTGGAGAATCACTATTCATTGCTGATCATTCTAGACATAGTCCCGAGCCAAGAGGAAGCCGCCAAAGCCCAGAACGTGACGTGCCCCGACGTGATCACCACGCCCAGAGCACGCCAGGACATGCCACGGCCACCACAGAGCACCACCTGCCCCCGACGCCTCCGGCCACCTCACGTTCTCTCCTCTCACCCACCTGCTCCCCACGACACCCGCAGCCGCCCAGGCACCGCCATTGGCTTCCCGCGCCCTGTAGACGACGACGCCGTCGACGCCATCCGCCACGGGTCCTGCAGTACATGACGACGCCTGCCCGCCTCCGTCAACCCCTGTCCTCGCCATGACGCGCGATAGGCCTGCGGTGACCTCGCCAACCCGACGCACCCTGTACCTTTCCCTTTCGCGACCCCTAGCGCCGTCGCCACCATGACCTGCCGGCAACCCCACGGCCTCGCCTCGACCCTATAAATAGAGGCCACTCCAGCCTTCATTCTTCACACCAAGCTTCATCCCTCACTTCACACCCTCTCCTCGAGCAGCGCCGCAGCCCAATTTCCACCACATCCCATCAATTGCTTGCCGGAGCTCCGCCGGTACCTCTGCAACCTCGCCGGCGATTGGAGTCCCCATTGGAGCTGCTGTCGGCCCCAGACGCCTCGCCGTCGTCTTCCACGACTTCTGCCCGCCTCGCTGATCCCTCTGGACGCCGGTAACCCTCCTCCCTGGACCCTCCTGGCCGCCGGCTAGGGTTTGTGCTCGTCGGAGCTCGTCCCCGACGAGGATGATCTCTGGACCGCACGATCTTCTTCTAATCCAACGGTTGCTGTTACGTACCGTTTCGGTGAAAGGAATTAGAGGCTAACAGTCGACCCCGCCGTCAGGCCACTCGATCCCGCGTGGCAGCTCACTGGGCTGGCCCGTTTAACCTCTCCCTGGCCCAATACCGTTTCCCGCCTAAGCCCAGTTAGTTTGAATTTGAATAAAATCCTTTCAGTCAAATTCAATACTGATGCTTAGTTAGAAATTGAATAACTTTAAATCCACTGAACCAAATTTGGTGAAATTTATATTTTTGGAAAGATTATGAAAAGCTCTATCCAAACCCACTGGTTTCAACACTAGATATTTTGTAGAATTAAAGTAGCAAAAATGACAAGGCAGTAACTTTTAAGATTTCAAATAAATTTATAAAATCAACCATGATGAATTTTGAGGTGATTCAAATTCTAATAATTCACATTTCAAGTACCCTAATTGTTTATGTAAAAACATAGCCTAGTTGTTTGTATGATCATGGGCTAGAATCAAAAATTGGCTATGTAGTCAATACTAGCCCATTTAAATTATTTTCAAAATCTAAGATTTTGAATCTATGAGGTGTAGTACCTCATTTAAATCATCTTCCCAAGTGTTATGAAGCAATGTGATGACCTTAGTTATATGATCTCATACTTGCTCACTTGAGGATAATTAATCACAATAGTATTTAAATTGCATGAGGTATAGTGCCTCATTTAAATCATTCTTCTCATATGATAAATGGGAAGTGTTGACCATGGTCAACATGATCACCTACCTTATCCTTTGAGGAAATTAAATCTTAGTAATGTTAAATAAGATGAAATTACTTTCAAAGTAAATAAATAGAAACCCTAATGGGTATTAAATATTGTAATTATCAAATAGTAGAATTAAATTATTAAAAAAACTAAATAAAGAAAACCCTAGTATGATGTTGAATAATGATTGTGATGATATTAGATCATCTTGAGTGAGCCATTAGGGCTAACTAGTCTACTTAAATATTGATTGGTTTTTGTTACCTCGTATTCGTTTATAGATGCTAGTACCGAAGGCTACGAAGGGGAAGACGAGAACAGCTACGGAGAAGAAGGAGGATCACTTTGATCAATACACCAACTAAGGCAAGCTAACACCAATGCAAGCTCTACTCTTGCAAGCTATACTCTTGCAAGCTACCCTAATGCAAAGTTCTACTAGAGCAAGTCACCATTGCACTATTACTTTATGTTTAGTGCTCCCATCCCAAGTTTTTACCCTTACAAGCTTTTACTTTGATTATCCAAGCTTGCTTTTATAGTTAACTTTGGTCTAAGTATAGAGTACTACAAGAGTATCAAATTTAGCCTAGAGAGCTACACTTTAGTTAGCACCCCTCATGACTAGTTGCTAGTGCTAAAACCAGAATTGCTTACCCTAGTTGGGAACTTGTGAAACAAATGACTTCGAAAACCTTGGAATGATGAGTCATCCTATTGAAAGATTTTTAAAGTAAATATGACATGAATGACTTGGCGAATTTGACAAAAACTGATGATTGGGTTCGGATGCGATACCATTCCAATTTTAGAGTACCCCCACAATACCTGATTCTGGGTAGGGCTTAACTGGAAGTTTATGTACTCTAGTATGGGTTCCCTCTAAACAAGCTTCATCGGGGTTATGCCAAAAGCTGCCTCCACAACAAAAGAAACGACGTTAAAGAAGAGGTGAATGTTCGGCCCAAGCCCTGTGCAGTTCCCAGGATGGCAGAATGGCATCACTGGGAGGCCAAGCTCATGGGGAGAGGTGCCTATACTAGGGTATGTAAGTGAAATGTTATGGTTGATGATCCGCATACTGAGTATGATTATTCAGGGTTATTCCTGACGGATGTAATCAAAAGTTGTGGCACAAGTGTACAACCTCTGCAGAGCGTAAACCTATTCGAATAGCCGTGTCCACGGTTATGGACGGTTGAAAAGGCCATACTGTTCCGTCATCAGACCATTTTCAAAAATATGACTTGTGACTGGTGACTTGAAACTTGAAAGGTGAATTTGACTTGAATCACAACAGAGTTGTGGGAATGACACTAATATTCCCACTTGAGTTAGTTAGACAATCAAAGAGTCTTTTATTACTAAAGTGCTTATGAAATAAAACTGGCTTTATGCAAATGAACCTAGAGCTTAGCACCCCCTTACCATAGTTGATAGTACTTACATTAGTATTAGTTTGCAAGTACTTTAAAGTACTCATGGCTGTGTCCCTGGCTATTCAAATGGCCAGACTATGAAGATGAGCCCCAGAACCAGGATGAAGGACATCAGGACGTCTACGACAACTAGGACCACTCCTGACGTTAACAGTTGCCTGTGAAACAGATGGACCGCAACCGCTACTTCGCTTTCGCTATGTGTTTTGTAATAGGATCTCTAGATCCTCTATGTTGTATTAAGACTGGATCATGTGATCCCTTGTTGTAAGACAATTATGGTTTGTAATGAATGATGTTCTGTGATATCAATCTATTATGTCTCGTAAAAACAATATTCCTGGGATTGCGATGTATGGCATAATAGGCATCTGGACTTAAAAATCCGGGTGTTAACAATTCTTCATGTAGTTGCTTTCCCATAACGTTGGAAAATCAAGTCAACCCAAAGAATCCTAAACCACGACAATAGAAAACAACTTCCTCTTTTATTTTTTCAAAATGGGAAATAACCTTGGCAACTTCTTCTTTTCTAAAGGAGAAAATTTCAGGTCCTTGGACCAATAGACTAGAAAAAATAGTGCGCTAACGCTATGACGTTTTAGCGCGATATAACATGCTATTTTGCAAATAGCATTACTTCAGAAAGTAATATTTTATCTACAAGGTTCGTACGAATCGTTGTTCATTTGCTTGTTTTATTTTGTTTTCACCACGTTGACATCTATTTTACATGGATTATGTAAGTCCATCTGTAACATGTACATGTTTGACTCACTTCAATCATTTGCTAGCTAAGGGACCTATATAAATGATCTGAATAGTAGAATTTGGCACAGTACATGAGGCTAGCAGAACTCAAATATCGATTTAAGTTTACAAGATCATGGAATTGCGCGTAATTACAAATTTGCATCTGTCCAATCATGTGTACTTCTCTGTCTTGTCGGGAGGTGGTTGTTGGTTCCCCCAAGACTGGTTTAGAAAGGTAATGACAATTGTTCTTACTAAAGAGCACAACGCCAAAGCCATCTCAAAAGCGCCTTTCATTTTGTGCAACGTCGGCTGAAATGAGCTGACGAGAATCAGACAAGCACCACATGACAGTTCTGCTACCGGTATAAAGTTGCGCTTGTAGGATGTGGAGTACAAATTAAAGAGGGCGGGAATATAACATTATGTGTCCACCAATGCAATACCTTAGCAGGAATATATTAAAGTATGCAGACATGCTCTTCCCTGATCTTTGCAACCTTTTTGCGGAACTTACCGCCATCTTAAATATTCCAGCCTGATCGTACGTGGTGTAGAGTAATCAAGCGTAGGAGAATCCATGTCCCAGTCTACTCCTTTTACAGTTAGTGTATTTTGTACTGTTAATAATTTAAAGCAGCCAGAGGCAGCGCTGATACCAAGCATATAGGAAGAATTACTTAAATCAGGTGTAGTCTATTTCTAGCTAGCCCTTAGGGCATCTCCAACGGGACGACGTGACCGACCGTTTGCGTCCGGCGGGCCTGAAAATACGTCTGGTACCACCTCCAGCGGGCCGACGCATAGTAATCGGGCCGTCCGCGGCGACGCAAACCTATGCGTCCTTGCGGACGCTGCGCGAACGCGCACAGTGTCTGCTCGCGTCTGGCGGACATTTCGTCTGGTCCGTCCATCGTCGATGCGTCTTTTCCGCCAGTACTGGCGCCGAGGTGTCGCTTCGGCAGTCTACGGCCGCGTAATGGCGATGCCTCGCGTGGCGCGCGGCCATCGCCTACCTCTGCGCACGAAGTAATGCCGATGCCACGCGTGCCGCAGCCCTCGTCCTGCCTCCGATCTACATAAACAGGGGCGCGAGCATCTCATCTCCTCCCCGCTAAACCCTAGCCACCGCACAACCTCCATCGTACGCCGCTGCCGCCCAGTCTCCGCCGCAGCCACCATGAGCAGCGCCGGCCGCGGCCAGGCTGCTGCGCCTCCACCTCCACCTTCCCCGGCCTCGAGCTCCAACGACAGCACGGGCGACCTCCTCGACACGGTCAGGGAGCCAAGTTCCTGGCTGACGCGGAGAAGAAAGCAGAGGAGGAGCGGGCGGCCCACGCGGCGTTCGACGCCGAGATGGAACAACACAGGCTGGCGGCCGCCGCAGCCGCAGAGGACTCTGACTCCGACATATCATCGTCTTCCGATGACCCTGATGCGCCTACCCCGGAGGAGAGGGCGGCGGAGCAGAGAGCTATAGTCGAGTCCTTCGAGACGCTCAAGGACGACGCCGCCAATGCGACGCTGCAGCAGTGCTTGCAAGAGTACGCGGCGGCGCACCAAGCCATAGCGGACACACGGAAGGCGGCGGAGAAGCATGCGAGGGAGCGACGCAACGACGGAGCCAGCCCGTCAGGCAGCAAGTAGTATTTTAGGTTACTTTGTATAGTTTCTATTCTATCAAATGTACTAGTATATTTGCTTTTAAATATGTTGCAAATCTTAAAATGGATCGCTTCGGTGGACGCACACCCAGACGCAAACGAACGCGCGGAAAAAATATATCCGCGGGGCAACGCAAACGGATGCTCGCGACCACTTTTGAACGTCCGAAATGCGTCGTCCCATTGGAGATGCCGTTAGGCTCGTTCCTCGATTCCAGCATGAACTGCGGTACGTTCTATCGTTCTTCAGTTCATTACCAGTTGGAAGGATGGGTCACATGAATTTAGAAGGCATCAGTCGATTTCCTGCATAAATTGGGAACCCACTATCCAAAAACCCTCCCCTGTTTTACCTCCACAACCAGACACCGAATCATTGGATCCGTACCTCGTCTCAGTCAGGAGATCGATCGCAGTCGCAGAAATGGATCGACCATGTATAGGCGAGAATAGGAATAGATAGATCCCACTAGCTAGCTTAGCTACTCCATGGCACGGCACTGATCTACCAGCCAGCCGGTAGCTAGTTCCCTGTGCGTGCGTGCACTCATCACCCGATCGACGGAGCTCCCTTTGCCTGGCCAGTCGACATGGAAAAGGTATCAGGTTCTCATGCCCATGGGTCGACGAGAGCGGCAGCACTGCACTGCAGCTGGGTGGTGTAGATGTTTCAGCATCTAAAACCTATCGACTGCATGCCTGTCGTGTACCGTCGCATCACGATGATCTGTACATACAAGATCAGTGTCCTGATGCTCCATCCTACCTGCAGGTACGGCTACGGGGATATATACCGAAATGAGGACCGGAAAGCTAGATCTTTTTGAGAAGGGCGTAGCTGTCGATATATGCTGCGCAAATATGCTCCTGAGTATGTGTGGTTTGGAGGGTAGCTTCAATCATGGTGACAACGAGTCCTACTGTATTCTCGTTTCTTGCATATTTAGCACCAATGTGTTTGTTATCCCCATTCTTGCACTTAGCAGAGAAGACAGCCGGAGTGAATTTAGTCTTATTATGTGTAAATCTAGCCACATTTGTCGAGGTTGAATTGGCAAATGAGTTCATTGTAACTCCGACCGGGAGGTGCATGCTGTGATAGGAGTATTTCATTTTTTTTATTTGAAGAGTATTGCATTATCGGTACACAAGTAGAAAAGGAATCAGATGCATCTTGCACGAAAAATAAAGATATACATGAATGTAGATTCTTCACATATTACATGGAAATGGAAACTGTTGCAAATATTTTGGCAGTGAAGTTTTTTTTTGAAAGGGCTTTCGGCAGTGAAGTTATCTCATCATCATTTCATCGTGTTGGTTCTTCCAATCTAACTGTTATTACATGTTTTGTTGTTTGACTTTCTTGTTTTGGGATTATTTGTACAAAAGAGGTTAAAAATGAAATCCATAACAATAAAAACATTATCGTGGTTATCTTTGGATAAGAAGATAGTAGCATGACCTATTTAGGCTTGTGAGCAAATCTATCCACATTTGTCGAGGTTGAATTGGCAAATGAGTTCATTGTAACCCCGACCAAGAGGTGCATGCTGTGATAAGAGTATTTCATTTTTTATTTGAAGAGTATTGCATTATCGGTACACAAGTAGAAAAGGAATCATATGCATCTTGCACGTAAACTAAAGATATACATGAATGCAGATTCTTCACATATTACATGGAAATGGAAACTGTTGCAAATATTTTGGCAGTGAAGTTTTTTTCTTTTCTTTTGAAAGGGCTTTTGGGAGTGAAGTTATGTCATCATCATTTGATCGTGTTGATTCTTGCAATCTAACTGTTATTACATGTTTTGTTGTTTGACTATCTAGTTTTGGGATTATTTGTATAAAAGAGGTTCAAAATTAAATCCATAACAAAAAAACCATCATCGTGGTTATCTTTAGATAAGAAGATAGTCGCATGACCTGTGTTGTGGTAAGTGCAAGGTTTTGGATACCGGTTTGGAAAAAATCTCGGAGGGGACTGAGATTCCCGGTAACCACGGTTACCGGAGATAACCAGTCAAATACCGAATGAAATTATCAAACAAAATTTGAATTTCAATCTGAAAAATATCTAAATATTTTAAAAATATGGTTTAGAAGAAAAGAAAAGGAATGACTCGGACAAATAAGTTGGTGAGGGAACAAGTACGGTTTAGGTCGGACTAACCAAACAACCTAAATTCAAATCAAATTCAAATGGACTGAGATTTTTGGCCGATAAGTTCATTTACCTGAGGGGGCTGAGAATTCCGGTAACCGTGGTATTTCACCCGGTAACCAAATCCATGGGTAAGTGTAACATATTTTTCTTATTATTTTAGGATATGTTTAGATTACTACCCAACTTGACACTAGTTTCTGCATAGTTACTTCTGCACAATATGTTTTTGAATAAGTTCAACCTATCCTAATTCAGTAAGCAACTGCAAGCCAAGCCATCTTGTTGCGGTATAAAGGAAAAGAGTATACCCCCCCCCCCCCAGACTTTGCAATTAGTGCCCATCAATTTTTGGGAAAGTTAAAAGCATACCTTCCTCTAAGCACATGGTGAGGAAAGGAGCTTGCTCATGGGCGGGAGCGGGCAATCTTATGCATGGGCTCCTTTTTTTTTTTCTATGAAGTGGTACTTGGCTGTCCTTCTATTTTCAGTATCATGTCATATGCCTACGAAACAAAAAGGCTAGACCTAAAATATTAGCACTTGTAGTATCAAATCAAGGCGAGCCATCCTGAAAAACAGTGGTTTAGCTCTTTGCAATTGCCAGAGCATACGTACGCATTGTGCCTGCACAATGATGAACGGCTAGAGGAAGTGGTGTCGGTTTGGGAGGAAACAGGGATTGAATAGGTTTGTCGTGTCTTTGCAGTAACGAAGACAAATCTTCAGGCGACCCCACAGCTCGGATTTCCATGATCAGCCAAGCCCGGCACGTTGTGAGGTAGAGAGGTTGGAACCGAAACTCCAAATCAAATGAAAAATCGCTGACAAAGACAAGAGTGGTCAAATTATTGAAGTCGATCTGTGCAAGCAAATGGCGTCACCCCCCTAATTAAGTTTGTTTTTCGTGAAAACTCAAATTTATGTCTCGATGCATTGATAGAAAGATTAGATTTATAACCGTACAAGTCTAAAAATAGGTGAAACACCGAATAGTTGAAAGACTAAATAGGTGAAACATCCATCACTCAAGACAAGACAAGCCTTGCCAAACGCAATTGACATGGATGTAGGAAATGTGTTTTTTTTTTGTCATGAACGAGAGACAATAAAATATCTTTTTTTCAGTTGTCGAGTTGCTAGATCTATATGGTCAATCATCCAGATAAGTTCTACCTTATATCCTCCCCGTAGCGTTGCAAATATTTTTGGCAATTGGCTAAACGGGGTTGACACTAGGTATAAAACGCTTATCAGGATGGGTGGGATTGCTGTTATATGGTCGCTTTGGCTATGTAGAAATGACAAGGTTTTTAATGACAAAAATTCTTCTCTTTTGCAGGTTGTTTACCATGCTAAGGCTTTGCTCCGTTCATGGTCGCCGCTCCAGCGTTTGGAGGATCGAGACCTCTGTACGGAGGTGTCTACACGATTGGAGAACACAGCGAAGGAGTTTATTTCCTAACATGGGTGGCAGCATAATAGGCGTCTTCATGCTTTTTAGGCTGTGCCAGATTCTCTAGCATTTATCTTTTTTCGACTATGAACTCTTTTGTTTGATCTTTTTCATACTTTGAACGGATGTGCGCATCTTGGTTATGTAGAGGCTGGGTGTAATGCTTTAACCTTTTAAGTAATGAAACACCCTTTATCGAAAAAGATGCTATCTATTAAAGCACATTGAACGCTAGGCCCGCCTTATGAGGGAGAATCCAATCTGCAAAGAAGGTAGGAGTTGGGCCACTCTGGCTTTGGAGAAGACTCACTCTGGAAGCTGCACCACCACAACCTTTGTGTTTTCAGCGTATGCCAACGGCCGTCAGCCACCATCCGTCGAGTGAAACCATGCGACAGGAACACCGCAACACATGATCCTCTATGGTCGACAATACTTGCCAAAAGGGTATAACCAAACTAGTACGACGGTCGGAGCTCCATCGATTTGCACGTCAGAGTCAAAGCATGCACCATTAGCATACGTGCCACAGGCGGCTGTAGATCCAAGAACAATGCCTTCAGGGAGGGAGCGACGTTCATGACGCCACCTTCATCCGATATGGCAAGGCAGATCTTGGTTTTAACCCTGGATACTAAACCACGAGGGATGGGGGTGAACTGATGCTCCACGACAATGCCACCAAAGGGGGACGATTTTTGTGACAACCAGGTAATGAGCAATAACTCACTTTGGTGAAATATCTTGAAATTGAGTAGGGTCACTTTGCCAATTTTGACTAACCGTGAACCTTCTAAACCCAATATGAGTATTTCCGGAAATGCAAAACTGGAATGAAGATACCAACCAAGACTTCCCATTCCTGGACGAGATGATCGGATTTCTATCCCCCACTGAATGACCTCTTCCTTAATGGCCGAATTCCATTAAGCTACAAATATAGATAAGACGATCCATTGTATTCAGTGTGAAAAGTTCCCTTGTCTTTTGATGCTAGAGTAGAGTGAGAGGAAGCTTTAGGTGGGGTTTCCTAAAAGGTATTTTTGCCGCCATGTTCACCTTATCTGTATTAATAGAAAATAATAGTGTCTGTCTGTCTCAATTGACTATGGCATGTATCTCTAGATTGAGGTGATTTCCATGGATCTTGTATCAAAATCTGCACAGGAGATATTTTATACTTACCAGAACCAACAAATCAAGGTTGAGCAGGCTTTCACACGGAGTGCCACGATCACCACTCACGCATCAGCGCAACTGCCAAGACCCTACAACAAGATTTTGTCGCCGGCAACACCGCACCAGGCTAAGAACCCAGTTGGCCCACCAATCTGCTAGCTAAGGCCACCACATGTTGAAGGTAACAATGCAACACAATGCACCACCCGAGATGGGAACCTCGTCGCATGAGCACGTGTGCACTGATCTGATATGTGGCAAGGATGCCAAAATCAGCATCACGATGCCGATGCACACTGGAGCTCGCCACCCTTTGTGGAAGAGCCGCCCCCACCACAAAGGGCATTGCCCCTTCATCACCGTTGCCACTAACCTAGGTGGAGAAGAGCGAGGATGATGACGCCTTTTCACACAGTGGGGAGGGGGTGGGACGACGAGAGGGACGCGACAAGACCGGTTGCTATTGTTGGGATACACCAAACCGCGAGATATTGCCAACCCACGTGCAACGCTCCTGTCGCGTCGCGCCTTGCCATCATCCTCCACCACCTTCTTATTGTCTTTGACACATACAAAGAGGAGCTCGTTGGCGTGCCAACATGCTCGCTTGCGATGGTCGAGGACCTCCCCCCTCATAGCCGAGGATGGAGTGCATAGACTGCGGCCAAATGGCGAGCCATGTTGCAGCGGCCTTCACATTGGAACCAACTCCACACACCACCAGAGTTGCAGCTGTTAGATGTATATATTTGTCTATTGTAGTTTCCCCATATGTTAGGGGGCTTTCTGCATATGTGCACCTGTACATGTACTATATATTGTGGCCTTTGCCCCCCTGGTAATACAACAAACATATTGCCCTAACATGGTATCAGAGCAAAAATTGGTCCTCTAGTCCGTACGGTCGACGTTCAAGCTTGTTCCAGCCGATCCAGTTTCTCTCTCCGCGCCGGTTGACTTCATCTGCCCGACGCTCCTTGGCTCCCGATCTCTCCGCTGCTCATCTCTCCCGATCCGCCCGACGCCCCAGTCGATCTCCGCTCGTGTGAGGCCGCGCACCTGCTTCCGATCCCCGCGACCCGCGGCCATCCGCCCCGATTCGCCCGCGCCAGGCTTCGCCCCGATTCGCCCGTCGCCAGGCTCGCGTGAGTCCGGCCGTCCGTCCCGATCCGCCCAACTCCGTGTCGCCAATCTCCCGTCGCCAGGCTCGCGTGAGTCCGGCCGTCCGTCCCGATCCGCCCAACTCCGCGCCGCCAATCTCCCGATCCCGTCACCAATCTCCCTGGCCCGCTTGGCCCGCTTGTCTCTGCTTGCTCGTGATCCCGCGCCGGCCCTCTTCTTTTCGCGCCGGCCGTCTTCTTTCCCTGCTCGTTGACTTGGATCTGAGAAAAAAAAGAGAAAAAAGCAAAAAAAAAAGCTATGTCTTCCTCGGGCTATGTTGCGATCCCTCGCTGCCCGGTGATCTTCGATGGCGCGAATTAACCTGATTTCGCTGCCTTTATGCGCGTCCACATGCACGGTCTTCGTCTTTGGGGTGTGCTTTCTGGCGAGGTCTCCTGTCCGCCGCGCCCTGTTGCTCCTACGGTGCCTGTTGCACCGCCACCTGTTGCCCTTGCCCCTGATGCTACTCAGGCGGATAAGGATGCAGCCAAGAGTGCTGATGACACTGCTCTGGCTGATTATGACCGGAAGGTCCAGGACCACTCTACTGCCGTTGCGACTTACCGACATGATCTGACTGAGTACACTCAGTGGATTGATGAGGATGCTCGTGCTGCTGCTGTTCTCACCTCCAGTGTTCTGCCTCAGTATGCTGCTGAGTTTATGGGTCTTCCCACCGCTGCTGCTCAGTGGGCTTTTCTTCGTCAGCGCTATCAGCCGTCTGGTGATGCTCTTTACCTGTCTGTGGTCCGCCAGGAGCATGCCCTTCAGCAGGGTGATTCTACTATTGATGAGTTCTACACTCAGAGTGCTGCTATTTGGCGTCAGCTTGATTCTCTCCGTACAGCTGTGTGTGCCACCTGTCCCTGCTGTCTGACTGTGCGCGCGGATCTGGAGTTTCAGCGCGTTTTTGAGTTCTTGTCGCGGCTCCGTAAGGAGTTTGAGCCGCGCCGTCCCAGCTGCTTGCCCGTGGTCGTGTTCCGCTCTCTGAGGTCCTTGCTGAGCTTCGTGCTGAGGAGACTCGTCTTCGTGGTGCTGGTCTTCTTGAGGTTCCCTCTGTTCTTGCTGCTCGTGGCCCTTCTGTGCCGTCTGCTCGTGGACCTCCTACGCCGCCGGCTTTGTTGCGGCCTCCGGCAAAACCGATACTTCCTACTCCTCCTTTCCAGGGTCAGCGTCAGCCCCAGCAGCCTCGTGGTTCGACATCACCTCCTTGCACCTACTGTGGCAGGTCTGGCCACACTATCTCTACTTGCTGGCAGAGGGATCCCAGCTTACGCCCGCCGCAGCATACTCGTCGTCAGGCTGGTTCTTCAGGATCTTCTGCCGTTGCGCTCTTTGATCAGGACATTATCCGTGGTCTTCGTGGTCTGCTCGCTGGTACAGGCTCTTCCTCGACGGGTACTGCTGGTTCTGTGCCTGGCTCTTCTGGCACCGCGCGACCACCTTCTTCCACACAGTCAGGTACGTCATCCCCGTGGTATCTGGATTCTGGAGCTTCTTTTCATATGACCTCTGCGTCTTCTATTCTTTCTGCTCTTCGCTCTCTTGTTTCTCCTGTTCGTGTTATCACGGCTGATGGTACCTCTCTCCCTGTTTCCAGTCGAGGCACCATTTCTACTACCTCTTTCTCTGTTCCTGATGTTTCCCATGTTCCTAGTCTTAAGATGAACCTGTTTTCCGCTAGTCAGCTTACTGATTCTGGTTGTCGCGTCATTCTTGACGCTGATTCTTGTGCTGTTCAGGACCGCCGTACACAGGCCCTGGTTGGAGCTGGCCCTCGTAGCCTTGAGTCCCCGGGGCTCTGGGAGTTAGACTGGCTTCGCGTTCCTTCTGCTGCCACTTCATCTGCGAGTTCTCCTGCGGTTCTTTGCTTCATCCGGATCTTTTCAGCAGTGGCATCATCGGCTGGGTCACCTCTGTGGCTCCCGTTTATCGTCATTAGTTCGTCGTGGTCTTCTGGGGTCTGTCTCAGGAGATGTGTCTTTGCATTCGTGTTAGGGTTGTAGGCTAGGCAAACAGATTCAGCTTCCCTATCCTACTAGTGCGTCTGTATCAACGACCTTTTGATTTAGTGCATTCGGATGTTTGGGGTCCGGCTCCCTTCCCTTCAAAAGGGGGTCATTGATACTATATTTTGTTTATTGATGATTTTTCGCGATACACCTGGTTGTTTCTTATGCACTCTCGCAGCGAGGTGCTTTCTATTTATCAGCGTTTTGCAGCCATGGTTCGTACTTAGTATTCCACGCCTATTCGTGTGTTTCGTGCTGACTCTGCAGGAGAGTATATCTCCCAGCACCTGCGTGGTGTTCTTGCTGAGCAGGGCACCCTTGCCCAGTTCTCGTGTCCCGGCGCCCATGCTCAAAATGGTGTCGCCGAGCGTAAGCATCGTCATATTCTTGAGACTACCCGTGCTATGATGATTGCTTCCTCTCTTCCGCCGCATTTCTGGGCTGAGGCTGTCGCTACGTCGACTTACCTCATTAACATTCAGCCTTCTGCTGCCCTTCAAGGTGGCATTCCTCTCGAGTGTCTTTCTGGTTGCTCTCCAGATTACTCGACACTTCGTTTATTTGGTTGCGTTTGCTATGTTCTTCTCCCTCCTCGCGATCGCACCAAGCTGACCGCTCAGTCTATTGAGTGTGTTTTTCTCGGATACAGTGATGAGCATAAGGGCTATCGCTGTTGGGACCCCGTTGGTCGTCGGATGCGCATCTCTCGTGATGTCACGTTTGATGAGACGCGTCCCTTCTATCCTCGTCCCACCTCGGGTACTTACCCGGTGGATGATATCTCTTTTCTTCTTTTTCCGGATGCACCCCCTGCTATCCCGTCTCCTCCCCCTCCTAGTCCTGATGCGCCCCCTTCGGCACCATCCTCTCCTCCGTCTAGTCCACCTAGTACTCCTCGTTCTCCGGTTTCGGATCCTTCTGATGTTGTCCCTTCTTCCTCTTCTTCTGATGAGTTGTCCTTCGCTGATGACCTTCCCCCTTCACGGCCTGTTCGTCAGCGTCGTGCTCCAGCTCGTTACTCTCCTAGTCAGTATGGTCTTTCTGTCGTTTCCAAGCCGACTTCTTATCGGGATGCCGAGCGTCATCCTGAATGGCAGCTTGCCATGGCTGAGGAGATCGCTGCGCTTGAGCGCACTGGCACTTGGGATCTTGTTTCTCCCCCTTCTGGTGTTCGTCCTATCACGTGTAAGTGGATCTATAAAATTAAGACTCGCTCTGATGGATCTCTTGAGCGCTATAAAGCGCGTCTTGTGGCTCGTGACTTTCAGCAGGAGCACGGCCGTGACTATGATGAGACTTTTGCCCCTGTGGCTCATATGACTACTGTGCGTACCCTTCTTGCTGTTGCTTCTGTTCGCCGCTGGTCTGTCTCCCATCTTGATGTTCAGAATGCTTTTCTTAATGGCGAGTTGAGTGAGGAGGTTTACATGCAGCCTCCTCCTGGGTATTCTGTTCCCGATGGGATGGTTTGTCGTCTTCGACGTTCTCTCTATGGTCTCAAACAGGCCCCTCGTGCCTGGTTTGAGCGCTTCGCCTCTGTGGTGACTGCTGCTAGTTTCTCTCCTAGTCTTCATGATCCCGCACTTTTCGTTCACACTTCTCCTCGTGGACGTATTCTTCTACTTCTCTATGTTGATGATATGATCATTACTGGTGATGATCCTGAGTATATTGCCTTCGTCAAGGCTCGTCTTCGCGATCAGTTTCTTATGACTGATCTTGGTCCTCTTCGCTATTTTCTTGGCATTGAGGTTTTGTCAACACCCGGATTTTTAAGTCCAGATGCCTATTATGCCGTACATCGCAATCCCAGGAATATTGTTTTTACGAGACATAATAGATTGATATCACAACACATCATTCATTACATACCATAATCGTCTTACAACAAAGGATCACATGATCCAGTCTTAATACATCATAGTGGATTTAGAGATCCTATTACAAAACACAAGTAGCGGAAGCGAAGTAGCGGTCGTGGTCCATCTATTCCACAGGCAACCGTTGACGTCAGGAGTAGTCCTAGTTGTCATAGACGTCCTGCTGTCCATCTTCCTCGTACTGCTGTTCTCCTTCATAGTCTGGCCATTTGAATAGCCAGGGACAAAGCCATGAGTACTTTAAAGTACTCGCAAACTAATACTAATGTAAGCACTATCAACTATAGTAAGGGGGTGCTAAGCTCTAAGTTTATTTGCATAAAGCCAATTTTAGTTCACAAACATTTAAGAAAAGCCTCTTCATTTGCTAACTAACTCAAGTGGGGACATTAGTGTCATTCTCACAACTCTGTTGTGATTCAAGTCAAATTCACCATTCACTTTTCAAGTTCAAGTCATAAGTCACCCTTCACATGTCACATTTTTGAAAAGTTCTGATGACGGAACAGTATGGCCTTTCCAACCGTCCTTAACCGTGGACGCGGCTATTCGAATAGTTTTACACTCTGCAGAGGTTGCACACTTGTGCCACAACATTTGATTACATCCGTTATGGATAACCCTGAATAATCGTAACTCAGTACGCGGATCATCAACCATAACCTTTCACTTACATATCCTAGTATAGGCACCTCTCCCCATGAGCTTGGCCTCCCAGTGAAGACATACAGTCAGCCTGGGAACTGCACAGGGCTTGGGCCGGACATTCACCTCATTTCACGTTATTTCACATCATTTCTTTTGTTGTAGAGGCAGCTTTCGGCATAACCCCGATGACGCTTGTTTAGAGGGAACCCATACTAAGACACATAAACTTCCAGTTAAGCCCTACCCATAATCAGGTATTGTGGGGGTACTTGTAAATTGGAATGGTATCGCATCCGAACCCAACCATCAGTTTTTGTAAAGTTCACCATGTCATTCACCAGTCATATTCACCTTCAAAATCTTTCAATAGAATGACTCATCATTCCAAGGTTTTCCAAAGTCATTTCATTTCACAAGTTCCCATCTAGAGTAGTCAATTTTATTTGTTAGCACTAGCATCTAGTCATGAGGGGTGCTAACTAGCTTTGATTGTCCTAGGCTAACTTTGATACTCTTGTAGTACTCTATCTCTAGACCAAAGTTAACTATAAAAGCAAGTTATAATAATCAGAGTAAAAGTTTGGAAGAATAAAACTTGGGATGGGATCATGAGCATAAAGTAATTGGTGAGTGTGCCTTGCTCTAGTAGAGCTTTGCACTTTGCAAGAATATTAGCTTGCCTTGGTTGGCGTACTGATCAAAGTGGTCTTCTTCTCCTTGGAAGTACACCTCCTCCTCCTCTTGATATTCTTCGGTACTAGCGTCTAAAAACGAATACGATACATACAATCACCAAACAAGCTTAAGTACTAGGCTAAGCACACACATGAGTCACACAAGCTAAGCTAGCATCACAACATGCTTATTATGTGAGTTGGCTTTGTTGTATTCTTAAGAAAAATAATTTCCTCTCATTACAAATATTACTTAGTGTTTCTATTTAATTCTTGAGAGAAATAATTTCCTCTCATTCTTGTTAAGATTTAATTTCCTCCATGAATAATATATGACCTAGGTTGACCAAGGTCAACCTCTTCATACTCATCATTTAAGAAAATGATTTAAATGAGGTGATGCACCTCATGCATTTTAATAAGACATGGTAATGATTTAATATCACCAACTAATTCAATATGAGATTTACTTAACCTTGGTCTTTACCTCATGTTGAAATAGTTGAGACAAGATTTAAATGAGAGAGAAGCTCTCATACCTTTTTATAAATAATCTTGCACAATTTAAATGAACTAGAAATAGCCATAGAGCCATTTTTTAAACTAGGCCATGATCATACAAACAACTATGTCATATTTTTATATATTCTGATAGATAATGTGAATTATGATTTTTGAGAGTTGGAATCATCTTAAAAGCATTTTTATTTAATTTTTAATAATTATTTGAAGTTGCAAAAGGCCCTGCCTTGTTATTTTTGTCACATTTATTCTACAAATAATTTAGAGTTGGGACCAGTGTAGTTTTGTAGATATTTTAACAAGGTTTCCAAATATATAAAATTTGTCAAATTTGGTTTGGTGGATTTTATCCTATTTAATTTTGAAAACATCATCTGAGAATAATTAATCAAATTCGAAAAATCCCTATTTGAATTATTGGGCTTAGGCGGGAAAGAAGGTGGGCTGCACAGAGGAGAAACAAAACGGGCCGGCCCATCAGTGCATCTAGCGCAGCGGGCCGCCTGACAGCGTGGGGTCCACGCGTTAGTGGGTTTTAACCTAGCGAAACGGTATGCGTGATATGAGCCGCACAATTAGACGCGAGATCAACGGCTCAGAGACGCCGTCGTCTCCGGCGAGAAAGGGACTCACTGGCGGCGGCGGTAGGGGGTCGGCGAGCTCGTCGGAGCTCCGGCGGTCGTCGGAGAGGTGGGCAGCAACGTTGTCGATGATGACGAAGCGCCTGGTAGCAGTGGCGTCTCCTGGGGCGGCGTCTTTCTCCGGCGATCTTCGGCGACTGTGCGCGGCAGTGAGCTAGCGATTGGGGTGCTCTGGTGGGTAATGTGGCGAGGCGAGGTGGCTAGGTGACTCAGGGTGAGGAGGGGAAGTGAGGTGTGTGCTCAATTTGGAGGGAGGAGTGCTCCTTGTATAGTGGCGAGGCAGTGCCGCGGGGCTGCGATGAGGTCATCGTCGACGACGATGCTACAACGGAGCAGGTGGCCTGGCGATGACGCTGCGGGGTTGGCGACGCACTGGTGATGACGCCGCGCGTGATTGCGTTGAAAACGAAGCACTGGCGGGCTCTGGCGCGTGACGGGAGCGGCCAGTACTGCGGCGGATGTCGGCGACATGGGCGTTGGCTACGGCGTTCCCGCGGACCAACGGCGGTGTCTGGGCGGTGCGTGGTGATGTCACGGAGCGGTTGGCGCAGAGAGAAGAGGCTGGGGTCAACGGGGTTGGTGGGGCGACGTGTGCTCTGGGCGTGCCCGTGGCGTCGCCGTGCACGCTCTGTCGCGCGCATGCACGTCACTGGCACGTCTGGGCGTCGCGTTTTCTGGCCGTTGCGGTGCTCGAATCGATCGGGGCTGGTGTCTTGGAGGATCAGTGAAGTGTGGAGCACACGCTAGACATGAGGTGGCATGCTGGAGAGGGCCAGAGAGAGAGAGAGCAAGGGCATGTCCATGCCATGCCACGGCATAGGGAGTTTGGGTCAAAATGATGATGATGCAAAGGACCACAACTTGTCTCTTATGTTTGGCAGGGTGGAGAGAGGTCAGGGGAGTACAAATGGTGACCTAATGGTGATGGTTTAGGCTATGATCTGCTTGACATTGCAATGTGTGGGTTAGGCAGATTGGTGCTCACCACCTGTTTGTTGAAATGGCCGCAAGAGAAATATTTTCAAATTTTGAAGTGATTTTTGGTGGAGTGTAAAGATATAATATGAGAAGTAGAATGAAGGTGGTGGTGGACAAAATGGAGTTGAAATGCAAAATCACAAATTGCACCATATCTTAAATCTGTTTCAAAGTCTCAACTTTGCTTGATCACCATTTGAAATTGAGCAAGAATTTGCAGTGATGGTTTTGCGCAAAGTTGTTCACCTTGATGTTTTCTTGGATGAGGTGCAAAGAGTTGGCAAAGTGTAGGAAGGAAATCTCTAAATATCAGGGCTCAAAGTGGGCATCAGGCTAAGAATGTCACATGTGACCATATTGCATGTAACTTGGAATTTGCATTTGATTTCCATTTGATTTGAGTTTCTTTGATTTCAAAGGTGTTTAAAAGTGTTTAGTAACCATATCCAACCAATGGTGCAAGCCAAAGTGGTCTAGGTTAAGAATTTGCAAAAATGGCATAAGCCATATGTGTGTGTTGAGGTGAATTTTATAATTTCTTCTCTCTTTTCTTTTTCCTTGTAATTGGATGATCAAGAGATCATGGTTAGGCTTTGAGTGTAAGTGTAATCACACAAGCAAGCATCATGGCAAAATGCACACTCAAATAATTAACAAGGTGATCTATATGCATAGCACTATATGGTGATAAAAAGTTTTTGTTGGTTCTCAAATTTGGTATTTTGGAAACTCTCTTTGTCTTTTTATTGAAAAGTTGGGATGTTACAAACCCTTCCCCCTTAAACAAATCTCGTCCCGAGATTTTAAGAAAAGTTAGGTTCCTAAGAGAGATTGAGCAATTGGATTAACAGGAGACATACTTGGCATGGCCTGAGGTGCTTCCTGTGCTTCTGCTGCATTCATGTGGTAGAGGCAGCCGTTGCGGTTGTTCTGGTTCCTTCTAACTGCGAAGCGGCGCTGTTGCTGAGCCGGTGCAGCGGTGTTGGCGGCAATCTTGGCAAGCTTCTTGGGGCACTCATTGGAGTAGTGACCCACAACTCCACATTCATAGCAGTTGATGGTGGACTTGTCCTTGGGGTTGACGGGAACAGCGTTGCTTCTAGTCATTGGGGCAGTATCGGGGTTGTTGTTGTTGCCATTGGGGTGATTGTTGTTGTTGGTGCGGTTGCCGTTGTTATTGTTGATGTTGGTGTTGTTGTTGTTGTTGCGGTTGTTGTTGTTGTTGTTGTTGTTGTTGTTGTTGTTGCTGTTTGGGCGGTATGTCTGAGCAGGGGGCTTGTTGTATCTTGAGGCAAATCCTCCAGTTGAGTTGTTGCGGTACTTCTGGGCGTTGTTGGGTCCATTCTGGTTCATCATCCGGCGCTTGCGGTTCTCGTTGGCTTGATGCAGTTTTCCTTCCATCTGTATGGCTGAGTCCACAAGGGCTTCGAGGTCAGCGAACGGAATGTTCACTAACACAGTTTGCATCTCGTCATGTAATCCGTTCAGAAATCTTTCCTTCCTCTTTTCATTGGTGTCGATCTCATCCGGGGCGTACCTTGACAGAGTGAGGAACCTGTCGCGGTATTCTACCACGGACATTCTTCCTTGATTGAGTTCCCGGAACTCGTCTCTCATCTTCTTGATCAGTCCTTGGGGCACATGATATTTGCTGAACATGAGTTTGAAGTCTTCCCAAGTCATCATTTGCCCCGCATTCATTGCGCGTGCACTTGTCCACCAAGCTCTGGCAGGTCTTGCGAGGTAATGGGTGGCGAACAGTACTTTTTCTGCGGCTTCCACTCCCACAACTTCAAGGTTGTTCTCCATGGTCTGGAGCCAGTCATCAGCGTCAAGTGGCTCTTCGGTCTTGCTGAACATCGGAGGGTTGGTGTTCTGAAAGTTCTTCAGCTTCGATCCAGGGTGATCATGGTTTCCATGGCCGTGATTGTTCTGAGCTATCTGCTGCAGTGCAGCAATGTTGGCTTGTCGTTCAGCTCTCTCAGCTTCGCGGTCTTCCATCATCATCTGGATCATCTGCATCATTGCGTCTTGGTTGGTGCTACGGGTTGGTGGGGCCATCTGATCATTGGGGTAAATGATAAGATAAGAGGGAAATTTCTATGGTTTGTTTGAGTTAAAGTTCACAAAGTTTCAAAACTTGAGTAGTGTTGCGGGGGTAAAAACGAACAACACTTTTTCATTCATTCCAAACATCACACATTACAAAGCTAACACACCGTTGGTTTGAAGAACCATTCATCGCTCTACGATACAAGGGGATCCTGATACAAACTCACACCTACACATGTGATCAAATGAAACTACTACTCACTATCCACATCTATCGGGGTGTGATTATCTTCTCCAGCTTCCAGAAACTCGTAGTCTTCCAGATCAGTGTTCTCATCTTCTTCGAAATCCTCATCATCACTCAGGAAGGCTGCTCCTCCCTGAATATCTTCACCTTCTTCTCCTAGCTCCATTAGTTGGTCCTCTTGGGCCTTGGCAGTTGCCTCCAAGGATACTATCCTTGCGCGGAGACGCGTAATGGTAGCGTTCTTCTTGGCACGCTGCTTGCGGAGTGTCTTGCGCTCATGGGCAAGGATCCTGACGGTATCAGTCTGCTGCGCGAGGTGGGCGCGAATCTGGTTGGCGTAGACGCGACAGTTGTCCAAATCCTTCTGGGTATCGTGCAGCATAGTATCCAGGTGCTCCACGTGATATTTCAGCTCCGGGTGGGGTGACAGTGCCCTGGGTCCTCCGATGGAGTCATGCCTTGCAAAGTGAGCAAAGCGAGTCCCATACAGCTCAGTCACATGCTGCCCACACAGATGGGCAAGTGCTTCCTGCATGGCTCTAGCTAGTCCATCTAGCCAGTTGCTTTCCATGACAGAGAAATGGATCCTCATAGAAATAGGAGACTCCCTCTTGCCTCTGAGATCCGCAGTGATAACCCACTACAGTTCCCTTCCGGGCTGGTGGTCCATTTGAGTTCCAAGGAACTCCGGGTGCGGGCGTCCGAGATACTCAGACAAAGCGTCTAAGTCCTGCTCGAAGCTCATGTTGCCACCATTCCCCAACCGGTAAAACTTGGTGTTGTGGGGCAACGCCATCTGAAAGAGAATTGGATGAGTAAGTTAGAGAGTGAACAAGTGTGTCAAAATTTTATGTAAATTCATAAGAAAGAGCACGACTTCTTATTTTAACAATATCTCAAAGAGATGAAAGTGGCTAAGTTTTTCAAAAATATTCACTTCATTTGTTTTTGAACTTAAGTTTTTCAGAACGTCGATTCTAACTAGGGTCTCCTAAGGTCAAACAATGGCTCTCATACCAACTTGTCAACACCCGGATTTTTAAGTCCAGATGCCTATTATGCCGTACATCGCAATCCCAGGAATATTGTTTTTGCGAGACATAATAGATTGATATCACAACACATCATTCATTACATACCATAATCGTCTTACAACAAAGGATCACATGATCCAGTCTTAATACATCATAGTGGATTTAGAGATCCTATTACAAAACACAAGTAGCGGAAGTGAAGTAGCGGTCGTGGTCCATCTATTCCACAGGCAACTGTTGACGTCAGGAGTAGTCCTAGTTGTCATAGACGTCCTGCTGTCCATCTTCCTCGTACTGCTATTCTCCTTCATAGTCTGGCCATTTGAATAGCCAGGGACAAAGCCATGAGTACTTTAAAGTACTCGCAAACTAATACTAATATAAGCACTATCAACTATAGTAAGGGGGTGCTAAGCTCTAAGTTTATTTGCATAAAGCCAATTTTAGTTCACAAACATTTAAGAAAAGCCTCTTCATTTGCTAACTAACTCAAGTGGGAACATTAGTGTCATTCCCATAACTCTGTTGTGATTCAAGTCAAATTCACCATTCACTTTTCAAGTTCAAGTCATAAGTCACCCTTCACATGTCACATTTTGGAAAAGTTCTGATGACGGAACAGTATGGCCTTTCCAACCGTCCTTAACCGTGGACGCGGCTATTCGAATAGTTTTACACTCTGCAGAGGTTGCACACTTGTGCCACAACATTTGATTACATCCGTCAGGGATAACCCTGAATAATCGTAACTCAGTACGCGGATCATCAACCATAACCTTTCACTTACATATCCTAGTATAGGCACCTCTCCCCATGAGCTTGGCCTCCCAGTGAAGACAGACAGTCAGCATGGGAACTGCACAGGGCTTGGGCCGGACATTCACCTCATTTCACGTCATTTCACATCATTTCTTTTGTTGTAGAGGCAGCTTTCGGCATAACCCCGATGACGCTTGTTTAGAGGGAACCCATACTAAGACACATAAATTTCCAGTTAAGCCCTACCCATAATCAAGTATTGTGGGGGTACTTGTAAATTGGAATGGTATCGCATCCGAACCCAACCATCAGTTTTTGTAAAGTTCACCATGTCATTCACCAGTCATATTCACCTTCAAAATCTTTCAATAGAATGACTCATCATTCCAAGGTTTTCCAAAGTCATTTCATTTCACAAGTTCCCATCTAGAGTAGTCAATTTTATTTGTTAGCACTAGCATCTAGTCATGAGGGGTGCTAACTAGCTTTGATTGTCCTAGGCTAACTTTGATACTCTTGTAGTACTCTATCTCTAGACCAAAGTTAACTATAAAAGCAAGTTATAATAATCAGAGTAAAAGTTTGGAAGAATAAAACTTGGGATGGGATCATGAGCATAAAGTAATTGGTGAGTGTGCCTTGCTCTAGTAGAGCTTTGCACTTTGCAAGAATATTAGCTTGCCTTGGTTGGCGTACTGATCAAAGTGGTCTTCTTCTCCTTGGAAGTACACCTCCTCCTCCTCCTCTTGATATTCTTCGGTACTAGCATCTAAAAATGAATACTATACATACAATCACCAAACAAGCTTAAGTACTAGGCTAAGCACACACATGAGTCACACAAGCTAAGCTAGCATCACAACATGCTTATTATGTGAGTTGGTTTTGTTGTATTCTTAAGAAAAATAATTTCCTCTCATTACAAATATTACTTAGTGTTTCTATTTAATTCTTGAGAGAAATAATTTCCTCTCATTCTTGTTAAGATTTAATTTCCTCCATGAATAATATATGACCTAGGTTGACCAAGGTCAACCTCTTCATACTCATCATTTAAGAAAATGATTTAAATGAGGTGATGCACCTCATGCATTTTAATAAGACATGGTAATGATTTAATATCACCAACTAATTCAATATGAGATTTACTTAACCTTGGTCTTTACCTCATGTTGAAATAGTTGAGACAAGATTTAAATGAGAGAGAAGCTCTCATACCTTTTTATAAATAATCTTGCACAATTTAAATGAACTAGAAATAGCCATAGAGCCATTTTTTAAACTAGGCCATGATCATACAAACAACTATGTCATATTTTTATATATTCTGATAGATAATGTGAATTATGATTTTTGAGAGTGGGAATCATCTTAAAAGCATTTTTATTTAATTTTTAATAATTATTTGAAGTTGCAAAAGGCCCTGCCTTGTTATTTTTGTCACATTTATTCTACAAAAAATTTAGAGTTGGGACCAGTGTAGTTTTGTAGATATTTTAACAAGGTTTCCAAATATATAAAATTTGTCAAATTTGGTTTGGTGGATTTTATCCTATTTAATTTTGAAAACAGCATCCGAGAATAATTAATCAAATTCGAAAAATCCCTATTTGAATTATTGGGCTTAGGCGGGAAAGAAGGTGGGCTGCATAGAGGAGAAACGAAACGGGCCGGCCCATCAGTGCGTCTAGCGCAGCGGTGATACGCGTAAAGCACACGCCCGTTGGGAACCCCAAGTGGAAGGTGTGATGCGTACAGCAACAAGTTTCCCTCAGTAAGAAACCAAGGTTTATCGAACCAGTAGGAGTCAAGGATCACGTGAAGGTCGTTGGTGGCGGAGTGTAGTGCGGCGCAACACCAGGGATTTCGGCGCCAACGTGGAACCTGCACAACACAATCAAAGTACTTTGCCCCAACGTAACAGTGAGGTTATCAATCTCACCGGCTTGCTGTAAACAAAGGATTAACCGTATAGTGTGGAAGATGATGTTTGTTTGCGAAGAACAGTAAAGAACAAGTATTGCAGTAGATTGTATTTCAGATGTAAAGAATGGACCGGGGTCCACAGTTCACTAGTGGTGTCTCTCCGATAAGATAACTAGCATGTTGGGTGAACAAATTACAGTTGGGCAATTGACAAATAAAGGTGCACATACATATATCATGATAATTACTATGAGATTTAATCAGGGCATTACGACAAAGTACATAGACCGCTATCCAGCATGCATCTATGCCTAAATAGTCCACCTTCGGGTTATCATCCAAACCCCCTCCAGTATTAAGTTGCAAACAACAGACAATTGCATTAAGTATGGTGCGTAATGTAATCAACACAAATATCCTTAGACAAAACATCGATGTTTTATCCCTAGTGGCAACAGCACATCCACAACCTTAGAACTTTCTCACATGTCCTGCATTCAATGGAGGCATGAACCCACTATCGAGCATAAATACTCCCTCTTAGAGTTACAAGTATCAACTTGGCCAGAGCCTCTACTAGCAACGGAGAGCATGCAAGAACATAAACAACACATATATGATAGATTGATAATCAACTTGACATAGTATTCAATATTCATCGGATCCCAACAAACACAACATGTAGCATTACAAATAAACGATCTTGATCATGATAGGCAGCTCACAAGATCTAACATGATGGCACAATGAGGAGAAGACAACCATCTAGCTACTGCTATGGACCCATAGTCCAGGGGTGAACTACTCACACATCGATCCGGAGGCGATCATGGCGATGAAGAGCCCTCCGGGAGATGATTCCCCTCTCCGACAGGGTGCCGGAGGCGATCTCCTGATGACAAGGTATCAACTTGTCAATGCCTATGGATTGTAGGCTAGGGTTTAGTTGGAAGTAGAGGGTAAGTAGATCTCGAAGGTTTCAGCCGAAAAGTACTCGACGAATATGAAAACTAGGGTTTGCAGACAATGATTCGATTGATTCTTCGTCCCTCGACTCCCCCTTTATATAGGAGGTGGAGCCGAGGGATTCGTGCTATACAAGTTTACAGAGTCCGGGACGGTTTCTAACTCATCCCGCCAGATTACAAACAACACTTCCTATTACAACTCTATCTTTCCTTAGTAAATCTTGGGCTCCCGAATCTTCTTATTCTTCGGGTATTGGGCCTCCAGTAAACCCCGGGTACCATCTTCGGCAGGCCCATTTGGGATGCCTATGTCAAGAGCCCCGAGATTTTGCTTGAATCGTAGAGTCAGGGAAAATCTCCACTGTTTATTTTTATTCGGAAGCTTTAACTTTTTTATACTTCTTCACATAAAATTCTATATTGTACAGGGATAATGGTAGTTGGGGCTAGTTCATCTGACGGATCAGGTACTAGTTAACTGCTCTAGTGGCAATCCGCAAAAACCTACTTCAAAATCACGTCCCTGGACATGATCTCGAGATACTGGTGTAAACTTCGACAGGTGCCGCTTAAGGTCTTACCATTCTGTCGAGTCCCAGTCGAATTTATCGGGTACCTAACGCGTCCGTTAGGATTTTTCTTCGTATCTGTTGATACGGATAAAAGTAGCAGAGCGCAGTCTTTGGCGATGCCACGCCCAGCAGAACGGATCTGGGGTCTTACCTTCGCAATTTTGCGGCATTCAGAAATTGATCGCAACTTCGGCGTTCTGAGAATATATTGTCGAGTGCTTTTCCGGCTGTTGGAATGGCACATTTTATCGAGTCAAATATGACTTATATTGCTCTCCCGATGGGAGTATATGTAGAGTTAATTATAACTCGAAATATACTCTCTTGCTTTTCTATTTTTCCTTTGTTAACTTCATCGGGCACGCGAACAGCGTTCCCGATGGGAGTAGCCCCCGAGGCTACAATCAAGAACTTGTGCTTGATTGTAGGCTCAACATTTTAGTCCACCTTGTCGCTATATTGTCATTATTTCCCAATATGATCTTTTTCTTCTTCTCTCTTTTTTATCTCTCCACCCGATGGGAGTAGCCCCCGAGGCTACAGCCAAGAACTTGTGCTTGGTTGTAGGCTCCCGCAATTTCTATATTGCCATAGTCGAAATTTTACTTTTTGTCGAAGTAGCCCCCGAGCATTTGGGGAAAAACTTGTTTTTGATCAAAGGCTCCCGAAGTATTGAATAATTCTTCCTGTCGCCAATCTCCTTTTATTTTTCTTGTCGACATGCTTCCCTTAATCAAATCTACTTCATCCTTCTCGAATAGTCGTGATTTTTCTGCCCTGTGGGTCCGTTGCTTCCACCACGTTGACACGTCGTGCAAGTGGGGGACACACGTCCTCCTCTTTTTCTGGCGCACGTACGGTAACGCCTATCTCAGTAAAAATACCTTTTTACCCTTGTATCTAGAGGGTCTATTCTCACCACACGATTTCTTCATCCAACGGCACACTGCTTCACCCAATTCTTATATAAACCTTTCTTCAACCTCCGTTCATCCCCTCGCTTGCGCCGCTCACCTGTTCCTCTTCGCAAAAACTTCTCCTGCGCCCAATCTTTCTCTGATCTTCCGCACTCACACACATTGCTCTGCCATTGCCGTTGATGCCACCGCGCGCGCGTCTGACTCGCCACAGCACTCCGGAATCCAAGATGGCCGCCGAGGATCTTGAGTGGGAGAGATCCAAAATCTCCAACCAAGACACCAACATGCTGAAGAGGCTTGGCCTCATGAAGAAGGAGGACGCCATCCGCTTTCCTAGCGAAGAAAGCTACCCCAAGCCTCCAATGGAGTATCGGGTTAGTTTTGTTGATCATCTCATCCGCGGCCTCTCGACCCCAATCCACGATTTCCTCCGCGGTCTTCTTTTTGTTTATGGGATTCAACTGCACCAATTGACCCCCAATTCCATCCTTCATATTTCTATCTTCATCACACTTTGTGAATGCTTCCTCAGAATCCCTCCCAATTGGGCTCTGTGGAAACGCATTTTCTGCCTCCGCCGCAATGGCTCCCACAACGTCACTTATAACATAGGTGGCGTTGTTATCTGTGTTCGTACTGATGTCGACTATTTCGACGTCAAATTTCCTGATTCTGTCCAAGGATGGCGCAAAAAGTGGCTCTACATTCACGAAGAAAGCGCCAACTCCGTGGAGCACAACATAGTTCCTTTCGACGGAAGTGCCAGAATTCAGCGCCGCCGCTCCTGGGATGCCGAAGCTTCCGAGGAAGAGAAAAAAGCGACAGAGGCACTCATGTCTCGTATTCGCCAGCTTCAAAACACTCGAGGCAAAGAGCTGTCTGGTGTTCAAATCACTGCCTACTTCCTTAGGATTAGAGTGCAGCCTCTTCAGGCTCGCAAAAATCCCCTTTGGACGTATTGTGGTAAAAATGACGCCAACAGAATCTCCGGTGATCTTTCCCCCAAGGACTTGGAGAAGTTGATTCGAAGACTTTCTCGCCTGGGTAAAGACCCAATTCCTTCCTCTTGTCGCGTGGAACCGTACAGCGCCGCCAATCCACTCCCCGAGGTATTTTGTCTTGCCGAGTTTTTACCTTATTTTGCATTTTCTCTGCATCTCATTATATTGTCATCTCTTTTAATTTTCCTTCTGGTCACTATTTTTTACAGAACCATCCTACTATGACTTCCCTTCCTCCTCTTCCGGAGGGTGGAGAAGTCGAGGAACAGGCCATCGTTGCCGAAGATACTCAAGGTTCTTCTATTCGTGAAAGTGAAGTCGCGGGTTCTCACAAATCTACGGCTTCTCATGAAAAAGAAGTTGAGTCTGAAGCCAGTTAATCGACGCAATCCCTTCCTCCTTCTGTTTCTCCAAAGAACAAAAGGAAAAGGACTGATGTTGAAGATTCTGGCACCTCTAAGGCTGAAGAAGTTGTTCCTTCTCATCCGAAGGCAGCTTACGATCCTTATGTTGAATCCCTCGTCAGCTCGTAAGTCGTCTTTATTTCTCTCTATTTTTGTACTCGAAGTATTTATCTTGTCTTGCTTTTTATGCTGCCGATTTTTTGATTAATAGTGATGACGAGGAAGAAGTTCCAACTATCGACGTGGCTCCTCGGACAAGCACGTCACGCATCGTACTTGTCTCGAGACACGCTAGTTGAAGGAGAAGAAACGTCGCCTCCTCAACAAAACGTCGTCACCACTACTCCGCCATCAAGCCCCTTGCTCCTTCACCAAAAAGGGCAAGGGTTGAAAAGATTGTTGAACCTGCCCCTCGGTTGGGCGGTTCGTCGACTTCTGCTCCTAGATGATGTAAGCTTGTCGACATCTATATTTTCCTTATTTTGTTTTTTCACACCTTTTCTCTTTTTCATGCCGATGTTTTTCTTTCTGTGTTCACGTTGAACAGCCTATGATCAAGGATCTTCTCCGCATCGGTTCCCAATTTATTGGGTACCGTGAATATGCTAATAGAGCCGAAGGTAACGACTTTTGTACTTGCTGTTTTTCCTTGATTTTTTACTCCTGTTGCTTGTCGCGATTTTTGATCTTTCTTCTCTCTGTTTTTCATATCTCGACAGAGAAACTTGCAGAGGCTAACGAACGCGCCGACGCACTTTCTCGAAAACTTGAGCAAAGTGAGGCGGCTCGCAAGAAAGCGGACCTCGCTGCTAGCAAAGCCAAGGCCGAAGCTGATGAAGCCAAGGCGAAAGCTGCTGGTGTCGAGGAACTGCAGAAAAAGCTTAAGGATGCTACAGCTGCTTTAGATGAGCATAAAGCTGCGCAAGCTTCTCGTGAAGAAGGAATCCTCAAGCGCCTGAAGACTCAGAGTCGCCGCACTTTCGGTAATTTTACTGCTCCCTTCTATTTTTATGAGAATCTTTGTTTCTTGTCTTTTTACTAATACTTTGTTTCCTTGACAGTCTAAACAAACCAGGAATTTGATCTGACGAATCCTGTCGATGATCCGGTCCTTGACGCACTTTCCTATCTGGAGCTTCATGGGTCCGAGATTCGTGAAGGTGTATCGAACGCTAACGCAGTATTGTCGGCATTGTTCCCCTACTTCTTCCCGAAGAAGGAGGAGCCTGCGACTTTCCTCAACCTTGCCAAGATGTTCAATACACCTAAGACCTTGGACTGAAGATGCGCCAAGAGAATATGAAGGTTGCCGTTGAAAATATCGTCGCCTTGGTTGTCGACAATCGACAGACTATCGATCGGATGAAAGTTGGCGACACCGAGCAAATAGAACAATCAAGGTGGAAGTCGCTGATCAAGGCAGCCAAGCCCAACACGAAGAAGATCTTGGCCTATCTCGGGATTAAGCCAGCGTCGACTCCTAGCTCGTCAAGGCCGGAGGTCTAGTTGCATGCCTCTGTTTTTCTTTGTTTCTTTTGCTTTTGTCGCCAAAGTATTCGTTTGGCGACACATATTTCCTTAGCTCCACTGTAATGCCCTTGTAATTATTCCAAGAGATTAATGAAAAACTCTATCTTTGCTTGTCGTTTGATTTTATCCTGTTTATATTTCAGTTGATATTTGATAACTATACTCCAACTTCCGCTCCTTCCAATGTGTCGCCTTCTTCTTCTCGCGAGGAGAGCTTTTGCCGATATCGCACTGCCGACGATACCTTGTCGCAAGAACTGGACGAACTTCGACAGCAGCTTCAGTATGCGAAGAAGCAAACACTTGTGATGATGGAACAATCTCGCAAGTCATCTGAAGCCGAAAAAGTTGCTCTCCAGCAAGCTCGCGAGGCCGTGGCTGCTAAGGAAATTGCTGCTTCCGAGGCTGAAAAGGCGACTACTCGAGAAAATTTCATGCTCGAATTAATGAATGAAGCCAGTGCAGATATGTCGGGTATGCCTGTTTCATCCTCTGATATCTTTCATCTTCATGCTATTGTCTCTTAAAGGTTTCCACTTCTTTGTTTTGATAGGTGCCTTTACTGATGCTGCTGCCGAGGAAGAAAGGGTAAGTGCTAGGACAAACCTCCTTGTTAATCTTTCCCTGGACCATGGTTCTTTGTTTTGGGCTACCCCGGAGAGGACCCGCCAAATTGTCAGATTTCAAGATCGCACCTCTCAAACTCGCGATTTCCTTGACTTCTGTATCAAGACCTTGTCCATGGTTTACAACTCCATGTTTCCTCGGAACGTCCAACCAAAAACTCTTCCGAATTGATGGAAAGGTTCAAGGATGCTCGCAGATATCCATGATTTTGTCAAAGCTCAACTAGTAGCCGGCGCTGCATTTGCTCTTATCATGCTCCAGATCTGCTACTCGAAGCTTGACCTTACCCAAAGTGTTGCCGAGAAGGTTCACCAAAAGGTAAAACGTCGGAGAGTTGGTGTTGACAGGATTAACACGAAGGTTACGCCCATAGCCGAAGAAATGATTGAGGACCTGCTTCGGATGGATGCCGACTTTTTTGCCGATGGCCATTATGCCGATTTTCTTGGTGCTGCTCCTGAGGAAAACAGAGTTACTCTTGATGACATACCGAATCAAGACTAGTTATTTTCTTCTTGTAGATATTTCTTCTTTTGTAATCCATGACTATATTGTAAAGCAATCATTATATTTCTCTCGTTTGTCTAGCCCCGAGTGTTTCGGTGACTCTTTACTATATTTGTATATTTGCGAGGTTTTGAACCAAGGCATTTATATATTTAAGGCGAATATGAGCCCCGAGCTTTTTATTGAGTACTATTTTGTATTTTTATTGACTCACGAGGTATTTGAATACCAAGGCAAGGTTTTTCTTTTGTCGATGAACTATATTGAAATTCGTCGGAGCAAAGACTTTGGTCATGTCGATAAAGAAGAAAAGTTATATTGTCACTATCTTTATTATATTGCAGCACCGCGAGCCCGCCTCATTAAAAACCTTCTCCGGCCCCACTCGGTGCCCCGAAAAAGGAAAAGAGTGCGTCTGAAAACTCGCGGGCGTTTCGGTACATTGAAGTTTTACAAGGACTATATTTCGACTCTAGGCGTAGAACCGCCTAAGTTGCGCCACGTTCCAGGGGTTTGGCTCCTCCACCCCTGTCTTCTTGTCCTTTATCCTGTATGCTCCTCCTCCGATTACTTCCGTGACGATGTAAGGGCCAAGCCATGGTGACTCGAGTTTTTCATGACTTTTTGCGTGAGCCGAAGAACTAGGTCGCCCACCTGAAAAGATCTTGGCCGCAAACGTCGAATCGTGGTAATTCTTCAAGTCCTGTTGATATTTGGTTACCCGAGATAATACTTCATCTCGAGCTTCATCAAGTGCGTCGACGTCGTCCTCTAGCGCTCTTCTCGATGTTTCTTCATCATATTCAGCGACACGTGGAGAGTTGTGCTCTATCTCGATTGGTAGTACTGCTTCTGCTCCATGAACCAGAAAAAACGGAGTTTCCTGCGTTGCTGTGTTTGGTGTTGTTCGGATGCTCCACAACACGCTTGGTAGTTCTTCTGGCCAGGTATGTCGAGCTTTTTCCGGCTGGTCCTAACAAGCGCTTCTTGATGCCATTGCAGATGATACCATTGGCTTTCTCGACTTGCCCATTGGTTTGAGGATGTGCAACTGACGCAAAGTTCAGCTTGATACCCACCTCTTCGCAATAATCTTTGAATTCATGGGATGTGAAGTTACTGCCGTTGTCTGTGACGATGCTATGGGGCACTCCAAATCTGAAGACGAGGCCTTTTACGAATTTTACTGCGGATGCTCCATCTGGTGAATTTATCGGCTTCGCTTCTATCCACTTTGTAAACTTATCGACAGCTACTAGCATGTACTCCTTTCCTCCTGGCCAGGATTTGTGTAACTTACCCACCATATCAAGTCCCCATTGAGCAAAGGGCCATGACAATGGTATTGGTGCTAGCTCTGCTGCTGGAGAGTGAGGTTTTGCGGCAAATCTTTGACATGCGTCGCAAGTTCTTACTATGTCCTTAGCGTCCTCGATTGTTGTCAACCAGTAGAATCCTGCCCGAAAAACCTTGGCTGCGATAGCTCGACTACTTGCGTGGTGGCCACATATTCCTTCGTGTACATCCTTCAGAATTATTCTTCCTTCTTCGGGTGTGACGCATCTTTGCAAGACGCCTGAAATACTTCGCTTATACAGTTCTCCCTTGACCACCGTAAAAGCTTTGGAGCGTCGAATTACTCGCCTTGCCTCAACTGGATCGTCGGGTATTTCTTTTCTCAGGATGTATGATATGTACGGCTGCATCCACGGTATCTGTATCACCATGACCAGGTCCTGATCTTCTTCTTCGTCCTCTTGCTTTTCCTTGGTAGCCCCCGAGGGTTTCTTCTCCTTCTTTTTTGATTTTGTCAACTTAGTGGATCTCTCTGTTATTTCTTCCCAGAATACACCTGGCGGATCGCAAGGCATTGCGACCCGATGTTTGCAAGAACATCGGCTTCGTCGTTGCTCAATCTGCTAATATGGTTTACTTCGCATCCATCGAACAACTTCTCGAGTTCGTTGTATACCTCCTTGTATGCCATCATGCTATCATTGACTGCGTCACATTGGTTCATAACTTGCTGTGCCACCAGCTGTGAGTCGCCAAAGATTTTTAGTCGAGTTGCACCACAAGCTTTCGCCATCTTCATCCTGTGTATGAGAGCCTCATATTCTGCTTCATTGTTAGATGCGTTAGGGAACGTCATCCGAAGGATGTACTTCAACTTGTCGCCTTCAGGTGATATGAGTACTACTCCTGCGCCCGCCCCTTCTAGTCTCTTGGACCCATCAAAGTTCATGGTCCAGGTTCTCGATAAGTCTGGAGGTCCTGTATTTTGCAACTCCATCCACTCTGCGATGAAGTCCGGCAGTATTTGCGATTTTATTGCTTTTCTTTTTTCATACGTGATGTCCCGAGGGGAAAGTTCTATTCCCCAAAGGGAGACACGACCCGTAGCTTCGGGTTGTTCAAGATATTTGACAAGGGAGCTTCATTGACCACTATGATTGGATGTGCCGAAAAATAGTGGCGCAATTTTCGTCTTGTCGTGAACACTCCATATGCTATCTTTTGGTACTGCGGATACCTTTGTTTTGATGGCGATAAAACTTCCGATGAAGTATATCGTCTCTCGCACGCCGTGGAGTTTCCCTTCTTCTTCCCTTTCGACAACTAGCACCGTGCTCACCACTTGGGGCGTGGCTGCGATATATAGCAGGAGAGGTTCCCTTTCTTTTGGTGCCACCAGAATTGGCGGTGTCGAAATTGTGCGCTTCAAATCCTCGAAAGCTCTGTCGGCTTCTTCGTTCCACTGGAATTTATCTCCTTGTTTTATCAAAGCGTAGAACGGCAGTGCTTTTTCTCCCAGCCTAGCGACGAATCTGCTCGAGGCTGCGATCGCCCCGTTAGCTGTTGTATCTCCTTCAACTTTGTTGGCTTCCTCATTGTTACGATAGCCTGTATTTTGTCGGGATTTGCTTCAATCCCTCTTGCTGAGACTAGAAACCCCAAAAGTTCTCCTGCCGGGACGCCAAAGGAACACTTCGTCGGGTTCAGTTTGAGGCAGAATTTATCAAGATTGTCGAAGGTTTCCTTGAGATCCTCGATCAGCGTTGCCCCCTTTTTTGATGTTATGACGACATCATCAATGTATACTTGCACGTTCTTCCCAACTGGTCGCCAAACACTTCGCATCATCCTTTGATATGTTGCTCCCGCATTTTTAGACCAAAGGGCATTGTTCTGTAGCAAAACACGCCGTAAGGTGTAATAAACGCGGTCTTTACTTCATCTTCTTCTTTCAATCTGATCTGGTTATAACCAGAATATGCATCCAGGAAGGAAAGACGCTCGCATCCAGCCGTGGAGTCGATAATTTGATCGATCCTCGGGAGGGGAAAGTGATCCTTTGGACAATGTTTATTGACACACGTAAAGTCGACGCACATGCGAAGGACCTTAGTGTTTTTCTTCGCACCAAGACAGGATTTGCTACCCATGTGGCTTACGTGAATATCTCTTTGATAAAACCAGCTTCTTGTAGTCGATTGATTTCGACAAAGATGGCTTTGCGGTTGGGTTCAAAAACGCCGCAAAGGTTGTTTGATTGGTCTCGCTAGTGGATCCAAGTTTAGGTGGTGCTCGGCAAGTTCCCTGGTACTCCTGGCATGTCAGCTGGACACCATGCGAAGATTTTCCAGTGCTCACGGAGGAACTCGACGAGCGCTTTCCTATGCGATATCCATGTCGTTTGCGATAGATGTCGTCTTTTGTGGATCTGTCGGATGAATCTGCACCTCTTTTGAATTTTTCTGCATCTTGAAAGTTGATTCTTTGTTTGGCCTTCCAACGTCTGGCAGTACGTCGTAATCAGTCATGCTTTTTGACGCCAAGTACTCAGCTTGCATCCCGAAAGTTTCTGACAACCGGTGGAAATCCTTGTCGCATTTATCGGCTAAGGCAAAGCTTCCTTTAACTGTGATTGGTCCCTTTGGTCCAGGCAACCTCCACAATAAGTATGTATAGTGTGGCACTGTCATAAATCTAGCATATGCTGGTCGTCCCAACAGAGCGTGATATTGCGACGGAAAATCCACGACTTCAAACTCGAGCCTCTCGATTCTATAATTTTCTCGGGTCCCAAACCGAACGTCGAGATTGATCTTTCCCAATGGATAACTTGGTTTCTCCTGTGATGCCGTGGAACCTTGTGTCCGTTGGTTTCAAGTTTGCTAAGGATATGTTCATCTTCCTCAATGTATCCGCATACATAAGGTTTAAGCTGCTGCCGCCGTCTATGAACACTCGAGAGACATCAAATCCCGCGATAATCACGGCAGAATAAGTGCTGATCTGCCCTGGTCGAGGAACTTGCTGCGGATGATCTGCTATTGTGAAGCCGATATCTTGTCCCGACCAATTAAGGTACTCAAGCTGTTGGTGGAGGCATTTTCTCTGCCATAAACACCTGTCGTGAGATTACTTTCTCGAGCTCTATTAGACGGCCTTCCTTTCTCGAATCATCAACACTGCTCCGTTGGAGTTAGGATCAACATAAGGTGGTGGTGGAGGTGCTGCCGCTATTCTGAGCTGATGCCGATTGTCGTCGTAATCGCGGGAGGAGGCGGCAAGTGAATCTCGCTTCGGGTTCTCGAGGATTTCTTTGTGCTGCCCGCGCATTAGCGTTCTCTCGCATACCGCAACATTGCTTGAAAATTTCGACAATCTTTACGCAAGTGCCCCGACTGTCTTTTACCGTTCTTTGTCGAGGAAAAATGCATTTGGCACGGTCCATTCATCATCTCCTCGGGGAGACAAAAGGTCTTGGGAACCTAGGCCCGCTATTTTGCCCGTTGCGTGAATCATCCCTGTTATCACCTCGCTGTTCACCGCTTCTTTGGTAATCATCTCTCGTTGCTTCCTCCTGTGTTTGTCCGAAAACCTGCCGAAATTTGTCCCTGAGCGTCGTAATTCTGGTACCGCCGAGGAAATCTTCGCCTCGGTTGATAGTTTCGACCGCGGTCCTCCTCTGGCGACCTGTGTCGTTTGTTGTGGACAGCGTCTTCTCCATCTGCCCATTTATTTGCTATCTCCATTAACGCGGATACTGTCTTTGGATTGGTCCTTCCCAAGTCTTCGACGAAATCTCCACGCCTGACTCCTGCGACAAACGCATCTATTGCTCTCTCGTCAGATATATTTTCTGCCGAATTTTTGATGATATTCCACCTCTGGATGTACTTCCTCATTGGCTCATCTGGCTTTTGTCGACACGCTCTCAACTCCTCTAACGACGCGGGTTTTTTGCACGTGGACCTGAAGTTCTTGACGAACACATCCTCGAAACTTTCCCAGCTGTCGATGGATCCTGGAGCGAGTTTCTTTATCCAAGATCGTGCGGCTCCACTCAAATGCACCTGGATGCTTTGCATGGCTGTTGCCCTAGTTCCTCCTGTCAGCTTCACCGTCTCTAGATAGTCGACTAACCAGTCCTCTGGATCTTGAAGGCCGTCGAACTTCTTGAAATTATCGGGTAACTTGAATCCTGAGGGGACTCGAGTTTTCCGGACTCTCCTCGTGAAGCATGGCAAGCCACACATATCTTCGTCGGTCAGCTCCGGAGATTGCCGATGATCCCTTCTGCTCTGCCGCGCTCTGTCGACTCTTGCTTGTGCTGCTGTGTCTCTTGCTCCACTTGGTCCTTCGGTGCTGCCGTTGCTGCTGCGGGTCGTGGACTATTTTGTCTTGCCGCTCCTTCGGGAGGCGTTGATACAAACGCTGTCCCCATAGCTCCAACTCCTGCTACCGCCATATTGTATAGTGTTTCCCTTGGATCACCTGGAGGTGGTTTAGATGCAAGGATAAAAGCATGTGTCGCCATATACCCAGCCTCTGGTGTCTTAGGGATGATATTTCCTCTTGTATCTATCGACATAAAGGACATGTCGAGATTTTGGACCAAGTGCTCTCTTTCTGCTTCGGGTATATGTTGCAGTCTTGATCTTGCTCTGTTCCGCGCCTCCCGGTGGCTATCACCCGTAGTTCTAGATTGTCGACTTAGATCTGCCCTTCTCCTGCTGGATGCAGAAGCTGCCTCCTTCCTCCTGTTCAATTCATTGTCTGTTTTTCCAATTCCCTCGGCAGCTCGTGCGAGCCTATATTGATATGCTTGCAATTCTTCTGGTGTGGCTGTGGTAGCCATTGGTTCTGTGCCGTTCATAGCTCTCGCGGCTCTGTCCCACGCTGCTTGTGAAAGTTGAACTCTATCTCGCGGCTCTGGCCCGACGTATTTGTTGCCCAGGCCTTGTCGCAGATTGGAGGGATCGACGTATGGATTTCCCAAACTGTCGAAAGCCTCGGATGTCTCCTCTTGATCTTCAATGGCGTAAATCTGATGATACTTTGTACTCAGATCTACGTTGGGTTTGGTGACATCATCGTTGAGATTGATGAAGACCTTACCCACTGTGAGAGATTTGTCGATAAAGTCGTAACTGTCGACATCGCTTGAGCCATCGCTTATATATGAGTCCGCAGATGACTCAAACGACATGTCGTTGAAGATCTTGGCGAGTTTCTCTCTTGTTCTGGTGCTGACGTAACGTGTCGCCGAGGTTTCTTCTTCTCCTGACTCGGTTGACGATGCATAGCTTGAAAAGTCTGAATCGACCACCGACGATCCCGACGAAATCGGAATCTCGACACGATACGATCCTTCCTTCTCGACGCGAAAGTGAAACCTTCCGAACGTCATCTCCATGGGCTCCGCCAGATACGCATATGCATCCAAACGGGAGGGTGGGTGAGGAACAAAATCGACAAGACCAGCAGCGATCTGTTTACCTCGATCCATTGTGTTGCTTGCAGTTGACGATGTCGAAGATCTTGAGCGTGCCATCGAGATCAGCTCCTTACGCCTCTAGTCCCCACGGTCGGCGCCAATTGACAAGGTATCAACTTGTCAATGCCTATGGATTGTAGGCTAGGGTTTAGTTGGAAGTAGAGGGTAAGTAGATCTCGAAGGTTTCAGCCGAAAAGTACTCGACGAATATGAAAACTAGGGTTTGCAGACAATGATTCGATTGATTCTTCGTCCCTCGACTCCCCCTTTATATAGGAGGTGGAGCCGAGGGATTCGTGCTATACAAGTTTACAGAGTCCGGGACGGTTTCTAACTCATCCCGCCAGATTACAAACAACACTTCCTATTACAACTCTATCTTTCCTTAGTAAATCTTGGGCTCCCGAATCTTCTTATTCTTCGGGTATTGGGCCTCCAGTAAACCCCGGGTACCATCTTCGGCAGGCCCATTTGGGATGCCTATGTCACCTGAATCCCCCGAGATGGGATTGGCGGCGGCTGCGTCTCTGGAAGGTTTTCCATATCGTGGCTCTCGGTACTGGGGGTTTCGCGACGAAGGCTTTAAGTAGGCGGAAGGGTAGGTTTAGGGGCGACACGAGGGCCCCACACAACAGGGCGGCGCGGGCCCAGCCCTGGCCGCGCGGCCCTGTTTTGGCGGCGCCTCGTCGCCCCAGTTCGTAATCCTTGCAGTCTTCTGGAAGCTTCGTGGAAAAATAAGACCCTGGGCGTTGATTTCGTCCAATTCCGAGAATATTTCCTTTGTAGGATTTCTGAAACCAAAAACAGCAGAAAACAGCAACTGGCTCTTCGGCATCTCGTCAATAGGTTAGAGCCGGAAAATGCATAATAATGACATAAAGTGTGCATAAAACATGTGAGTATCATCATAAAAGTAGCATGGAACATAAGAAATTATAGATACGTTTGAGACGTATCAAGCATCCCCAAGCTTAGTTCCTACTCGCCCTCGAGTAGGTAAACGATAACAAGGATAATTTCTGAAGTGACATGCTATCATAATCTTGATCAATACTATTGTAAAGCATATGAGATGAATGAAGTGATTCGAAGCAATGGTAAAGATGATGGTTAAACAACTGAATCATATAGCAAAGACTTTTCATGAATAGTACTTTCAAGACAAGCATCAATAAGACTTGCATAGGAGTTAACTCATAAGGCAATAAATTCTTAGTAGAGAGTTTTGAAACAACACAAATGATGATATAAGTTTCAGCAGTTGCTTTCAACTTGTAACATGTATATCTCATGGATAATTGTCAACATAAAGCAATATAACAAGTGCAATAGGTAAACATGTAAGAATCAATGAACACTGTTGACACAAGTGTTTGCTTCTAAGATAGAAAGAAGTAGGTAAACTGACTCAACATAAAGTAAAAGAATGGCCCTTCGCAGAGGGAAGCAGGGATTAAATCATGTGCTAGAGCTTTTCAAGTTCTGAAATCATATAGAGAGCATAAAAATAAAGTTTTGAGAGGTATTTGTTGTTGTCAACGAATGGTAATGGGTACTCTAACTACCTTATCAACCAGACTTTCAAGAGCGGCTCCCATGAAGGACGTTATTTCTACCACCAAGGTAGATCATCCCTCTTCTCTTTTGTTTACACATGCATTTATTATTTATAGATGACACTCCTCCCCACCTTTTCTTTCTCAAACCATGGCTAACCGAATCCTCTGGTGCCTTCCAACAATCTTATACCATGGAGGAGTGTCTATTTTTCTATTTTTTTATTTCCTTTTTCTTTTTGCAAAATTAAGTTGCTCACTGATTGATCAGGGCAAAGCATGTGAAGACAATTATTAATGCAAGTTAATTAATCGGGGCTGGGAACCCCATTGCCAGCTCTTTTTGCAAAATTATCGGATAAGCGGATGAGCCACTAGTCCATTATTGAAAGTCTATCCGAAGTAAATGACAAGATCGAAAGATAAAACACCACATACTTCCTCACGAGCTATAAAACAGTGACACAAATAAGAGATACTAACTTTTGAATTGTTTAAAGGTAGCACATGAAATATTTACTTGGAATGGCAGAAAAATACCATGTAGTACGTAGGTATGGTTGACACAAATGGCATAGTTTTTGGCTCAAGGATTTGGATGCACGAGAAGTATTCCCTCTCAGTACAGGGCCTTGGCTAGCAAGGTTGTTTGAAGCAAACACAAGTATGAACCGGTACAGCAAAACTTACATAAGAACATGTTGCAAGCATTATAAGACTCTACACTGTCTACCTTGTTGTTCAAACACCTTAACCAGAAAATATCTAGACGTTAGAGAGACCAATCATGCAAACCAAATTTTAACAAGCTCTATGTAGTTCTTCATTAATAGGTGCAAAGTACATGATGCAAGAGTTTAAACATGATATATATGAGCACAACAATTGCCAAGTATCAAATTATTCAAGACATTATACCAATTACCACATGAAGCATTTTCCGTTTCCAACCATATAACAATGAACGAAGCAGTTTTCAACCTTCGCCATGAACATTAAGAATAAAGCTAAGAACATATGTGTTCATACGAAACAGCGGAGCGTGTCTCTCTCCCATACAAAGAATGCTAGGATCCGAGTTTATTCAAACAAAAACAAAAACAAAAGCAAACAGACGCTCCAAGTAAAGCACATAAGATGTGACTGAATAAAAATATAGTTTCACTAGAGGTGACCTGATAAGTTGTCGATGAAGAAGGGGATGCCTTGGGCATCCCCAAGCTTAGATGCTTGAGTCTTCTTGAAATATGCAGGGATGAACCACGGGGGCATCCCCAAGCTTAGACTTTTCACTCTTCTTGATCATATTGTATCATCCTCCTCTCTTGACCCTTGAAAACTTCCTCCACACCAAACTCGAAACAAACTCATTAGAGGGTTAGTGCATAATTAATAATTCGTATATTCAGAGGTGACATAATCATTCTTAACACTTATGGACATTGCACAAAGCTACTGAAAGTTAATGGAACAAATAAATCCATCAAACATAGCAAAACAGGCAATGCAAAATAAAAGGCAGAATCTGTCAAAACAGAACAGTCCGTAAAGACGAATTTTTCTGGGGCTCTTAACTTACTCAGATGAAAAAGCTCAAATTGAATGAAAGTTGCGCACATATCTGAGGATCACGCAGGTAAATTGGCAGAATTTTATGAGTTAACTACAGACGGGGCTGCTCAGTTTCATGACAGTAAGAAATCTGTTTCTATGCAGTAATCCAAATCTAGTATCAACATTGCTATCAAAGACTTTACTTGGCACAACAATGCAATAAAATAAAGATAGGGAGAGGTTGCTACAGTAGTAACAACTTCCAAGACTCAAATATAAAACAAAAGTGCTGTAGTAAAATGATGGGTTGTCTCCCATAAGCGCTTTTCTTTAACGCCTTTCAGCTAGGCGCAGAAAGTGTGAATCAAGTATTATCGAGAGATGAAGCATTAGCATACTTACCAGGGGTGTTGGGAGTTTCCTCAACAATGCATTGTATCTGGTCTATATAAGTAACTCCTCTTTGTACGCTTTTAGGCTTACTATTCTCATCAAACAAATTTTCAGGAACAAGCCAAGCATAGTTATTTTCTAGAGCTTCATGCATTCCTAGGAGCTTACTAGGTATCGGTACTTTAATCTCCTTACCATCATTAACATTACTAGTGTACCTTATTCTATCCATGTCCATCTTTTCAAGTGTTCTTTTAAAATCAGTGAACAAACCAAGCCTCTTATGCTTAATAAAAACTTTTCTAGCTTATTTAGCTATATCTTCAAATTCTCTAACAAGGACTTTTAAAACAAAATCTCTCTTATCTCCCATCTCCATATCAGAAAGTGTAAGAAACATATGTTGTATTATGGGATTGAGATTAACAAATCTAGTTTCCAACATGTGTACTAAACAGGCAGAAGCACTTTCATAAGTAGGAGCAACTTTTAATAATGGTATATCTTCAAAATCTTCATCCATACTAACATGGGTGAAAAATTCTTCTATATTATCTCTTCCAATGATAGACCCTTGTCCTACTGGTATTTTTTCCAGAGTCAACTTAGGAGGCAACATGATGAAATAAACAAAAGGTAAATAAAGTAAATGCAAGTAGCTATTTTTTGTGTGTTTTTAATGTAGAGAAAGCAAACAAGACAGTAAATAAAGTAAAACTAGCTACTAATTTTTTTTGTATTTTGATATAGAGAACAAACAAAGCAGTAAATAAAATAAAGTAAAGCAAGACAAAAACAAAGTAAAGAGATTGGATGTGGGAGACTCCCCTTGCAGCGTGTCTTGATCTCCCTGGCAACGGCGCCAGAAATTTAGCTTGATACGCGTAAAGCACACGCCCGTTGGGAACCCCAAGTGGAAGGTGTGATGCGTACAGCAGCAAGTTTCCCTCAGTAAAAAACCAAGGTTTATCGAACCAGTAGGAGTCAAGGATCACGTGAAGGTCGTTGGTGGCGGAGTGTAGTGCGGCGTAACACCAGGGATTCCGGCGCCAACGTGGAACCTGCACAACACAATCAAAGTACTTTGCCCCAACGTAACAGTGAGGTTGTCAATCTCACCGGCTTGCTATAAACAAAGGATTAACCGTATAGTGTGGAAGATGATGTTTGTTTGCGAAAAACAGTACATAACAAGTATTGCAGTAGATTGTATTTCAGATGTAAAGAATGGACCGGGGTCCACAGTTCACTAGTGGTGTCTCTCCGATAAGATAACTAGCATGTTGGGTGAACAAATTAAGTTGGGCAATTGACAAATAAAGGTGCGCATACATATATCATGATAATTACTATGAGATTTAATCAGGGCATTACGGCAAAGTACATAGACCGCTATCCAGCATGCATCTATGCCTAAATAGTCCACATTCGGGTTATCATCCGAACCCCCTCCATATTAAGTTGCAAACAACAGACAATTGCATTAAGTATGGTGCGTAATGTAATCAACACAAATATCCTTAGACAAATCATCGATGTTTTATCCCTAGTGGCAACAGCACATCCACAACCTTAGAACTTTCTGTCACTGTCCCAGATTCAATGGAGGCATGAACCCACTATCGAGCATAAATACTCCCTCTTGGAGTTACAAGTATCAACTTGGCCAGAGCCTCTACTAGCAACGGAGAGCATGCAAGAACATAAACAACACATATATGATAGATTGATAATCAACTTGACATAGTATTCAATATTCATCGGATCCCAACAAACACAACATGTAGCATTACAAATAAACGATCTTGATCATGATAGGCAGCTCACAAGATCTAACATGATGGCACAATGAGGAGAAGACAACCATCTAGCTACTGCTATGGACCCATAGTCCAGGGGTGAACTACTCACACATCGATCCGGAGGCGATCATGGCGATGAAGAGCCCTCCGGGAGATGATTCCCCTCTCCGGTAGGGTGCCGGAGGCGATCTCCTGAATCCCCCGAGATGGGATTGGCGGCGGCTGCGTCTGTGGAAGGTTTTTCGTATCGTGGCTCTCGGTACTGGGGGTTTCGCGACGAAGTCTTTAAGTAGGCGGAAGGATAGGTTTAGGGGCGACACGAGGGCCCCACACAACAGGGCGGCGCGGGCCCAGCACCTGGCCGCGCAGCCCTGGTGTTGCGGCGCCTCGTCGCCCCACTTCGTAATCCTTTCGGTCTTCTGGAAGCTTCGTGGAAAAATAAGACCCTGGGCGTTGATTTCGTCCAATTCCGAGAATATTTCCTTTGTAGGATTTCTGAAACCAAAAACAGCAGAAAACAACAACTGGCTCTTCGGTATCTCGTCAATAGGTTAGTGCCAGAAAATGCATAATAATGACATAAAGTGTGTATAAAACATGTGAGTATCATCATAAAAGTAACATGGAACATAAGAAATTATAGATACGTTTGAGACGTATCAAGCGGGCCGCCTGACAGCGTGGGGTCCACGCGTCAGTGGGTTTTAACCTAGCGAAACGGTATGCGTGATATGAGCCGCACGATCAGACGCGAGATCAACGGCTCAGAGACGCCGCCGTCTCCGGCGAGAAAGGGACTCACTGGCGGCAGCGGTAGGGGGTCGGCGAGCTCGTCGGAGCTCCGGTGGTCGTCGGAGAGGTGCGCAGCAACGTTGTCGACGATGACGAAGCGCCTGGTAGCAGTGGCGTCTCCTGGGGCAGCGTCTTTCTCCGGCGATCTTCGTCGACGGTGCGCGGCAGTGAGCTAGCGATTGGGGTGCTCTGGTGGGTAATGTGGCGAGGCGAGGTGGCTAGGCGACTCAGGGTGAGGAGGGGAAGTGAGGTGTGTGCTCAATTTGGAGGGAGGAGTGCTCCTTATATAGTGGCGAGGCAGTGCCGCGGGGCTGCGATGAGGTCATCGTCGACGACGATGCTACAGCGGAGCAGGTGGCCTGGCGATGACGCTGCGGGGTTGGCGACGCACTGGTGATGACGTCGCGCGTGATTGCGTTGAAAACGAAGCACTGGCGAGACGTCGGCGACATGGGCGTTGGCTACGGCGTTCCCGCGGACCAACGGCGGTGTCTGGGCGGTGCGTGGTGATGTCACGGAGCGGTTGGCGCAGAGAGAAGAGGCTGGGGTCAACGGAGTTGGCGGGGCGATGTGTGCTCTGGGAGTTCCCGTGGCGTCGCTGTGCACGCTCTGGCGCGCGTGTGCACGTCACTGGCACGTCTGGGCGTCGCGTTTTCTGGCCGTTGCGGTGCACGAATCGATCGGGGCTGGTGTCTTGGAGGATCAGTGAAGTGTGGAGCACACGCTAGACATGAGGTGGCATGCTGGAGAGGGCCAGAGAGAGAGAGAGAGCAAGGGCATGTCCATGCCATGCCACGGCATAGTGAGTTTGGGTCAAAATGATGATGATGCAAAGGACCACAGCTTGTCTCTTATGTTTGGCAGGGTGGAGAGAGGTCAGGGGAGTACAAATGGTGACCTAATGGTGATGGTTTAGGCTATGATCTGCTGGACATTGCAATGTGTGGGTTAGGCAGATTGGTGCTCACCACCTGTTTGTTGAAATGGCCGCAAGAGAAATATTTTCAAATTTTGAAGTGATTTTTGGTGGAGTGTAAAGATATAATATGAGAAGTAGAATGAAGGTGGTGGTGGTCAAAATGGATTTGAAATGCAAAATCACAAATTGCACCATATCTTAAATCTGTTTCAAAGTCTCAACTTTGCTTGATCAACATTTGAAATTGAGCAAGAATTTGCAGTGATGATTTTGGGAAAAGTTGTTCACCTTGATGTTGTCTTGGATGAGGTGCAAAGAGTTGGCAAAGTGTAGAAAGGAAATCTCTAAATATCAGGGCTCAAAGTGGGCATCAGGCTAAGAATGTCACATGTGACCATATTGCATGTAACTTGGAATTTGCATTTGATTTCCATTTGATTTGAGTTTCTTTGATTTCAAAGGTGTTTAAAAGTGTTTAGTAACCATATCCAACCAATGGTGCAAGCCAAAGTGGTCTAGGTTAAGAATTTGCAAAAATGGCATAAGCCATATGTGTGTGTTGAGGTGAATTTTATAATTTCTTCTCTCTTTTCTTTTTCCTTGTAATTGGATGATCAAGAGATCATGGTTAGGGTTTGAGTGTAAGTGTAATCACACAATCAAGCATCATGGCAAAATGCACACTCAAATAATTAACAAGGTGATCTATATGCATAGCACTATATGGTGATAAAAAGTTTTTGTTGGTTCTCAAATTTGGTATTTTGGAAACTCTCTTTGTCTTTTTATTGAAAAGTTGGGATGTTACAGGTTTCCTCCACTTCTGATGGCTTTTCTATCTCTCAGGAGAAGTACATTCAGGATCTTCTTGCTCGTGCTGCTCTTGGGGATGAGCGCACGGTCGATACTCCTATGGAGCTTAATGTTAAGCTTCGTCCTACTGATGGTGATCCTCTTCCTGATCCCACCCGTTATCGCCATCTTGTTGGGAGTCTTGTTTATCTTGCTGTCACTCGTCCTGATATTTCTTATCCTGTTCATATTCTGAGTCAGTTTGTCTCAGCTCCTACCACTGTTCACTATAGGCATCTCCTCCGTGTTCTTCGTTATCTTCGTGGCACGATCACTCGTCGCCTTTTCTTTCCCCGTTCCAGCTCTCTCCAGCTCCAGTGCTATTCGGATGCTACGTGGGCGAGTGATCCTACGGATCGTCGTTCGCTTTCTGCTTACTGTGTGTTTTTGGTGGTTCGCTTGTTGCTTGGAAGACGAAGAAACAGGTCGCAGTTTCCCGTTCGAGTTTTGAGGCTGAGTTGCGGACTATCGCTTTGTTGATTGCTGAGGTGAGTTGGTTACGGTGGTTGCTTGCAGATTTTGGTGTCTCTGTTACGACACCCACTCCACTTTTGTCTGACAGTACATGTGCTATCAGTATTGCACGTGATCCGGTCAAGCATGAGCTGACCAAGCATATCGGTGTTGATGCTTTTTACACACGTGCACAGGTACATGATGATGTTGTTGCGGTTCATTATGTGCCTTCAGATTTGCAGTTGGCGGATTTCTTTACGAAGGCAAAGACTCGAGCGCAGCATGATTTCTTACTCTCCAAACTCAGTGTTGTGGATCCACCATGAGTTTGAGGGGGGGGGGGGGGGGTGTTAGATGTATATATTTGTCTATTGTAGTTTCCCCATATGTTAGGGGGCTTTCTGCATATGTGCACCTGTACATGTACTATATATTATGGCCTTTGGCCCCTTGGTAATACAACAAGCATATTGCCCTAACAGCAGCCATGCGCAACTGCTGCGACCCTCAAATCTCAGATCGGGCTGGATGGGCCCGTATGGATGCCTCCATATCCAGGCCCTAGTTGGGCACATATCGGACTAGTGTGGGTGCCGCCGTCGTTGCCTCACTATTGACATCGACCGTGCTGCCACACTCGCGCAGCTCGCCTGACACTACCTCCTTGCTTTTCCCCCTCCGCTTCACCGCGTCGAGATGCTCCTCTACAACTCCCGCTCGTGACCCAAAGCCAACTATTTATCAGCGTGAAGAAGGTATCATCTAGGTGCTCCATAGCTCCCTTCGCCTTTGGCGGCTAGGCGACGACAACCAGGGGAGCTCGAGAGGGGGTGGGAGAAGGAGAGGAAAGATACACCCGGATTTAGATAAATATGCGACATCCTTTTTGAGACGGAGGGGTACTTACTTCTCATTCCGCACTAATAACCGTCAGATGTTTTCATCACTTCAGTGGTTACATAAACCTCATGTTTATTTAGATGCTACTTCATCTGTTCACAAATATGAGTTGGGTTCTGCTTCATGGTCCATCCTTTTTGAAACTCACCACCGATCAAAACACAAAGACGACTGAGATTTGCTGATACCTCTTTGTTGTGAAGGGCATGACGGTTGAAATTTGTTGGTACCCCTCTTGAGTTATATGAGTTTGGTTTTGAACGGACCACTGAAGCATGCCTCATACGAGATATATATGTATCCATTATAAGTTTAATTTGCCCCGTCAAAACATCTTATATTTACGAGGGAAGGTAGTAACTTAGTAGTGATTCAAAAATATAGATGTTTCTAGTCGTGTAAAACTTGCCCCGTGCTATCAGCCTGTCACTGTACGCCTATGAGAAATTCACTGAACTCTGTAGGTAACCCAAGTTAGCTTCTATCAGGTGATGATCCCCCACGTAACTTAGGAAACGCAACCACGAAGCTCGTCCTGTTCATTTGTCCAGTCGTGGAACCGAATGTCATCTAGAGTAGAAATTTAACTCTCCGTTACCTTTAAGGGTCCGTTTGGTTGCCTGAGGTCTCTTGGCTCGCATGGGGGGGAAAAAAGGCCTGTTTGATTGTCTGGACTCACCTGCGTTGTCGCATCGTACGATTTTTAAAGCATCCTCGGGCTAGACCCTGGAGGAATGGCCGGATTGGTCGTTTCTAGTGAGCCACCCTGTCTCGCAAAAATCGTTCCCGCAGAGCCGCCGCGGGAGATGATGCGAGCTGGCGCGAAACGACGAAAACTCGGCGGGATGAATTCGGTCACCGCGCTCCAAATTTCGCCACCGTATATAGGGGTGGCTCTGTCACCGCCAAATCCAAATCCCACATTTCCCCTCATTTCGAGCTCATCCACCCTCCCCGATCTAGTGACATGGCCGGCTCTTCGTCACCCACACGGTCGGTGAGGCTGGCGGCGACGACATTGGCTGTGGCGGCAGCTACTGGCCGTGGATTGCCAGTCTTCTTCCTCTGCGTCGATCACTTTGGTTGCTCCAAGCTTCTGCAAACTCTAGCCTTAGATCTAGATCCTGGGTACACATGGGGTCTGAAAGAATCCATTGTGGGCCATTCCTTCGTCGCCGGTCGAGGTTGTCGAGATTGCATCTAACTCTTCCACGGGGACTCGCCGTTGCATCCGACTTTTCCACGGGGACGGTTCTGCTGCCTGCATCTTCGCCAGGGTCCTCTGCTTCCCCGATCTTGGTGCTGCGTGTGGCTCCTCTGACTGTAAGGCCGCTCTTTCTTTTCTCGTAGTTCATTAATGTGGTAGTGGTTAAGGATGTGGATGTGGTAGTGGTAGTTCATTGATGTGCTAGTGTTTGTCATGTAGACGATCATACCATTAGACTCCCCTAATCTTTCTTCTCCTACTGTCAATGCTCATTATTGCCTATTTTCAAACAAACCTGCCATGGTTTGGAGACCTGAGGTTTCAGAGTTTGTGCTCATCCGGTTGGTTCAGCTCGTCCATAGCGGCGTCTGTTTCAGCCTAGGATTCAAAGAGGAGGATATGAAGAAGGTAGATGATGATGTTCTTGCATTCACTGGCATACATGTGACCACTCTTCAGATCTACAACCACATAAGAAACTGAAGGACCAAGTAGAGCGTCATACTCAAGATGAAATCCGATCGCACTCTGGACTACAATGAAGATGGTTGCTGCTTCTATGCTGCTGATGAAGAGATGGCGCATGAGTACATTCAGGTAGTAAGCTTCATTGAGTTCCTTCATAGATCTGAAAGTATGTCATTGCCATCCGCACTAACAATTGTTCCTTCTGGATTACGACGCTACCCGAGGAATCGTCAGTACATTGGTACCCTGATCACGAACTATGCTCAGATGAAGACGATCTCCACGCCCCAGTTTGTCTGCAGGGGGCAGCTGTTCCAACCTAACTTGCTGGTCAGGGCAATTGACTACATTGTAGACAACAAAGAAGAGTATGCCGAGTACCGTAAGCTGCATCCATCGGAGAGGAGGGAGCTGGCTTAGAACCTGGCTACGCAAGCAGTTTCATGCTTAGTGCTTCTGTTTCCTTCGTCATGATCTGCTGATTTTGGGAGGTGCTCTCGTATCCCTCTATTAGCTAGGACTTGCTTGAACCTGATCTCCGGTCTGTAATGATGAACTTGTCGATGTGGTATATACTAAACCCTCTTGTGATGAACATGTGATGCATCACAAAGTATAGTTGCTTTGCTCGTGATGTATCACCCAGTAGGGTAAATACTTGCTGTGTATTACCAGCAACACTTCTGATGAACCGAATACCAATACTGGGTAATCTCACCACTCTAAGGGAAGGGGTTACCACAACACGCTCATATGTGCAACCAAACATGGTGTGTGCTGCACGATGATAAGTTGCAAACACATCTATAATTTTTGATGCTCCATGCTTTATTTACACCAATTTATATATGTTTTATTTACACTTCGTTGCACTTTTATACATTTTGCACCACTAACAATTGACAAGATTCCACAATGCCAGTTCCCAGTTTTCTGCTGTTTTGTATTTCAGAAAAGTTGTACAGGAAATATTCTCCGAAATGGACGAAACAAAAGCCGAAGTTCCTATTTTACTGTAACGAAAACGGAGTCCAGAGAAGAAACGTAGAAGCGCCACGTGGTGGCCTCACCTGCCCTTGGTGCAGCCCAAGCCTTGGCCGCGCCATGGGGTGGTGTGAGCCCCCAGGCACCCACCGACCACTCCCTTCCCCCTATTTATTCACGATCTCGGAAAAAAACCTAAATACCCGATCCTCCATCCACGAAAAGTTCCGTCGCGGCCGCCATCGCTGACCCTAGCTCGGGAGGGTTCTGAAGCTCTTCCTGGCACCCTGCCGGAGAGGGAGATCATCACCGAAGGCCTCTACATCACCATGCTTGCCTCCGATCTGATGCGTGAGTAGTTAATCTCTGGACTACGGGTCCATAGCAGTAGCAAGATGATACGTCTCAAACGTATCTATAATTTCTTATGTTCCATGCTACTTTTATGACAATACTCACATGTTTTATACACACTTTACATCATTTATATGCATTTTCTGGCACTAACCTACTAACGAGATGCCGAAGAGCCAGTTGCTGTTTTCTGCTGTTTTTGGTTTCAGAAATCCTACACAGGAAATATTCTCGGAATTGGACGAAATCAACACCCAGGGTCTTATTTTTCCACGTAGCTTCCAGAAGACCGAAGGAGATACGAAGTGGGGCCACGAGGTGGCGACACACTAGGGCGGCGCGGCCAAGGAGGGGCCCGCGCCGGCCTACTGTGTGGGCCCCTCGTCAGCCCTCCGACTCTGCCCTTCCGCCTACTTAAACTCTCCGTCGCGAAAACCCTATTACCGAGAGCCACGATACGGAAATACTTCCAGAGACGCCGCCGCCAATCCCATCTCGGGGGATTCAGGAGATCGCCTCCGGCACCCTGCCGGAGAGGGGAATCATCACCCGAAGGGCTCTACATCATCATGCCCACCTCCGGATTGATGCGTGAGTAGTTCATCCTTGGACTATGGGTCCATAGCAGTAGCTAGATGGTTGTCTTCTCCTCATTGTGCTATCATGTTAGATCTTGTGAGCTGCCTATCATGATCAAGATCATCTTATTGTAATGCTACATGTTGTGTTTGTTGGGATCCGATGAATATTGAATACTATGTCAAGTTGATTATCAATCTATCATATATATGTTGTTTATGTTCCTGCATGCTCTCCGTTGCTAGTAGAGGCCCTGGCCAAGTTGATACTTGTAACTCCAAGAGGGAGTATTTATGCTCGATAGTGGGTTCATGCCTCCATTGAATCTGGGACAGTGACAGAAAGTTCTAAGGTTGTGGATGTGCTGTTGCCACTAGGGATAAAACATCAATGCTTTGTCTAAGGATATTTGTGTTGATTACATTACGCACCATACTTAATGCAATTGTCTGTTGTTTGCAACTTAATACTGGAAGGGGTGCGGATGCTAACCTGAAGGTGGACTTTTTAGGCATAGGTGCATGCTGGATAGCGGTCTATGTACTTTGTCGTAATGCCCTGATTAAATCTCATAGTAATTATCATGATATGTATGCATCTCTATTTGTCAATTGCCCAACTGTAATTTGTTCACCCAACATGCTATTTATCTTATGGGAGAGACACCACTAGTGAACTGTGGACCCCGGTCCATTCTTTTACATCTGAATACAATCTACTGCAATCATTGTTCTCTACTGTTCTTCGCAAACAAACATCATCTTCCACACTATACATTTAATCATTTGTTTACAGCAAGCCGGTGAGATTAACAACCTCACTGTTACGTTGGGGCAAAGTACTTTGATTGTGTTGTGCAGGTTCCACGTTGGCGCCGGAATCCCTGGTGTTGCGCCGCACTACACTCCGTCACCAACGACCTTCACGTGGTCCTTGACTCCTACTGGTTCGATAAACCTTGGTTTCTTACCGAGGGAAAACTTATTGCTGTACGCATCACACCTTCCTCTTGGGGTTCCCAACGGACGTGTGCTTCACGCGTATCACTAGATGGTTGCCTTCTCCAATTTATGCTTCATGTTTAGATCTTGTGAGCTGCCTATCATGATCAAGATCATCTTTATGTAATGCTACATGTTGTGTTTGCTGGGATCCGACGAATATTGAATACTATGTTGAGATCGATTATATACTTGTCATATGTTATTTGTGATCTTGCATGCTCTCTGTTGCTAGTAGATGATTTGGCCAAGTATATGCTTGTAACTCCAAGAGGGAGTATTTATGCTCAATAGTGGGTTCATGCCTCTAGTAATCTGGAAGAGTGACAATAACTTGTAATATTGTAGATGTGTTGTTGTTACTAGGGAGAAAACAACAATGTTTGGTCTAAGGATAATTCTATTGTTTACTTTACACACATTGCTTAATGCGATAATCTTTTACTTGCAACTTAATACTGCAAGAGGTTCCGATGATAACCAGAAGGTGGATTATTAGTCACAGACGCAGTTGCATTATGGTCTATGTATTATGTTGTAATGCCCACACGAATCTCATAGTAATGATGTTGTCATGTATGGTCTTTATTCTGTCAATTGCCCAGCTGTAATTTATTCACCCAACATGTTATTTATCTTTATGTAGAGACACTTCTAGTGAACTGTGGACCCCGGTCCTTTCTTTTACACTGATAAAATCATCTTGTTCTGTTTACTTAATGCAAGCATTGTTCTCTTTATTTCACTGCAAACAAACATCTCTTTCCACACTATACAGTTAATCCTTTATTTTCAGCAAAATCGGTGAGATTGACAACCTCACTGTAAGTTTGGGCAAAGTATTTTGGTTGTGTCGTGTGCAGGTTCGACGTTGTCTCTGACGCCGGTAGTGCGCCCTGCCACAAGTCAGCTAGCAACACCTTCAAATGTCACGTCTTTCTCCTACTGGTCGATAGTTTCTTACTGAGGGAAAACTTGCTACTGTGCTCATCACACCTTCCTCTTGGGGTGCCCCAACGGTGTGCAATCTGTGCTCATCAAGCCACTTTTCTGGCGCTGTTGCCGGGGAGAAAGAGAATTTTTGCAAGGGGAGTCTCTCATCTCCAATCTCTTTACTTTGTTATTGTTTTGTTTTGTTTATTTTTAATTTTTGTTGTTTGCTTCATTATATAAAAAACACACAAAAATTAGTTTCTATTATATTTTTATTTCTGTTGCTCCGTTTTAATTTTGCTAAAATGAGTATTCCTGAAGTTGAGGTTCATTCTTTTAAGCAACAAGGGGAGAAAGTTTGAAAGATGCTTGGTATAGAATAAGTGATGCTCATCATAGATGTACTAAAGAATATTCTACCATGATCCTTCTTAGTAATTTTTATGTTGGTATATCTAGTTGGAATAGGTATGTTTTGGATACTCTCACGGTGGGTGATTTTCTGGGTACTCCTGCTTTGAAAGCCTGCAATTTAATTGAAAGCTTAGTAGGAATACCACCTACTAATGTTGTTAAAACCGATATCACTTTCGAAGATGTTGTAAAAAGAATGAGTTATCTAGAGAAAATTTTGCCAAATTTCCATGATAATGCTAGCCAAATTAATGAATCAATAGAAAGTATCAATAAATGAATCATTGTCTTAGAGGCTAGCAATACTCATGATAGCATAAACCTTAGGATTGGTAAACTAGAGGAGGCTATAAAACATTAAGTTCAACATTTTCTTCTCTCGGGTTTAAGAAGGAGAAAGATTTTATGGGAAAAGAGCAAAAATTCATGTATGTTCCCAAGGTAGCTAAACCAAAACCCCATAATATGTTTAAAATTGATAATTTTTTTGGTACAACTAAGAGTGATTTACATGTTGAATCATCTCAAGGGGTATCTAAAGTGCCTATTTTGACAAGTTGTGTTTTAGAGGAAGTGATTGATCTTGATGCTTCTTCACTTGAAAATACTTGATGCTACCTCTTTTTTGCGCCTAGCTGAAAGGCGTTAAAGAACATCACTCTTGGGAGATAACCCATGTTTTATTTCTGTAATTGTTCTTTTGTTGAGTCTTGAAAGTTTTTACCTATGTAATAACTTCTCCTTATCATTTTTATTTCATTTTTGTGCCAAGAATAGCCTCTAATAGGAAGAAAGTAAGATTTGAGGAAGTTGCTGTCCTGAAACAGATTCTATGCTGTCACCATAAAAATTTGTATTCCCAGCTAGAACGTATTGTTAAGCTGCCAACTTTTGAGCATATTCCCCAGGTTATTATCTAACTTTCGTTAGTTGAGCACTTTTTGATCTGAGCAACAGAAGATTTTCGAAAAAATCGATCTTTACCCGCTGTTCTGTTTTGATAGATTTCTACCACTATTTGCATTTGCCTCTTAATCTCTTTATTTTTTAGATCTTTTGAGAGAAAGAGCTTTTTAAAGAAGTTACTACAGTAGCTAATGTTTTAATAAATGTTTTATATATGTAAATCCAAGTGGATTTATTATTTTGATTGCACCAATGCTACTAATAAGAATTGTGTGAAGTTTTGTATGAAAGAAGTTTTCAAGTGTAGGGAGAGAAGAATGATGTAATGAGATGGAGTGGGACAAAATCTCAACCTTGGGATGCCCATTTCACCCCATGAAATATTCAAGAGGTACAAACATCAAATCTTGGGATGCCTAAGCCATCCCCTCTTCATCAACAAAGCATCAGATCATCTTTCTAGACGCTATATTTTTATTACTTCATATGCTATGTGTTGTTCTTGAAGCGTCTTTATTTTTGTTTTTAGTTTTATTTTGTTTTATTTTCTGTAGAATATGGTTGGATCCCAACATACTTTTTTTTGGAGAATGACACACTCCGTTTTAATTGCATAGAATACTCTAGTTTTCACTCTTATTGTTCTGCGAGTGTTCTCTTTTGCTAGTATTGCGTTTAGCTCTTGGTTTTCCACTCGTATTTTTTCAGAGCTTGTTAGTTTCTTTATTAAGGTATGATTATCTCTCTGGTCTTAATTGATTATTATATTTGAGAGTTGTTTCAAATAAGTTGATTGGTGTTGGAGACGAGTAAAATGTTTCATGCTTATATTGATGCAAAAGGAAGCTTGTCTAGACTGTGGCATAGACTTTGGCATGTCATGTTGGATGTTATTCTTATCATATCCTTAGTAGTTATTATTGTAGAATGACTTGTATCAAATAGCTGAGAGTGCTTAATGTGCCATTGAAAGAAAATCATGTGTTGTTTCCATCATAAAAAACATAATATTGTGGTATTCTCTTTTGATGCTTTATTGGGTTGGCTTGGCACATGTTTGCATCATGTTATGACTACAAATCAGTCATCTAAAGCCTATATGATCAAGTTTTTGACTTGTAATATCACTTTAGGCTTTGATATAATGTTTCGTCGCTATGCACGATTATGGCCATTATTGCTCTCTTAGTTGGTCGCTCTCAGTCTTTTGCTAGCCTTCGCCTGTACTGAGTATGAGCTCTACTCGTGCATCCAACTATCGAAAACCAAAGTTTACCAATTGTGTTCACCATACATACCTATATGTGGTATTTCGTCGCAACTCCAAAGTGAATTGCTTGTGTGCTACCTTTAAACCTTCAAACATTATTACCTGTTTTGTGTTTTGTTTTAGCTCATGAGAAGTGTTGAATGGTTTATTGTCTTTTCATGACTTTATTCTGTGACTAGCATGAATAATGTGCTGGTCCTTAATATTGCAAAAAGAGCAAGGCAACTGGGTGCCCAGCCCACACAAAATATAAAATAGAAAAATAAACAATTAAAGCTCCGCACATTATGTACCGGAGAGATCCTAAATAATGTGCGGAGCTTTATTTAGGATCTCTCCAGTACATAATTTAGGATCTCTCCAGTACAAGAGCGCCTCTACATCGTCATGCTCGTCTCCGAAGTGATGCGTGAGTAGTTCATCTCTGGACTACGGGTCCATAGCAGTAGCTAGATGGTTGTCTTCTCTAATTTATGATTCATGTTTAGATCTTGTGAGCTGCCTATCATGATCAAGATCATCTTTATGTAATGCTACATGTTGTGTTTGCTGGGATCCAATGAATATTGAATACTATGTTGAGATCGATTATATACTTGTCATATGTTATTTGTGATCTTGCATGCTCTCCGTTGCTAGTAGGTGCTTTGGCCAAGTATATGCTTGTAACTTCAAGAGGAGTATTTATGCTTGATAGTGGGTTCATGCCTCTAGTAATCTGGAAGAGTGATAATAACTTGTAAGATTGTAGATGTGCTGTTGCTGCTAGAGAGAAAACAACAATGTTTTGTCTAAGGATAATTCTACTGTTTACTTTACACACATTGCTTAATGCGATAATCTGTTGCTTGCAACTTAATACTGGAAGAGGTTCAGATGATAACCGAAGGTGTGGATTATTAGTCATAGACGCAGTTGGATTATGGCCTATGTATTATGTTGTAATGCCCAAACGAATCTTATAGTAATCATCTTGTCATGTATGGTCTTTATTCTATCAATTGCCCAGCTGTAATTTATTCACCTAGCATGTTATTTATCTTTATGGAGAGACACCTCTAGTGAACTGTGGACCCCGGTCCTTTCTTTTACACTGATAAAATCATCATGTTTTGTTTACTTACTGCAAGCACGTTTCTCTTTATTTCACTGCAAACAAATATCTCTGTTCACACTATACAATTAATTCTGCAAAACCGGTGAGATTGACAATCTCACTGTAAGTTGGGACAAAGTATTTTGGTTGTGTTGTGTGAAAGTTCCACGTTGTTGCTGACGCTGGTAGTGCGCCCTGCCGCAAGTCAGATGGCAACACCTTCAGACGTCACACCTTTCTCCTACTGGTCGATTAAACCTTGGTTTCTTACTGAGAGAAAACTTGCTACTGTGCTCATCGTACCTTCCTCTTGGGGTTCCCCAACGGTGTAAAATCTGCGCTCATCACACGAGCAGGGCAAAAAGTTGGCACCCACACAATGGGGGCTGGCTTCCCTCTTCGATGCAGAAAAGGCCACACGGGCAACCAAACGACACACGTTTTATGGCTCATGATCCGTTTGCAACATAGGTCCAAGCTATCAAACGCGCCCTAAGCAACTTACTACTTTCTAGCCGCACCTGTGCTCGTGGCGTCGAAAGATGCCGCCACCTTGCATGGGGATTCAGGATTCCGGGATGGCGATATCGTTGTCGAAATAGAAGCGCCAGCTTCCTGGCCTCTCCGGCTCGTACTTGGACGAGTGAGCTTCCCGTGACTGGCACCGATGCAACACGGCATGGCACAGTGGCGCTCATGCTCGGGCGTCGACGTCGTTCGTCGGATGCCTCGAACACATGGAGGTCACTACAAGAAAAGTTCTGATAGACAACGTCTCAAAATCGTCCGCTAAGGGGTATTTTTCGTCGCCTATGGGCCTAACCCGACGATATGGGTTCTGTTGTGGAAACTGCGTCAGGCAAAGTCCTACGACGATTTTTTCGGTCCGTCGCGCTTGGGCGCCCTTCCGCCACGGAAAATCGGACCGTTGCCCAAGTGTTTCCGGGAGCCCGTTGATCGCCGACGTCATGCAACCGACACGTGGCGCACGCCGTTAATCGTCGATTAACGGCGTTAACCGCTGAAACCCCGTGGTAGATGGTAGGCCCACAGGAGGCTGCCACGTCTTAAGCGGGCCGGCCCATTAAGTTTGCGGGCCGGGCCCGACTTAGTTTGATCGGTCAACTATATAGCTGGGCTGGTCCATTAGTTACGTGGGCCGGGCCTAACCTCTAAGGTTGACTGGTCAAAATATTAATGGGCCGGCCCACTAAGCATGTGGGCCGGGCCGAATGCACTCGTTTGACCGGTCAACAGGCAAAAGGGCCGGCCCAAAGACATGTGGGACCCACTTTCCTGTTATCGGGCCGGCCCATTTAACTAGTGGGGTCTACCTTAAAGCAACTGGGCCGGCCCAAGAAGTTATTGGGCCGGCCCAATTAGCATGTGGGTCCCACTTTCCTGCTATCGGGCCGGCCCATTTAGTACGTGAGGTCCACATTAGATCAAATGGGCTGGCCCAACAAGCTAGTGGGCCGGGCCAAAAGCACAGGTGGGTCCCACTTTCCTGTTAAAGGGCCAGCCCATTTAGTATGTGGGGTCCACCATATAGCAAGTGGGCCGGCCCAACAAGATAGTGGGCCGGGCCAAAAACACAGGTGGGTCCCACTTTCCAGTTAAAGGGCTGGCCCATTTAGTATGTGGGGTCCACCATATAGCAAGTGGGCTGGCCCAACAAGATAGTGGGCCGGGCCAAAAACACTGGTGGGTCCCACTTTCCTGTTAAAGGGCCGACCCATTTAGTATGTGGGGTCCACCATATAGCAAGTGGGCCGGCCCAACACGCTAGTGGGCCGGGCCAAAAACACAGGTGGGTCCCACTTTCCTGTTAAAGGGCCAGACCATTTAGTATGTGGGGTCCACCATATAGCAAGTGGGCCGGCCCAACACGCTAGTGGGCCGGGCCAAAAACACAGGTGGGTCCCACTTTCCTCTTAAAGGGCCGGCCCGTTTAGTATGTGGGGTACACCATATAGCAAGTGGGCCGGCCCAACAAGATAGTGGGCCGGGCCAAAAACACAGGTGGGTCCCACTTTCGTCTTAAAGGGCCGGCCCATTTAGTATGTGGGGTCCACCACAAAAGCAATTGGGCTGGCCCAACTAGTTAGTGGGCCGGCCCAGTAGTGGGTGGGGTCCACCTTAAAGCAAGTGGGCCGGCCCAATAAAAGTGTGGGGTCCACAGTAAATCAAGTGGGCTGGCCCAATAAGTAAGTGGGCCAGCCCGTTTAGTTGTTTATATATGCCGCGTAATAGGCGCTTTAGGATTTTGCGGGCCGGCACATATCTGATTTCGCTTAATTGGGCCGTTTAAGGGATGGGAATTCGTGATTTAGATACTGAGAATATTTACGCAGCATTGATTTCTGTCGGATAGCCTCACTTACCACAAGCACCAAAGAAAAAATGCGCGAAAGAACTATAAAAACTAACTAAATATTACATCAGCTGCAAGGTATTGAAAAAATATTACAGAACCCAGAGAAATTGAATGGTAATTAAACCTAGCAATACAATGAAGGGATCCGGCAATCTTTTAAGTTGTCCATGCAGCACCTATATCTGAAACAAAGACATTACAAGTTAAGACGGCAACAATGGAAAGGCAAAGACACTACAATATTGTTTGCCAAAGAATTTGGAACTCATCAATTCGTCGTTATAACAAGATCATTGTAATGTGCACAATAAGCAAACAAAGAGTGCATGCCGCATACCAACAGCCAATATAACAGAGCATGTTAGAATGAAACAGCAGACTTACTACTGTCGAGTCCCATGCAAACCAACATGTTCAGGGAGTACAAAATTGGCATGAACAACATAGTAGCGGGCTATAAAGTTTGTAACAATGACTGAGCAAGATGAAGTTATGATGGCTACATCTACAGAGCAGGGAATGTAAACCAAAAATAGAAGTTACGATGGCAAAAGCTAAAGAGGAGGGAATGTGAACCAACATGTGCCAAGTGCAATTACTTCATTTTGGCCGTGAACTAAATAATACTCCTGAACTTATAGTGAAGGGGATGCAAATCAAGATGTTTCGGGATATAAACTTGTAATGAGCAACACATAGAGGATAGTTAATGCTGGAGCTTAGGATGGACCAGATACAGAATATAGTGGGATCACATGTGAACTTGTATAAGAGGGAATGCAAACCAATATGTTTAGCTTTCCATATGTGAGCGTCATGCCAAGTCAGAGAAACAAGTCAATAATGCAGGTTTTGAAGAACAAGATGGCACGCAAAATTATTATCTAGTAGTATGACAAGTTTATTTGTACTACAGGCTAGATAGCAGAGTGATAGCATGCCAAACTAAGTCCTTACTTTGTTAGCTAACAATGAACTAGATACAAAACAATGGCATCACCTGTAGTACACGGAATGCAAGCCAACATGTTCATGGAGTAAAAAATTGGCACAAACAACATAGTAGCAGGCCATAATTTTTGTAACAACGACTGAGCAAGATAAAGTTATGATGGCTAGATCTACAGAGCAGAGAATGTAAACCAAATATAGAAGTTACGATGCCAAAAGCTATAGAGCAGGGAATGCGAACCAACATGTGCAATTACTTAAAATTGGCCATGAACTAAATAATAGCAGGATGTTACTATAATACCTATAATTTTTGTAACAACGACTGAGCAAGATAGAAGTTATGATGGCTACATCTACAGAGCAGGGAATGCAAGCCAAAATGTTCAGTCGCTTAAAGTTAGCAATGAAGTAGAAAATAGCAACGTGTTACGGTCATAGCTAGGAATGAACTAAAAGAGCTTCAGACAAACAAGCATCTGAACCCAGAACATGGCGCTAAAACAAGGGACTTACATTAGGAGAAGCACTCTGTGGGAGTCACAACAGATCTTCCTGGGGTTGATAGATCCGGTGATGAAGTACGCTACATGTGCTACTTGGGGTTGGAGAGACGGCCATTACACTTCATGGTTACTCATCTCATCTGCAAAAATGTAACGGCGCGTCGTTAGCACAAACAGGTTCCCCCAAGATTAAACAAGAACTTGCAGGCAAGCAATAGAAAAGCGACAGTAGAAGAGTTTAGATCATGCACGGCGCCGGTGAAGCAGATCCGGTTCATGCACAGCGGTGTCGGTGAGCAAGATCCGATGCGGTGGAAGACGGATCCGGCGAAGCGGCTAAGCTGAAGCGACTGCGGTAGACTGCTGGATGAGCATATGGTTTCGAGGTACGGCGGGGATGATCCGGTCCGGTTGATGACGGCGTCGATGAAGCGGCTCCGGCAGGCAGCCGGATGACGAGGATCGCGAGGGCTCGGGTAGGCCAGGGAAGTCCGGCGGGGATGTTCCGGTGCGGTGGTCGTGGAGGTGGGAGAGAGGGACTTGGGAAGTTCCGGTGGGTGGTCTGAGGGAAATGAATTTTTTCTGGGAGGGTTTCCGGGCTAGGGAGGTGGTGATCCAAAAAATGACGGGCATACCCCCCACCCCCCACCAACCGACCTTGCTGTCATCTCCACAGGGGTAGAATGGGAATTTGGAAGCGTGTCAAATTTTTGTATTTTGTGGGCGGGAAGTTTTGCCGCTATGAGATTTTGAATTTGGCTAAGGTCCAACTATAATGATTAAAAAATGTGAGACCGTACTAGTACCTCTGTTCAAGGCCGAGTGCAAAATCAAATCATCATCACATTAAATACCGGTTACTACCATGATCATCATCTATCTCTGAAATTGGCTCATCCGCTAGATCTTGCAAATTATAATGATAAAAAATTGTGAGACCGTACTAGTATTTCAGTTCAAGGCCGAGTGCAACATCAAAACATCATCACGTTGAAAATTTGTTACCCTGATCATGATCTATCTCTGAAATTAGTGCATCCATTGCAAAGTATAATGCTAAAATTTTGAGTGACCGTACTAGTACTTCTGTTCAAGCCCGAGTGCAACATCAAATCATCATCATGTTGAAAATTTGTTACCATGGTCATGATCTATGTCTGAATTTGGTGCATCTGCTAAATGTTGCAAAGTATAATGATTAAAAAAATTGTGAGACCGTACTAGTACTTATGTTCAAGGTCGAGTGCAACATCAAATCATCATCACGTTGACGATTTTTTCTGTTACCATGATCATTATCTATCTATAAGAGCATCTCCACCGGCACAACATCCTCTATTTGGGGACGCTGCTCCCACACCGGCGGCCCCAAAACGGCAGCCCCGATAGATTTTAAAATTTAAATTGACATCTAAAAACCCAAATTCATACGAAATTTATACCAAAGTAGCTCGAATTTAAACATAACTAAACATGAACTTAATCCTGGTCTACTGGCCATCGGTAGGGGCGCTCGACGGCCCTGCCTCGTCGTTGTTCTTCGCCATTGCCGCCTGCTTCCGTGCCCGCTTCTCCTCCGTTGCTTCGCGCATCTGGCGGTGGAGCATGGCGGCCGGCGTCGCAGGGGCTTGCCGGCGGCGCTGTCCCCGCGCTTCCAGCCTTTCCTGAGAAGCTTCGATCTCTGCGCGCCTCGCCTGCTGGCGAGCGAACACGTCGTAGTGGCGATGAGCGTTGAGCTCTGCGAGCTTCTGTCGCTCCGCCTCCATGAGGCGCCGTCCCGCCTCCTCCGTGGCCGCTCGCTGGCGCGATATCTCGAGGACGTGCTCGAGGTTCGCGTCGTTGACGAACTCGTGCTCCTCCTCCCTCAACCGCTGGTATCGTTGTGCGTTCAGCGACGCGAGGATCGCCGCCTGCTCCGGGTCGGCGGGGGCCTGCGGCGGCTCGCCGCTGCGGCTGCCTCCTCCGCCACCTTCGCTTCCGCTCGCTACGTAGACATCGTGCCACGCCTCGAACCGTGGGCCCTTGTCCTCGTCGGAGCTGTGCTCGTCGTCGGCCTGCGGCTCCGGCTGCGGCTCCGGTGGTGCTGGAGGCAGCGCGCGGCCGTTGAGGCCAACCATCGAGTAGGTGGTCTTCAGACGGCGGGCATCTTGATGTGGAGAGTAGAGAATGGAGCGGCGGTGGTGGATGGCGTACGTCCTATCTAGCGGTAGCAACTACCCACATTTAAGGCGACTGGACGCAGCATGGCCAGTCGCTACCCTCGTGGCCAGTCGCTGCCTCGGTTTCCGCGCCATTAGGGCATGTACATTGATTTAGATGGATGTTGTCTGTAATACTACTCCATGTCGTCTACGGAGTATAGACAATGCTATAGACAGTGTATACAATAGTCTATCTGTAAGTTATCTAGTATTTTTAGTCATAGCTATATATGAGTATAAGTTATAGACACCCTTCATACAACAACAAAAATGGTGTCTGTAAGCTGTCTGTAAGAAGCCTACAGATCGTTCAGAACTTTAGACCATGCACTATGTGTATCAAAAGCGAACCAAAACTTCCATTGAATCGGTTCCGCACATAACAGAGCATCGATGCATAGGTTCTGACAGGAAAAGCGAACCAACAAATTGGTTCGACTCATCTGTGATGGAAATTGATAATTTAATGTGCATGGCTTGGTGAAGTGGGCCACTTGCTTTAGGATAAGTAAAATATGCATGTCATATTTCTGCTGGGTCCCACTTGTACTGCTTGATCCGGTTTCTTTGAATCGGCACCACATAGTCCTTCTCTCTCATTCTTTTTCCTCCACATCACCAAAATCACATATGAGTACTATAACTACCTCTTACATGACCTTAAACGCCGACGACCAACCTTTCCGCGTCGCGGCCGATGCGAACCATCGCGTCCTCTCGCGGACAAGGCGCTCCCACCAGAGAAAACCGTCGTTCCGCAAAGGCAACCGGGGTGCCCGATTCGCGCCCTTGTCAAAGGGGCCGGCATGGGATGCCGGCGATTCTATTGGGCTTGACAAATGGCCGGCGCCGTTTGGAGCGCACCGATGCGAGCCCTAAATCGACGCAGGCCCCCAAATCGCTATCGGGGTCACCGGTGGAGATGCACTGAATTTGGGGCATCCGCTAAATCTTGCAAAGTATAATGATAAAAAATTGTGAGACCATACTAGTAGTTCTGTTTAAGGCCGAGTGCAAGATCAAATAATCATTACATTGAAAATTTGTTACAATGATTGCAAACTATAGCAATAACAGGAAAAAAGCTCAAGATCAAATAATCATTACATCGAAAATTTGTTACAATTATTGCAAACTATAGCAATAACAGGAAAAAAGCTCAAGTGTTACAATAACAGGAAAAATTCTCAAATACCACAACAAGTCGAAATAACTCAAATGATACAAGCCATACAAATGGCATCATCGGCAAAACTGCATTTCTTTTAGGTAGAATTCATCGGAGTGCAAGTAACAGCCGGCTTTCCATTAGATCTGCAGAGTAGATTATTAAGGATCTGCTCAATCCAAGCTTGCCTATTTTTCAATTCATGTATCTCATTGACTATTATGTCGATTTTTGAATCTCTTTCATCTCTTTGCTGCTGCATTATATCAATTGATTCGTGTGCAAAGGCAGCGATTGTTTGCGCTGGAATGGCTGGGACAGTATATATCATCTGACTATCAGATGAATTGGCATTGTCATGGCTGTGCTGTGGAAAGACCTGGACACTTGATGTACATGCCCTGCCATCTGCCTTCCTTGCTCTATTCAGGGGCTGAAAACAAGACAGTGCAGGTTACAGAACCATACAATTTGAGAAAACAACCATATTAGTTGTCACAGATTTTTGCAAAGCATCAAAACAGATGGCAGATTTTCAAAAATCATAAGGCATAATATAACAAAGCAAGCTATCAACCCCATTGCAACAGGCAGAGCAACCGGATGGCAAATATGAACAAAATAAATCAAGTAACTAGACAGTCTTGCCTAATAAAATAAGCCAGGAAACTGCATAACAGAAGTCTGTTAATTAAAATTGACACTTGGAAGGGGTGCTTCAGGTCCCTTAAGTTCCACAAAAGTGGTCATGTGGACAAAACTAGCCAGACATTGTGCAGTTGGAGAATCTCCAACCCCCTAAATTTCATTATTTTCATCATCGGCCAGCCATGGGAATGCCTCAGATAAACGAGAAATATATCCATTTGGTGCCAAATATAAACGAGCAGGACCAATTAAGACAGATTAGACAGCAACCATTCTGGGATTCATATAAACTGACATATTATTTCAATGTTTAACCCATGAGCCCAATATAAGGGAAGGAGAAACAAACAAATGAACCATTTTGTGCCTAAAAATAAAAGATGGGTCAGCCAAAAAGAAACAACATATCTTATTTATGATACCCACTGAAGGTGGATTTCCTACTACAAAAGGTGGCATTGGATTAATCAACAGTGAAATCAGAAAAAAAATCTTACAAAAAACAAATATGCTCATTATATCCCACAACAAGCATGCCAGAAAGTGTCAAGGTTTATATGTTTTAATCATCAGTCAACTCAATGAATCAAGGACTAATAACCAATTGAATCATCATCTGACTCATATTCACCAAGCAAAACATTCTTATCATGTATGGATGAAATCCAGAAGACATAACGGTATGAGGAAGTGCAAGAGCAATCAAACATTATGTGGCTGGAATAAAATGCCAGATCATTTAAGTTAAGCAGAACAATTAAATTGGTTTAATCATGATCAAACAAAAAAAAGATTAGACAGGCAATAGAACAAGTTTGAGAAGCTAGCAGGAAAATGAACAAAGACGTGCAGTCATATAAATAGCATGATTTATTTCAAACCAGTTATCCTATCTATATGGAGAGTAAATGTGTTAAACACAAACTGGTTCCCAGCACGATAAGCATATCAATACAAAAATGAAAGGTACTTACTGGATTATAGGGGTGATTCACTCCACGATTTGCTGTGTTCCATGTGATAGTGCAACATGAAATTACAGCAAAGAGTTAGGGTTGCAGCTCTTGAAGAACAAAAACAATGAAGAATTTAAATGTACGAGAGCAATGAGTTCACACATGTACTACAGGATGGCAAAAGGATACAGAAAGGAAATAGTAATTGGCATTTACCGTCATTGTTTACAACAAAACAGATGGAAATTATAATTTAAAACCTTGTGAACACAGAAGAGCACAGAATGGCGGAATATAAAACAACATTTTGCAACGAACAAAACAGACGGCGGCTATGGTCCCAGCACACAACCTGTCACCTGAGAATAAGAAAAGCAAATAAACATGTAGGTTTCCTAAAAAAAAATTACATAGCATGCAATTACTGTTCTAACATTAGGACGAACTAGATAGATATTATAGGGGTGTTTCTTGAGAGTTTATAGAGCAGGGAACGCTTTGCTAGTCTTAGTATGAACAAGATAAAAATTAATACTATTTTTTTGCAACACACAGTACAATCATAGACGCTCACATGTACATGCATACACTCATCACTCACGCACACACACTCTACCCCTTCGAGCACATCCAGGAAAATGCATCCAAGAAACTGATCCGACGGGTATTGAGATTGACGAAGTCACCACTATCACCACAATGTCATCGGGAACGCCGCATCCCACACAAGAATATTCCTCCATTTTTGAGACACCAAAGCGTCAAATCTGGGGGTGCCACTGCCTCCAAACCATCCAACCACAGGTTGGTTCTCAGTGATTTGGTACTTGAAATGCACTACATGATATCTAATATGAAGTCGGTGTGAGGCTAACAAGCAGGGTGCGGCGGCGTTGCTTGACGTGAGTCGGTGTGATGCCATCAGAAGATGAAGTGCATGGTCCATGTGATCTGGATTAGGGGATACTAGCATAATACCCGTGTGTTGCAACGGGTTAATAACGAAAGATCGCTCTGTCCAAAAATAGAATAAATGGAATATAATCACAATGTCTATGTCCAGGATGTGTGGCCACATGGTCCTCATTTTTCTTTACAATCTGTGGTACGTCAGTCTTATACAATGTGCATTATTTTTTGTCACCACAGAGACAACTCTGATGCTCGATCGACCGATTTGAGTCGATCAATCGACCGATCTAATTGACATGTTTGAACAAACGATCGAATAATTCATAGTTTTTATTGAATGATACTCCGTCCGTGCCAAAAATAAGGCGTCTAAGGATTAGTTAAAAGTATGTTTTTAAAATTTGACAAAGTTTATACAAAAAAATATAAATATTTACAATACTAAATCATTATCAATAGATTCACCCTAAAGTATATTTTCTTAATATGTCAATTTGATATTGTAGATGTAAATATTTTTTTAAATATTTGGTCAAAGTTTGTAAGGTTTGACTTTTGACCAATCCTTAGACCCCTTACATTTTGGGACGGAGGGAGTATATCGTAAAAGGTGCCCTTTCACACCATCTTTTTTTACAAAACACGGTACAATATAAATGCTCACTAAGTACATACACTCGCTTCTATGAACGCACAAATGCACATGCTACCTCTATGAACACCTTCGAGATACTTTGTCTGAGAAACTGATTCGTCGAGAACACACGTCGAAACGTGGCCCCAACTGAACAGATATTTCTCTTTACTAATCAGATATTTCTCTTTATTAATGAAACACCCACGCGTGAAACATGGTTTTTTAGCGAGAATGTCACTGCGCTCCTAAACATGTGGTTGATTCTTGTCACTAACCTCTTAAATGCTGCAGGGTCTGAAAGTTTTGTTTTTAAAGGATTTTTAGTTGCATAAGTGTTGAGATTTGTATGTCCTACAAATTTTAAATGGAAAATGCATGCACGTGCAAAAATTAGGAAAAGAAACCTAGAGTCATATAAGTTGTCACTGTATGTTTGCGAATGAAAGAAAAGTTAGAAAATTTAAAGTTGCACGGCAAGAGGAGCCTAATCAATGGGTCTCTTTTGGATTTTTTCTTTTTTGCCGATCGTGCCAATCTAACCGGGATTGTCGGACACGCGTTGATGAACCACGGCAGAGGAGAAAGGACGGATCACCTGCTGATATAAAGATTGACCGGTACAAAAGCCATCTCCATCATCTACGCTCATTAAGGAGAGGGTTCCTTAGAGAATAAAAAGGGGAGCGAACGAAAAAGATGTGTGGCTGAACCGATCTATGCTTGTTTTAGCGATTAGAATTAGGAAAGGGATGCTGATTTTGCTACCTAGTGCTACGGATTGGATTTTGGTCGTGACCTAACTAATCCTGATAAGAACTCCTCATGGAGCCGGTCACGCTGAACTTACTTTTTATGTTCGGGTGAGTTGTATACACGTTTGACGTACCATCACCAACCACCGCGACCTGTTTTAAATTTAATACGTAGTAAAGATAGTTTATATGACAAGATTATGGGGGAGATTGTTAGTAGTAATCTTATCAATGTGGTTGGCTAGTAAAGGAGCTAGCTTAGTCATGAAGTATCCAAGGTATGTAGAGAGAATTGTAGAATGGCGAATGTTCTAGAGTAAGATATTTACGAGTAGTATGAAATATCTAGAGTTTGTAGAGTATTCTAGAAGTATGGTATAGGGTTTGGATTCTGGCACATGGCAACAATCTAAAGGGTCATGTACAAGCTTCCTAGTATTATAAGCCATGTGTGTGAAGCACATCAAGGTGTGTGAAGCACATCAAGACAGAGAGCTCGAGGAGTGGCATGGGCAAATGCGCAGGTTTCTGCCATCTGCCACGCGCATTGAGAGCAGGGCGGAGCTGGATCTATGGGACTTCTCTGTCGATGCTTTTTTAGACGGACAAATCAGTATTGACTCGCGGGGGGCATAGGTGTAATTTTCGGAAATTGATGGGTAGTTTGAAGTTGGACGAAAATTTTGCCTTAGTTTCTTTATTATTATATATTATTAGGTATAGATATATATTGACACGGGTTTAACTAGATTGGATTGCATGACAGTAAACCAATTCTAGATACTTACATGCTAATATAAATCTCAGTTATGACTAGATTCAGATGTATATAGACACATTCTAGTTGACCAAGACATGCTTGAACCTTCTATGGTAACAGCCCAAAACGTGTAGGGGGGAGGGGGTCTGGTTACCTCGACGGCGGCTTCGTGTAGTCATACTCGGCATCCTTGCGGGTCACGTCGACGACGGCGGCGGTGTGATACGTCTCCAACGTATCAATAATTTCTTATGTTCCATGCCACATTATTGATGTTATCTACATGTTTTATGCACACTTTATGTCATATTCGTGCATTTTCTGGAACTAACCTATTAACAAGATGCCGAAGTGCCGATTCTTTGTATTCTGCTGTTTTTGGTTTCAGAAATCCTAGTAACGAAATATTCTCGAATTGGACGAAATCAACGCCCGGGGTCCTATTTTGCCACGAAGCTTCCGTAAGACCGAAGAGGAGACGAAGTGGGGCCACGAGGTGCCCAAACCCTAGGCGGCGCGGCCCCCTTGGCCGCGCGGCCCTATGGTGTGGGGCCCTCGTGCCCCTCCCCGACTTGCCCTTCCGCCTACTTAAAGCCTCCGTCGCGAAACCCCCAGTACCGAGAGCCACGATACGAAAAACCTTCCAGAGACGCCGCCATCGCCGATCCCATCTCGGGGGATCCAGGAGATCGCCTCCGGCACCCTGCCGGAGAGGGGAATCATCTCCCGGAGGACTCTACGCCGCCATGGTCGCCTCCGGAGTGATGTGTGAGTAGTCTACCCCTGGACTATGGGTCCATAGCAGTAGCTAGATGGTTGTCTTCTCCCCATTGTGCTTCATTGTCGGATCTTGTGAGCTGCCTAACATGATCAAGATCATCTATATGTAATTCTATATGTTGCGTTTGTTGGGATCCGATGAATAGAGAATACTTGTTATGTTGATTATCAAAGTTATGTCTATGTGTTGTTTATGATCTTGCATGCTCTCCGTTACTAGTAGATGCTCTGGCCAAGTAGATGCTTGTAACTCCAAGAGGGAGTATTTATGCTCGATAGTGGGTTCATGCCTCCATTGATATCTGGGACAGTGACAGAAAGTTCTAAGGTTGTGGATGTGTTGTTGCCACTAGGGATAAAACATTGGTGCTATGTTCAAGGATGTAGTTACTGATTACATTACGCGCAATACTTAATGCAATTGTCTGTTGTTAGCAACTTAATCTGGAGGGGTTCGGATGATAACTTTGAAGGTGGACTTTTTAGGCATAGATGCATGTTTGGATAGCGGTCTATGTACTTTGTCGTAATGCCCAATTAAATCTCACTATACTCATCATAATATGTATGTGCATGGTCATGCCCTCTTTATTTGTCAATTGCCCAACTGTAATTTGTTCACCCAACATGCTGTTTATCTTATGGGAGAGACACCTCTAGTGAACTGTGGACCCCGGTCCAATTCTCTATACTGAAATACAATCTACTACAATACTGTTCTACTGTTTTTTGCAAACAATCATCTTCCACACAATACGGTTAATCCTTTGTTACAGCAAGCCGGTGAGATTGACAACCTCACTGTTTCGTTGGGGCAAAGTACTTTGGTTGTGTTGTGCAGGTTCCACGTTGGCGCCAGGAATCCCTGGTGTTGCGCCGCACTACAGCTCGCCGCCATCAACCCTCAACGTGCTTCTTGGCTCCTCCTGGTTCGATAAACCTTGGTTTCTTTCTGAGGGAAAACTTGCTGCTGTGCGCATCATACCTTCCTCTTGGGGTTCCCAACGAACGTGTGAGTTACACGCCATCAAGCTCTTTTTCTGGCGCCGTTGTCGGGAGATCAAGACACGCTGCAAGGGGAGTCTCCACTTCCCAATCTCTTTACTTTGTTTTTGTCTTGCTTAGTTTTATTTACTACTTTGTTTGCTGCACTAAATCAAAATACAAAAAAATTAGTTGCTAGTTTTACTTTATTTGCTATCTTGTTTGCTATATCAAAAACACAAAAAAATTAGTTACTTGCATTTACTTTATCTAGTTTGCTTTATTTACTACTGCTAAAATGAGTAACCCTGAAGTTGAAGTTCGTACGTTTAAGCAACGAGGGGGAGAATGTTTAAGAGATGCTTGGTATAGAATTAGTGATGCCCATAATAGGTGCACTAAGAAACACTCCACCACTATCTTACTCAGGAATTTTTATGTTGGTATCTCTAGCTGGAATAGGTATGTTCTTGATAGTCTCGCAAAAGGTAACTTCCTAAGTACTCCTGCATTAGAAGCTAGTTGCATTATTGAGAGTCTATTTGGAATACCCCCTGTTGATGAAGTTAAAACTGAAATCTCTCTTGAAGATGTTATGAAAAAATTGGAAACCATAGAGAATTTTTTTCCAAGTATTGAAGCTAAATTGGAAATGTTACTTGATAAAACTGATGAACTTGATAAATCCTTAGGAGGAATTGATGAAAGAATTAGTGTCCTAGGAACTTGTGTTGTCCATGATGATCAAATCAATAGGATTGATGAACTTGAAAAAGCTATGGGAACCTTGGGTTCAACATTTTCTTCTCTTAAATATAAGGAGAAAGCTTATGTGGGTAAGGAGCAAAAGTTTATGTATGTCTCTAAAGTGCCTAAACCAAAGAAGTATTATTATAGGCCTAAAATTGACAAAGCCCTTAGTACCACTGCGGATGGGGGAGCTCATAATAACGATGCACCACCCTCCGATAATACTTGATACACACTTTCTGCGCCTAGCTGAAAGGCGTTAAAGAAAAGCGCTTATGGGAGACAACCCATGGTTTTTACCTACAGTACTTTGTTTTTATTTTGTGTCTTGGAAGTTGTTTACTACTGTAGCAACCTCTCCTTATCTTAGTTTTGTGTTTTGTTGTGCCAAGTAAAGTCGTTGATAGAAAAGTTCATACTAGATTTGGATTACTGCGCAGAAACAGATTTCTTTGCTGTCACGAATCTGGGCTGTTTTCTCTGTAGGTAACTCAAAAAATTATGCCAATTTACGTGAGTGATCCTCAGATATGTACGCAACTTTCATTCAATTTGAGCATTTTCATTTGAGCAAGTCTGGTGCCTCGATAAAATTCATCAATACGAACTATTCTGTTTTGACAGATTCTGCCTTTTATTTCGCATTGCCTCTTTTGCTATGTTGGATGAATTTCTTTGATCCATTAATGTCCAGTAGCTTTATGCAATGTCCAGAAGTGTTAAGAATGATTGTGTCACCTCTGAACATGTTAATTTTTATTGTCGCTAATGATACGTCCAATTTGCATCACTATTTTATATCATAATTTGCTGTTATTCATTGATATATTTCATATTGGGACACAATACTTATGTTATTTCATCTATTTTGCATGTTTCATCATTATTGGAGGATCGAACACCGGAGCCAGGATTCTGCTGGAAAAAGCACCGTCAGAACGCAATATTTCGGAAGATCAACTCTGGAAGGAAATTATACCAAAAATCCTATTTTTCAAGATGACGAAGGAAGCCAGAAGGAGGAGCCAGGAGCAGCCAGGGTGGGCCCACACCCTAGGGCGGCGCGGCCCAGGCCCTGGCCGCGCCGGCCTATGGTCTGGGGGGCCCACGACCCTTTTCGCCTCCTTTTCTTCGCCAAACCCTTCGTCCCGAAGACCTAAGCCACAGAGGGTACCTCGCGAAGAGTTATAGCCGCCTCTGCGGGGCGGAGAACACCAGAGAGAAAAGAGCTCTCCGGCGGGCAGGAATCCGCCGGGGAAATTCCCTCCGGGAGGGGGAAATCGACGCCATCGACACCGTCATCGAGCTGGACATCATCACCATCACCATCATCATCATCTCCACCATCATCACCGCCGTCATCACCGCTGGACACCGCCACCGCCGTAGCAATTCGGGTTTGATCTTGATTGTTTGATAGGGGAAACTCTCCCGGTATCGATTTCTACTTGTTGTTGATGCTATTGAGTGAAACCATTGAACCAAGTTTATGTTCAGATTGTTATTCATCATCATATCACCTCTGATCATGTTCCGTATGATGTCTTGTGAGTAGTTCGTTTAGTTCTTGAGGACATGGGTGAAGTCTAAATGTTAGTAGTGAACTATGGTTGAGTAATATTCAATGGTGTGATATTTAAGTTGTGGTGTTATTCTTCTAGTGGTGTCATGTGAATGTCGACTACATGACACTTCACCATTTATGGGCCTAGGGGAATGCATCTTGTACTCGTTTGCCAATTGCGGGGTTGCCGGAGTGACAGAAACCTAAACCCCCGTTGGTATATCGATGCAGGAGGGATCGCAGGATCTCAGAGTTTAAGGTTGTGGTTAGATTTAATTCTTAATTACTTTCTTGTAGTTGCGGATGCTTGCAAGGGGTATAATCACAAGTATGTATTAGTCCTAGGAAGGGCGGTACATTAGCATAGGTTCACCCACACAACACTTATCACAACAATGAAGATTATTTAGCCGTATGTAGCGAAAGCACTAGACTAAAATCCCGTGTGTCCTCGAGAACGTTTGGTCATTATAAGTAAACAAACCGGCTTGTCCTTTGTGCTAAAAAGGATTGGGCCACTCGCTGCAATTATTACTCTCGCACTTTACATACTCGTACTTTATTCAACTGTTACATCAAACCCCCCTGAATACTTGTCTGTGAGCATTTACAGCGAATCCTTCATCGAAACTGCTTGTCAACACCTTCTGCTCCTCGTTGGGATCGACATTCTTACTTATCAAAGATACTACGATACACCCCCATACTTGTGGGTCATCAAGACTATTTTCTGGCGCCGTTGCCGGGGAGTGAAGCGCTATTGGTAAGTGGAATTGGTAAGGAAAACCTTTACTGTTGTGCTGATTTTATTTCTGCCTGCTGCTATAAGTCATTATGGAGAGATCTTCTCTTCAATTTCTATTTGGGAAATCTACTACTACTGCAACGGTAGTGGATGAGGCGCCAGGTGAGGAAGTGATACCATATAAAATACCTATGAAAATTATTGAATGTGTTATGGATAACCGCTATGAAGGGGATGGAACTGTCCATCCTGGTGATCATTTACTGTTTTTGCATGAATTATGCGGGTTATTCAAATGTGCAGGTATTGCTATGGATGAAGTGAGGAAGAAACTATTCTCTTTGTCGCTGTCCGGTAAGGCGGCGCATTGGTATAAATTACTGGATAATGGGGATTCTCTTGAATGGAATGATATTGTGCCCCGGTTTTATTCTAAGTTCTATCCTCCAAGTGAAATTCATAAGGATCGGAATCGCATATATAATTTTTGGCCTCATGATGGAGAGAGCATCGCCCAAGCTTGGGGGAGATTGAAGTCTTTAATGCTCAAATGCCCCATTCATGAGCTTCCTGGTAATGTTATTATTGATAATTTCTATGCAAGACTTTCTTTTCAAGACAAGACCTTGCTGGATACTTCTTGTTCTGGATCATTTACACGCAACAAAGAAGAGTTTAAAAGGGACCTTCTTGATCGGATCCAAGAAAATACTGAAGGTTGGGAGAACGACAAGGATAGAGAATCAGGTATAATTTATGATTATAAATGCATTGAAGCTTTTATGGATACTGATAAATTTCGTAATATGAGTGCTATATATGGTCTTGATTCTCAAGTTGCTGTAAATCTTTATAAAGCTTTTGCCTCTCATTATGAATTGCCAAAGAAGAATTTTGATAAGTATGATGAACCGTATAAAGATAAAATTGATTCATCTATTAATAAATGCGTTGTAGTTGAAACTGCTGATCGTGTTATTCCTGAAGCTTATATTGAAAAAACTCCTTTCCCTGCTAAAATGAAAGAGTACTCGGTTATAAATAGTGCGGTTCATAAAAGTGAAAAGAAACCTGTAGAACCTGAAGAACAAATAAAAGTTGAACCTGCTGTTGCAATAATTAAAGATCTTGTGACTGAAAGTGTGGAGGATGGTCATATTATTTTCTGTGAAGATGCTTCTAATATTGTCTCACATCCTAATAAACCCAAACAAGCTAGTGTTCCTATGCTATCTGTTAAAATTGGTGATCATTGTTATTATGGATTATGTGATATTGGTGCAAGTGTTAGTGCTATTCCGTATGAGCTTTACATGGAGATTATGCACGAAATTGATTCTTGTGAACTTGAAGATATTGATGTGGTTATTCAGCTGGCTAATAGAGAAACTATTTCTCCAATTGGTATTGTTCAAGATGTGGAAGTTTTATGCGGTAAGATTAAATATCCTGCTGACTTTTTGGTACTTGGTTCTGCTGCTAGTGATTATTGTCCTATTATTTTTGGTAGACCTTTTCTAAATACTTGTGGAGCTATTATAGATTGCAAGAAAGAGAAAATTTTGACTAAATTCGCTGGTGAATCTTATGAGTTTAACTTCTCTAAATTTACTAAAACTCCTTATAAAGCTGATTTGCCTAGTAATGATTTTAAAATGGAGCAATGTGCATCTATTGTTCTTGTTCCTAATAATCCTTTGCAGCAACATTTGGAGGATAGCGAGAGCGAAATTTTTAGGAAAGAAAGAGATGAGCTTGAGGAAATTTTTCTTCGCCAACCTATTCTTAAGCATGATTTACCGGTGGAAGATTTGGGTACAACACCGCCACCAAAGGAAGATCCTGTTTTTGATTTAAAGCCTTTACCTGATAATCTTAAATATGCTCATATTGATGATAAGAAAATATATCCTGTTATTATTAGTTCTAAGCTTTCAGAGATTGAGGAAGAAAGGTTATTGGAAATATTGAAGAAGCATCGAGGCGCTATTGGCTACACTCTTGATGATTTGAAGGGGATTTCTCCGTCTATATGCCAACATGCTATTAATATGGAAGATGATGCAAAGCCTCGTTGTTGAACCTCAGCGTCGTCTAATTCCGAAGATGAAGGAAGTGGTAAGGAATGAGGTATTACGACTTCTTGAAGCTGGTATTATATATCCTATTGCTGATAGTAGATGGGTTAGTCCTGTGCATTGCGTTCCCAAGAAAGGAGGTATGACTGTTGTGCCTAATGATAATGATGAGCTCATTCCTCAAAGAGTAGTTGTAGGGTATAGAATGTGCATTGATTTTCGAAAAGTTAATAAAGTTACTAAGAAAGATCATTACCCTTTACCATTTATTGATCAAATGCTAGAAAGATTGTCTAAAAATACTCATTTTTGCTTTCTTGATGGTTATTAAGGTTTTCACAAATTGCTGTTAAAGCTAAAGATCAAGAGAAAACCACTTTTACTCTGTCCCTATGGAACTTATGCTTATAGACGCATGCCTTTTGGTTTATGTAATGCTCCTGCTACTTTTCAAAGATGCATGTCTGCTATTTTTCATGGTTTTTGTGAAAGTATTGTAGAGGTATTCATGGATGATTTTTCCGTCTATGGGAATTCTTTTGATAGTTGCTTGCGAAACCTTGATAAAGTTTTGCAGAGATGTGAAGAAACTAACCTTGTTCTTAATTGGGAGAAATGCCACTTTATGGTTAATGAAGGAATTGTATTGGGACATAAAATTTCTGAGAGAGGTATTGAAGTTGATAGAGCTAAAGTTGAAGCAATTGAGAAGATGCCCTATCCGAGGGATGTTAAAGGTATTCGTAGTGTTCTTGGTCATGTTTGGGTTTTATAGGAGATTTATTAAAGATTTCTCCAAGATTTCAAAGCCTCTTACTAATCTTCTTCAAAAAGATGTACCATTTGTTTTTGATGATGATTGTAAGGAAGCTTTTGAAACTCTTAAGAAAGCCTTAACAACTGCTCCTATAGTTGAACCTCAGGATTGGAACTTACCATTTGACAGTATGTGTTATGCTAGTGATTTTCTTGTAGGCGCTGTTCTTGGACAACGAGTAGATAAAAAACTGAATGTTATTCATTATGCTAGTAAAACTCTTGATGCTGCTCAAAGAAATTATGCTACAACTGAAAAAGAATTATTAGCTGTAGTCTTTGCTTGTGATAAATTTAGATCTTATATTGTTGATTCAAAAGTTACTATTCATACTGATCATGCTGCAATTAGATACCTAATGACAAAGAAAGATGCTAAGCCGAGGCTTATTAGATGGGTACTTCTTTTGCAAGAATTTGATCTACATATTGTAGATAGGAAAGGTCTTGATAATCCTGTTGCTTGATAATTTGTCTAGATTGGAAAATATTGCTTATGATCCTGTTCTCGTTAATGATAGTTTTCCAAATGAACAATTGGCTGTAATAAAGGTGAGCTCGCGAGACAGTCCTTGGTATGCTGATTATGCTAACTTTATTGTTTCCAAGTACTTGCCTCCAACCTTTTCAGCTCAGCAAAGGAGGAAATTCTTTTATGACTTGAGGCATTATTTCTGGGATGACCCACACTTATATAAAGAAGGAGTGGATGGTATTATGCGAAGATGTGTTCCTGAGTATGAACAACAAGAAATATTGAGTAAATGTCATGGTAGTGCTTATGGAGGACATCACGCTGGAGAAAGAACCGCGCAAAAGGTTTTACAATCAGGTTTTTATTGGCCAACTCTCTTCAAAGATGCGAGAAAGTTTATTTTATCTTGTGATGAATGCCAAAGGGTTGGTAATATCTCCAGACGCAATGAAATGCCTATGAATTATACTCTTGTTATTGAACCGTTTGATTGTTGGGGATTTGACTTCATGGGACCTTTTCCGTCTTCGGAAGGTAACACTCATATACTTGTTGCTGTTGATTATGTTACTAAATGGGTGGAAGCTATACCTACAAAAAGTGCTGATGGTGAGACCTCTTTAAGAATGCTCTTAGATATTATTTTTCCTAGATTTGGAGTACCTAGATATATTATGACCGATGGAGGTTCTCATTTTATTCATGGAGGTTTTAGAAAAACTCTTGCTAAGTATGGTATTAATCATAGAATTGCTTCTGCTTATCATCCTCAAACTAGTGGTCAAGTAGAATTATCAAATAGAGAGATTAAATCTATTTTGGGAAAGACCGTTAATAAAACTAGAAAGAATTGGGCTAGTAAATTGAAGGATGCACTTTGGGCTTATAGAACTGCGTATAAAAATCCCATGGGAATGTCACCTTATAAAATGGTTTATGGGAAAGCTTGTCATTTACCTTTAGAACTAGAGCACAAAGCTTATTGGGCTGTTAGAGAATTAAATAAAGATCCTAAACTTGCCGGTGATAAGAGGTTGTTGCAATTGAGTTCTCTAGATGAATGGAGAAGTGAAGCATATGAAAATGCTAAACTCTTTAAAGAGAAAGTTAAAAAATGGCATGATAGGAGGATTATCAAAAGAGAATTTAATATTGGGGATAAAGTCCTATTGTATCGGTCTCGTCTCAGATTCTTTGCAGGGAAATTACTCTCGAAATGGGAAGGACCATATGTTGTCGAGGAGGTGTATCGTTCAGGAGCAATCAAAATTAGCTCTCTCCAAGGCAATGCTACGCAAGTGGTGAATGAACAAAGACTCAAGCATTATATCTCGGGTGATTCTTATAATGTTGATGTTGATATTATTCAAGTGGAAACACCGGAGGCCTACATCAAAGGGCAAATTGACAATCCGCTTAACTCGACTTCGAATAGGTAACGATCTGGTAATGAAAAGTACGCAATTTACTTTCCGAACTATATTTTTGCTGTTTTTGGAAAATATGAGAAATTACGAGTTCGAAACGGAGTGGAAAGGACGCACGAGGGTGCCACCATATGGCGGCGCGGCCTGACCTGGGCCCGCGCTGGCCTATGGTTTGGCCGCCTCGTCGCCCCTTTCCGACTCTGGTTCGATCTGGTGCTTTCCTTTTGACGAGAAAAATTTTGCTATATAATCCCCCGGACCCCTGGAGGTCCGTATATCGTTTTCTCGACGTGTTTTGTTTCAAGCTGTTTCTGCCAGGATCTGTTTTCGGTTTAGAAGCACCATGGCCTCCAACAACAAGGGCAAGGGGCTTTTGGAGGAAGAGAAGGAGGTGCCATCAAGACAAGAGCAGCAAGCCGGAGGAAGCAAGCAAATCTTGGTGGGATCTGTTGACACTCGACGTTCTTTTTCTCATAACCTGCAGGGACCTTTACCACCCGCTCTTAGCCTCGACTCTTTCCCCATGATGGAAGAAGTCATACGGATTACCGATGAGTTTTGTGATCAATATCGGGCTCTACGAAGAGAAGTTGAGATACTCCAGGAGGAGAATTGCCGTCTCCGAAGAATGATTGAATACCACTCGATTCGCGTCACAAGGTCGTCATCGCCAACTTCGGATAACAATGAATCTCTTCGAATCTTAGTGCAGAATTGTCAAGCTGAGAAACTGAAGACGAAGGAGCTTATTAAGAAGCTCGGGAGGAGTTCATCACCATCATCACCAAAGGAGTAATTCATCATCGGTATTGGCATTCCCTTGGTTTGTTCCAAGCTTGGGGGAGTGCCGCGGTATCACATTATCACTACCTTTTACTTTTATTGTCAAGTAGTATCATATCATGAGTAGGGAAGTTATCATATAAGATGGGTTGCGTTTGGAAGTATCTCTCCTTTAGTTGGTTATCTATGTATCCCTTGGTGTGAGTTATCGTTATGGAATATTAATGAGAAGTCTTATCATTTACATATTGCACATCTTATTTTAGTTTGCAATCTCTACTATATGATTCACCTTGTTGTTAGTATTGGTATCACTTTGGGAGCATTGAATAAATCTATTTGGTTTTGGCAAACTTAGCATTGGTCAATAGCAACAACACTTTGAGGTTTAAATAGAAAAGAGAAATACATGTAGATGTTTCATTGTCTTTCTTGTTAGCTCATAGCTTATTATTCTGAAGTTAAAATTGTTTGTACTTACAAGGAAGATGCATGATTGTTTCTATCACATGTATATTTGTTTGTTTCCCTCGACTCTTATGCTTGCTAATTAACCTTGCTAGCCAAAGACCTGTACTGAGAGGGAATACTTCTCGTGCATCCAAACCTTAACCCAAACCTATGCCATTTGTGTCCACCATACCTACCTACTACATGGTATTTTCTGCCATTCCAAGTAAATACTTCATGTGCTACCTTTAAACAATTCAAAACTTAGTATCTCTTATTTGTGTCAATGTTTCATAGCTCATGAGGAAGTATGTGGTGTTTTATCTTTCAATCTTGTTGGGCAACTTCCACCAATGGACTAGTGGCTTCACCCGCTTATCCAATAATTTTGCAAAAAGAGCTGGCAATGGGATTCCCAGTCCCAAATTGATTAAACTAAATAGACACTCCTCCATGGTATGTGATTGATGGACGGCACCCGAAGGTTTCGGTTAGCCATGGCTTGTGTAAGCAAAGGTTGGGGGGGAGTGTCATCATCATAATAAAGCTAAAATAAAAAGGCACTCCTTCATGGTATGAGATTGTTGGCAGGCACCCGAGGATTCGGTTAGCCATGGTTTGTGAAAGAAAGGTTGGAAGGAGTGCCACACAAAATGAAAATAATATGGGAGCCGCTCTTAGGAGGTTTTCTGGCAAGGGAGTTAGAGTACCCGCTACCAGTCGTTGACAACAACAAACACCTCTCAAAATGTTACTTTTATTCTCTTTATATGATTGCAAAAATTGAAAAAGCTCTAGCACATGATTTAATCCCTGCTTCCCTCTGCGAAGGGCCTGTCTTTTACTTTATGTTGAGTCAGTAAACCTATTTCCCTCCATCTCAAGCAAGCATTTGAGTAGTTGTGATCAAACCATTATATTGTGATTTGCTACATCATGTCTTTTATTCTTCTTTGTTTAGTACAAGTTTTATTTGAATGAATATAGCTTTGCAAGTTATCAATGATTATGAGTAGACCATTACGATTGAGTATGCAAGTTGTGCCTTATAAACTCTAACATGAGAGCGCTGCTCAATGAGATAAATATAATCTGTTAATTGTTCTCTGACCAAGAACGAAGTTTGCCATCACCAATCATGATTTCTCATGCACCTTTACTTGTGATTACCTTATACTTGTTTCAATATGAGTTATAAGAGGTTGTTTACTATAATGTCCTGTGTGAATGAATATGATGCTTCTTGTCCGTATTTTATTTATCGACTCTACACTCCATAAACATGTGGTCATGTCTATCGAGCTCAGTTTCGCTTGGGGACAAGCGAAGTCTAAGCTTGGGGGGAGTTGATACGTCCAATTTGCATCACTATTTTATATCATAATTTGCTGTTATTCATTGATATATTTCATATTGGGACACCATACTTATGTTATTTCATCTATTTTGCATGTTTTCATCATTATTGGAGGATCGAACACCGGAGCCAGGATTCTGCTGGAAAAAGCACCGTCAGAACGCAATATTTCGGAAGATCAACTCTGGAAGGAAATTATACCAAAAATCCTATTTTTCAAGATGACGAAGGAAGCCGAAGGAGGAGCCAGGAGCAGCCGGGGTGGGCCCACACCCTAGGGCGGCGCGGCCTGTGCCCCGGCCGCGCCGGCCTATGGTCTGGGGCCCACGACCCTTTTCGCCTCCTTTTCTTCGCCAAACCCTTCATCCCGAAGACCTAAGCCACGAGAGGGTACCTCGCGAAGAGTTACAGCCGCCTCTGCGGGGCGGAGAACACCAGAGAGAAAAGAGCTCTCCGGCGGGCAGAATCCGCCGGGGAAATTCCCTCCGGGAGGGGGAAATCGACGCCATCGACACCGTCATCGAGCTGGACATCATCGCCATCACCATCATCATCATCTCCACCATCATCACCGCCGTCATCACCGCTGGACACCGCCACCGCCGTAGCAATTTGGGTTTGATCTTGATTGTTTGATAGGGGAAACTCTCCCGGTATCGATTTCTACTTGTTGTTGATGCTATTGAGTGAAACCATTGAACCAAGTTTATGTTCAGATTGTTATTCATCATCATATCACCTCTGATCATGTTCCGTATGATGTCTTGTGAGTAGTTCGTTTAGTTCTTGAGGACATGGGTGAAGTCTAAATGTTAGTAGTGAACTATGGTTGAGTAATATTCAATGGTGTGATATTTAAGTTGTGGTGTTATTCTTCTAGTGGTGTCGTGTGAACGTCGACTACATGACACTTCACCATTTATGGGCCTAGGGGAATGCATCTTGTACTCGTTTGCCAATTGCGGGGTTGCCGGAGTGACAGAAACCTAAACCCCCGTTGGTATATCGATGCAGGAGGGATCGCAGGATCTCAGAGTTTAAGGCTGTGGTTAGATTTAATTCTTAATTACTTTCTTGTAGTTGCGGATGCTTGCAAGGGGTATAATCACAAGTATGTATTAGTCCTAGGAAGGGCGGTACATTAGCATAGGTTCACCCACACAACACTTATCACAACAATGAAGATTATTTAGCCGTATGTAGCGAAAGCACTAGACTAAAATCCCGTGTGTCCTCGAGAACGTTTGGTCATTATAAGTAAACAAACCGGCTTGTCCTTTGTGCTAAAAAGGATTGGGCCACTCGCTGCAATTATTACTCTCGCACTTTACATACTCGTACTTTATTCAACTGTTACATCAAACCCCCCTGAATACTTGTCTGTGAGCATTTACAGCGAATCCTTCATCGAAACTGCTTGTCAACACCTTCTGCTCCTCGTTGGGATCGACATTCTTACTTATCGAAGATACTACGATACACCCCCTATACTTGTGGGTCATCAGCTAACCCTCTAATGAGTTGTTCTAAGTTTGGTGTGGAGGAAGTTTTCAAGGATCAAGAGAGGAGTATGATGCAACATGATCAAGGAGAGTGAAAGCTCTAAGCTTGGGGATGCCCCGGTGGTTCACCCCTGCATATTCTAAGAAGACTCAAGCGTCTAAGCTTGGGGATGCCCAAGGCATCCCCTTCTTCATCGACAACATTATCAGGTTCCTCCCCTGAAACTATATTTTTATTCCATCACATCTTATGTGCTTTGCTTGGAGCGTCGGTTTGTTTTTGTTTTTGTTTTGTTTGAATAAAATGGATCCTAGCATTTACTTTATGGGAGAGAGACACGCTCCGCTGTAGCATATGGACAAGTATGTCCTTAGCTTCTACTCATAGTATTCATGGCGAAGTTTCTTCTTCGTTAAATTGTTATATGGTTGGAATTGGAAAATGATACATGTAGTAATTTGCTATAATGTCTTGGGTAATGTGATACTTGGCAATTGTTGTGCTCATGTTTAAGCTCTTGCATCATATGCTTTGCACCCATTAATGAAGAAATACATAGAGCATGCTAAAATTTGGTTTGCATATTTGGTTTCTCTAAGGTCTAGATAATTTCTAGTATTGAGTTTGAACAACAAGGAAGACGGTGTAGAGTCTTATAATGTTTTCAATATGTCTTTTATGTGAGTTTTGCTGCACCGGTTCATCCTTGTGTTTGTTTCAAATAAGCCTTGCTAGCCTAAACCTTGTATCGAGAGGGAATACTTCTCATGCATCCAAAATACTTGAGCCAACCACTATGCCATTTGTGTCCACCATACCTACCTACTACATGGTATTTCTCCGCCATTCCAAAGTAAATTGTTTGAGTGCTACCTTTAAAATTCCATCATCACCTTTGCAATATATAGCTCATGGGACAAATAGCTTAAAAACTATTGTGGTATTGAATATGTAATTATGCACTTTATCTCTTATTAAGTTGCTTGTTGTGCGATAACCATGTTCACTGGGGACGCCATCAACTATTCTTTGTTGAATTTCATGTGAGTTTCTATGCATGTTCGTCTTGTCTGAAGTAAGAGCGATCTACCACCTTATGGTTAAGCATGCATATTGTTAGAGAAGAACATTGGGCCGCTAACTAAAGCCATGATCCATGGTGGAAGTTTCAGTTTTGGACATATATCCTCAATCTCAAATGAGAAAATTATTAATTGTTGTTACATGCTTATGCATAAAAGAGGAGTCCATTATCTGTTGTCTATGTTGTCCCGGTATGGATGTCTAAGTTGAGAATAATCAATAGCGAGAAATCCAATGCGAGCTTTCTCCTTAGACCTTTGTACAGGCGGCATAGAGGTACCCCTTTGTGACACTTGGTTAAAACATGTGCATTGTGATGATCCGGTAGTCCAAGCTAATTAGGACAAGGTGCGGGCACTATTAGTATACTATGCATGAGGCTTGCAACTTGTAAGATATAATTTACATGATACATATGCTTTATTACTACCGTTGACAAAATTGTTTCATGTTTTCAAAATCAAAGCTCTAGCACAAATATAGCAATCGATGCTTTTCCTCTATGGAGGACCATTCTTTTACTTTTATTGTTGAGTCAGTTCACCTATTTCTCTCCACCTCAAGAAGCAAACACTTGTGTGAACTGTGCATTGATTCCTACATACTTGCTTATTGCACTTATTATATTACTCTATGTTGACAATATCCATGAGATATACATGTTACAAGTTGAAAGCAACCGCTGAAACTTAATCTTCCATTGTGTTGCTTCAATGCCTTTACTTTGAATTATTGCTTTATGAGTTAACTCTTATGCAAGACTTATTGATGCTTGTCTTGAGGTACTATTCATGAAAAGTCTTTGCTATATGATTCACTTGTTTACTCATGTCATATACATTGTTTTGATCGCTGCATTCACTACATATGCTTTACAAATAGTATGATCAAGGTTATGATGGCATGTCACTCCAGAAATTATCTTTGTTATCGTTTTACCTGCTCGGGACGAGCAGAACTAAGCTTGGGGATGCTGATACGTCTCCAACGTATCGATAATTTCTTATGTTCCATGCCACATTATTGATGTTATCTACATGTTTTATGCACACTTTATGTCATATTCGTGCATTTTCTGGAACTAACCTATTAACAAGATGCCGAAGTGCCGATTCTTTGTTTTCTGCTTTTTGGTTTCAGAAATCCTAGTAACGAAATATTCTCGGAATTGGACGAAATCAACGCCCAGGGTCCTATTTTGCCACGAAGCTTCCAGAAGACCGAAGAGGAGACGAAGTGGGGCCACGAGGTGCCCAAACCCTAGGGCGGCGCGGCCCCCCTTGGCCGCGCGGCCCTATGGTGTGGGGCCCTCGTGCCCCCTCCTGACTTGCCCTTCCGCCTACTTAAAGCCTCCGTCGCGAAACCCCCAGTACCGAGAGCCACGATACGGAAAACCTTCCAGAGACGCCGCCATCGCCGATCCCATCTCGGGGGATCCAGGAGATCGCCTCCGGCACCCTGCCGGAGAGGGGAATCATCTCCCGGAGGACTCTACGCCGCCATGGTCGCCTCCGGAGTGATGTGTGAGTAGTCTACCCCTAGACTATGGGTCCATAGCAGTAGCTAGATGGTTGTCTTCTCCCCATTGTGCTTCATTGTCGGATCTTGTGAGCTGCCTAACATGATCAAGATCATCTATCTGTAATTCTATATGTTGCGTTTGTTGGGATCCGATGAATAGAGAATACTTGTTATGTTGATTATCAAAGTTATGTCTATGTGTTGTTTATGATCTTGCATGCTCTCCGTTACTAGTAGATGCTCTGGCCAAGTAGATGCTTGTAACTCCAAGAGGGAGTATTTATGCTCGATAGTGGGTTCATGCCTCCATTGATATCTCGGGGACGGATGTAAAAGTTCTAAGGTTGTGGATGTGCTGTTGCCACTAGGGATAAAACATTGGTGCTATGTTCAAGGATGTAGTTACTGATTACATTACGCGCAATACTTAATGCAATTGTCTGTTGTTAGCAACTTAATACTGGAGGGGGTTCGGATGATAACCTGAAGGTGGACTTTTTAGGCATAGATGCATGCTGGATAGCGGTCTATGTACTTTGTCGTAATGCCCAATTAAATCTCACTATACTCATCATAATATGTATGTGCATGGTCATGCCCTCTTTATTTGTCAATTGCCCAACTGTAATTTGTTCACCCAACATGCTGTTTATCTTATGGGAGAGACACCTCTAGTGAACTGTGGACCCCGGTCCAATTCTCTATACTGAAATACAATCTCTTGCAATCTTTGTTCTACTGTTTTCTGCAAACAATCATCTTCCACACAATACGGTTAATCCTTTGTTACAGCAAGCCGGTGAGATTGACAACCTCACTGTTTCGTTGGGGCAAAGTACTTTGGTTGTGTTGTGCAGGTTCCACGTTGGCGCCGGAATCCCTGGTGTTGCGCCGCACTAAATCCCGCCGCCATCAACCTTCAACGTGCTTCTTGGCTCCTCCTGGTTCGATAAACCTTGGTTTCTTTCTGAGGGAAAACTTGCTGCTGTGCGCATCATACCTTCCTCTTGGGGTTCCCAACGAACGTGTGAGTTACACGCCATCACGGTGCTGCGGTTGCGGTGGGCGTCAGCGTCGAGGAAGCAGATCTGGGGCGGTCGATGATGGTTTCAGGGAAGCAGATCTGAAACGAGGGAGTCGGTGAAGCAGATCCGGTGCAGTGCACGACATCGTTGGTGAAGCGGATCAGGTACGACAGACGAGGGAGTCGGTGAACTCAGATAGTGCAGTGCACGGCGGCGTTGGTGAAGCGGATCTGGTGCTGCGGACGAAGCAGTCGGTGAAGCAGATCCGATGCAGTACACGGTGGCGTTGGTGAAGCGGATCTGGTGCTGCGGACGAGGGAGTCGGTAACCTCAGGTAGGTGAGGTGGTAGGCCGGCTAAGTACGGCCGGGATATTCCGGTGCGGTGGTCCGGCAGGTGAGAGATGATGGGCCTGGAGTATTGCGACAGATTTTTGGCGGAAATGGGGAAGACGAAAGGAAGGCGGTAGACTATATAAATCAGAGGGGATGTGTAAATTACGAACGAGACCCCAACCCACGCCGGCTTCACTTGTCTGCCATTGCGTCATTGGTAATAGGGGTCGAATGGGAATTCGAAATATGTGTATGGAGGCGGGAGTTTTGGCGCTCAACTCGTATTTTGAATCTCCCTGGTGTATAAGCAGTACAGTATACTAGATATTGAATCATAGACCAGGGAAGAAAAGTACAGTAGTACAAAAATACTGTAATGTCTACATTGCATGATGCTGATCTACCTTGCGTTAGTGTTTGTAGTGGTAGCTAAGTGGTGCAAGGAAGACATATTTGTAATTTCTACAACTAAGATATGTCTATATACATCCGTATTAGACAAAACTAAGACACCTCCTTTTAGACGAAGGTAATACTATTACTTTTGAATCTCTTTGTACTAATGCTGATGATTTAGATCCTCAGAGTTTCGTACGGAGTAGTAGAAAAAAACTAGGCTCCTCTCGAGAAACAAATAAGCATCCAATTAATTAAGTACGTGGGCGGTTATTATTATTTTAACAAGGAAACTGCATTCGTGCCCTATGGCCCATCATCTTCAAAACCGTCCAAAATGCATGCATCTAGCGGTTTCCAGGCCCTGGCGTGGCGGTTAACATTCGTCTTCCTCATTTCGTCTTCTCCCTGACACTCTCGCATGTGCCCCTCTCGCTACCCTCCATGGAAGCGTTCTACCACGGGCACACTTTCCTCGCTCATGGAACAACCACCATTACGGCCAACTATACCAATATGGCGTCTAAGGTGGAGGAACACATCAACAAAATCGAGTTGATCTTGGAGAAAGAAGACTCGTACAAAATTGTTGGCCTAGACGTAGAGTACACCTATGGGCCTGAACAGAAGGCTGCCCTCATACAGTTGTGCATGGGCACGGACTGCCTCCTGTACCAGATTTCCTCGGCCGACCAGCCATGCCCCAAACTCGCTGACTTTCTTGGCAGGGCTGACGTAACATTTGCAGGTGTTGACATCGGCAACGACATTACCAGGCTTGGGCGTTGCAACCTCTCAGTGGCGAACTTCGTGGACATCCAGAAAAGGTGGAAGCCTGCCGATTCCACTAGTAACAATAAGGATTCGTTGGCTGACTACGCTGCGGCCATTATAGACAGCCAGTACAAATCTATCATGAAAAAACTTACGCATGAGGAACACAAGCTGTGGAAGCAGGTGCCCTTGTCCATGAAGCATATCATGTATGCAAGCATCGACGCATACGTGACATATGAGGTGTACAGGCGAATAGTAAACTTTGAGAAGGGTCAATAAAAATTGGCGGAATTCCAGGACAGCGGGAGTAAGAAGAAGAAGAAGAAGAAGAAGAAGAAGAGCAGCATGGTACAGGCTGTGGAAGTTGAAGAGGAAGACCACTGAAAAGGATAGCCTAGTGTTAAAAGTAGTACAGTACTAGTGTGTATACGATCGTGTGTGTATGCACTAATGCACCCAGTGATAAGTAGTTCTGTACATCCAGCTATATTTTATCTTGCAAGTACTCCGTAGTGTTAAAAGCAGTACAATACTACTGTAGTATGTACGATCGTGTGTGTATGCTCCCAGTGTCGTGAGTACATAACTGATAAGTATAAAATAAGATTCGCAAAAAAAGTATATAATAATAATATGTATGGTAGATCTTTTTTTATCTTGCATATACTCCCTACGATCCATAATAAGTGTGCCGTTTCACTCTAACATCATGCACTGTATTGTCCACAACAGCTATCCTCATCCACAAGCAATAAAAGTGTAGTCCATGCCCATATATATAGTGGACACGTACAAGCTTTTGGTTGCTCATAAGTAAATAGTAGAGTAATTATTTTACTCTATGCTCTGTCTTGCATGTGTGTACTTCTAACAAATATGTGCGTCTCAGCGTGTGCCAAAGTTAACCTTATACTGAGTATACTGTATTGTATTACTCCCTGTGATCCACATTACTTGATGCTAAAATGGAAGTATCTATAGCTACAATATGTCTAGATACATCTACACTAGCGTCAAGTAAAATGTAGTTGCTGTTTCAGTAATCTTTTGGTTCCCATAGGTGGTGCCTTAAATGACAAAAGTCGTGGCCATATCAAAACCATGATTAAGCCGAACCTCTGCCCCAAGACATGACATCTCTTCTAGAATGCTCTCCGTCCATAATAAAATAATTAATGGATGGGACTGGATACCTTCGTTGGGAAGGTATCGTCACCTGCCGAGTAGGGTGTATGTAGGCATCCTATCACGTCAGGACAGCTATCCAGTAGTAATATCCATCTCCCAGTGACCCAGTCTATCAATGGACATGGCACCTATCGAGGTACTGCTGATGATTTTGTACGTATATTTATATGAGCACGATGCTTTGTACAAAGTTGTCCCTGTCACCTCAAGGTTGCATTAGCAGGACGAAAAACAGTTACGGAGTACTCCCTTTCTTGTTCTTTTTCTTTTGTTGTCACAGATTTGAAACCAATAAGTTCAAGTTATGTTCCTGATGATGTTACCCAACAATAGAAGCGAAACTGAAATAATAGTACAACTCAGACAGTGTTAGTACTAGTACTTTACTAGAGGTTACATCCGCATTAGCACTATACTAGTACGTATCATCATATGGAGTAGGAGTACTTATTTTGAGGATTAATTGTTCTCCTTCTCGATGCGAATGTAGAAACGCAGCAACTTGGAAGGTCCACCAAGCACCAGGTACAGCGGCGGCACCGAGAGGAACGACGTGAGTTCATCAAACGCGATGTCGCCCGGCAAGGTGCAGCTCGACGCCTCCAAAGACACACTCATGGTGTCCGCCCTGCTCCTCGCGTGCGCCAACGAGCACGACGCCCGCCCATTCGCCCACATCTTTGCCGTGTACAGAGGCCACACGGACGCGGCCGCCCTAACGCACACGGTAGACACGATGGTAGTCGAAGTCGAACCGAGCACGCCGATGATCAGGACGAACACGGCGCCGTCCTCCCCTTCGGCGATGATCCGCAGGCACGGCGAACCCGGCACCGGCACCGGCACCTGGAACACTTTGGTCCTGTTGTACGGCGGGAGCTTGTGCACTTGGATCGAGTGGGCCGCTGCGAAGTGGGTGACGAGCGCTGTTGGCGGGGCGGCGAAGTCGCAGCCGGGCTCCGTGCAAGCGCAAGGGGCGTGCGGGCATGCAATCTTGTGGTCGTGGACCTGGTGGTAGGCCACCAAGCTCCCGCAGCTGCTGTGGGGGCACTCAACCGTCGCCGCTGATACGACGGCGTCCATTGCCGGGTCCTGCTCGAATCCGCCGCGGGGTTCCACGCACCTATGGCACCGGTTCCCGGGAAGCTCGCTGAGGCAGCGGCCGCAGGCCAAATGATTACCCTTGCACTGCACAAATCAAAGTTCGTGGATTCCCATTTTTGCAGTAGTGAACCCACAAAAGAAACATCAATGGAGTGTGGGAGGGAAAGGGATCGACCTTGAAGATGGGGGGCTTGAGGGGCTGGGAGCAGAAAATGCAGTGAAGCACGGTGGAGTCCATCTTCAGGGTAACGGTGACAGTTTCCAGCATTGCGAGCGCGCGAGGAGTATGGCCTATCGATGGCCTCTCTTATCTCCTAGCCTCGAGGCTGGAGTACTCTATTTAAGGGGATGGGAAGGGATTTTGCTTAAGACGAGGAAAACCCAATATAGTACCTCCATCTCAAAGCTTAAGGCTTATACTCCGTATTATTTTTAGAAAGTCAAATTATGTCAAAATTGACTAAGCATTTTCCGAAAATCATGGTAGTTAAAAAATGTGTATCTCCGCCATCATACTATTTGAGACTATATTTGTGATGGTAATAGGCACAACTACATACATAAAAATTGACATCATCTGATTATTAGTTATTTGGACTGCGGGATGAACTCTTTGGAACTGTGCATTAAGCACCGGTAACCACTTAGGGCTTCTTTGATTCATAGGATTGACATAGGAATTATGTTGGATTTGATTCCTATGGGAAAATTTCAATCCTACACCTTTCCTATTTCTACACTCTCCACATTCCTTTGATTGAAAGAAGCCCTTATAGTGCTTCTTTGTTTTTTATAGTAAGTGAAAGGACATCTAAAAAACATGAGAAATGATCTGGAAGTGCAGATAGTTTTATACCCCTCTGTCTCGGTTCACAGGGCCTAATCTGAACAAATATTTGTCCCATATTACCTCTCATCTAAGGCCTGCATGCATTTAAATTAGAAGTACTAGTAACCTTCTCGAATTAGTCTCCACCTTCCCTTTTCTCCTTTTTCTATTCTCTGGGAACAGCCTTGTGCATGCTGGTGGAGTGTGAAACCAAACAAGTTTGCATGGGGGCATGTGATCGGCTGCATGCACGCTTTGTACACCATTAGTGGAGTATTAGGGCATGTACAATGGTGATATTTTAGCAGTGCAACGTAGGATAAACGCTGATGTGGAAGAAAGAGAAAGATGAAAAAAGACTTTGCCTTCTCTTAGCTAAGAGATCATCTCTTAGCATAAATCTCTCTCACCACAAATTTAGGATGTCTCGTTACCAAAGATAAGACTAAAAAACAACCCATTGTACATCATGTTTTATTGTCATCCGGAGGAGGCAGCGCTCCGGAGAGTTTTTGTCATCCAATGAAACAATGCCTTGGTCCTGCTGCAAAATAAACCAAGACCTCTAAATCGAGACGGAGGGAGTAAATCAGATGGAGGGGTTACAATTACATATAGTAGTTGGAGTATTCACTTCCGATTCACAAAAAAAAAGAGTATTCACTTCCACGCTGCATCATTATTAAGTATAAGTACTACTACAAACAGTTCAGCACAAATATGAAACAAAGACCCCATAAAAAAATAGCAGCCGTACGAACACTCTAGTACTTTACAAATTGACAGTTTTTTCAACTACGCAAAGTAGCAGTAGCTACATCTGCTTGCATAAGCGAATGTAGAAACGCAGCTCCTTGGACGATCCAGCACCAACGAGGTATGGCCCCGGCACAACGAGGAACGACGTGAGCTCCTCAAACACGACAGCGCCCGGTGACGCACTGCCAGAAGCATCGGCAGACATCTTCACGACATCCCGCCTGCAGTCCGATTTCGAGGACGGCGGCGGGCCGTGCGCCCAGATCTTCACCCTGTAGAGCGGCCACACGGATGTGGCCGACCTGACGCATACCAAAGACAAGACAATGGCCGGGCCGAGCGTGTCGATGTACAGGACGAACACGGAGCCGTCATCCCCTTTGACGACGAGACGCCTGCACGGCGAGCACGGGTGCGTCATGGTCACCCGGAACTCTATGGACTTGCCATACTCTAACCTGTGCACCTAAATCGAGTGGGCCTCTGCGAGGTGAACGAGGAGCGCTGATGGTGGGGCGGCGAATTCGCAGCCCTGCTCCGTGCAGTTGCACCGGTCGTGCGGGCACGCGATCTGGTGTCTTAGGGACTCGTGGTAGCTGATGTTGACCCCGCAGCCGTCGTGGGAGCACATGACCTGCGCCATTCCAGCGATGTTGTACGCGATGGCCTCCAAATTCGTAGCGTTTATTTCCATGGTGCCGTCCATCGCCGCCTCGTGGTTGAATCCGGAGCCGTGCTACTCTTCTTCTGGCACCGTTTACTTGGAACCTCACCGACGGTGGCAGGCGGCAGGCCTCATACCACGCTGCAACTCCAATCAATATTAATTGATGGTAAAATGGATGTATCTACAACTAAAATGTGTCTAGATACATCTATATTACCATCAAGTAATATGAATCGGAGGGAGTACAAGGAATGATAGTTTAGCACAAGTGACACCAGCAAATAAAAGTCAATGGACTCTCAGAGGAAAAGGGAGCGACCTTGTTGAACTTGGGGCAAATCAATGGAGTCTGAGAGACAAATGATGCGATATCTAAAGCCGGTTAGTGGAGAGAGAGAGAGAGAGGGAGATAGCCAGAAGCCCAGAAGTGAACCCCAACATGGTCGTGCCACAAGGATTCATATTTGAATTTTTTTTTGGGGGGGGGGGGTAGCAGAATGGCATGGCCAACAAGTTTCAAGTAAATTTTGTTAGTATTGTTCATAGTGGAAGTATGTAAACCACGAATTATATGACTCCATCATTTCTTTCGACCTTTTTATATCGAGCCCCACAATAACTTTGGCTTGTTTACAAATTTAGGTCGATCAATCTCACGACGCCCCTTTATAACAAAATAAGTTGAACTAGTATTCCAATAAAAAAACATTTTCGCATGCATTGTTCGGTACTTTTCATAACTGAAGTGCTTACTCCCTCAGTTAGGGATTATAATGCCAGCGTGCATCCCTATATCATTAATTTGATTACAACATAATATGAATTTTATGGTACAAAAATTATATCATTACAAACTAGATGTCCATTTTAACTTTTTAATCGTATATTTTGGGTAATATATATATATATATATATTGTGTATTATGTTGCTCAATTTTACAACATAGGTATACTTTTCAGCCTTGTAATATCCTAATGGACATATAGTACATCACAAATTTGTAACTTCATGCTTTGTTTTGCCATTTTACGATTTTTCGAACCACCTTCGGCTTGATTTCAAATTTAGGTCAAACTATCGGTGCATGCTATGTGTTATACTTGGATGCACCGCACATGTTTGGCCATTGTTTTAGGCTTCCACATCTTGGGGGCATGTCATGTATTTACCTAGTTTTTAATTCTAATTCATGTACCCTTCCTTCCAATTACATTTGAAATAAAACTTTTAGCCCAGAAATAATTCAGTATATGGTTGCACACAAAGATAATCCGTGGATCGTTGGAAATTGCCATCGTACGTAGCTACCATGTCTCTTATGCAGACCTGTGAAAATTGGATTGGTGGTAGTGTGTACACTTCATGCGGTAGGCACTTCATAGAAAACACCCATTTAATATATTTTTTCTCCTTTGGGCAGTAATCAAGAGAAGAAAAAACACATGATTCAAAAGTTTTAACATATGCATGGTTCTTGTGTAGTGGTACCAAGCTCACGTGTGGGAGGAAAATACTCCCACGAGCTTCATTTTGTAGTGACTAAGAAGGATCCATACATGCTTACTTTTTCATATTCATGTTTTTAACTTGTTTCAATCTTGGTCAAACCTAAGATTTGACCAAAATTCAAATGGGCATAAAAATTCAGAAAAATGAAAAAAATAAAAAACCAAAGCACATAGCCTTCTTAATTATGTCATACTGTAAGCATTCAAGTTGATAAACAAGATCTAGACATATTTGAACCAGAAAAATCATGTATCTACCCCTAACCCTAAACTTTGTCTTGTGAAGTCAAGCATGAAGAGAAGTGGTCTTTGGTTTCAAACATAGAAATTTTAATAACCTCCCAAGTGCTTCATTTTGGAGTGACTAAAAAGGATATATGCTTACTTTTTCATATTCATGTTTTAAACTTGTTTACCTCTTGGTCAAACCTACGATTTGACCAAGATTCAAATGGGTGGAAAATTCAAAAAAAAACATAAAAATGAAAAACCAAAGCACACTGTCTTTTTATGTCAAACCTAGGATTTAATCAAGCATGAAGAGAAGTGGTTTTGGGTTTCAAACATGAAGAGAAGTGGTTTTGGGTGTCAAACATGGAAATTTCAAAAACCTCATAAAATGACATCAGAAGACTATGTGCCTTGGTTTTTCATTTTTTGATTTTTTTTTAAAAATTATGCCCATTTGAATCTTTGTCGAATCCTAGGTTTGACCATGGTTTAAACAAGTTTAAATCATGAATATGAAAAATTTAGCATCTATCCTTCTTAGTCACTCCAAAATGTAGCTCTTAGGAGGGTTTTTGAAATTTCCATGTTTGAAACCAAAAACCACTTTTCTTCATGCATGCTTGACTTCATAAGAATGCTTACCATATGTTTGAATTTTAAAAGCATATAGTCTTCTTATGTCATATAGTAAGCATTCAAGTTCATAAACAATGTTTGGACATATTCAAACCAGACAAATCATGTATCTACCCCCTAACCCTAATCTCGGTCGATTTGATGAAAGTCAAGCATGACGAGAAGTGGTTTTCGGTTTCAAACATGGAAATTTCAAAAACCCTCCCAAGAGTTACATTTTGGAGTGACTTAAGAAGGATAGATGCTTAATTTTTCATATTCATGTTCTAAACTTGTATAAATCATGGTCAAACCTAGGATTTGACCAAGATTCAAATGGACAGAAAATAAAAAAACAGCAAAATGAAAAACCAAAGTACATAGTCTTCTTATGTCATGTAGCTAGTAAGCATTCAATTTGATAAACAAGGTCTAGACATATTCAAACTAGACAAACCATGTATCTACCCCCTAACCCCTAAACTCTGTCTTATGAAGTCTAGCATGAAGAGAAGTGGTTTTGGGTTTCAAACATGGAAATTTCAAAAACACTCCCAAAAACTTCATTTTAGAGTGACTAAGAAGGATACAAGGTTCCATTTTCATTTTCATGTTTTAAACTTGTTTAAATCTTGGTCAAACCTAGGATTTGACCAAAACGTTCATAAAAATTCAAAAAAAAATTAAAATAATGAAAAACCTAGGATTTGACCAAGATTCAAATGGGCATAAAATTTAAAAAAAATGAAAAAATGAAAAACCAAGGCACGTAGTCTTCTTATGTCATATAGTAAGCATTCAATTAAGTTGATAAACAAGGTCTAGACATATTCAAACCAGGAAAACCATGTATCTACCCCTAACCCTAGCTAAACTCTGTCTTATGAAGTCAAGCATGCATGAAGAGAAGTGGTTTTTGGTTTCAAACATGGAAATTTCAAAAACCTCCCAAAAGCTTCATTTTGGAGTGACTAAGAAGGATCCATAGGAAACTATGTACTAATACAGTATAATAATCACCCGAGTTATTAGAGCAACAAGTCTGTCACTTACGTGTGGTTCCCATGCGTGAGGTCCCACACTTCAGTGAGCACAAGTCACGTACGCTAGGTAAGCAAACTCCCAGCCATATTCTTTGTCAAGCGAGATGCATCAAGACTCTCTCTCTCTCTCTCTCTCCAATTATACACCTCCGTTGGCTGCCGGTTTTGGCAGGGCGTTTCTAGCTCAGCTCGGAGGCCATGGTGTGCAGGCTCTTTAGCCATGGCGATTTGGTCGCGCCAAGTGGTTCGTGCCCGGCTGCCACGAGGATCAATCCGGACGGTGGCTGTGAAGGACCCGATCGCATTTCTTGCTTTCAGCCTGGGGTCTACCATGTAAATCTTAGGGATTTAGACGTAATTTCCTATTTATTTTGTGTCATGTTGTAAACTGCTCTCTGATGCGTATTGGAAATATGGGTCCTTCAGGATCGTTCGGTTGTCCCTCCAACAAAAAAAACATCTCTCTCATTCTCGGCCTCGCTCGCTCCCACCCTCTGCGCACTGACAACCCTGCACAACAGTCAAATCACCCAAAAAAATGTAGACACCATAAATAAATGGGGCCCCGTGACTGCTCTCCCTTCGTCTCCTCCCGTGTGATCCCTCTTCCTCCGATTCCCGACCTTGCGGAAAATAAAAATGAAATGAAAGAGTTTCACTGGACGGGCAAACACATGTGCTGCCTAGTAATAATAATAAAAACGTAAAAAAAATCGACCTACGAATCTATTAATAAGTTAAACTAGGGTTCTGCACAGTACTACGGATCAATTTCAGAAAATGCAACTACGGGGTTCGATTTTGGCCTGCTAATATAAAATTAAATAATCTGAACTAGTATTCCTCTAAAAAATCATTTTGGTATGCATCGTTTGGTACTTTTGATAGCAAGAGTGCTTACTCCCTCCGTTAGCAAATAGTCTTCCTTTTCATGTTTATGAAGTCTAGCATGAAGAGAAGTGGTTTTGGGTTTCAAACATGGAAATTTCAAAAGCCATGTTAACTCATCTATCAATTGGTACATTTTGGTTATATTCAAAATTTTACTTGAAACTTGTTGGTCATGCCATTCTACTACTTGGCTAACACATTTTTCAGCTCGGGAAGGTAGGGGAAGGGGGCATGCATGATGCTACCCTGAATTTGTGGGACCCCAAAAACTTGCAAATACGAGCGATGCATCCAAAAGAAACACTCGTCCCCTCCCCGCATGATTTTGCCCTACCTAAATTTGAAGTCAAGCCAAAGGTGGTTCAAAAAAGGCAATCAAAAGGCATGGATTGTTCATCATTTTCTACATAGCTAGGGAAAATACCATACTGCCATACTAGTGTTTTAGAAAATAGCCCTTCAAATAGTTTGGCAACATGTTTATCAACTTTAATGCTTACTATGTGACATAAGAAAACTATTTGATTTGGTTTTTCATTTTTCTGTTTTTTATTTTATTTTTCTGCCCATTTGAATCTTGGTCAAATCCTTGGATTATTTTTGGCACCTCATATTTGGTCACTTGACTTTTTCTTTCGATTCCCTGCTGCCTCTCAAACAGTGATACCGCTGCTGCTAAATGGGACCCGCATGTCATCCTCTATGTACTATAAAACTTTCTTTTCTTGGATTATTTTTGGCACCTCATATTTGGTCACTTGACTTTTTCTTTCGATCCCCTGCTGCCTCTCAAACGGTGATACCGCTGCTGCTAAATGGGACCCGCATGTCATCCTCTATGTACTATAAAACTTTCTTTTCTTGGATTATTTTTGGCTCATGATATTTGGTCACTTGTGTTTTTTCTTTCGATCTCATGCCACGTTTGAAACTTTGAGGAACCTGCTGGCTCATGGGACCCGCATGTCATCCTCTATGTGCTATAAAAGTTTATTTTCTATGGTTTTTTTCACTCTCTGATTTTTGTCTATTTCCTTTTTCTTTTGATGCCCTGCCGCCTTGGAAACGTTGAGTAAGCTGCTTACTCATGGGACCCGCATGTCATCCTCTATGTACAATCAAGTTTCCTTGAATTATTTTTGGCTCCTGATATTTCGTCACTTGCCTTTTTCTTTCGATCTCATGCCACGTTTGAAACGTTGAGGAACCTGCTGGCTCATGGGACCCGCATGTCATCCTCTATGTGCTATAAAAGTTTATTTTCTTGGATTTTTTTTCACCCTCTGATTTTTGGCTATTTCCTTTTTCTTTTGATCCCCTGCCGCCTTTGAAACGTTGAGGACTCTGCTGGCTCATAGGTCCCACATGTCAGCCTCTATGTACAATCAAGTTTCTTTTCTTGAATTATTTTTGGATCCTGATATTTTGTCACTTGCCTTTTTCTTTCGATCTCATGCCACGTTTGAAACGTTGAGGAACCTGCTGGCTCATGGGACCCGCAAGTCATCCTCTATGTGCTATAAAAGTTTATTTTCTTGGATTTTATTTCACCCTCTAATTTTTGGCTATTTGCCTTTTTCTTTTGATCCCCTGCCCCCTTTGAAACATTGACTAAGCTGCTGGATCATGGGACCCGCATGTCATCCTCTATGTCCATCAACTTTCTTTTCTTGGATTTTTTACCCCCTAATTTCTAGCTACTTTCATTTTCTTTTGATCTCAAGCCGCATTTCAAACATTGAGACCGCTGCTGCAAAATGGGACCCGCATGTCATCCTCTATGTACAATAAATCTTGGATTATTTTTGGCACCTCATATTTGGTCACTTGCCTTTTTCTTTCGATCTCATGCCGCCTTTGAAACGTTGAGTAAGCTGCTGGCTCATGGGTCCCGCATGTCATCCTCTACGAACAATAAAAGTTTCCTTTCTTGGAGTTATTTTTGACCCCTAATTTCTGGTTATTTGCCTTTTTCTTTTGATCCCCTGCCCCCTTTGAAACGATGAGGACGCTGTTGGCAGGTCGGTCCCACATGTCATCCTCTATGAACAATAAAAGTTTCCTTTGGTGGATTTATTCTTTACCCCTAATTAATTTCTGGCTATTTCCTTTTTTTCTTTGATCTCCTGCCTCCTTGGAAACGTTGAGGATGCTGCTGCCTCATCGGTCCCGCATGTCATCCTCTCAGAACGATAAATGTTTTCTTTTCTTGGATTTTTTACCAACTGATTTTTGGTTTTTTTTTTTATTTTTGATCCCCTGCCGCCTTTGAAACGTTGACGACGCTGCTGGCTCATGGGTCCCTGATGTCAGCCTCCCCGTACAAGAAACATGTGATATCTTGATTATTTTGCAGACAATAAACAGTGTATTTCGCTCTGAGCTATTGCAAACGGATAAATTAAATCTTTATTTTTACAACTTATATCTTGAATCTCCTTGTTTTTTGTTTTGGCGAAGCATAGGACTTTCCTGTTTTTTTTGAGAAAAATCCGAACTTTCATGTTCTGGAGTGGGCTGAAATTGTACGAGTCAAAAGGCCCGAAGGATAGTTCGAAGGCCCAGATGTCCGAGATGCAGCCCAATTGAAATCTTTCTTTTCTTGGATTTTTTCACCCCCGATTTACGGCTACTTCATTTTTCTTTTGGTCCTGTGCCGCCTTGGAAACGTTGAGACCGCTGCTGCAAAATGGGACCCGCATGTCATCCTCTATGTACAATAAAGTTTCTTTTCTTGGATTATTTTTGGCTCCTGATATTTGGTCACTTGCCTTTTTCTTTCGATCTCATGCCACGTTTGAAACGTTGAGGAATCTGCTGGCTCATGGGACCCGCATGTCATCCTCTATGTACAATAAAAGTTTGATTTCTTGGATTTTTTTCACCCTCTGATTTTTGGCTATTTCCTTTTTCTTTTGATCCCCTGCCACCTTTGAAACGTTTAGTAAGCTGCTGGCTCATAGGTCCCACATGTCAGCCTGTATGAACGATAAAGCTTTCCTTTCTTGGAGTTTTTTTTTGACCCCCTAATTTCTGGCTACTTTCATTTTCTTTTGATCTCAAGTCGCATTTGAAACGTTGGAACCACTGCCGCACAATGGGACCCGCATGTCATCCTCTATGTACAATCAAGTTTCTTTTCTTGGATTATTTTTGGCTCCTGATATTTGGTCACTTGCCTTTTTCTTTCGATCTCATGCCACGTTTGAAACGTTGAGGAACCTGCTGGCTCATGGGACCCGCATGTCATCCTCTATGTACTACAAAAGTTTATTTTCTAGGTTTTTTTTTCACTCTCTGATTTTTGGCTATTTCCTTTTTCTTTTGATCCCCTGCCGCCTTGGAAACGTTGAGTAATTTGCTAACTTTCGTGGGACCCGCATGTCATCCTCTATGTACAATCAATTTTCTTTTCTTGGCGTTTTTTTTACCCCCTAATTTCTGGCTACTTTCTTTTTCTTTTGATCTCAAGCCGCATTTGAAACGTTGGGACAGCATGTTATCCTCTATGTACAATAAAAGTTTCTTTTCTTGGATTATTTTTCACCCTCTGATTTTTGGTCACTTGTCTTTTCCTTTCGATCTCATGCCGCCCTTGAAAACGTTGAGGAACCTGCTGGCCCATGGGACCCGCATGTCATCCTCTATGTACTACAAAAGTTTCTTTTCTTGGATTTTTTTCACCCTCTGATCTTTGGCTATTTCCTTTTTCTTTTCATCCCCTGCCGCCTTGGAAACGTTAGTAAGCTGCTGACTGGTGGGACCCGCATGTCATCCTCTATGTACAATCAAGTCTCTTTTCTTGGATTTTTTTTACCCCCTTATTTTTGGTCACTTGCCTTTTTCTTTCGATCTCATGCAGCCTCTGAAACGTTGAGGAAGCTGCTGGCTCATGGGACCCACATGTCATCCTCGATACTATAAAAGTTTCTTTTCTTGGATTTTTTTCACCCTCTTATTTTTGGCTATTTCCTTTTTCTTTTGATCACGTGTCGCCTTGGAAACGTTGATTAAGCTGCTGACACAAGGGGCCCGCATGTCATCCTCTATGTACAATCAACTTGCAAGATCTTGGGGCGGAAGAGCTTGTATAAGTGGGAGCCATATGTCATCCTCTATGTACAATAAAAGTTTCTTTTTCTTGGATTATTTTTTGCTCCTGGTATTTGGTCTCTTTCCTTTTTCTTTCGATCTCATGCCGCCTCTGAAATGTTGAGTAAGGTGCTGGGTCATGGGACCCGCATGCCATCCTCTATGTACAATCAACTTTCTTTTGTGGGAGTTTTTTTACCCCTAATTTCCGGCTACTCTTTTTCTTTTGATCTCAAGCCGCATTTGAAGCGTTGACACCACTGCTGCAAAATGGGACCCGCATGTCATCTTTTATGTACAATAAAGTTTCTTTTCTTGGATTATTTTTGGCTCCTGATATTTGGTCACTTGTCTTTTTCTTTCGATCTCATGCCCCCTTTGAAATGTTGAGGAAGCTGCTAGCGCATGGGTCCCGCATGTCATACTCTATGAACAATAAAAGTTTCCTTCCTTGGAGTTATTTTTGACCGCTAATTTCTGGCTACTTCCTTTTTCTTTTGATCCCCTGCCGCCTTGGAAATGTTGAGTAAGCTGCTGACACAAGGGGCCCGCATGTCATCCTCTATGTACAATCAACTTGCAAGATCTTGGAGCGAAAGAGCTTGTATAAATGGGACCCATATGTCATCCTCTATGTACAATAAAAGTTTCTTTTCTTGGATTATTTTTTGCTCCTGATATTTGGTCACTTTCCTTTTTCTTTCTATCTCATGCCGCCACTGAAACGTTGAGTAAGGTGCTGGCTCATGGGACTGTACAATAAAGTTTCATTTCTTAGATTTTTTTTACCCACTGATTTTTGCTAACTTGCCTTTTTCTTTTCGATCATATGCCGCCTTTGAAATTGAGGTCGCCGCTGGCTCATGGGTCCCACATGTCAGCCTCTATGAACAATAAACTTTTCCTTTGTTGGATTTATTTTTTACCCCTAATTTCTGGCTATTTGCCTTTTTCTTTTGATCCCCTGCGGCCTTTGAAACGATGAGGACGCTGCTGGCAGGTCGGTCCCACATGTCATCCTCTATTAAGAATAAAAGTTTCCTTTTTGGATTTATTTTTTACCCCTAATTTCTGGCTATTTGCCTTTTTCTTCTGATCCCTGCCGACTTCAAAATGATGAGGATGCAGCTGGCAGATCGGTCCCACATGTCAGCCTCTATGAACTATAAATGTTTCCTTTGTAGGATTTATTTTTTACCCCTATTTTCGGGCTACTTGCCTTTTTCTTTGAAACGTTGAGGACGCTACTGTCTCATGGGTCCCACATGGCATCCTCTCTGAACGATAAACCTTCATTTCTTGTTAACGACAGGTTTATTAGTATTATTTTCGCAGACTAATACAAGATCTTTGGCTCCAAGATCTTGCAAGTTGATAGATTAAATCAAGGAATTATTAGGATATGTTTTAAATTTCAAATCCACTTTATGAATTTTTAAAAATACCGTTATCCATGTGGGTATGGAGCGATCAAGGATTTTCATATTGGGCATGAGCAGTTTCAAAAATTGGAACTCTATAATTCAAAATAAATAAAAACAACTTTTATGTAGAATCTCCGTGTATTTTTATTTGCCAATCATAGGATCTGTGTTTCATTAGAAAAGGGCCGAAATTGCATGAGCAGAAAGGCCCATTTGTAGTTATTGGGCTTCGACAGCCGGATCAAGTAGACCGATAACAATTACCATGTAGATGTTCCTTGGCAACCCAAAAGTGAAATATTGGGCCCAACAGGGGAAGGTTGAACAGTACTTTTTCTATTGGGAAGGTGGTACATGGGGTTATCCTGACAAAAAAAATGGAACATGGGTTACTGAAGGTTGCCCATTTGTGCCTAATATGTTTGTCAGCAGGAGCTTTACCTTCCGCCGCCGCCGCTCCGCTTCTGCCGCCGCCATGCCTCGTCGCGGGTCGAGCTACCGGTACGGCGGCGTCTCGAGCTCGGGGTACCGCAGCGTCCGCGCGCGCCCCAAATTAAGGTACTTCCTCCTCGGGACGACACCTACGATAGGCTCGGCTGGCCTTGGGGCATTTACCCCTAGCCTCTTCCATGCTCAAGTTTTTGAAATTTTTCTGGCTCTGTTCAACACTGGATCAAATTTGTCAACATGACCATTCTTATGGAGTAGCAACGAGTTGAATCTCTCAAAACTCTTTAAGTTCTGCAATATAACGACTAATTGGTACTACCTTATACAAAATGATTACATATCCTTATTTTGGAAGCAAGCAATCACACACTTATAGTTTGCTAGTCAGCTGCACGTAACGTTAAAAATCGACAATTATAATGAATAAACCTGTAATTTTCACTTAAAATGCATTAAGGAGCATCAAATTTGACAAATCAAACCATGTCGTACTGAAAATTGACATGTCTTTCTCATGCAGAAATGTAAAATTATCCATGCATGTGCATTTATACAGGTTAAGTTTTGCACGTATTATTTTTTGCAACTTTTCTGACTACCTTCAAAGCTCCAATCCTTCTTCATCATCTTTGTTGTACCGCACTGATGCAAGTGAATGCGAGCTGCTCGCCAGACGCGACTTCGTGTCCGATATGTGTACTATGCCTTCTCCATCTAGTGCTAGTTACGCCTCTGTGCTAATTAATTCAGCACAAACCTCTGTCATTGCAGCTGTGACTAACCTCGACCATTGGAGCCCAATCACAAGAGCGAGCTCAGTCTCAACCAGAGAGGCATGTGTCTCATGGTTAGCTATCTACAACTTGCTGTCTTACTAAAACCGTGCCTATCATAGAGATCACCTCGCTGGTGTAGCAATGGCTGCAAGTAGCTGCTAGCATGAGCGAAGGGGATAAGGAAGAAAAGATTAAAAAATGGGGTGGGGCCAACAAGCACGAAAGCTATCTACTAGCTTTATGGATGTTTCTGGAATTGGGTAGAAAATAGTAGATGACACTGTAGCAGCGAATCCCAGAGACCAAGGCCGTTGGATGATGTCTAATGAACGGCAGAACAAAATCGGCGAAATTAGCTTGAATTTTGATAATAAATCTTGGGCATTTTCCCTCGAACATGATTTATCAACTTTGGGTAGTCTCTGGACTAGTCTCCCTCGTCCACCAATTATTATCATACTACTGCGGAAAGTTGAGGGCAGTCCCTAGTCCCGAGCACTTCGCCCACTTCCCCTGGCCTCATCCCAGAGATCTCACACCAACCACCTCACCGTCGACTAGCCGCCAGTCTACAGCCCTCCGAAGAATCCCCAATGGCGGCGACGCCCCTACTAGAGCGCTCCTCACGCGAGCGCATCATCGAGTCTGGCCCACATGTCTTCCGTGCCTGCCGTGTGTCGGCAAGCACGACCGACTTCTCCGTCGGCGAGCCGCCGGCCGTGGGCGAGGGCGAGGCGTCCCCGTACACAATGACAGTGCACATCTTCTTCTCGAGGACGTACGAGCTCAGGAGGATGATCGGCCCCCTCCCTGCCCCACTGGATGAGGACGATATCACCACTACACCCTGCGAAGAGGTGGTGCTGGATCTTGGCTTGCCTCCGAGGGAGCTGCGTAGTGGGGGCAATGTCGTGCGAACTATGCGCGAGATTCTTGCCCGTGTATGGCTGCTCAAGAACCTGAACCTCACGGAGGAGGAGTGGGACATCATCATGCCTTACGATGTTATGCACCTGATGTGGCAGCAGGCGTGTCGTCGGCTCGGTGGCCTCCACTTCGACCTCACCCTTAGGGTGGACCACCGGCTCATCGTCAACTTGCCGGCGCTGCAGGACAGTTGGGTCCTAGTTGCGCCGGAGGACGGCCACTGCAGCATATGCATGCTGGGGCTGTCGCAGCGCACAACGGTGCGTCTCCGGGGATGCAAACACCCGTTCCATAGGAAGTGCATCTTCTCCTGGTTTGTAACGAACGCCTGCTGCCCTATCTGCCGCGATAAAGTGTTGACCCATCTTATTTTCGATTTGTAGCATAGTATGAATAAAACCCCTGTATGATAGGGATGCCATGCCAACTTGAATCCTATGTCAAGAGAAATTCTATTTGATTGTGGTAATAAGATATTCTGCATTAGTTTGATCTACTGTATTATCATTCTATTTTCCTATGGGATATGACCCTATGAATCAAACAGCATGGGATTACTTCCACACAATTAAGTTTGACCAACTTTTAGTAGGACAACAAACATAAATAATTAGTCATCATGGGATTACAATCCAACAGATAATTATCTTCAGGACTCATACATTTTCCAAATAGAAAAATCAAAACAAATCATGGTTCTTCATCTCACAGCATGATACAGAGACAAGAGTCTAATCATCATCATCATCATCATCATCACCTCCGTCTTCATTCTGATATTCATGCATGGTCTCATCCTGCTCGTCGTGTCCATTCTCCTCCTGAGATTCACCAGGTAGCTTCAGTTTATCCATCTCTTTGTCGACTATGCTAACCTCAACAGTGAAATCTACTTCTCCATCATGTGCAGGGATACCTGTATCCAACGAGGTTTCATCAATGTCAGCAACTTTAGTTTGCATACAACCAGCGAAATCATCTTGCTGGGCACCAATTATTGGATCCGCATTCTCATCCAAATCATATATGTTCCTTGCCACAAACTTTTGCACATACTGCCATCCTTTTCTAGATCTGTCTTCCAAGAAAAGTACCTTGGCCGCTTGAGGTACCAAAATATAAGGATCATCCTTGTACCACTGAGCAGTAGTATTAACTGATATGAAATATCCATCATTTCTGGCACCTTTGCCCTTGTTTGGATCTTGGTTGTACCAATAACACTTAAATAGAACCACAAATCGGACAGTAACCTTATCACTATAGAACAACTGAATAACCTCTTCTATGTGACCATAATGGTCAAATGACTCTGATCTCTTCTTTCTGGTTGTCAAGTGATCTCCACTGGTTGTGATGCCACTATTTCGTGTCTTCAAATGTTGTTCACGCTCATAGGAGCTGTAATGGACACCATTGGCATTGCAAGCTGCAGCTACCAACACCCTCTTATCTCACGGACCACGTGATAGGACAAGGAGATCAGCACTAACAGGCGCTTTGGATTCCCCGCATGGAGTTTCGAGATCTACGATTACAAAATAGACAAGAGGTCATCTCATGTGAAAACACATAGACAAGTCAGAGTGCAATTGAACATCTTACATATTTCTCAAACCAGTCCTGAAACCCACTCCCACGTGCCGATAGCTTTCCTTTCGTTTCCATGTACAACCTGCAAAACATAGCCAAGTCAGCTGAATATATTTCATTTTGATACAAGTTCATAGTATATGCGAGGAACTGAGTATTTCGTGTGCATAGTACTCACTTAACATATTCATCAGCCTCTGTAGCATTATTCGGCACATACCAAGACAATTGTTCAAATTCGAGACAGCTCTAATGTTTTTCGGTCCTCTTTCCTATTAGCTCAACACCATGATTAAAAACAGATCCTCCAACTTCCAAAATTCTGCGACCCCGGTTGAATCTGGTCTCAATATCAGGAATATATCTTGAGGCAAATGTATATGCTTCAGCAGCAATATACGCCACTGCAATGCAAGCCTCCGGTCTAGCTTTGTTCCTAATCTGTATTCTTGAAAGTGCACAATCGACGTTCTATAGGGTACATCCATCCATCTGCATCGGACCTCTTAAAAGTGCCTCATCAGGTAGATGAACAGCCAAATGCACCATCACATCAAAGAAGGCTGGAGGATATATCAGCTCCAGCTTGCACAGGATTCTTGCTATGTCCACCTTAAGACATTCTACAATAGCTACGCTTAGAGTTTTACTACATATTTCCCTAAAGAACCTTCCCAACTCTGCAATCACGTTGTACATATTTGGCTTCACTAAATCTTTAATGCCAATAGCTAAAAGCCTTTGCATAGGATGTGACAATCGTGAGTTTTCAACCCTTGGAGCTTGTTTCCTTCAGCATTGAGACAATTTGCAATGTTGGAAGCAAATCCGAACGGGAACATCACACCTCGGAGGTACTCACAAAATAATCTCCTTTTAGGCATCGGCAATGTGAATTCCGCGCCTCGAAATTTATAATGTTTTTCCTTGCCTTTGTTTACTTTGTCATTACGATCCAGTTGCAAGTGCCTGTTAACATTCAATGTTGCACAATCAATCCTAGCATTTGAGCTATCTTTTGTCTTGGATGGAATGTTGAGTAATGTGCCGACAATGCTGTCACATATATTCTTCTCCATGTGCATGATATCAATATTATGCCGAAGCTTCTTACCAGCCCAATACGGCAAGTCCCAAAGAGTGGTCCTGCGCTTATAAAATATTCTCGGTCTATCATTTTCCATTTCCTTCCTCTTGGTACATGCTGCTATTTCACCTCCCATCTTCCTTTTGGTAGCTGCTAGACTCAGTTCATCTCCTCTCTTCTTCCTTTTTCTAACTGCTACTCTTCTGCTGCATCTTCTGTATTCTTCTCTCACGTACTCTTTGTGGCGGCTGGTGGTTTTCCTGGTTTAACATTTCTGACCGCTTCTAGGTGCACCTCCAACTCGTGACTCCTAAAGTGCTGCGGTTTAGTCTTTTTACAGGCCTGATCACCAATAAATTGCAATTTTTTCTATTTTTTCGGAAACTGTGATCTAATGGAAGGAAACGGCGATGGCCCATATAGCATATCTTGTTTATTATCCTCACTGCCAGCTGATCAGTATCACAGTGAACACATGCATTATAACCTGATGTTACTCTGCCTGACATAGTGCCCAAAGCTGGATAATCATGGGTGCAATACAGTACAGCAGCACGTAATAGAAAATTTTGTTCTTTAGGTTGACACACATCCCGTGTAGGGACACCCTCCCATAATGTTTGCAAGTCTCTAATAAGAGGCTGCATGAACACATCAAAATCTTTCCCAGGAGATTTGGGACCTGGGATGAGTAAGGCCATCATACAGTTCGACTGATCGGTGCATGTCCAGGGAGCCTGGTTGTAAGGTGTAACTAGTACTGGCCACATGCTATACGAGTTGCTCATGTTGCCAAATGGGTTGAATCCATCTGTAGCAAGGCCAAGTCTCAGGTTCCTTGGATCTGCAGCAAAATCTGGATGATCCAGGTCGAATTGCTTCCATTCATCGCCATCAGCAGGATGCCTCAGTAAATCAGGGTCGGGCGTGAGAATCTCTTTGTGCCATCTTGTTTCCCGAGATGTTTGTTCTGAAGCAAACAACCTCTGCAATCTTTGTACAAGTGGAAAGTATCTCAGAACCTTCCCAGGAATCTTTTTCTTACCACCAGCTCCATCATGTTTCCATCTTGATTCCTTACATACTGGACATTCATCGAGGTCATTATACTCCATCCAAAACAGTGCACAGTTATTTTTGCAAAAATCAATCTTCTCATATCCAAGTCCCAGTACCTTGATGTACTGCTTCACCTCATAAAAGGATTTTGGCAGTCCAGCCCCAGGGAGTGCATCGCTGTATGTCTTCGCAACTGCATTGAACGCTTTATTGGTAATCCCCTGGTATGACTTGTCATGAAGTAATTTCACAATTAATTCGAATCTTGACACAACAGAACCAGGGGCCACTAAGCGCTTAGCATCTTCTATCAGGTCATGGAAAAGAGGCTTTTTGTGATAACCATGGGGCTGTTGGCTTGCATATGGATACAGATCCCGTAACAAATTAGCAGTAGCCTCATCCTGGACGAGATCTTGGTGATAACCATCAGAATAAAGAGGATCAATAATGTCAGGCTGATCATAGTGTTCACCATGGTTAATCCACCTGATATATGTCTGGTCCATCCCATAAACGAATAAATGATCTGAGACTACATGTTGAGGCTTGGACCCAATATTCAAACATACGCGGCATGGACAAATCACTTCCTTTGTCTTGTCGCCGTCAGTAAAATCACTAACGTGCTTCATGAAGTCTTCAATACCACTCAAATATGTTGGTGTGTTTAATGAGTGAAATAATATCCAAGTTATGTCCATCTGTTGAGGAGATAGATGTTCAGAGAAGCGATAAGCTATTTCAACAAACAGGTCACCTACGAATGTAAGCAAACATACCTGAGCAAACATGTCGAATATAAAACTATAAATGCTACATTATTTGAGCCGATTTCAGCAAACGAACTGAGTACAAAACTACGGCTACCTAGCGAACAGATTTTTTTAGGCTGACCACTGGGTTTCCCCACTTTGTATTTTTTTATTAATAAAAAGAGGGAAATATGTACAAAAGTTGCTGGAGAGCAGCAACTAAAAGGATCATAGATCCCAAACAGCAAAATATATATAAAATGTTCTACCCATGATATGATTTCCTCTTTGCCTTATGAACAAGGAGAGCAATTTCATCCTTGAATCTCTTGTGCCATCTGTAAATGCTTGGGGGGAGGGGCGAACAGATCTATCGAAAGCAATACAATACCAACACATTCTTTCTTCTTTTTTGCCGTAATTCCGCCGATCTATTAGCAGTGCAAAGAAGCCAAAAGTAATAAGATTACATACAGGTTCATAGACCACCAGGGCCGTACCTGAGAATACGGAGGGCCTAAGCAAAACAAGAAATAGAGGCCCTCAACATGATCATTGGCAACTAAAATGATTTTATATATACTACTCACTCCATTTCAATAAACAATGCACCCTTGTTTTTCGTATTTTATCTTCGAAAAAATATTAATCTATATCTCTCTATTTAAAAATGATGTTTCAATTTTATGTAGATATACATGTATTTAGATGAGTTTAGTTTGCAGATACATGCAAGTTTTGATGAAGTTGAAACATATTTTTCAGGATGAAGTATATAAAAAAATTGATATAAAACAGGTATCATTAGAAAGTATTTTCCAACACGATTCTAACAATGCTGCTTATGTATTATATGATCATGATATTGTTGTCCTATTTATTTGGTCAAGGTTCACATTGAAATGTGGTAAAATAAATTAAAAGAAGTGCATCGTGTGAAAAAGCAATCTAAGAATTCAAAAGTGCTAATTGTTAGTCGAAACATGACATCATTGAGATAAAATATTAATATTCATTGGAAGACTAACTGAATTAGCTGCACTCGCGATGAAAGAGAAAGAGAAGATACGGGTAAGAGCAAGTACAATAAGGTACAGTCTTTTTTTGTTTGTTTGGGTTGCTCATCAAGCTTATCGCTCGATACAATAAGGTACAGTCAGCGGGAATGGTATTTGGAACATGGGTGCTTAGTGGGTGGTATCATAGAGTACTATCATAGATATGCTATATTTATTATAGTGGAGTATTGAAAATGGCATATATAGAAGGGGATATTGAGAATTGAGAGTGGCATAAACACAACTTCAGTTTTTGTAATGGCATAAACACAACTTGTGAATTGAGGAGTGGCATCGAACCAATTAACACTTGTTTCAATAACAGCCATCAAAAGCCAATCGAACGCACGAGAATGGATCCAAAATTTACCATTTTAAGTTTCACGAGAAAATTTTAAACTTAAAATTAAATCGCCTAGAAGTTTTTGAAACAAAAATCCAGTAAATCTTATATGTCGGGTTATGCATTCTGGGGGAGTTTCATCAGATTCAGCCATATTGTTTATCAATAAACCTCATTTTATGTTTTACAACCAACTTTAAACTTAAAATTCAAACTGTCCAGTAAAAAGAACAACATTCCAGTAAATCTTATATATTTCTTCTGCATTCCGGGAAAGATTGGTCGGATTCAAAAAAAAAATAGTTTGGGAATAAACATTGTTTTAGTCTGGAAACGACTTATTGTAGAGTGATTTTTGGTTGGATACATTCATGTGTGTTCGATTGGCTTTGGATGGCTAATATTGAACCAAAGTCAACGCTGGGCTTTCGACCTGAACGTCACTGGAGCTGCGTCAAAAGTCCAGCCATGACTTTGTCTCAATAACAGCCATCAAAAGCCGATCGAACGCACAGGAATGGATCCAACCAAAAATCACTCAACCGCTGGAATTTTGACCTGAAAGTCATCCTTTGTGTCCATACTTGCCCAATAGGTTGCGTATGAATGTAAACCAACATATCTGAGCAAACAGGTCGAATATAAAACTATATAACTAAATGCCACGTTATTTGAGCCGATTTCAGCAAACCAACTGAGGTCTATTTTTTTAGGCTGGACAGTGGTTTCCTCGCTGTGTATTTTTCACTGTAATAAAAAAGAGGGAAATGTTACTGGAGAGCAGCAACTAAAAGGATCATAGATCCCAAACAGCAAAATCTAGCTAAAAAGGTTATACCCATGATGATAAGCCATGATATGATTTCCTCTTTGCCTTACAAACAAGCAGTGGCGGACTTAGGATTTTAGGAAAGGGTATGACACAACAAAATTTTGGAGTTTCTATTGAATTTCTTTTGTCCTAATAAAAATAATTAAATAAAATACTTTCTCGGATTCATACTAATTAACTCAAATTTTTCTAGATATAAATGTATCTACTCAACAAACTTGTCTAAGGTACATCAGTATCTAGAAAAAGTTGAGTCAATTAATTTGGATTGAAGGGAGTATGTCAAAATGATTAAATAAAACAGATTTTGCATATAATCAAAATGTAAATTGTTGAAAAATGCACCGTTGACGGGGTGCTCTAATTTTGAACTGAATTCTCACTAAATATATATAATTAATCATATACTTGACTACCAAAGATTAATTATCAGTTGATTAATCGTATATACAGTAGCAAGATATTTCCTTTGATTAATCATGATATCTAATCAGATCATGGTGCATGGCCATAGCTGGTAGACAAAATCGCACATCTTGAAAAATATGCAAGTAGACTGTTGGCTAAAGCCAATGCATTAATCAATCGGATGTCTAATCAATCGGTTACATGCACTAGCTCAGTGTTCGCATGGCTGCACGCCACATGTATTAGCACCGCATGTATACATATACATCACTCATCTTGATTAATTGCTCAGCTCATTAAACTATCAAAGATCTTGCACGGCTTGGACGCAGGGTATGCCGTGGCATATACGGCATACCCTGTAGATCCGCCACTGCAAACAAGGAGAGCCATTTCATCCTTGAATCTCTTGCGGCTTCTGTAAAAGCTTGGGGGCGAACAGATCAATCGAAAGCAATATAATACCAACAAATTCTTTCTTCTTTTTGGCCGTAAATCCACCGATGTATTAGCAGTGCAAAGAACCCAGAAGTAATAAGATTACAAACAGGTCCATAGAGGACTGGCACCAAGCGACGAATACAGACATTGGGCAATGGTGAGCAGTATAGTGTACAGTATGAATGAATTCGAGCAAATAGGTAAAGCGGAAAACAATGTCAAACAAACACATCGAGAGGAAAACAATATCAACCGATCGATTCGAACGAACTAACGAACTTATAAGGGCTGGGCGACGGCGACTAACTTTGATTGAGCTATAATGAATCGTACTTGCCCAGGCCTGAAGATTGCATGCATACCGTGAGGATCTACCAGCTGACCGCGCATGTGCGGCTGGAGAAGAACGGCGCCACCAGCAGTCGCCGGCTGACGCGGCTGATAGACAGTGTGGGGAAGTTTTGGTGCGCGGCCTGGTTCACCGAGGGTGTGTCTAGAGAAGAACAGGGCGCCGAAGGAGGTGTCTAGAGAAGAACAAGGTGGGCTGGGTGCTGAGTTAAAGGCGAGCGTTCGAAATATTGGGCGCGCGTTCGAAAGTTTAGGTGCGCGAGGGAGGTGTCTGCTGAGTTAAAGGCGAGCGTTCGAAATTTCCCCGTCCTCTTCTTTTTTGGGCTAATCTATCTATACCTCTATCTATCTACATGTTTTTTATTTTTTTTCTATTCTATACATGAGTTTTTGAATTTGAATTTTTTCACTCTGTCAGCCTTCCGGCCAATGCTCATTTGAAGTAATTGAAGCTGTTGATTTGCAGCTTAGAGGTGCTATCTACCGCTCATCATACAAGGACTCTTCAGATCTAACGACTGTGAATGCACGGATCCGTCACCCATCCTTCCCTTGGACTGGCGATGCTGAAAGCCTGAAACACTGGAACCCTCTAGATACTTCGGGATAACTCACTGCCCCACATTATTAAACAGGCCTTTTCCGACACGGGAAGTCAAAAGTTGGGGGCTCCATGCAGTACATATGAATACTCGCTAGCTGCATGGTCTAGAAGCAGACTAGAGTAAATCATCAATTCGTCAAATCAATTGGTGTATAATTTTTTTTAGGAGCTAAGACGCCGGCATGAACCATTTTATCAACTTGAATGCTTACTACATGACATAAGAAGACTATGTACTTTGGTTTTTCATTTTTTTCTGATTTTTTAAATTTTGTGCCCATTTGAATCTTGGTCAAATCCTAGGTTTGACCAAGATTAAACAAGTTTAAAACATGAAAATGAAAAGGTAATCATGGATCCTTCTTAGTCACTCTAAAATGAAGCTTTTGGGATGTTCTTGAAATTTCCATGTTTGAAACCCAAAACGACTTCTCTTCATGCTTGACTTCATAAGACAGAGTTTAGGGGTTAGGGGGTAGATACATGATTTGTCTAGTTTGCATATGTCTAGACCTTGTTTATCAACTTTAATGCTTACTATATGACATAAGAAGACTATGTGCTTTGGTTTTTCATTTTTCTATTTTTTTGAATTTTATGCCCATATATTTGAATCTTTGTCAAATCCTAGGTTTGACGAGGATTTAAACAAGTTTAAAACATGAAAATGAAAAGGTAAGCATGGATCCTTCTTAGTCACTCTAAAATGAAGCTTTTGGGAGGTTCTTGAAATTTCCATGTTTGAAACCCAAAACCACTTCTCTTCATGATTGACTTCATAAGACAGAGTTTAGGGTTAGGGGTAGATATATACATGATTTTCTGGTTTGAATATGTCTAGACCTTGTTTATCAACTTGAATACTTACTATATGACATAAGAAAACTATGTGCTTTGGTTTTCATTTTTCTGATTTTTTATGCCCGTTTGAATCTTTTGGTCAAATCTTAGGTTTGACCAAGATTTAAACAAGTTTAAGACATGAAAATGAAAAGGGGAGCATGCATCCTTCTTAATTAGTCACTCTAAAATGAATTTTGTAAGAGGTTTTTGAAATTTCCATGTTTGAAACCCAAAACCACTTCTCTTCATGCTGGACTTCATAAGACAGAGTTTAGGGGTTAGGGGGTAGATACATGATTTGTCTAGGTTGAATATGTCTAGACCTTGATTATCAACTTTAATGCTTACTATATGACATAAGAAGACTATGTGCTTTGGTTTTTCATTTTTCTATTTTTTTGAATTTTATACCCATATATTTGAATCTTTGTGAAATCCTAGTTTTGACCAGGATTTAAACAAGTTTAGAACATGAAAATGAAAAGGTAAGCCTGGATCCTTCTTAGTCACACTCTAAAATGAAGCTTTTGGGAGGTTCTTGGAATTCCAATGTTTGAAACCCAAAACCACTTCTCTTCATGATTAACTTCATAAGACAGAGTTTAGGGTTAGGGGTAGATATATACATGATTTTTCTGGTTTGAATATGTCTAGACCTTGTTTATCAACTTGAATGCTTACTATGTGACATAAGTAGACTATGTGCTTTGGTTTTCATTTTCTATTTTTTATATTTTATACACATATATTTTTGAATCTTTGTGAAATCCTAGGTTTGACCAGGATTTAAACAAGTTTAGTACATGAAAATGAAAAAGGTAAGCCTGGATCCTTCTTAGTCACACTCTAAAATGAAGCTTTTGGGAGGTTCTTGAAATATCCATGTTTGAAACCCAAAACCACTTCTCTTCATGATTGACTTCATAAGACAGATTTTAGGGTTAGGGGTAGATATATACATGATTTTCTGGTTTGAATATGTCTAGACCTTGTTTATCAACTTGAATGCTTACTATATGACACAAGAAGACTATATGCTTTTGTTTTTCATTTTTCTGATTTTTTTTAATTTTATGCCCGTTTGAATCTTTTGGTCAAATCTTAGGTTTGACCAAGATTTAAACAAGTTTAAGACATGAAAATGAAAAGGGAAGCTTGCATCCTTCTTAGTCACTCTAAAATGAATTTTTAACAGGTTTTTGAAATTTCCATGTTTGAAACCCAAAACCACTTCTCTTCATGCTTGACTTCATAATACAGAGTTTAGGGGTTAGGGGGGAGATACATGATTTGTCTAGTTTGAATATGTCTAGACCTTGTTTATCAACTTTAATGCTTACTATATGACATAAGAAGACTATGTGCTTTCGTTTTTCATTTTTCTATTTTTTTTTGTATTTTATACCCATATATTTGAATCTTTGTGAAATCCTAGGTTTGACTAGGATTTAAACAAGTTTAGAACATGAAAGTGAAAAGGTAAGCCTGGATCCTTCTTAGTCACACTCTAAAATGAAGCTTTTGGGAGGTTCTAGAAATTTCCATGTTTGAAACCCAAAACCACTTCTCTTCATAAGACAGAGTTTAGGGTTAGGGGTAGATATATACATGATTTTTCTGGTTTGAATATGTCTAGACCTTGTTTATCAACTTGAATGCTTACTATATGACATAAAAAGACTATATGCTTTTGTTTTTCATTTTTCTGATTTTTTTGAATTTTATGCCCGTTTGAATCTTTTGGTCAAATCTTAGGTTTGGCCAAGATTTAAACAAGTTTAAGACAAGAAAATGAAAAGGGAAGCCTGCATCATATCCTTCTTAGTCACTCTAAAATGAATTTTTAAGAGGTTTTTGAAATTTTCATGTTTGAAACCCAAAACCACTTCTCTTCATGCTTGACTTCATAAGACAGAGTTTAGGGTTAGGGGTAGATACATGATTTGTATGGTTTGAATATGTCTAGACCTTGTTTATCAACTTGAATGCTTACTATATGACATAAGAAGACTATGTACTTTGGTTTTTCATTTTTATGATTTTTTTAATTTTTTGCCCATTTGAATCTTGGTCAAATCCTAGGTTTGACCAAGATTTAAACAAGTTTAAAACATGAAAATGAAAAGGTGAGCCTGGATCCTTCTTACTCACTCTAAAATGAAGCTTTTTGGGATGTTCTTGAAATTTCCATGTTTGAAACCCAAAACGACTTCTCTATACTATAGTTTGTACATACTCTCAGATAATCTGGACCGTACTTTGCACCTATGTTTAATGGATCATATGTGCCCAGAAATGGCTCATATTAGAATAGTAGACTCATATTAGTGTTCTTGACATTCTGTAAAATTATCAGATTTTTCGAAGTTTGTTTTTTTGGACAAAATTTTACCAATTTCTAGACAGAACAGAAAATGTCAGTCTTTTTATGCAAATCTGCACATAAATGGCTCAAATTAAAACAGTATACTCGTTTCAGTGTTTTTGATTTCCTATAAAAAATAGATTTTCCTGAGAAGTTCTAATTTTTGCCAGAATTTGAAAATTTTGGATTTCTTGTGTGCCCGAAACACCCAAAAGTCGCTCCAAATCTGAACACAGGATTATTTTGGTCAATACGAAAGTATAAACTGAAATACGACTATTTATTGAACCGTTTTCATGTTGTATTGTTGAAAATGGCATAGAAGGGGGTATTGAGAATTGAGAGTGGCATAAACACAACTTCAGTTTTTGGAATGGCATAAACACAACTTGTGAACTGAGGAGTGGCACAGAACCAATTAATCCTAGAACCAATTAACCCCACCAAAAATGGGTGATGCATGTCTCCTTCACCAAAACAGCAATACCTGTCTGAAACAAGTACATGAACACAAGTACACCACCATAATAATAATACTAGGTGACTCAACGACTCAACATTGACTCGACTCAGACACAACTACTACATTGACACAAGTACTAATATAATAAAGTAAGAGTACTAGTTTGTTTACATTTCCACAGGCCAATTTTACGAACAAAATTTCGAAAATTAACCTTCAGAAACTCGGAAGCCAGGTGACACAGCAGTCATCAAGGATTGCAGCTAGTGGTACACAGTGACCTGGTCAAGATCTACCTTGAGCCTGCTTGACGCTTCAGCTCGGAGTTGAGAGCCTTCTCCTGTGATAGCTCGGCCTCTAGTTTGTCCGTCCTAACCGTGAGGTTCAGGATCAGTCCGGCGAGTTTGTCCATGGTCTCCGCCTGGCCGAGGCTCCGCCGCTGGATCTCATTACTCGCAGTGAACGATTTCATGGCGATATCGTCGAGAATGCGAATCCGGATCTTCTCAGTGGCGAGCTCAGAATAAAGTCTCATGCACTCATCGGCGAGGGCGCTTCTGTCCGCCGTCTCGACGCAGAAATCGCCCATAACCATTTCTAAAATGGGCCCGATCTCGTAGCGGGGCTTCTATCAGATGGGGATGGAGCACAACATCAGAAGTGTACCCAGAGAAGTACCAAGAAAGAGAAAATGGGAATCCCAATTTGCACGAATGTCTATACCTCGCTGCTTTGAGAACTTGGCTCCGTGGAAGATGTTTCCGCAGGCAGGAGGGCTGCGGGAAAACTAAGGCCGCCCGACCTGAATATATGATTGAGAGAAGGTAAGAAAAGGAGGGGATGATAAGTTGTGAAAGACATAGAAAGATGCGCAAGAACGGAGGATCGCCTGAAGGTAGTAGTCGCGGGCTGCGATGCCCTTGAAGACTCTTGCGCAGAAGGCACCTCGACAGCAGCACAGGCACGCCATTGCTGGGATTCCCTCATCTTCGCCGCAGCCGCACAAGCCCTTCTGTGGCGAGACTTGCTCCCGGTCATGGTGGCGAAGTAGTATTCCAAGAGGTAAACAAAGTGGTGAACTGAGGAAGACGGCAAGAGCAAAGGTTAGTCCTTAAATTTGGCCTCCCCGTCTCCTCGGAACCTCGCGAGTAGTAATGCTTATCTGGTCAAAGAGCAAACTTCAAGGCAGAGACTTGGTGGGCCATTCATCTCCAACTATACTTCCTCCGATCCGAATGATACCAAATTTTTGAATGACAAATCACCCAAAACAGTATTCCAAGAGTATATGTAAGCTTTCATTTTGGAGTGACTAAGAGCATCCACAACGTGTAGCCAAAAGTGGTTCCATATTTGATTTTTGGCTTTTGGAACTAGTTCCATACATTGTAGAGGTAGTTCCAAAACCAGAACAACAGGGAACCGGAGCAAGTAGGTGCTCCGATGCAAAATTTCACTTTTGGCATTTGGAACTAGTTCCCTACATTGTGAGAGTAGTTCCATATTGGCTTTATGTGTTGTTTTAGCTTGATGGCGGGACCCACATTATAAATATTTGGAACCACTACATTGTGGAGCTATTGCTATATTTCACACCAAAGCCAAATTCACCATCATATCAGATTTGGCAATAGCAACATTGTGGATGCGCTAAGAAGGATGCAGGCTTACCTTTTCATTTTCATGTTATAAACTTGTTTAAATATTGGTTAAACCTATGATTTGACCAAGATCAAATGGGCATAAAAATTCAGAAAAAATCAAAAAAATGAAAATCAAAGCACATAGTATTATTATGTCATATAGTAAGCATTCAAGTTGATAAACAAGGTCTAAACAACAAACCAGACAAATCATGTATCTACCCCCTAACCCTAAACTCTGTCTTATGAAGTCAAGCATGAAGAGAAGTGGTTTTGGGTTTCAAACATGGAAATTTCAAAAAAACTCCCAAAAGCTTCTCATTTTAGAGTGACTAAGAAGGATTCATGCTCACCTTTTCATTTTCATGTTTTAAAGTTGTTCAAATCTTGGTCAAACTTAGGATTTGACCAAGATTCAAATGGGCATAAAAATTGGGAGGAAGGGTATGAATTACAATTCAAAAAAAACAAGGTAACTTAAATACTTGGATGACTCATATTAGTGTTCTTGACATTCTGTAAAATTATCAGATTTTTCGAAGAAGTTTGATTTTTTGGACAAAATTTTACCAATTTCTAGACAGAACAGAAAATGTCAGCCTTTTTATGCAAATCTGCACATAAATGGCTCTAATTAAAATAGTATACTTGTTTCAGTGCTTTTGATTTCCTATAAAAAAAATTAGATTTTTCTGAGAAGTTCTAATTTTTGCCAGAATTTGAAAATTTTGGATTTCTTGTGTGCCCGAAACACCCAGAAGTTGCTTCAAATCTGAACACAGGTTTATTTTGGTCAATACGAAAGTATAAACTGAAATACGACTATTTATTGAACCGTTTTCATGTTGTATTGTTGAAAATGGCATAGAAGGGGGTATTGAGAATTGAGAGTGGCATAAACACAACTTCAGTTTTTGGAATGGCATAAACACAACTTGTGAATTGAGGAGTGGCATAGAACCAATTAACCCTAGAACCAATTTTAACCCCACCAAAAATGGATGATGCATATCTCCTTCACCAAAACAGCAATACCTATCTGAAACAAGTACATGAACACAAGTACACCACCGTAATAATAATACTAGGTGACTCAACGACTCAACATTGACTCGACTCAGACACAACTTGATATAGTAAAGCACTCAAGTTGATAAACAAAGTCTAGACATATTCAAACCAGAAAAATCATGTATCTCTACCCCTAACCCTAAACTTTGTCTTAATTATGAAGTCAAGCACGAAGAGAAGTCGTTTTGGGTTTCAAACATGGACATTTCAAAAACCCTCCCAAAAGCTTCATTGTGGTGTGACGTACTAAGAAGGATACATGCTTACATTTTCAACAACCCCCCTAAAAGCTTCATTATAGAGTGACTAAGAAGGATCCAGTCTGGCGGGCTTACCTTTTATTTTATTGTTTTAAACTTGTTCAAATCTCGGTCAAACCTAGGATTTGACGAAGATTCAAAATGTGCATCAATATTCAAAAAAAAATTTAAAAACCAAATTAAAGCACATAGTGTTCTTATGTCATATAGTAAGCATTAAAGTTGATAAACAAGGTCTAGACACATATTCAAACAAGACAAATCATGTATCTATACCCCTAACCCCTAAACTCTATCTTATGAAGTCAACAACATGAAGAGAAGTGGTTTTGGGTTTCAAACATGGAAATTTCAAAAAACTCCCGAAAGCTTCTCATTTTAGTGACTAAGAAGGATTCATGCTTACCTTTTCATTTTCATGTTTTAAACTTGTTCAAATCTTGGTCAAACTTAGGATTTGACCAAGATTCAAATGGGCATAAAAATTGGGAGGAAGGGTATGAATTACAATTCAAAAAAACAAGGTAACTTAAATACTTGGATGCCCCAAAGATGTGTGGAAGCCCAAAACAATGGCAAAACATGTGCGCACGCTGCATCCAATTCAAGTAGAACACATAGTAGGCATCGCTAGTTTAACCTAAATTTGAAATCAAAGAGAAGGTGGTTAGAAAAAATCGAAATTGGCAAAGCAAAGCACGAAATCATAAATTTGTGATGCACTATAGCTATGAAAAGTATCAAACAATGCATACCAAAATGATTTTTTAGAGGAATACTAGTTCAACTTATTTTAATTTTATATTAGTAGCCCAAAATCAAACTAGTAGTTGGATATTTTTGAACTTGATCTGTAGTAGTGGGCAAAACCCTAGTTTAACCTATTTAATCATAGATTCGTAGGTCGATTTTTCTACTTTTTTATTATTACTATGCAGCACATGTGTGTTTGCCCGTCGAGTGAAACTCGGAGGAAGAGGGATCACTCGGAAGGAGAGAAGAAGGGAGAGAATTATGGTGTCTCTCCTTTTTCGGGTGATGATGTTGACTGTTGTGCAGGGTTTGTCAGTGAGCAGGAGCGAGCGAGCGAGCGAGTCGAGCGAGGCCGAGAATGAGAGAGATTTGTTTTTTTGTGAGAGGGACAACCGAAGGATCCAGAAGGACCCACATACTTCCGATACGCATCCTGATGCGTCTTCTCTTGACAAAGAAAATGGCTGGGAGTTTGCGTACCTATTGCACGTGACTTGTGCTCACTGAAGTGTGGGACCTCACGCATGGGCACCACACGTAACTGACAGACCTGTTGATGTAAAAACTCAGTTGATTATTATACTACTACATTTATACAAAGTTTCCTATGGATTCAAGGGTACGAAAGCCAAGTTAAATCATTTACATGACATTATTTTTTCCATGAAGCCAAGTTAACTCATTTATCAATTGGTACATTTTCGAGTGACTAAGAAGGATCCAGGCTTACTTTTTCATTTTCATGTTTTAAGCATGTTTAAATCTTGGTCAAACCTATGACTTGACCAAGATTCAAATGGGCATAAAAATTCAAAAAAAAATAAAAAATAAAAAGAAAAAACAAAAGCACGCCGTCTTCCTATGTCATATAGTAAGCATTCAAGGTGATAAACAAGGTCTGACATATTCAAACCACAAAAATCATGTATATACCCCTAACCCTAAACAAGGATCCAGGCTTACCCTTTTCATTTTCATGTTTTAGACTTGTTCAAATCTTGGTCAAACTTAGGATTTGACGAAGATTCAAATGGGCGTAAAAATACTTAGAAAAATCATGTACGTATCTACCCCAAACCCTAAACTCTATCTTACGTAGCCAAGCATGAAGAGAAGTGGTTTTGGGTTTCAAACATGGAAATTTCAAAAACCTCCCAAAAGCTTCATTTTAGAGTGACTAAGAAGGATCCATGCTTACCTTTTATTTTCATGTTTTAAACATGTTCAAATCTTGGTCAAACCGTACGTACCTAGGATTTGACCAAGATTCAAATGGGCATAAAAATTCAAAAAAAAAATTGAAAAACCAAAGCACATAGCCTAGCTTCTTATATATGCCATATAGTAAGCACTCAAGTTGATAAACAAAGTCTAGACATAATCAAACCAGAAAAATCATGTATCTACCCCTAACCCTAAACTTTGTCTTAATTATGAAGTCATGCACGAAGAGAAGTCGTTTTGGGTTTCAAACATGGACATTTCAAAAACCCTCCCAAAAGCTTCATTGTGGTGTGACGTACTAAGAAGGATACATGCTTACATTTTCAACAACCCCCCTAAAAGCTTCATTATAGAGTGACTAAGAAGGATCCAGTCTGGCGGGCTTACCTTTTATTTTATTGTTTTAAACTTGTTCAAATCTCGGTCAAACCTAGGATTTGACGAAGATTCAAAATGTGCATCAATATTCAAAAAAAAAAATTAAAGCACATAGTATTCTTATGTCATATAGTAAGCATTAAAGTTGATAAACAAGGTCTAGACACATATTCAAACAAGACAAATCATGTATCTATACCCCTAACCCCTAAACTCTATCTTATGAAGTCAACAACATGAAGAGAAGTGGTTTTGGGTTTCAAACATGGAAATTTCAAAAAACTCCCAAAAGCTTCTCATTTTAGTGACTAAGATGGATTCAGGCTTACCTTTTCATTTTCATGTTTTAAACTTGTTCAAATCTTGGTCAAACTTAGGATTTGACCAAGATTCAAATGGGCATAAAAATTGGGAGGAAGGGTATGAATTACAATTCAAAAAAACAAGGTAACTTAAATACTTGGATGCCCCAAAGATGTGTGTAAGCCCAAAACAATGGCAAAACATGTGCGCACGCTGCATCCAATTCAAGTAGAACACATAGTAGGCATCGCTAGTTTGACCTAAATTTGAAATCAAAGAGAAGGTGGTTAGAAAAAATCGAAATTGGCAAAGCAAAGCATGAAATCATAAATTTGTGATGCACTATAGCTATGAAAAGTATCAAACAATGCATACCAAAATGATTTTTTAGAGGAATACTAGTTCAACTTATTTTAATTTTATATTAGTAGCCCAAAATTGAACTAGTAGTTGGATATTTTTGAACTTGATCTGTAGTAGTGGGCAAAACCCTAGTTTAACCTATTTAATCATAGATTCGTAGGTCGATTTTTCTACTTTTTTATTATTACTATGCAGCACATGTGTGTTTGCCCGTCGAGTGAAACTCGGAGGAAGAGGGATCACTCGGAAGGAGAGAAGAAGGGAGAGAATTATGGTGTCTCCCCTTTTTCGGGTGATGATGTTGACTGTTGTGCAGGGTTTGTCAGTGAGCAGGAGCGAGCGAGCGAGCGAGTCGAGCGAGGCCGAGAATGAGAGAGATTTGTTTTTTTTTGTGAGAGGGACAACCGAAGGATCCAGAAGGACCCACATACTTCCGATACACATCCTGATGCATCTTCTCTTGACAAAGAAAATGGCTGGGAGTTTGCGTACCTATTGCACGTGACTTGTGCTCACTGAAGTGTGGGACCTCACGCATGGGCACCACACGTAAGTGACAGACCTGTTGATGTAAAAACTCAGTTGATTATTATACTACTACATTTATACAAAGTTTCCTATGGATTCAAGGGTACGAAAGCCAAGTTAAATCATTTACATGACATTATTTTTTCCATGAAGCCAAGTTAACTCATTTATCAATTGGTACATTTTGGAGTGACTAAGAAGGATCCAGGCTTACTTTTTCATTTTCATGTTTTAAGCATGTTTAAATCTTGGTCAAACCTATGACTTGACCAAGATTCAAATGGGCATAAAAATTCAAAAAAAATCAAAAAAAAAAGAAAAAACAAAAGCACGCCGTCTTCCTATGTCATATAGTAAGCATTCAAGGTGATAAACAAGGTCTGACATATTCAAACCACAAAAATCATGTATCTACCCCCTAACCCTAAACAAAGATCCAGGCTTACCCTTTTCATTTTCATGTTTTAAACTTGTTCAAATCTTGGTCAAACTTAGGATTTGACGAAGAATCAAATGGGCGTAAAAATACTTAGAAAAATCATGTACGTATCTACCCCAAACCCTAAACTCTATCTTACGAAGCCAAGCATGAAGAGAAGTGGTTTTGGGTTTCAAACATGGAAATTTCAAAAACCTCCCAAAAGCTTCATTTTAGAGTGACTAAGAAGGATCCATGCTTACCTTTTATTTTCATGTTTTAAACATGTTCAAATCTTGGTCAAACCGTACGTACCTAGGATTTGACCAAGATTCAAATGGGCATAAAAATTCAAAAAAAAAATTGAAAAACCAAAGCACATAGCCTAGCTTCTTATATATGCCATATAGTAAGCACTCAAGTTGATAAACAAAGTCTAGACATAATCAAACCAGAAAAATCATGTATCTACCCCTAACCCAAAACTTTGTCTTAATTATGAAGTCAAGCACGAAGAGAAGTCGTTTTGGGTTTCAAACATGGACATTTCAAAAACCCTCCCAAAAGCTTCATTTTGGTGTGACGTACTAAGAAGGATACATGCTTACATTTTCAACAACCCCCCTAAAAGCTTCATTATAGAGTGACTAAGAAGGATCCAATCTGGCGGACTTACCTTTTATTTTCTTGTTTTAAACTTGTTCAAATATCGATCAAACCTAGGATTTGACCAAGATTCAAAATGTGCATCAAAATTCAAAAAAAATTATAAAAATTAAAAACCAAATTAAAGCACATAGTGTTCTTATGTCATATAGTAAGCATTAAAGTTGATAAACAAGGTCTAGACACATATTCAAACAAGACAAATCATGTATCTATACCGCTAACCCCTATACTCTATCTTATGAAGTCAACAACATGAAGAGAAGTGGTTTTGAGTTTCAAACATGGAAATTTCAAAAACCTCCCAAAAGCTTCATTTTAGAGTGACTAATATATATAAGAAGGATCCATGCCTTCTTACCACCTTTTCATGTTCATATTTTAAACTTGTTTAAATCCGTGACAAATTAAACCAAGGATTTGACCAAAAGATTCAAATGGGCATAAAATTTTAAAAAAAAATCAGAAAAATGAAAAACAAAAGCATATAGTCTTCTTATGTCATATATATAGTAAGCATTCAAGTTGATAAACAAGGTTTGGACATGCATATTCAAACCTAGGCAAATCATGTATCTATCCCCTAGCCCCTAAACTATATCTTATGAAGTCAAGCATGAAGAGAAGTGGTTTTGGGTTTCAAACATGAAAATTTCAAGAACATCCCAAAAACTTCATTTTAGAGTGACTAAGAAGGATACAGGCTTCCCCTTTTCATTTTCATGTTTTATACTTGTTTAAATCTTGATCAAACCTAGGATTTGACAAAGATTCAAATGTGCATCAAAATAAAAAAATCAGAAAAATTAAAAACCAAAGCACATAGTTTTCTTATGTCATATAGTTAGCATTAAAATTGATATAAACAAGGTCTAGATATATTCAAACAAGAAAAATCATGTATCTACCAATAACCCTAAACTCTGTCTTATGTAGTCAAGCATGAAGAGAAGTGGTTTTGGGTTTCAAACTTGGAAATTTCAAGAACTGCCCAAAAGCTTCATTTTAGAGTGACTAAAGGATCCAGGTCGGGCTTACCTTTTATTTTCATGTTATAAAATTGTTCAAATCTTGGTCAAACCGTACCTAGGATTTGATCAAGATTCAAATGGGCATAAAATTTCAAAAAAAAAAATGAAAAACCAAAGCATATAGCCTTCTTATGTCATATAGTAAGCACTCAAGTTGATAAACAAGGTCTAGACATATTCAACCAGAAAAATCATGTTTCTACCCCTAGCCCTAAACTTTGTCTTATGAAGTCAAGCACGAAGAGAAGTCGTTTTGGATTTCAAACATGGAAATTTCAAAAACCTTCCCAAAAGCTTCATTTTGGAGTGACTAAGAAGGATACAGGCTTACCTTTTCATTTTCATGTTTTAAACTTGTTTAAATATTGGTTAAGCCTAGGATTTGATCAAGATCAAATGGGCATAAAAATTCAGAAAAAATCAAAAAAAAAAAAAACCAAAGCACATAGTATTATTATGTCATATATATAGTAAACATTCAAGTTGATAAACAAGGTCTAAACAACAAACTAAACAAATGATGTATCTAACCCCTAACCCTAAACTCTGTCTTTTGAAGTCAAGCATGAAGAGAAGTGGTTTTGGGTTTCAAACATGGAAATTTCAAAAAACTCCCAAAAGCTTCTCATTTTAGAGTGACTAAGAAGGATTCAGGCTTACCTTTTCATTTTCATGTTTTAAACTTGTTCAAATCTTGGTCAAACTTAGGATTTGACCAAGATTCAAATGGGCATAAAAATTGGGAGGAAGGTATGAATTACAATTCAAAAAAAACAAGGTAACTTAAATACTTGGATGCCCCAAAGATGTGTGGAAGCCCAAAACAATGGCAAAACATGTGCGCACGCTGCATCCAATTCAAGTAGAACACATAGTAGGCATCGATAGTTTGACCTAAATTTGAAATCAAAGAGAAGGTGGTTAGAAAAAATCGAAATTGGCAAAGCAAAGCATGAAATCATAAATTTATGATGCATTATAGATATGAAAAGTATCAAACAATGCATACCAAAATGATTTTTTAGAGGAATACTAGTTCAACTTATTTTAATTTTATATTAGTAGCCCAAAATCGAACTAGTAGTTGGATATTTTTGAACTTGATCTGTAGTAGTGGGCAAAATCCTAGTTTAAGGGAAATGCACTTTGGCTTATAGGAGCATTTGATCCCATTGTGTGAATCCATATTTTGAAGTGTCAAAAAATTTTAAACTAAATTTTTACATGTACATATAGACACTTTGTGTTGGTACACAAATTTTCAAAAAAAGAAAACAATTTATGTGGCTCCTGTAAAAAAGACAAATTTTGATGCTGTAACACGACTACGTACAACGTATTTTTTTGTCTTTTTTGTACACACCACATAAAATGTTGTTTTTCCACGAAAACTTGTGCACGAACATAGAATGTCACGATGCGCACCAAAAAATTTATGTCAATTTTTTTAACATTTTTAAAATTAATTTTTAATTATTTTGTATAATAAGAGCATTTGCTTCTATGAGCCAAAACGCCACCTCCCTAGTTTAACCTATTTAATCATAGATTCGTAGGTCGATTTTTCTACTTTTTTATTATTACTATGCAGCACATGTGTGTTTGCCCGTCGAGTGAAACTCGAAGGAAGAGGGATCACTCGGAAGGAGAGAAGAAGGGAGAGAATTATGGTGTCTCTCCTTTTTCGGGTGATGATGTTGACTGTTGTGCAGGGTTTGTCAGTGAGCAGGAGCGAGCGAGCGAGCGAGTCGAGCGAGGCCGAGAATGAGAGAGATTTGTTTTTTTGTGAGAGGGACAACCGAAGGATCCAGAAGGACCCACATACTTCCGATACGCATCCTGATGCGTCTTCTCTTGACAAAGAAAATGGCTGGGAGTTTGCGTACCTATTGCACGTGACTTGTGCTCACTGAAGTGTGGGACCTCACGCATGGGCACCACACGTAACTGACAGACCTGTTGATGTAAAAACTCAGTTGATTATTATACTACTACATTTATACAAAGTTTCCTATGGATTCAAGGGTACGAAAGCCAAGTTAAATCATTTACATGACATTATTTTTTCCATGAAGCCAAGTTAACTCATTTATCAATTGGTACATTTTCGAGTGACTAAGAAGGATCCAGGCTTACTTTTTCATTTTCATGTTTTAAGCATGTTTAAATCTTGGTCAAACCTATGACTTGACCAAGATTCAAATGGGCATAAAAATTCAAAAAAAAATCAAAAAAAAAAGAAAAAACAAAAGCACGCCGTCTTCCTATGTCATATAGTAAGCATTCAAGGTGATAAACAAGGTCTGACATATTCAAACCACAAAAATCATGTATATACCCCTAACCCTAAACAAGGATCCAGGCTTACCCTTTTCATTTTCATGTTTTAAACTTGTTCAAATCTTGGTCAAACTTAGGATTTGACGAAGATTCAAATGGGCGTAAAAATACTTAGAAAAATCATGTACGTATCTACCCCAAATCCTAAACTCTATCTTACGTAGCCAAGCATGAAGAGAAGTGGTTTTAGGTTTCAAACATGGAAATTTCAAAAACCTCCCAAAAGCTTCATTTTAGAGTGACTAAGAAGGATCCATGCTTACCTTTTATTTTCATGTTTTAAACATGTTCAAATCTTGGTCAAACCGTACGTACCTAGGATTTGACCAAGATTCAAATGGGCATAAAAATTCAAAAAAAAAAATTGAAAAACCAAAGCACATAGCCTAGCTTCTTATATATGCCATATAGTAAGCACTCAAGTTGATAAACAAAGTCTAGACATAATCAAACCAGAAAATCATGTATCTACCCCTAACCCTAAACTTTGTCTTAATTATGAAGTCAAGCACGAAGAGAAGTCGTTTTGTGTTTCAAACATGGACATTTCAAAAACCCTCCCAAAAGCTTCATTGTGGTGTGACGTACTAAGAAGGATACATGCTTACATTTTCAACAACCCCCCTAAAAGCTTCATTATAGAGTGACTAAGAAGGATCCAGTCTGGCGGGCTTACCTTTTATTTTCTTGTTTTAAACTTGTTCAAATCTCGGTCAAACCTAGGATTTGACCAAGATTCAAAATGTGCATCAAAATTCAAAAAAAATTATAAAAATTAAAAACCAAATTAAAGCACATAGTGTTCTTATGTCATATAGTAAGCATTAAAGTTGATAAACAAGGTCTAGACACATATTCAAACAAGACAAATCATGTATCTATACCCCTAACCCCTAAACTCTATCTTATGAAGTCAACAACATGAAGAGAAGTGGTTTTGGGTTTCAAACATGGAAATTTCAAAAACCTCCCAAAAGCTTCATTTTAGAGTGACTAATATATATAAGAAGGATCCATGCCTGCTTACCACCTTTTCATTTTCATATTTTAAACTTGTTTAAATCTGTGTCAAATTAAACCAAGGATTTGACCAAAAGATTCAAATGGGCATAAAATTTAAAAAAAATCAGAAAAATGAAAAACAAAAGCATATAGTCTTCTTATGTCATATAGTAAGCATTCAAGTTGATAAACAAGGTTTGGACATGCATATTCAAACCTAGGCAAATCATGTATCTATCCCCTCGCCCCTAAACTATATCTTATGAAATCAAGCATGAAGAGAAGTGGTTTTGGGTTTCAAACATGAAAATTTCAAGAACATCCCAAAAACTTCATTTTAGAGTGACTAAGAAGGATACAGGCTTCCCCTTTTCATTTTCATGTTTTATACTTGTTTAAATCTTGGTCAAATCTAGGATTTGACAAAGATTCAAATGTGCATCAAAATAAAAAAATCAGGAAAATTAAAAACCAAAGCACATAGTTTTCTTATGTCATATAGTTAGCATTAAAGTTGATATAAACAAGGTCTAGATATATTCAAACAAGAAAAATCATGTATCTACCCCTAACTCTAAACTATGTCTTATGTAGTCAAGCATGAAGAGAAGTGGTTTTGGGTTTCAAACTTGGAAATTTCAAGAACCCCCCAAAAGCTTCATTTTAGAGTGACTAAAGGATCCAGGTCGGGCTTACCTTTTATTTTCATGTTTTAAAATTGTTCAAATCTTGGTCAAACCGTACCTAGGATTTGATCTAGATTCAAATGGGCATAAAATTTCAAAAAAAAATGAAAAACCAAAGCATATAGCCTTCTTATGTCATATAGTAAGCACTCAAGTTGATAAACAAGGTCTAGACATATTCAAACCAGAAAAATCATGTTTCTACCCCTAGCCCTAAACTTTGTCTTATGAAGTCAAGCACGAAGAGAAGTCGTTTTGGATTTCAAACATGGAAATTTCAAAAACCTTCCCAAAAGCTTCATTTTGGAGTGACTAAGAAGGATACAGGCTTACCTTTTCATTTTCATGTTTTAAACTTGTTTAAATATTGGTTAAGCCTAGGATTTGACCAAGATCAAATGGGCATAAAAATTCAGAAAAAATCAAAAAAAATGAAAACCAAAGCACATAGTATTATTATGTCATATATATAGTAAGCATTCAAGTTGATAAACAAGGTCTAAACAACAAACTAGACAAATCATGTATCTACCCCCTAACCCTAAACTCTGTCTTATGAAGTCAAGCATGAAGAGAAGTGGTTTTGGGTTTCAAACATGGAAATTTCAAAAAACTCCCAAAAGCTTCTCATTTTAGAGTGACTAAGAAGGATTCAGGCTTACCTTTTCATTTTCATGTTTTAAACTTGTTCAAATCTTGGTCAAAATTAGGATTTGACCAAGATTCAAATGGGCATAAAAATTGGGAGGAAGGGTATGAATTACAATTCAAAAAAAACAAGGTCACTTAAATACTTGGATGCCCCAAAGATGTGTGGAAGCCCATAACAATGGCAAAACATGTGCGCACGATGCATCCAATTCAAGTAGAACACATAGTAGGCATCGATAGTTTGACCTAAATTTGAAATTAAAGAGAAGGTGGTTAGAAAAAATCGAAATTGGCAAAGCAAAGCATGAAATCATAAATTTGTGATGCACTATAGATATGAAAAGTATCAAACAATGCATACCAAAATGATTTTTTAGAGGAATACTAGTTCAACTTATTTTAATTTTATATTAGTAGCCCAAAATCGAACTAGTAGTTGGATATTTTTGAACTTGATCTGTAGTAGTGGGCAAAACCCTAGTTTAAGGGAAATGCACTTTGGCTCATAGGAGCATTTGCTCCCATTGTGTGAATCCATATTTTGAAGTGTCAAAAAAATTTAAACTAAATTTTTACATGTACATATAGACACTTTGTGTTGGTACACAAGTTTTCAAAAAAAGAAAACAATTTATGTGGCTCCTGTAAAAAAGACAAATTTTGATGCTATAACACGACTACGTACAGCGTATTTTTTTTGTCTTTTTTGTACACACCACATAAAATGTTGTTTTTCCACGAAAACTTGTGCACAAACATAGAATGTCACGATGCGCACCAAAAAATTTATGTCAATTTTTTTAACATTTTTAAAATTAATTTTTAATTATTTTGTATAATAGGAGCATTTGCTTCTATGAGCCAAAACGCCACCTCCCTAGTTTAACCTATTTAATCATAGATTCGTAGGTCGATTTTTCTACTTTTTTATTATTACTATGCAGCACATGTGTGTTTGCCCGTCGAGTGAAACTCGGAGGAAGAGGGATCACTCGGAAGGAGAGAAGAAGGGAGAGAATTATGGTGTCTCCCCTTTTTCGGGTGATGATGTTGACTGTTGTGCAGGGTTTGTCAGTGAGCAGGAGCGAGCGAGCGAGCGAGCGAGTCGAGCGAGGCCGAGAATGAGAGAGATTTGTTTTTTTTTGTGAGAGGGACAACCGAAGGATCCAGAAGGACCCACATACTTCCGATACGCATCCTGATGCGTCTTCTCTTGACAAAGAAAATGGCTGGGAATTTCCGTACCTATTGCACGTGACTTGTGCTCACTGAAGTGTGGGACCTCACGCATGGGCACCACACGTAAGTGACAGACCTGTTGATGTAAAAACTCGGTTGATTATTATACTACTACATTTATACAAAGTTTCCTATGGATTCAATGGTACGAAAGCCAAGCTAAATCATTTACATGACATTATTTTTTCCATGAAGCCAAGTTAACTCATTTATCAATTGGTACATTTTGGAGTGACTAAGAAGGATCCAGGCTTACTTTTTCATTTTCATGTTTTAAACATGTTTAAATCTTGGTCAAACCTATGACTTGACCAAGATTCAAATGGGCATAAAAAATCAAAAAAAAAATCAAAAAAAAAAGAAAAAACAAAAGCACGCCATCTTCCTATGTCATATAGTAAGCATTCAAGGTGATAAACAAGGTCTGACATATTCAAACCACAAAAATCATGTATCTACCCCCTAACCCTAAACAAGGATCCAGGCTTACCCTTTTCATTTTCATGTTTTAAACTTGTTCAAATCTTGGTCAAACTTAGGATTTGACGAAGATTCAAATGGGCGTAAAAATACTTAGAAAAATCATGTACGTATCTACCCCAAACCCTAAACTCTATCTTACGTAGCTAAGCATGAAGAGAAGTGGTTTTGGGTTTCAAACATGAAAATTTCAAAAACCTCCCAAAAGCTTCATTTTAGAGTGACTAAGAAGGATCCATGCTTACCTTTTATTTTCATGTTTTAAACATGTTCAAATCTTGGTCAAACCGTACGTACCTAGGATTTGACCAAGATTCAAATGGGCATAAAAATTCAAAAAAAAATTGAAAAACCAAAGCACATAGCCTAGCTTCTTATATATGCCATATAGTAAGCACTCAAGTTGATAAACAAAGTCTAGACATAATCAAACCAGAAAAATCATGTATCTACCCCTAACCCTAAACTTTGTCTTAATTATGAAGTCAAGCACGAAGAGAAGTCGTTTTGGGTTTCAAACATGGACATTTCAAAAACCCTCCCAAAAGCTTCATTGTGGTGTGACGTACTAAGAAGGATACATGCTTACATTTTCAACAACCCCCCTAAAAGCTTCATTATAGAGTGACTAAGAAGGATCCAGTCTGGCGGGCTTACCTTTTATTTTCTTGTTTTAAACTTGTTCAAATCTCGGTCAAACCTAGGATTTGACCAAGATTCAAAATGTGCATCAAATTTCAAAAAAAATTATAAAAATTAAAAACCAAATTAAAGCACATAGTGTTCTTATGTCATATAGTAAGCATTAAAGTTGATAAACAAGGTCTAGACACATATTCAAACAAGACAAATCATGTATCTATACCCCTAACCCCTAAACTCTATCTTATGAAGTCAACAACATGAAGAGAAGTGGTTTTGGGTTTCAAACATGGAAATTTCAAAAACCTCCCAAAAGCTTCATTTTAGAGTGACTAATATATATAAGAAGGATCCATGCCTGCTTACCACCTTTTCATTTTCATATTTTAAACTTGTTTAAATCCGTGTCAAATTAAACCAAGGATTTGACCAAAAGATTCAAATGGGCATAAAATTTAAAAAAAAATCAGAAAAATGAAAAACAAAAGCATATAGTCTTCTTATGTCATATAGTAAGCATTCAAGTTGATAAACAAGGTTTGGACATGCATATTCAAACCTAGGCAAATCATGTATCTATCCCCTAGCCCCTAAACTATATCTTATGAAGTCAAGCATGAAGAGAAGTGGTTTTGGGTTTCAAACATGAAAATTTCAAGAACATCCCAAAAACTTCATTTTAGAGTGACTAAGAAGGATACATGGTTCCCCTTTTCATTTTCATGTTTTATACTTGTTTAAATCTTGGTCAAACCTAGGATTTGACAAAGATTCAAATGTGCATCAAAATAAAAAAATCAGGAAAATTAAAAACCAAAGCACATAGTTTTCTTATGTCATATAGTTAGCATTAAAGTTGATAAAAAAGGTCTAGATATATTCAAACAAGAAAAATCATGTATCTACCCCTAACCCTAAACTCTGTCTTATGTAGTCAAGCATGACGAGAAGTGGTTTTGGGTTTCAAACTTGGAAATTTCAAGAACCCCCCAAAAGCTTCATTTTAGAGTGACTAAGAAGGATCCATGCTTACCTTTTCATTTTCATGTTTTAAACTTGTTTACATCTTGGTCATAGCTAGTGTATTTGACCAAGATTCAAATGGGCATAAAATTAAAAAAACAAAAAAATGAAAACCAAAGTACATAGTCTTCTTATGTCATATAGTAAGCATTCAAGCTGATAAACAAGGTCTAGACATATTCAAACCAAACAAATCATGTATCTACCCCCTAACCCCTAAACTTTATCTTATGAAGGCAAGCATGAAGAGAAGTGGTTCTTGGTTTCAAACATGGAAATATCAAAAACCTCCCAAAAGCTTCATTTTAGAGTGACTAAGAAGTATCCATGCTTACCTTTTCATTTTCATATTTTAAACTTGTTTAAATCATTGTCAAACCTAGGATTTGACCAAGATACAAATATGGGCACAAAACCTTCTTAGCCAAAATCAACTACGAGCAAGATTTTCTGTATTGTAGATGCCCCAATTGACTCTCATCCCCAATGTAGTCTTTTTTCATGTCAGTATAGACTTCTTTACTGGATGTATACTATCGTACATGGCATGCATTTGCCTAATGAGCAGCATTGTTTAGCCGTTCTAGCTAACCCGATCAATCTGTCAAGCTTCATGCACGAGATGCCATGTTTATGGCCCTTTTGTTGTGGCTTTTTTTGGCTTTTGGCTTTGGCAAAAGCCAAAAAAAGCACCTAAATAGGTGCTTTTTGGGCTTTTGGATTTTGGAAGCCAAGAACAAAGATTCTATTCTTTTGGCTTCCAAAATCCAAAAGCCCAAAAAGCACCTATTTAGGTGCTTTTTTTGGATTTTGCCAAAGCCAAAAAGCCAAAATAAGCCACAACAAAAGGGCCCTTAATTTACTCCCTCGCTCCGATCCATATTTCTTGGTGCTAAAAAGAATGTGAATCGGAGGGAGTACTTTTCTTAGATAGTACTATATCAGTTCAAAAAAAAGTACAGTACTACTACATCACAAATGCATCAAAAGAGTACTATTGTACATCACAAGACCACGACAGTTGTATAGTAGAGTTTAATGCTGAACTTTAAACAGGACCAGGAGCATCAGGGCCAGCAGCAGGGGCGTTGACCGGCAACAAACCAGGCAAAAGACGTAAGGAAGAGGCCATATGCTGCGTGCTTGGCCTTGATTGCAGGGTGGTGATTCTTCGCCGCTCGCCATGTATTCACGCCGTACCAGTTCCGCGTCGCCCGCGAGCGGATCGAAGCGATCCCGCGCGCCGGACACGCTCGAGGAGGCGTGGCGGCTCCAGTGCAAGCAGTCCGCCGCCGGGAGTCGGCGCGCGGCGTGCAGGTACAAAGTCTCCCTGTACATGCCGTCGTCGCTCCGCGAGTTCGCCCCGGGCGGGCTCTGGTACAAGGCGGATCCGCCGCTCAAACCGATGAGCGGCCCCGTCTTCAACAAATGGCGCGCCGACCGGGAGAGGAACCGCCGGTCGAAGGCGGCGTGGGAGGCGAGCACCAGCGGCGGATTCGCGCCGCCAGCCGGTGAGGAGGTGGAGGAGGCGGAGGAAGGGGAAGACCCCCTCTTCTTGAAGGCGCTGGCCGCGTCCCTCAAGGACGATGCCGACAAGAAGAGGGCTGAGGAAGAAGACAAGGCGGCGGCCATCGCCGCCGTGAAGGAGAAGGAGACGCGGGATGCGGAGGAGAACGCGACCATCATCTTCCTCGACGACTAGATAGGTTAGAAGTCGTGATAAGGATCGCGCAATTCTGTATGTATGATCCGTATGTATGATCAACTATGAATTATGAACAATGAACTATCAAACCAAACCACATAGTTTTTTTATGTCATATAGTAAGAATTCAAGTTGATAAAACAAGGTCTAGACATATTCAAACTAGACAAATCACGTATATCTACCCCTAACCCTAAACTCTGTCTTATGAAGTAAAGCATGAAGAGAAGTGGTTTTGGGTTTCAAACATGGAAATTTCAAAAACCTTCCCAAAAGCTTCATTTTGGAGTGACTAAGAAGGATGCAGGCTTACATTTTCATTTTCATGTCTGAAACTTGTTTAAATCTTGCTTAAACCTAGGATTTGACCAAGATCAAATGGGCAAAAAAAATCAGAAAAAATCAAAAAATGAAAACTAAAGCACATCATTCAAGTTGATAAACAAGGTCTAAACATATTCAGACCAGACAAATCATGTATCTACCCACTAACCCTAAATTCTATCTTATGAAGTCGATCAAGCATGAAGAGAAGTGGTTTTGGGTTTCAAACATGGAAATTTCAAAAACCTCCCAAAAGCTTCATTTTAGAGTTACTAAGAAGGATCCATGCTTACCTTTTATTTTCATGTTTTAAACATGTTCAAATCTTGGTCAAATCGTACCTAGGATTTGACCAAGATTCAAATGGGTATAAAAATTCAAAAAATCTGAAAAACCAAAGCACATAGCCTTCTTATGTCATATATAGTAAGCACTCAAGTTGGTAAACAAGGTCTAGAGATATTCAAACCAGAAAAATCTTGTATCTACCCCTAACCCTAAACTTTGTCTTATGAAGTCAAGCACGAAAAGAAGTCGTTTTGGGTTTCAAACATGGAAATTTCAAAAACCTTCCCAAAAGCCTCATTTTGGAGTGACTAAGAAGGATGCAGGCTTACCTTTTCATTTTCATGTTTTAAACTTGTTTAAACATTGGTTAAACCTAGGATTTGACCAAGATCAAATGGGCATAAAAATTCAGAAAAAATCAAAAAATGAAAACCAAAGCACATAGTATTCTTATGTCATATATTAAGCATTCAAGTTGATAAACAAGGTCAAGACATATTCAAACCAGACAAATCATGTATCTACCCTAACCCTAAACTCTGTCTTATGAAGTCAAGCATGAAGAGACGTGGTTTTGGGTTTCAAACATGGAAATTTCAAGAACCCCCCAAAAGCTTCATTTTAGAGTGACTAAGAAGGATCCAGGTCGAGCTTACCTTTTATTTTTATGTTTTAAACTTGTTCAAATCTTGGTCAAATCTAGGATTTGACCAAGATTCAAATGGGTATAAAAATATGAAAAACCAAAGCACATAACCTTCTTATGTCATATAATAAGCACTCAAGTTGATAAACAAGGTCTAGACATATTCAAACCAGAAAAATCATGTATCTACCCCTAACCCTAAACTTTGTCTTATGAAGTCAAGCACGAAGAGAAGTCGTTTTTGGGTTTCAAACATCGAAATTTCAAAAACCTTCCCAAAAACTTCATTTTGGAGTGACTAAGAAGGATGCAGGCTTACCTTTTCATTTTCATATTTTAAACATGTTTAAATCTTGGTCAAACCTATGATTTGACCAAGATTCAAATGGGCATAAAAATACTTAGAAAAATCATGTACGTATCTACCCCTAACCCTAAACTCTATCTTACGAAGTCAAGCATGAAGAGAAGTGGTTTTGGGTTTCAAACATGGAAATTTCAAAAACCTCCCAAAAGCTTCATTTCAGAGTGACTAAGAAGGATCCAGACGGCCAGGCTTACATTTTATTTTCATATTTTAAACTTGTTCAAATCTTGGTCAAACCGTACCTAGGATTTGACCAAGATTCAAATGGGCATAAAATTTCAAAAAAAAAAAGAAAACCAAAGCACATAGCCTTGTTATGTCATATAGTAAGCACTCAAGTTGATAAACAAGGTCTAGTCATATTCAAACCAGAAAAATCATGTATCTACCCCTAAGCCTGAACTTTGTCTTATGAAGTCAATCACGAAGAGAAGTCGTTTTGGGTTTCAAACATGGAAATTTCAAATACCTTCCCAAAAGCTTCATTTTGGAGTGACTAAGAAGGATGCAGGCTTACCTTTTCATTTTCATGTTTTAAACATGTTTAAATAAGGATGCGTGGTTCTGAAACCTCATACACATTGTTGCAAAAGTAATTACATCACCTAAACAATACTACCAGTTCATAATTCTAAACTTATGTACAATCTTGGAAACATATAACGCCAGCCTAGTTCACCAATTATCATCATCCCTCTTAATGCGCTTGCCGGTGTCGCTTGTACCTGCCTCCCATGGGTTGGCAGTCCAAGTTCTGCACTCGTTCGCACTTCGTGTGTCGGGAATCCTTGTTGGAGCTTCCCAACCAGATACAGGCCCTGCCCTTGCTAGCTCACCACATCCAGCCGTTGCCCTAGCTTGCTCACCATGTGAACCGCCATCCCACGGAGACCCCGAAGTAGGCTCGCACGGGTCCTTTATCCATGGTGGCATATTCTTCGGATCAAATGGTATGTTGTGCCTAAAGCAATAAGATACAAATTCCCAGTAGGTTGTCCCGACACACTGCTTCTTCTCGTCGCGCCAGGCAGGGGGAAGAGCGGCCAACCTAGCCGCTTCCTTGCAATCCGGGCAAACCACTTCCCTTGGAATTGGTTGTGCTTGACGCTGCCCATCATTGATTTTTTTGAGTCGCCTGTACAACGCAAAACTGACATACCCATCAATCGCAGCATACCTCAAGTTTACTTCAGGCAATGGCATGCACTCCCATTGATCGTGGATGCTAGTAGGGAACTTGGTCTTCATGTCTTTGTAAGATGGGTCAATGATGGCGGCTGCCAAATCACCCATGCCAGTCCTATTGCCAGGACCATTGAAATTGATCATATCCTGAATGTCAATCCAATTATGTTTAGGAATTTTAATGCCACCTCTAGCAAACCTGCTAGAGTCACCCCGATGTCATCAGCTTGTGAAACAAATTCCTTTATGTTGAAGGAATTCTTGCAAAGGCTGGATTATCAGGACTCCTGCATGTTAACACAAATCAATCTTGTAAGATCGTATATGCTGAAATAGTACACATATTTTTCTTCCAGTAAACTGTATACTTGTTGCAGTGAAACAATGATTTTGCATCAGTGATACACATCAAAATAACATGAATTATTGTTGCAACTATATGATCTAATTATTTAAGTGTCAAGTTAAGATTTAGTTACTATATGTTAATATCTTGACATCCATGCCGATTATCGGTGAGTATGAGTACATGAAATTTGTGCAAATTTTGAGTACCAAAATCATGAAACTAGATATCGTGGTCAATCCAAAAAAAATTATACAAGTATGTTGGATATTACGCCTGCACCACATTTTTCATACAAGTTAGTTTGTTCGTGTTTTCATACAAGTTAGAACCTAGTCTATTCGAAATAAAAAAGCAGATCCAAGATAAAGGAAGAGTTTCTATATTAAAAAACAAAAGGATAAAGGAAGGCATGTGAAGAACATACCTGCAGAAATGGTACACCAGGACGTGGTCGTCCATGGCCAACTGAACGACGGCGGTACTTACTTGGTCCGCAGTGTATTCTAGGTCGAGGCCGACGAACCTGGGCCTGTCCTCTAGTAGCTTTTGTTCGTACATCTTGAGGGTGTGCTCGAGAATGGAAGGGTCATTCGTGTAGACCACGTTCACCTTGGTCGTCCCATGGGGAACGACGCTCCTCTTCAGCGTAAACAGGCCGCCGTCGGCCATGGCAGCGCTGAAGCACGTCGAACTGATCGGAGGGATTGAGGGGGAGGGAGGGAGAGCAACTGCAAACAATGGGGTTTTTTGGAACTTGCCGAAATGCAGGGGAGAACGAACCGCCAGGGGTTGTTTAGTGGGGACAGATGGGAATAATACTGCGATGAGGTTGAGGAATTAACTCCAACCGCCATTTAAATCTAGTACTCCCTATAGTCAGTTGATAGGAAATGGACGGGCAAGATTGATTCTAGGGAGGCGAATCCCAGTATTTTCCCAATTTATTTGAGTTGTAATATAACCATCGTTAATACTTGAATTGAAAAATATTTACAAAATTAATTTATTATATACTACATGATGAGATAATCCAACAAACCATGGAAATGCATGGCCATCCAACCATGTCACCCGCTTGTGAAAATTGTATAGGTGGTAGTGTGCGCAATACATGCGGTAGCCACTTCACAAATACATCCTTTTAATTTTGCCCCCCTTAATTCGGCCAATAAAAATGAAAAGACTTTATGTGGAAAACCAAAAAAACTGTATTTGGCAAAGTATAGTCGAAAATAAGAAGTTTTTCATTGATCTCTTAAAAAAGGGGTCATGATTCGAAAGTTCGCCATGCATGGTTCTTGCGGTAACCAAGCTAGCTCACCCATGTGGCAAAAAGCGAATCAATGTCCAACATGCATGGTTCCAAAAATATATATTTACAGAATGATTCTGCTTCTCAAGAATATTTGCATGCCATCATGTTTGTTATTTTTCCTAGATAAAAGTAGTAATTGGTGACTTCGTGATTGCCTTGCTTGCTGATTTCAATAAGTTTGAACCTCATTTTGGCTTTATTTCAAATTTAGGCAAAAACTTCTTGGCAATCGACTTTGTGAGCTACTATACTTGGATGCAACCCACATTTTCGTTGGCTAATTAATGTTTTCTGATTCCACAACAATAGGGCACATCCCTATATCATCCCAAATTTTGAATTCTTATTCGTTTGGTTGATGACCACCATTCATATCCGAACTTAATTAATTGGAGTACAAATGATGGTTTCATGGTAAGCTAGTTTGACAAATTAGCCTTCGAAATGGCGATTCGCCTACCATGCATGCATGTTTGGCCTACCCGTGAAATTTTGATTTGTGGTATTGTGCACACACTGCACATGATAGTGAATAAACAAAACACATATTTGGACCCCTTTGGCCAGCAAGGGCATGTTTGGTTCCTAGCCACAATTTGTCAAGAAGCCAAAATTTGGCAGCCATGCATATAGTTTATTTGACATGTGTTTGGTTTTTGCCACAATTTGGCTTATCACACTTCATTGCATGTATATATGGTCCATTTTTCATAGACTCAACTTTTTTTTACAAAGTTTTGACAAAGTTTGGCTTTAATATTTTAAGCCACAATTTGGTGGCTAGCCATACTAGCTTTTTTTTTTTTGGCTAACCACACTTTGGCTTTGGAAAAATGCGGCTACCAAACATGGGTCCTAATAAAAAGAAAACAACACACTAATGTGTGGTAAACCAAAAATCCCTACTTTGCAAAGTTGCATATATGTGCAAAAGGGGGGCAATGCATGCATTATTCAGAAGTTGACTGTGGTTTTCGTAGTGTAACCAATTAATTAAGCTTACATATGGGAAGAGGCTAGCGAGGCGAACTCAAGCAGCTATGGTTCCAATGTTGTCAAGTTTGAAGTGGACACTGCATGAAGCTTGCTCAAATTAATGGGTAGAAAGCCAAAAGCAGTCCATATTTATTCTATATGTGTGTGAATAATAACTCTTCACCCCAAACCTCTATGTATGATAGGGTTTTATATTTTTTACTTGTTAGTAGTAAGTACATGTCATGTGATGGCTCCATGCTCATGTTTCACAACTTTTTTTTTTGATTTGTTTCTACCTCATTTGGTTGGTTTCAAATTTGCTCAAACTTCCTATGCGCGCTATGTTGTACTATTGGGACCCATGTTTGGGCTTTGTTTGTGGTACCACACTTGCAGGGTACCTCCAAGTATTTTATTCCCAAAAATTATGAATTCTAATTAAATGGTGAACTATAAACTGATCATCTAAAGTTGGAAAATAAAATCCATATATAGCTACACATCGAGATATGTGTATAAGGTAGACAAACTGCATTGCCACACATGCCTTATATAAGTTTGTTTTTTCTAGCGGAGTGGATTCCCTAATCACCCCACGGTTGTGACATTGTCAATGTTGTCATGATAAATAACATTGCGAGACTTTCCATCTTATTCTTTTTTGTAGAAATGATTGTCCCATTATGGCAGACGTCCCCATTCGTTTTTCAAATTAAGTAAACGTTATAGGATGAAAATTCATTGAAGTGACAAATTTTCTAGATTTCTAACTATTTTAGCTCATTCAAACAAGTTTGCAATAGGCCGACCTGTTGTCCAGTGACAATTTTAGAGTACAATTTGATCAACATCACAAAAAAGTGCTTTTAAGGCTCGTAAGTAGTATCATACATGCCATGTTGGCAAAAATCTAATGTGTCACATCAATTATGAGGTGAGAGATGAGAGTAGTATTATAACACATAAACCTAGAAAACTTAGAAAACTTCATGACAAATACATCATGTACACACATTTGCATTGAGATTCTACAAAACTTTAAATATGACATAAGTATGAACCATATTATGATACTATGCATTGTGGAGGTAGTATCACAAACTAGTAGTGTAAGATACTACGTACTACGTACTTCCCATTGTGACTAGTCTTAATCACTCTGACCTCGCCGTCTCGCCGTCTTACTATAGTACATACTACACCCCCACTCCGTCTCTCATACATCGCCCCACTCGTTTCCCACTCCGTCTCTCATACAGTGGCTGCGCCTGTAGATATCTTCGAGGATCTGGGCGATTTTGACCCGCTTTTCGGCGCTCGCCGTTTCAAGGTGAAGACCCCAATCTTAGCATGCATGTTGGACCAATTAGGAGTACAAAATTATGTTCTAAATGTTGCTCAAACTTTCCATACAACTAATATATAACTTATACTACGTAGGTTACACCATCGAAATAGGTATGACCAGTTGAGAAATGGGAACAATAACTTGGAACCTTTGTTACTATCGAGTGGGACGTGTGATATTGGTGTGACCCTGCTTTTTTCTTCTTCTACATAATGGCTACATGATGGTTCTAGAAAGAAGTGTATGCTGTTGTGGTATCTCTTGACGCGAATCCCTCTAATCACAAGCGTTAGATTTTGGAAACCAACGGTTAGTACTGCTGTTACATGTCTAGTTCAAAACTGGTGCATTTTGTATGTTGTTGTAGCAGTCTACTAGATAGATTCAGATGCATGGTCAGGAGTGCAAACATTTCGCAACTAGTTGATCCCTCATCTTATTGTCGGATGTCACATTTCGAGTTTGTAAAAAAATGTAAATTCGAATCATAGTCACGGGTTATGTTGTATCTTGCGCACATCTAAACATTTGTTTCAAAAAGTGACCATATGTGAGCTGTGGAAAAAAGAAAAGACCAAAGTGAATAATATTCCTTAACTATTCACATATCATTTGTCTTTTTTGTGCAAGCTAGAATTTTTTTTTACATACTCATCTGTGACCTGTGGAGCAATACACAACATAATATGTGTCCCAGTTTTGTTTTTCTTCATATTTTTTAAAAGTGCAGAAGTGTGATATCCGATAATAGGATGCGAGTGCAACTAGTTGCAAATGAGATGCTAATGCATGCTGATATGATACTACCTCTGTCCATAAATAGATGTATGTCTTTTGTCGTGGCCCCATCCTACTTCTGCATTTTCTTTACGGCTATTTTTGAGTAGTTGCGACCTGGACGTGATCGGAATAGTCGATACTCGATAGTAGTCGTAGTACTGTACAACTTCTGCATGTGGCGTCAGCCTCTAGAGTAGTAGTACTAGCTAACGGATAGATTATATCTGGAGAAACTGACATGGCCATTGATATGACAAGACTATACCCGGATTCGGACGCATTGTAGTGACTCCATCAATGTTCCGCTATGATGGTGTATTTTCTTGCTACACCAGATTGTCGACGCAGAGGATTCCTTGGCTTCCGCGCAAGACCCTTCCCAAAGAAGGCATCTGCTCTGGCCCGTTGATTCTATGTGGACGGTTCCAGATTGCTTTATGTGTTTTTGTACAGTATCAGATACTAGGTTTTCCTTCCCTCCATATTAGGGGTTGTTTGGTTTAGGGGATAGGTTTATGGGATGAGAGTATCCCCAACCACCTGGCTAGGGATAGCCAATTTTTGTTGTTTGGTTGTGTAGGAATTGAGTGTAGGACGAGAGGTGGGTAGTGGTATAGATTTTTTTTTGTTTGCTCGAAATGTTAGGGGTGGCTATAAGATGGTGAGATTATCTCTACACACATCAAATATACCACACCTCCTATTTTTATAGCCCAAAAAAATACATAACCGGTGGTATGTGAATTGATCTGGGTAAAAATATTACACAACCGTACAAATATTCAAATCCTATAGTTAAATCCTACATAACTCCTATAGTCAAATCCTACATAACTCCTATACAAATTGTACGAATCAAAGGATATGATTTTCCCCCTATATAGCTTGTTTGATTTGAAGAATTGAATCCTCCAAAATTTCTATGTATTGTTTTCTTATACTAGTACAACCCTATGGGATTTCTAATAAGAGGTTAGACCTCTTGGAAAAATTCATATGCATCTGTGACAACTATGCTATGCACTCTCAATCTCTATAGAAATTTCCTTTGTCTTTCCTATGATACCATCACACACCTAGCTCTACCAATTCCCGTAGATTTCTTTCCCGTAGGATTCAAGGAGGCATATGTCATAGCGATTCTCCATTATTCTATCATATGAATCTAACATGCCCTCTCAGTTTGAGTGATGCAAAGTGGCCACTATAAGATTTATTTAGTCAGATTAATTGGTCATGCATACACTAGTTGTTTTCTATCTTTCCTACACATGTAAATTAGCGAAATTTATAAGTAAAATCCTAAAATTCAAATAAATTGCTGAAAATTGGAAATAATATTACAGTTGTAGCAAATTACTAAATCGATCCAGAAAATATGTACATGGCTTCAAGAATCTTTTTGCCGAACTGAGTAGTCCGTAAATGATGTCCTTGGAGTAGTTTGTGAGTTAAAGAACGTCCATTTCGTCAAACTGATATGGCCTTTGATTTGACAAGAGAACACTAATATTTTGGACCTGAATCAGAGTGGTAAAGGCGTACAGCTCGATCAATGCAATGGTATGATGGCTATGCAGCTATACCTATATAGGAGTAGACTACTAGTAGACTTTGGGACACAGAGATTTGGCTTCCGCGGCCGACCCCGAACAAGATTCTTTTACATTGCCCATCTTTTCACTGCCATTGAATCGCTGAAACTTGGGGTCCGCCTGTGGCAGGACCAGCCTGTCAATGGCCCAAAGTCTTATGTGCTCCCGCCCTTTGATTTTGGATGGACGGACAAAATTGCCCAGTCCCATCCCTGTCCTGTTCGTTCCAGTTTTCATCCTCCTCCCCGGGGAACCCTCCCCGGAGAGCTCTACACCGACCCCTTCTATCCCCACCTGCTTGTCCCTTCCTTCTTCCTCCAGCGATTCATCCATCATTCAACAAGTTGTCTAAGAAGAACATGAAGAAGTGTAAGAAGAGGAAGGAGGCGTTCTTGTCTGAGACTAAATCCGCGGTGAAATCAATCCCGCTGAAAGTCCTGCAAACTCCGACTTTGAAAGTGTACCAGCGGCGCCGGCGGACAGGCATGTCTGCGCTTCCATCGCAAGCTCAGTCTGCGCTTCCATCGCAAGCTCAGTCTACGCTTCCATCGCAAGCTCAGTCTGATTCGGGCTTGTTGGGTCAGGGCAGAGTAATCCAGCAAAAGTCCTGGTAGGTTTTTATCGCCATGTGCTTTCTTTGCCCCCATGAACGTAGATTACAGCAAGGCAAACAGATCCAACTATTTTTTTTACCCGGGAGAACCAGCTATTTGACCGTCTTTCTTCCAGGGCCGCCCGTTCAAGTGTCGCCCTTCCTACCGATGCCGAGAAATCGACCGTGTTTCGCCAAGATGGTGGGTACGAAGCTCCCCGGTATGTTTCCATCGCCATGCCGAAGTTTCTCTGCCTTCTGGCTGGCTAGAGGATCAAACAATTTAACTGTCTTTCTTCCATGGCGGCTGGTTTCAGCGCCATTCCAACCCAAGTTGAGAAATCGCTCGTTTCTCGCCAACCTGGTGGGTACGAAGCTCATGGGTATGTTTCCATCGCCATGCCGGATTTTCGTTGAGTCCTTGCTGGCAGGCGGTGCCAACTAAACCGGCTATCATCTTCCAGGGCCGACGGTTCCAGGCTCGTGCTTTCTACCGCAGGATCCACTTCGTACTTAGCTATCGAGGGCCCGTTGTTTGATGAGCACTTGTTAGCTCTCAAGAGCATTAATAATGTGTGCACTATATAATATATATCCATTGCTTTTTTTTTCTTCCTCTTCATCTCCGTACTGCATGAGGGCTTCTTTAATTCGTAGGACTTCTATAAGAATTGTGTAGCATTTAGATCCTATGGGTTTTTTCCTACATTAGTTGTTTGATTTATAGAAATATATCCTATGTTTGTTCCTTTTTTCGAAATGGGGGACATATCACAGCCTCTGCATCAAAATGATGTATATGGCTGCTTTATTGCTTTCTTCAGTTCATACACAAATTATGACAACTTCTCACGGATCAGCTAGAGTCGACACAAAGATCCACCAACGAAACATAGAAAACAGCGGGTGCCAAAAAGGCAAAAACACATCGTTAAGTAATTCTATGAGGAAACCGCCACCACCCCGCTGTAAAAATCCCGTGCGGCTGTCTCTAGTCAGTTGCACCCAGACTCCATGATATCCTGCTGATCCTCGGGCTGGAGATAAGAAACATACGGATCTAGTGAATAATCATAGGGATAACCTGCAAGAAGGGATGAGATTTGGTTTATTAAACACGACTTCATTTTGTACATTCCAAATAGCCCATAAAATAGCGCATACACCCTCTCTAATGTATACAAAATCCTATGCTTTTCCTAATCTTATGATTTTCATATCCTGTGAATGAAAAAGGATCCCTGATTCGTTACTGGTGAATTTTTCCATGCAGGAAGGGATTATGAGATTAAAGGGCCACAACACCACCCTTCAGAACAGAAACCTCAAACTCTTGCATAGGTTTGGTATCCTGAATGCAAAATCAGAGACGAATGCTCAGTCTCCGGGAGAGGAGCAGCTAGTGCGCGTGTGTGCATCTTCGGCCGTGTATGTTTCCATTGCCGTGCCGCAGTTTCATCGCCTCCTTGCTGGGTGCCAGATCCAACTACTTAAATGTCTTTCTTCCAGGGATGGCGGTTCCATCGTTGAAGAGGTTCCTATGGACAAGGACTTTGCAGCTCTCAGGCATATTGAAGAGGTTGGTACTCCATTTGTTTATTTCTCCCCCCTCATCTGCACTCTGCATACTTCATTGCTGTTGAATTTGCAATGCAGGATGTGATAACACGATTCTCCGCGAAACTGGACCACATCAAGGGCCACAACACCATCCTTCATAAGAAAATCCGCCACCTCGTGGGCAGGTGCATTTTAAATCGTGCCATATCGGAGGAGAATGCCCGTTCCGTGCAATCTCCTTTTGATAAACGGTACCCAGACATTCCCGCGGAGTGTAAGAAGTTGAAGAAGGAAGTCGAGGAACTACGCGCCCAGCCACCGATGAGTGTGGTCACTGACAAGGCTGGTCAGTGTGATTGCAACTGTGACTGTGAAAGTTTTCAACAGGAAGTGGAGTTGCATGCTGAACATGTGCAATATTTCGAGACGAAGTACTTGAAAGTTCGCACAGAGTGTGATAAGTTGAAGAAGGAAGTCGAGTGTCTCCGCTCCCAGCAGCCAACTATTGCGACATCAGGAGACCAGGGTGTGCTAATTGCAGCCAGAATTTTGGAATCGATGAAAAGTTGAATTTGGCTTTGTTGTGCAATATAGCAAGACCTGTTCCTCCTCCGCCTTCGTCTTTTGGCATAATTGCTTTGTCTTCAGTATTGACTCCTGAATGCTTCGTATATTTCTGACGGTTTCTGAATTATGTACAACTTTTGTAATATTGGTCAAACTAGTTTTGACCAGGGTTTGTGTAGGGTGGTTGAATTTTTTTGGTTGGTCCAAATTGTGTTGTGTGGTCCAAATGTGATGTATCATCACACCACCATGTGCCCTGCCACCCCCAGGTTTTGGTAATGCCATTCTGATACATGCTTCATAGAAGGAACATACATTTTTTTCCGTTAGGGCATGACAATTTTAAAAAATTCAAACAAAATGGGAAGAGAGAATGGTAACATCATTTTCCATGTGATGCCCCTGTGCCAAATTTTGGTTCATTTTAAGAATGTAAGGTGGCAAATTACTCGAGGAAGCTAGTTGGAGTAGACGGGCATGACCGGATTGGCATAGGGGATTTATTTTTTGAAGGATGTTATTTTTCATGGACAATATCTGACACAAAAAATAAAATGTTAAGGTCTCATATTATTCTGAATGATTGTGAATTACTTATGACGTTTGGAAGTATTGGTATACGTGAGAATCGAGTACATGCACGACTTCACGCGTCCACAACTAATCGGCCTCATCGTCTCTCGCCTCCAGAACTAATGCCATTCTGATACAGAGAGTCAGAGGCTATAAAATAATCGGCCTCATCGTCTCTCGCGAGCTTGTCCTCTCCCCTCCCATCAACTCACCGCACCTCCGAGGCATCGACTTCCTCGTTTCCAACCGCAGCAGCATGAAGACAGGTCTTGCGTACGAGGCGGAGCAATCGGCGGCCGCTCGCGCAGAGGATGCCTCTGCGGTAGTGGCCGTCGCGGCGGGTGAGGCTTCACCGGGCACCCAGGCCGCTCGTCTCCTCTGCTTGTCTGATTCTTTGACCTCGGTCGAAACGGGCGTCCTGGCCATCGAGGAGAAGGTGGATAGCAACGCTGTTGCTCCCGCCGAAGATCTGCAAGGCGTTGCAGGCCACCACGGCGAGGTCTTCCTAGACCCGGTGCTGGACGCGGACCTCGACCCCTTCGACGATTTCGGCCCAAATGTTCAGTTCCAGGAGGATGTCGAGGGTGACGACGAGGAGGTACTGCTCTTTTACCGAAACTGTCCCGATCCTTTTTGTGTCATATTACTGTTCACCTAGTTTGCACGAACCTGGTTCTTGATTGATTTGATCTCCTACCTTGTTCTTGTAGACGTACTTGATTCTACGGTTCGTACGGTCAGATTCTAGTTTAATTTCGACTAATCTGCCATGTAGTTGGCTTGATTTGTCATATAATTAATTTATGTGTTCATACTTAGTGGACTTGCAATTGCTGTGGCTTCTGTTCATTGCTGTTCATAGGGTTTTCTCGTGATTTAGTATGATTTCTTCTGCCATTTACTTGTTCTACACATTTAATTTTAGGGTTTCTAAGGTTTGCTTATGATAGTGCAGTATTATTCGATCTGTCATTAAGCACCTGATTATTATGTCCTTTATAATTCACAGGAATATTCTGATGACATGGACGACAACAAGGAGCGCAGGGACCAGAAGAGCCGCTACGTTCTGAAGCGGCTGAAGGGTGGTGAAATTCGTTTCCGCATGCGCGGGGAGCTATTTTGCCCATTCTGTGGCAAAATCCTCCAGAAGGACATCCGCAGCCTGATCCAGCATGCGACGGGTGTAGGCCTAAGTACATCGGGGAAGCACCGCCCTGCAACCAAGGCCAAGCACGCAGCATATGGCCTCTTCCTCCAGAATTACGTCTTGCCTGGCTTGTTCCCAGTCAATGCCCCTGCTGCTGGCCCTCATGCTCCTGGTCCTGTTTAAAGTTCATATGTGTAATCTTATTCCCTTTGGAAGTTCAGTATTAAACTCTACTAGTACAACCGTGGTGGTCTTGTGATGGTAGTACTCTTTTGATGCATTTGTGATGTAGTAGTACGAAGTACTAGTATTTTTTTTTTTGAAATGGTATAGTACTATCTAAGAAAAGTACTCCCTTCGATTCACATTCATTTTACACCAAGAAATATGGATCGGAGTGAGGGAGTAAATTAAACATGGCATCTCGTGCATGAAGCTTGACATATCGATCAGGTTGGCTAGAATGGCAATACAATGCTGCTCATTAGGCAAATGCATGCCATGTAAAGAAGTCTATACTGACATAAAAAAAGACTACATTGGGGATTAGAGTCAATTGGGGCATCTACAATACAGAAAATCTTGCTTGTAGCTGATTTTGGCTAAGAGGGTTTTACTCACATTACACGTGCCACTTTCCTTGTCTGCAAAACAAGTTCCAATAAAGGAAGAGGAAAGAAGAGGACATTGTGGGCGAGATTGAACACCTTTTTTATGTGTTAAGCTGAGGCCTCGTTTAGCTGAGGATTTCGACTTAGGCCTAACAGCTCAGCACACCCACAAATAAATCTCCTTGCGCGCACCACTGTCAGCAAAAATAACAAAATTAGCACGCAAGATTAAGAACGAAGTGAATTTAATTAACTTGGTTAGCTTTTCAAGCAATATATTCAGAGAAAGAGCACACATGTTCGGCTCGAAATAATCGTAAGAGAAGAACAATAAATCTAAGGCACCCCACTTCATCGGAAGAAGGGCGCGACAACGCATGGATTCATACCTTGAGTCGACGCTGGCTCGTAGAAGGGCGACCGCGCCGAGGATGCCGGCGACGTCTCCACCTCGGTATCACATGTGACTGCTTCTCGACGGGCGGTGCGCCGCGCCATGTAGAAGATCTATCAAAAGAGGAGAGCCCAATGACGCTACTGACGCCTCAACCTTGATAGCACCGGCCTGTTGCTCCGCACTGAGATGCGCCACATGCAAGATTTAGCGGATGCGCCAATTTCAGAGATATGTCATGATCGTTGTAACAAATTTCACCGTGATGATGATTTGATCCTGCACTCGGCCTTGAACACAAGTACTAGTACAGTCTCACAATTTTTTATCATTATACTTTGCGAGATTTAGCGGATGCGCCAATTTTAGAGATATGTCATGATCGTTGTAACGAATTTCAACGTGATGATGATTTGATCCTGCACTCGGCCTTGAACATAAGTACTAGTACATTCTCACAATTTTTTTATCATTATACTTTGCGAGATTTAGCGGATGCGCCAAATTCAGAGATAGATCATGATCATGGTAACACACTTTTCAATGTAATGATGATTTGATGTTGCACTCGACCTTGAACATAAGTCCTAGTACGGTCTCACAATTTTGTAATCATTATACTTTGCAAGTTTTAGCGGATGCGCCCATTTTCAGAGGTAGATCATGATCATGGTAACAAATTTTAAACGTGATGATGATTTGATGTTGCACTCGACCTTGAACAGAAGTACTACTACTGTCTCACAATTTCTTTATCATTATACTTTGCCAGATTTAGCGGATGCGCCAAATTTAGAGATAGATCATGATCATGGTAACAAATTTTCAACGTGATGATGATTTGATGTTGCACTCGGGCTTGAACAGAAGTACTAGTACGGTCACTCAAAATTTTAGCATTATACTTTGCAACGGATGCACCAATTTCAGGTGCATGTCACCAGATCTGTGTCCGATGATGATCATGGTAGTAACCGATGTTCAACTTGATGATGATTTGATTTTACAGTCGGCCTTGAACAGTGGTACTAGTACGGTCTCACAATTTTTTATCATTATACTTGGACCTTAGCGAAATTCAAAATCTCATAGAGGCAAAACTTCCCGCCCACAAAATACAAAAATTTCACACGCTTCCAAATTCCGATTCTACCCCTGTGGAGATGACAGCAAAGTCGGTTGGTGGGGGGGGGTCTGGCCGTCATTTTTTGGATCACCACCTCCCTAGCCCCGGATACCCTCCCAAAAAAAATTCATTTCCCTCAGTCTCTCATCTGAGACCACCCACCGGAACTTCTCAAGTCCCTCTCTCTACCACCTCCACGACCACCGCACCGGAACATCCCCGTCGGACTTCCCTGGCCTACCCGAGCCCTCGCGATCCTCGTCATCCGGCTGCCTGCCGGAGCCGCTTCATCGACGCCGTCATCAACCGGACCGGATCATCCCCGCCGAACCTCGAAACCATATGCTCATCCAGCAGTCTACCGCAGTCGCTTCAGCTGCGGTATCGTCCACCCCACCGGAGCCGCTTCGCCGGATCCGTCGTCCACCGTATCAGATCTTGCTCACCGACACCGCTGTGCATGAACCAGATCTGCTTCACCGGCACCGTGCATGATCTAAACTCTTCTACTGTCGCTTTTCTATTGCTTGCCTGCAAGTTCTTGTTTAATCTTGGGGGAACCTGTTTGTGCTAACGACGCGCCGTTACGTTTTTGCAGATGAGATGAGTAACCATGAAGTGTAATGGCCGTCTCTCCAACCCCAAGTAGCACATGTAGCGTACTTCATCACCGGATCTATCAACCCCAGGAAGATCTGCTGTGACTCCCACAGAGTGCTTCTCCTAATGTAAGTCCCTTGTTTTAGCGCCATGTTCTGGGTTCAGATGCTTGTTTGTCTGAAGCTCTTTTAGTTCATTCCTAGCTATGACCGTAACACCTTGCTATTTTCTACTTCATTGCTAACTTTAAGCGATTGAACATTTTGGTTTGCATTCCCTGCTCTGTAGATGTAGCCATCATAACTGCTATCTTGCTCAGTCGTTGTTACAAAAATTATAGGTATTATAGTAACATCCTGCTATTATTTAGTTCATGGCCAATTTTAAGTAATTGCACATGTTGGTTCGCATTCCCTGCTCTATAGCTTTTGGCATCGTAACTTCTATATTTGGTTTACATTCCCTGCTCTGTAGATCTAGCCATCATAACTTTATCTTGCTCAGTCGTTGTTACAAAAATTATGGCCTGCTACTATGTTGTTTGTGCCAATTTTTTACTCCATGAACATGTTGGCTTGCATTCCCTGTACTACAGGTGATGCCATTGTTTTGTATCTAGTTCATTGTAAGCTAACAAAGAAAGGACTTAGTTTGGCATGCTATCACTCTGCTATCTAGCCTGTAGTACAAATAAACTTGTCATACTACTAGATAATAATTTTTCGTGCCATCTTGTTCTTCAAAACCTGCATTATTGACTTGTTTCTCTGACTTGGCATGACGCTCACATATGGAAAGCTGAACATATTGGTTTGCATTCCCTCTTATACAAGTTCACAGGTGATCCCACTATATTCTGTATCTGGTCCATCCTAAGCTCCAGCATTAACTATCCTCTATGTGTTGCTCATTACAAGTTTATATCCGGAAACATCTTGATTTGCATCCCCTTCACTATAAGTTCAGGAGTATTATTTAGTTCACGGCCAAAATGAAGTAATTGCACTTGGCACATGTTGGTTCACATTCCCTCCTCTTTAGCTTTTGCCATCGTAACTTCTATTTTTGGTTTACATTCCCTGCTCTGTAGATGTAGCCATCATAACTTCATCTTGCTCAGTCGTTGTTACAAAATTTATAGCCTGCTACTATGTTGTTCATGCCAATTTTGTACTCCCTGAACATGTTGGTTTGTATGGGACTCGACAGTAGTAAGTCTGCTGTTTCATTCTAACATGCTCTGTTATATTGGCTGTTGGTATGCAGCATGCACTCTTTGTTTGCTTATTGTGCGCATTACAATGATCTTGTTATAACGACGAAATGATGAGTTCCAAATTCTTTGGCAAACAATATTGTAGTGTCTTTGCCTTTCCATTGTTGCTGTCTTAACTTGTAATGTCTTTGTTTCAGATATAGGTGCTGCATGGACAACTTAAAAGATTACCGGATCGCTTCATTGTATTGCTAGGTTTAATTACCATTCAATTTCTCTGGGTTCTGTAATATTTTTTCAATGCCTTGCAGCTGATGTAATATTTAGTTAGTTTTTATAGTTCTTCCGCGTATTTTTTCTTTGGTGCTTGTGGTAAGTGAGGCTATCCGACAGAAATCAATGTTGCGTAAATATTCTCAGTATCTAAATCACGAATTCCCATCCCTTAAACGGCCCAATTAAGCGAAATAACAAATGTGCCTGCCCGCAAAATCCTAAAGCGTCTATTATGCCGGCATATAAACAGCAACTAAACGGGCTGGCCCACGTACTTATTGGGCCAGCCCATTTGATTTACGGTGGACCCCACACTCTAATTGGGCTGGCCCACTTGCTTTAAGGTGGACCCCACCCACTACTGGGCCGGCCCACTAATTAGTTGGGCCAGCCCAATTGCTTTTGTGGTGGACCCCACATACTAAATGGGCCGGCCCTTTAAGAGGAAAGTGGGACCCACCTGTGTTTTTGGCCGGCCCACTATCTTGTTGGGCCGGCCCACTTAATATATGGTGGACCCCACATACTAATTGGGCCGGCCCTTTAAAAGGAAAGTGGGGCCCACCTGTGCTTTTGGCCCGGCCCACTATCTTGTTGGGCCAGCCCACTTGCTAGATGGTGGACCCCACATACTAAATGGGCCGGCCCTTTAACGGGGGAGTGGGACCCACCTGTGTTTTGGCCCGGCCCACTATCTTGTTGGGCCGGCCCACTTGCTATATGGTGGACCCCACATACTAAAATGGGCCGGCCCTTTAACAGGAAAGTGGGACCCACCTGTGTTTTTGGCCCGGCCCACTATCCTGTTGGGCTAGCCCGTTTGATCTATTGTGGACCCCACGTACGAAATGGGCCGGCCCTTTAACAGGAAAGTGGGACCCACCTGTGTTTTTGGCCCGACCCACTTTCTTGTTGGGCCAGCCCGTTTGATCTATTGTGGACCCCACGTACTAAATGGGCCGGCCCGATAGCAGGAAAGTGGGACCCACATGCTAATTGGGTCGGCCCAATAACTTCTTGGGCCGGCCCAGTTGTTTTAAGGTGGACCCCACTAGTTATATTGGCCGGCCCGATAACAGGAAAGTGGGTCCCACATGTCTTGTGGGCCGGCCCTTTTGCCTGTTGACCGGTCAAACGAGTGCATTCGGTCCGGCCCACATGCTTAGTGGGCCGGCCCATTAAAGTTTTGACCAGTCAACCTTAGAGGTTAGGCCCGGCCCACGAAACTAATGGACCAGCCCAGCTATATAGTTGACCGGTCAAACTAAGTCAGCTGGCTCGGCCCACAAACTTAATGGGCCGGCCCGCTTAAGACGTGGCAGGCCTCGTGTGGGCCTACCATCTACCACGGGATTTCAGCCGGTTAACGCCGTTAACTGCCAGTTAACGGCGTCTGCCACGTGTCAGTTTGCATGACGTCAGCAGTCAACGGGCTCCCGGAAACACTTGGGCAACGGTCCGATTTTCCGTGGCGGAAGGGCGCCCAAGCGCGACGGACCGAAAAAATCGTCGTAGGACTTTGCCTGACGCAGTTTCCACAACAGAACCCATATCGTCGGGTTAGGCCCATAGACGACGAAAAATACCCCTTAGCGGACGATTTTGAGACGTTGTCTATCAGAACTTTTCTTGTAGTGAACCCTAATCTCGGTCGATTTTATGAAAGTCAAGCATGCATGAAGAGAAGTGGTTTTTGGTTTCAAACATGGAAATTTCAAAAACCCTCCCAAGAGTTACATTTTGGAGTGACTTGAGAAGGATAGATGCTTAATTTTTCATATTCATGTTTTAAACTTGTATAAATCATGGTCAAACCTAGGATTTAACCAAGATTCAAATGGACAGAAAATGAAAAAACAGCAAAATGAAAAACCAAAGTACATAGTCTTCTTATGTCATGTAGCTAGTAAGCATTCAATTTGATAAACAAGGTCTAGACATATTCAAACTAGACAAACCATGTATCTACCCCTAACCCCTAAACTCTGTCTTATGAAGTCTAGCATGAAGAGAAGTGGTTTTGGGTTTCAAACATGGAAATTTCAAAAACCTCCCAAAAAACTTCATTTTCGAGTGACTAAGAAGGATACAAGCTTCCCTTTTCATTTTCATGTTTTAAACTTGTTTAAATTATCTTGGTCAAATCACATAGTCTTCTTATGTCATATAGTAAGCAAAGCACATATGGTCTTCTTATGTCATATAGTAAGCATTAAAATTGATAAACAAGGTCTAGACATATTCAAACTAGACAAATCATGTATCTACTCCTAACCGCTAAATTCTGTCTTATGAAGTCAAGCATGAAGAGAAGTCGTTTTGGGTTTCAAACATGTAAATTTCAAGAACATCCCAAAAGCTTCATTTTAGAGTGACTAAGAAGGATCCATGATTACCTTTTCATTTTCTTGTTTTAAACTTGTTTAAATATTGGTCAAACCTATGATTTGACCAAAAGATTAAAATGGGCATAACAATTCAGAAAAAATCAAGAGAATGAAAAAACAAAGGACATAGCATTCTTATGTCGTATATATAGTAAGCATTCAAGTTGATAAACAAGGCCTATACATATTCAAACCAGAAAATCACGTATATATCTACCCCTAACTTAACCCTAATTAAACTCTGTCTTATGAATTAAGTCAAGCATGCATGAAGAGAAGTGGTTTTGGTCTCAAACATGGAAATTTCAAAAACCCTCCCAAGAGTTTTGGAGTGACTAAGAAGGATAGATGCTTAATTTTTCATATTCATGATTTAAACTTGTTCAAATCTTGGTCAAATCTAGAATTTGACCAAGATTCAAATCGGCATAAAAATTCAAAAAATCAAAAAAATATATGAATAACCAAGGTCTTATTATGTCATATATATAGTAATCATAAACAAGGTCTCTAGACATATTCAAAACATACAAATCATGTATCTACCACCTAACCCTAAACTCTGTCTTATGAACTCAAGCATGAAGAGAAGTGGTTTTGGGTTTCAAACATGGAAATTTCAAAAACCTCCCAAAAAGTTCATTTTAGAGTGACTAAGAAGGATACAAGCTTCCCTTTTCATTTTCATGTTTTAAACTTGTTTAAATCTGGGTCAAACCTAGGATTTGACCAAAAGATTCAAATGGGCATAAAAATTCAGAAAAAAATCAAAAGAATGAAAAAAAAGGACATAGAATTCTTATGTCATATATATAGTAAGCATTATTCAAGTTGATAAACAAGGTCTAGACATATTCAAACCATAAAATCATGTATATATCTACCCCTAACCCTAAACTCTATCTTATGAAGGCAAGCATGCAGGAAGAGAAGTTTCAAACATGGAAATTTCATGGTTTGACCAAGATTTAGACAAGTTTAACACGTGAAAACGAATAAGTAAGCATGGATGCTTCTTAGTCACTCCAAAATGTACCAACTGATAGATATGTTAACTTTGCTTCATGGATGTAAATGAGTTAACTTGGATTTCCTACCCTTTGAATCCATAGGAAACTTTGTTCTAATGCACTATAATAATCAGTCGAGTTTTTACACCAACAGGTCTGTCACTTACGTGTGGTGCCCATGCGTGAGGTCCCGCACTTCAGTGAGCACAAGTCACGTGCAATATGTACGCAAACTCCCAGCCATCTTCTTTGTCAAGAGAAGACGCATCAGGATGCGTACTGGACGTCTCTGGGTCCTTCAGGATCCTTCGGTTGTCCCTCTCATAAAAAAAAATCTCTCTCATTCTCGGCCTCGCTCGCTCGCTCGCTCGCTCGCACCTCCTGCTCACTGACAAACCCTACACAACAGTCAACATCATCACCCGAAAAAGGGGAGATGCCATAATGCTCTCCCTTCTTCTCTCCTTCCGAGCGATCCCTCTTCCTCCGTGTTTCACTCGACGGGCAAACACACATGTGCTTCATAGTAATAATAAAAAGGTACTGTAGAAAAATCGATATACGAATCTATAATTAAATAGGTTAAACTAGGGTTTTGCCCAGTTCTATAGATCAAGGTTCAAAAAAAATCCAACTACGGGGTTCGAACAACACGATTCTAATCCAAGAATTTTTTCGACCTCATCCAAATGGCCTCAAACTATAGGGTTAGCATCAAGTGCAGTATGTGTGAAAATGTATGCACTATGTGTGCTATAACTTGTATGTCTTTCAAATTTGAACCAAATTTGAATAAGTTTGAAATATTTGAAAAGGGGCTTTTGGCTTAAACGTTTGAAACCAAAAACCACATCTCTTCATGCATGCTTGACTTCATAAGACATAGTTTAGCTAGGGTTAGGGGGTAGATACATGATTTTCCTGGTTTGAATATGTCTAGACCTTGTTTATCAACTTAATTGAATGCTTACTATATGACATAAGAAGACTATGTGCCTTGGTTTTTCATTTTTTGATTTTTTTTTAAATTATGCCCATTTGAATCTTGGTCAAATCCTAGGTTTGACCATGGTTTAAACAAGTTTAAATCATGAATATGAAAAATTAAGCATCTATCCTTCTTAATTAGTCACTCCAAAATGTAGCTCTAGGGAGGGTTTTTGAAATTTCCATGTTAGAAACCAAAAACCACTTCTCTTCATGCATGCTTGACTTCATAAGACAGAGTTTAGGGTTAGGGGTAGATATATACATGATTTTCTGGTTTGAATATGTCTAGACCTTGTTTATCAACTTCAATGCTTACTATATATATGACATAAGAATGCTATGTCCTTTGGTTTTCATTCTTTTGATTTTTTTCTGAATTTCTATGCCCATTTGAATCTTTTGGTCAAATCCTAGGTTTGGCCAAGATTTAAACAAGTTTAAAACATGAAAATGAAAAGGGAAGCTTGTATCCTTCTTAGTCACTCTAAAATGAAGATTTTGGGAGGTTTTTGAAATTTCCATGTTTGAAACCCAAAACCACTTCTCTTCATGCTAGACTTCATAAGACAGAGTTTAGGGGTTAGGGGGTAGATACTGGTTTGTCTAGTTTGAATATGTCTAAACCTTGTTTATCAACTTGAATGCTTATTACATGACATAAGAAGACTATATACTTTGGTTTTTCATTTTTCTTATTTTTTTAAATTTTCTACCCATTTGAATCTAGGTCAAATCCTAGGTGTTTGACCATGATTTAAACAAGTTTAAAACATGAATATGAAAAAATAAGCATCTATCCTTCTTAAGTCACTCCAAAATGTAACTCTTGGGAGTTTTTTTGAAATTTCCATGTTTGAAACCAAAAACCACTTCTCTTCATGCTAGACTTTCATAAAATCGACCGAGCTAGTTGAGGGTTAGGTGGTAGATACATGATTTGTCTGGTTTGAATATGTCCAAACCTTGTTTATCAACTTGAATGCTTACTATATGACATAAGAATGCTTACCATATGTTTGAATTTTAAAAGAATATAGTCTTCTTATGTCATATAGTAAGCATTCAAGTTCATAAACAATGTTTGGACATATTCAAACCAGACAAATCATGTATCTGCCCCCTAACCCTAATCTCGGTCAATTTTATGAAAGTCAAGCATGCATGAAGAGAAGTGGTTTTTGGTTTCAAACATGGAAATTTCAAAAACCCTCCCAAGAGTTACATTTTGGAGTGACTTGAGAAGGACATATGCTTAATTTTTCATATTCATGTTTTAAACTTGTATAAATCATGGTCAAACCTAGGATTTAACCAAGATTCAAATGGACAGAAAATGAAAAAACAGCAAAATGAAAAACCAAAGTAAATAGTCTTCTTATGTCATGTAGCTAGTAAGCATTCAATTTGATAAACAAGGTCTAGACATATTCAAACTAGACAAACCATGTATCTACCCCCTAACCCCTAAACTCTGTCTTATGAAGTCTAGCATGAAGAGAAGTGGTTTTGGGTTTCAAACATGGAAATTTCAAAAACCTCCCAAAAAACTTCATTTTCGAGTGACTAAGAAGGATACAAGCTTCCCTTTTCATTTTCATGTTTTAAACTTGTTTAAATTATCTTGGTCAAATCACATAGTCTTCTTATGTCATATAGTAAGCAAAGCACATATAGTCTTCTTATGTCATATAGTAAGCATTAAAATTGATAAACAAGGTCTAGACATATTCAAACTAGACAAATCATGTATCTACCCCTAACCGCTAAATTCTGTCTTATGAAGTCAAGCATGAAGAGAAGTCGTTTTGGGTTTCAAACATGTAAATTTCAAGAACATCCCAAAAGCTTCATTTTAGAGTGACTAAGAACGATCCATGATTACCTTTTCATTTTGTTGTTTTAAACTTGTTTAAATATTGGTCAAACCTATGATTTGACCAAAAGATTCAAATGGGCATAACAATTCAGAAAAAATCAAGAAAATGAAAAAACAAAGGACATAGCATTCTTATGTCATATATATAGTAAGCATTCAAGTTGATAAACAAGGCCTATACATATTCAAACCAGAAAATCATGTATATATCTACCCCTAACTTAACCATAATTAAACTCTGTCTTATGAAGTCAAGCATGCATGAAGAGAAGTGGTTTTGGTCTCAAACATGGAAATTTCAAAAACCCTCCCAAGAGTTTTGGAGTGACTAAGAAGGATAGATGCTTAATTTTTCATATTCATGATTTAAACTTGTTCAAATCTTGGCCAAATCTAGAATTTGACCAAGATTCAAATGGGCATAAAAATTCAAAAAATAAAAAAATATATGAAAAATCAAGGTCTTATTATGTCATATATATAGTAATCATAAACAAGGTCTCTAGACATATTCAAAACATACAAATCATGTATCTACCACCTAACCCTAAACTCTGTCTTATGAACTCAAGCATGAAGAGAAGTGGTTTTGGGTTTCAAACATGGAAATTTCAAAAACCTCCCAAAAACTTCATTTTAGAGTGACTAAGAAGGATACAAGCTTCCCTTTTCATTTTCATGTTTTAAACTTGTTTAAATCTGGGTCAAACCTAGGATTTGACCAAAAGATTCAAATGGGCATAAAAATTCAGAAAAAAATCAAAAGAATGAAAAAAAAGGACATAGCATTCTTATGTCATATATATAGTAAGCATTATTCAAGTTGATAAACAAGGTCTAGACATATTCAAACCATAAAATCATGTATATATCTACCCCTAACCCTAAACTCTGTCTTATGAAGGCAAGCATGCAGGAAGAGAAGTTTCAAACATGGAAATTTCATGGTTTGACCAAGATTTAGACAAGTTTAACACGTGAAAACGAATAAGTAAGCATGGATGCTTCTTAGTCACTCCAAAATGTACCAACTGATAGATATGTTAACTTTGCTTCATGGATGTAAATGAGTTAACTTGGATTTCCTACCCTTTGAATCCATAGGAAACTTTGTTCTAATGCACTATAATAATCAATCGAGTTTTTACACCAACAGGTCTGTCACTTACGTGTGGTGCCCATGCGTGAGGTCCCACACTTCAGTGAGCACAAGTCACGTGCAATAGGTACGCAAACTCCCAGCCATCTTCTTTGTCAAGAGAAGATGCATCAGGATGCGTACTGGACGTCTCTGGGTCCTTAGGATCCTTCGGTTGTCCCTCTCATAAAAAAAAATCTCTCTCATTCTCGGCCTCGCTCGACTCGCTCGCTCGCA